>NC_083320.1:77568893-78203408 GCF_963455315.2 Globicephala melas | reverse complement strand
AAGGTTTTGGTTTGTGAATTTCATTGAGTTTCTGCTTTAATGACAGGATTTTTGCTCAGCATTTTAGTTATTGGTAGGAGATTTTAAGGCCCCCTTGAGTTTTCTTTTTCTCTTAAGTGATAACGCCTCCAGTTGTGTTAAACTACTTATTTACAGGTTACTTCTTATCTTATAACTAAATTATAATTATATATCAATATGTAGTTAAAAACAAAATGCAGGCTTTGTCTAAATTATCTGACTAGTGGAATCCAAATTAATGGGTTCTATTATAACTGTTTTACATAATTTATTTAAAAGGAAGTAATACTATTTAGAAAACTTAGCCAACCTATCCTTCTTGTTATGTTGACTAGTTTGGCAACTGCTGCAATTGCCTGGTTTCGGATAGGTATTTCTTTTCTTTTTTCCTTTGTTTTGCATTTTTTTCTTTGACTTTTACTGAGATATAATTGACATACAGCACTGTATAAATTTAAGGTGTACAGCATAATGATGTCACTTACATATACCACAGAATGATAGATAGGTATTTCTTTTCATTGGTAGTCCAAGGAGACCCATCAGTGGCGATACAACAACAGCAGAAAAGTTTCAATTGGCCTCATCAGTATAAAGAGGGAGGTGACAAAAAGGCCCAGATGGAGATGAAAAGGAAATCTGTGTCAGTCATGGCCATTTAGGAGCTTGTGGGAAAGGAGAAGTTGCAACGTGGGGCTAACAGCAGACCTGCAAGTTAAATCAGTGGTGATGTTGGTAACGGGGGCAGATTCCTCTTAGCTTGGGCTACTATGAGGATTGCAGTTTCATATGGTTCAGCCTAATACACTGGGGGAAGAACAAAAGATAAAGATGACTTTATATGGATCCTATTTCACCAAACTGCTCTGATAATCAGTGCATGGGATCATACATGTATGTAAGAAGTGCTACATCAATGAACACAATTAGTAATCAATCAAAACCCCCTGTGAGACTAAAGGGCAACAGAAGTTGAAAAAAGTCATGATCACGTTTTGCATACAATAAGAATGTTATTTTAATGGTACAGATGATGGATTATGGAGCTCACTCTCCTTCTGGGAAAGGGAAAGTGACTGCCTGCTGGGAGAAGGTGGCTTCAAGCAGTCAAGCTTTACTTTGTACGGGTCACAGAACAACATCATGGGACACTGAGCAGCCACCCCCGGAACCAGCGCTGCCTGCTCAGAACCGAGAGCTTCTGACCAACCCATGGGACACAGGTGAGTGTCTGGGCAGCTACACCTGGCCGATCCCAGCACCGGCACCTGCAAGCAGCAGCCACAGCACGCGGTCTTCATGCCAGGGCGGTGGCTCAAGCTGCACTAATCTAGTTTCAGCAGAGACGTTAAAAAGGAAATGAATATATTTGCTCAGAAAATCCTGAATGTGCTGCTGGTAGCTGCAGAACTGCATAGTGATAAGGCAACTAATGGTTTCTTGTAAATGTGGGCGTCTGTGATCCTTCTGGAAAAGGGATTGACTGACACTTCACATACCCCCAGAGTAGTTTACAAAGTAGCCCACAAAACACTACTTTTATGTTGTGGTCTATTTTCTTGACAGTCATATTAGAGACCTGATAACAGTAAATATGTTTCTCCCAAAAGTAGCTCCAAGCAATTACTTGTATTTAAAAAAAAATTTTTTTAAGACTTTTCCTTCTGTCATATAAAGGAAGGAATAATATAGGTTGCTTTAGAAGAAAGTAAGGGAAGGACTTGAACCTCTCCTGTATCATTTCTGTAGCCTCAGAAATGGTTTGATGAAAAATTATCCTTCACTCTTTGAAAATATTTTGTATTCATAACGTTTCTCATTAAAGCGATGCATACTGACTGCATCAAGAACAGACACCCTTCCCCAGAGATGGCTGCAGATGTGACGGAAGCCAAAATGAAGCATCTACTTCATTTCAGGCAGAGATCATGTCTTCCCCACTTTTGTTGTCCTCAGAGGCCCCAGCACAGAGCTTTGCACCTCAGAGGAGTTCAAAACTATTTACTGAACGAAAAAGTGAATAAGGAGGTTTCAAGGGGAGGAAGAGAAACACAAATGGACTGTCGGGTAATGCCCAGACTTCACCCAAAGGGAGTATACACTTTGGGCTTCCAGATGTTGCTGGAAACCATGTCGGAAGGAAGAGTGAACACCAATGTTAACTTGACAAAATGATATGAAAGTGATTTGGAAAACTTAATATTCAAAAATCTCAGAAAAAATGTTAAAAAAAAGAATAAAGAAGGAGAATTAACCTTTTTAAAATAGATATTAAAACATAAAACTGCAGAAATTAAAAATGTTTGGTTCTAGCACCGATCAAAGAAATAAGAGTCCACAAATCAACCTCTATATATTGATAATTAATATTTAACAGGGGGACTTCCCTGGTGGCGCAGTGGTTAAGAATCCACCTGCCAATGCAGGGGACACGAGTTCAAGCCCTGGTCCGGGAAGATCCCACATGCCACGGAGCAACTAAGCCCATGCGTCACAACTACTGAGCCTGTGCTCTAGAGCCCGCGAGCCACAACTACTGAGCCCATGTGCCACAACTACTGAGCCCACGTGCCACAACTACTGAAGCCCATGTGCCTAGAGCCTGTGCTCCACAACAAGAGAAGCCACCACAATGAGAAACCCGTGCACGGCAACAAAGAGTAGCCCCCGCTCGCCACAACTAGAGAAAGCCCACATGTATCAACAAAGACCCAATGCAGCCAAAAATAAATAAATAAATATAAATTAAAAAAAAAAAAATATATATATATATATATAACTGGAAACATTTCAAATCAATGGAAAAAGAGTGATTATTCAGTAAACAATGTTGGGAAACTTAGCTGGCCGATTGGGGGAAAAAGATAGATCTCTATTTGATTTCTTATACAAAAATAAATTGCAGATGAAGATATTTAAAGGCAAAATTATATAGCTATATCCTTATGTATTTCTTACATATATACATATATTTATACTAGCACTAGCAGAAACTATGGCTATAGTTTTTTTGTTTGTTTGTTTGTTTTATGCAGTACGCGGGCCTCTCACTGTTGTGGCCTCTCCCGTTGCGGAGCACAGGCTCCGGACGCGCAGGCTCAGCGGCCATGGCTCACGGGCCCAGCCGCTCCGCGGCATGTGGGATCTTCCCGGACCGGGGGACGAACCTGTGTCCCCTGCATCGGCAGGCGGACTCTCAACCACTGCGCCACCAGGGAAGCCCATGGCTATAATTTTAATGTAGCATGCCAAAATGTTCAGAAGCTATGAAAAGACTGATTAATTTGACTACATAAAAAGTTTAAATATTTATCTGGGAAAAAAAAACACAAAAATGCAAATGACAGAAAAAGAAAATATTGTCACATAAGTGACCTGGGCTTAACGTTCTTCATATTCAAAGACCACTAATGAAGTAATAAGAAAAAGATGAACAACCTACCTCTTCACCCACCAATATGGCAAAAAAATAAAAAGTTAGGAAAAAGAAAAAGGAACAAGAATGTACACTAAACACATGAAAAGAACTTCAGTCTCTTTCCTACATAAAGAAATATAACTTAAAATATGATACTACTTTCATTGATTAGATCAAAACATTTGAAAATACCCTGTACTAGTGAGGGTACATATGTTGGTATGAGTGTAAGTTGGTTTTATATTTCTGGAGGTAATTAGGTAAAAACAATCAAAATAAAACAGACATAAATTTTAACCAAACCATTCTACCTGAAGAAATTTACCCTAGAAATATACCTATATCAGATATGTATATATAAATGTACATACAAGAATATTCACTGCAATATTGCATATGATAGCAAAAAAATCATAAAAACCTAAATGTTAGCCATAGAAGACATGTTTTTAAAAGTAGCGTGTATTCACACATAGAATAGTGTGTAAGCACTAAAAAGCATGACATAGACCTCTAAGTAAGTATATGTAAAATTAAGTCACAAGATCAAATGGTAAAATAATCTGGCATGTTGTTTTAAAATTGTGTTAAAATAGGGGCTTCCCTGGTGGCGCAGTGGTTGAGAGTCTGCCTGCCGATGCAGAGGACACGGGTTCGTGCCCCGGTCCGGGAGGATCCCACATGCCGCGGAGCGGCTGGGCCCGTGAGCCATGGCCGCTGAGCCTGCGCGTCCGGAGCCTGTGTTCCGCAACGGGAGAGGCCGCAAGAGTGAGAGGCCCGTATACCGCAAAAAAAAAAAAAAATTGTGTTAAAATAAATGAGAGTCTCTCTCTCTATAACACATATATATGTATGCATACACACACACACACACACACACACACACACACACACACACACACAGGAGGAGGAAAACAAACTTTCATTTATTACACTTTATATCTTTCTGTACAGTTTGAATTTTTACCTTGAGAAATTACAAAAAACTAATATTATGTATATAGATATTCACATTTATATACACAATGTGTACTCTTTTTAAAGAGTTATGTAGCTTGAAAATAAACATGTACTTTTTTTTTTTTTTTTTTTTTTGCGGTACGCGGGCCTCTCACTGCTGTGGCCTCTCCCGTTGCGGAGCACAGGCTCCAGACGCACAGGCTCAGCGGCCATGGCTCACGGGCCCAGCCGCTCCGTGGCATGTGGGATCCTCCCGGACCGGAGCACGAACCCGTGTCCCCTGCATCGGCAGGCGGGCTCTCAACCACTGCGCCACCAGGGAAGCCCTGTACTTCTTTTTACAGAGTTATGTAGCTTGAAATTACCTTCCTTAACCTCAAATGATGATTTTGATAGGTGTGGTTAGTGTTAACCACTTTTATTAATTGTGGTCTTTGGAAAAGAATATTCCCTCTGAAAGGGCTAGGGGCCCCAACAAAGGCTAGGTTAGCGTGAGTTTTTCTCTTTGACCACTAATCTCCTAAATTTGTGAAGCTTGTAGGTCTTAAGTTAAAAACAAGATGATGCAACTTAATGTAGTAGTTTAAATTTAGGTATAAATGCTATTTTTGAATTGTAAGACAGTGACTGATTTGAGGGTATATGAGAGGTCTGGTGGGTCCCTTATGCACACGTAGCTACCCCTAGTTACCTCCAGAGAAGGAATCCTCCAGCATCTCACTGTCACGAGACCTGTACTCCAGGCTGCTATATTCCTTACAAACTTGCTATCCCTCCTTTGCTCTTTGGGGCCTTGACAGCGACTACACAGTGCCCAGCCCTCCCCATCAGCGTCGATCAACTTTATATGGAATCTGGAGTGGTGAAAGCAATAACCTTCCCTGGGTAGTGTCCTTCCTCCGCAGTGGGTTCAGAAATGGGGAATGAAAACAAGGCTTGCTTTTTGACTCCCATCTGATAATTGTATTGCAGCTTGTTAGATTAGAGGAAATTCTTAGTTCAACCTTTGGAACTAGGAAATGAGGCTTTAATCAGAATAAAACAGCACTTTACAGACGTTATCTAAATGTCACCATAAAAACATTAGATGTGGAGCTCATTATCCTCACTGAAGTAACCAAGATTCAGGAGAAACCAATAATCTGCCCAGGGTCATACAGCTGGCCAAGTATGGTGAACTCTGATCTCACTAACTCAAAAGCCCTTGCTAATAGCTAATAACTAAGCCCAGTTGAGGTGTTGGTAGATACTGCTGGATGAGCAGATCACTAAGGCTTCAGGCTTAAAAACACTAGAATCTCTCTCTCTCTCTGCTTTTAGAATGAACTAACAATTACTAACCATGCTATGTTTTTCCCAGTAAACGATCTTGATTTCTCTCCAAAGCTCTTTTGAGCCCTCACAGACGGGTCAGGCTGCATGCCCTAAGTCACCCAACCATCAGCTAATGAAGCCAAGAATTGCATTTCAGGTCAGAGCATCTCTTGAATGATCTCTAAGATTCTTCTGAGATCTGTTCTTAAAGATGTCTTCATAGTGAGAGGAATTAGGTCTTCAAGTACATGGTGATAGAGTATTCATTTGAATTCACATCAAAATACATGCAATCAACTATTCCTAAGGATGGGACTATCAAACTTTCAGGTTTTCTCTTCCCTTCCTTCAGGCCTATCCATTAGCTCATTATTATATCCAAAGTGGTCAGAGAGGAAATCCACACCTGCTTTTTTGTTGTTGTTGGAAACTTTTGGACCAAACAAAAAAGAAAAAAGTTGAGATAAAATTATTGATTAGAATGAGTCTGGGAGAACTCATCAAGAAAAAGAGGGAAAGGACTCAAATCAATAAAATTAGAAATGAAAGAGAAGAAGTTACAACGGACACCACAGAAATACAAAGCATCATTAGAGACTACTACAAGCAACTCCATGCCAATAAAATGGACAACCTGGAAGAAATGGATGAATTCTTAGAAAGGTATAACCTTCCAAGATTGAACCAGGAAGAAATAGAAAATATGAACAGACCAATCACAAGCACTGAAATTGAAACTGTGATAAAAAATCTTCCAACAAACAAAAGTCCAGGACCAGATGGCTTCACAGGTGAATTCTTTCAAACATTTAGAGAAGAGCTAACACCCATCCTTCACAAACTCTTCCAAAAAATTTCAGAGGAAGGAACACTCCCAAACTCATTCTATGAGGCCACCATCACCCTGATACCAAAACCAGACAAACATACTACAAAAAAAGAAAACTCCAGACCAATATCACTGATGAATATAGATGCAAAATCCTCAACAAAATACTAGCAAACAGAATCCAACAACACATGAAAATCATCATACACCATGATGAAGTGGGATTTATCCCAGGGATGCAAGGATTCTTCAATATACGCAAATCAATCAATGTGATACACCATGTTAACAAACTGAAGAATAAAAACCATATGATCATCTCAATAGGGGCAAAAAAAGCTTCTGACAAAATTCAACACCCATTTATGATAAACACTCTCCAGAAAGTGGGCATAGAGGGAACCTACCACAACATAATGAAGGCCATATATGACAAACCCACAGTAAACATCATTCTCAATGGTGAAAAACTGAAAGCATTTCCTCTAAGATCAGGAACAAGACAAGGATGTCCACTCTCACCACTACTATTCAACACAGTTTTGGAAGTCCTAGCCAAGGCAATCAGAGAAGAAAAAGAAATAAAAGGAATACAAATTGGAAAGAAGAAGTAAAAGTTTCACTGTTTGCAGATGACATGATACTATACATAGAGAATCCTAAAGATGCCAGCAGAAAACTACTAGAGCTAATCAATGAATCTGGTAAAGTTAAGGATATAAAATAAATGCACAGAAATTTGTTGCATTCCTATACACTAATAACGAAAGATCAGAAAGAGAAATTAAGGAAACAATCCCATTCACCATTGCAGCAAAAAGAATAAAATACCTAGGAATAAACCTACCTAAGGAGGTAAAAGACCTGTACTCAGAAAACGGTAAGACACTGATGAAAGAAATCAAAGATGACACAAACAGATAGAGAGATATACCATGCTCTTGGATTGGAAGAATCAATATTGTGAAAATGACTATACTACACAAAGCAATCTACAGATTCAATGCAATCCCTATCAAATTACCAGTGGCAATTTTTACAGAGCTAGAACAAAAAATCTTAAAATTTGTATGGAGACAAAAAAGACCATGAATAGCCAAAGCAATCTTGAGGGAAAAAAACAGAGCTGGAGGAATCAGACTCCCTGACTTCAGACTATACCACAAAGCTACAGTAATCAAGTCAGTATGCTACTGGCACAAAAACAGAAATATAGATCAATGGAACAGGATAGAAAGCCCAGAGATAAACCCATGCACCTATGGTCACCTAATCTATGACAAAGGAGGCCAGAATATACAATGGAGCAAAGATAGCCTCTTCAATAAGTGGTGCTGGGAAAACAGGAAAGCTACACATAAAAGAATGAAATTAGAACACTCCCTAACACCATACACAAAAATAAACTCAAAATGGATTAAAGACCTAAATGTAAGACCAGACACTATAAAATTCTTAGAGGAAAACATAGGAAGAACACTCTTTGACGTAAATCACAGCAAGATCTTTTTTTTGTGTGTGTGTGGTACGCGGGCCTCTCACTGTTGTGGCCTCTCCCATTGCGGAGCACAGGTTCCGGACGCGCAGGCTCAGCGGCCATGGCTCACGGGCCCAGCCGCTCTGCGGCATGTGGGATCTTCCCAGACTGGGGCACGAACCCATGTCCCCTGCATTGGCAGGTGGACTCTCAACCACTGCGCCACCAGGGAAGCCCATCAAGATCTTTTTTGACCCACCTCCTAGAGTAATGGAAATAAAAACAAAAGTAAACAAATGGGACCTAATGAAACTTTAAAGCTTTTGCAGAGCAAAGGAAACTATAAACAAGACGAAAAGACAACCCTCAGAATGGGAGAAAATATTTGCAAATGAATCACCCGACAAAGGATTAATCTCCAAAATATATAAACAGCTCGTGCAGATCAATATTACAAAAGCAAACAACCCAATCCAAAAATGGGCAGAAGACCTAAATAGACATTTCTCCAAAGAAGACATATAGTTGGCCAAGAGGCATGAAAAGCTGCTCAACATCACTAATTATTAGAGAAATGCAAATCAAAACTACAATGAGGTATCAACTCACACCAGTTAGAATGGGCATCATCAGAAAATCTACAAACAATAAATGCTGGAGATGGTGTGAAGAAAAGGGAACCCTCTTGCACTGTTGGTGGGGATGTAAATTGATAGAGCCACTATAGAGAACAGTATGGAGGTTACTTAAAAACTAAAAATAGAATTACCATATAACCCAGTAATCCCACTACCGGGCATATACACAGAGAAAACCATAATTCAAGAAGACACATCCGGGCTTCCATGGTGGCGCAGTGGTTGAGAGTTCGCCTGTCGATGCAGGGGACACGGGTTTGTGCCCTGGTCCGGGAAGATCCCACATGCCGCGGAGCGGCTGGGCCCATGAGCCATGGCTGCTGAGCCTGCGTGTCCAGAGCTTGTGCTCCACAACGGGAGAGGCTACAACAGTGAGAGGCCTGCGTACCGCAAAAAAAAAAAAAAAAAAGACACATGCACCCCAATGCTCATTGCAGCACTATGGAGGCAACCTAAATGCCCATTGACAGACAAATGGATAAAGAAGATGTGGTGCATATATACAGTGGAATATTACTCAGCCTTAAAAAGGAACAAAATTAGGTCATTTGTAGAGACGTGGATGGACCTAGAGACCGTCATACAAAGTGAAGTAAGTCAGAAAGAGAAAAACAAGTATCGTATATTAATGCATATATGTGGAATCTAGAAAAGTGGTACAGATGAACTTGTTTGCAAGGCAGAAATAGAGACACAGACGTAGAGAACAAAGATATGGACAGCAAGGGAGGAAAGGGGGATGGGGGTGGGATGAACTGGTAGGTTCAGATTGACGTATACTCTAATATGTATAAAATAGATAACTAATAAGAGCCTGCTGTACAAAAAATAAAATAAAATTCAAAATAAAGAATGAGTCTGGGAGAGATACTATGATTTAATTTATTTGAATCATCTTTATTTTTCATTAGGAAACATAAGAAGAGGCAGTGATTATTTGTATGAGAGCTGGAAAAAATAAAGAGTTCAGAGATGGGCTTTGAAACTAGACTTATGTTGGAATCCTAAGACTGCCATTTACTAGGTATTTGCTTTTGGACAAGATACCTAATCTTTCTCTGCTCAGTCCCCTTCCTGAAGAGAAGCATATTAACCTAACCCATAGAAGTGCTGTGAAGGTTGTGCACTCAGAACAGTGTAAGCACTCAGCAGAGGTATCACTCCATACTGGTTAGCAAGCACACTTCCGTTGATGGATTTATCCTGGCCCTTTGCTTCTTGGGTGAGCCCATATTTGCTATTTTTAACCCCTCTCTTAAAAAAAAATGCATAGAGATGCAAAGCTTAAATTAATCAAAATGAGGAAGAATTAAAGGCTCTAGTAAGAACTTTGATTGGGACAATTAAAGGTATTGGCTAAAAGGAAATTGAGAAATCAGGTTGGCTTTAGCTCTCCATATTTTTTCTGCGTGCAAAAGCTGTGTTCACTCGGGAGGCATTCCCTCTTCGGGAATAATGCGAAGACAGTCAGTTTTGGGTTTTGGTCAGACAGCTGCATGAAGAAGACTGCTGTCCTTCTCATGTGGGGATGACGTCCTTGACCCACTCTCTACCCTGAATTGCATGGCAGCTCTAAGGGACTTGCCCGCCAACCAAGGCTGATGTGGTAGTCCTCCTCTCTAAGACTCCAGTGCCTTCATCAAGACAGCCGGGGCTAGGGGCAGTCACCAGTCACAGAGCACAGGCATGTCCTTTACTAACCCACCCACGCCCTGGGTTTCACGGCCAGCCCCGTCAACAAAACGAGCCAATCCATCAGAGACTTTTAGAACCCTAAACAGGTTCAAAGAGACATGACACTCTTTTCCCTTCCAAAAGCAGAATATGAGCTCTCTGGTCACAGAGTGTGCCCTCTTGTCTTTTCAATGAGGAAAATAAGGCAGCAGTTGCTTTACTTAGCTATATTTTGTGGGGTTTTTTTTTAGTTTCTCGCTCTTTTTGCCTCCCTGAAATACATGCTTAAAAAACGAAAACACTCCCATTTTAAACCTCTAGTGAATTTAAAAATAGGTCTTTTGTTATCGCTCTTACTCTGCATCTGGATAGATCAAGAAAAAATTCATGAAACATACACATAGATAATTCAAATGGCGGGGGGTTTGAAATAAACAAATATTTGAGTACCATAGTCTTATCATCTCTATTGTTAGGTGCTGAAACTGAGCAGGACCCTGTGGGGCCCTCCTGGGTACAAAAGCCTTTCCCATGTGTCCCCTATGTCTTATTTGTAGGGAAAAGGTTTCAGCCTCCTAGACCTTCCCTGAGTTCCAAAGGGCTGATTCAAACAATTACTAATCAAGGAATGCATTACTAGTGAGGGAATGCAGAAGCAAAGGAAAGGCAGTCAAGAAACAGCAATGGGGCAAGGTCCTGGTTTCTGGTCAAGGGATACACATAACAATCTGATATGTATCTCTGAGTTCTTCTACAGCCTAAGGCTCCCACCCAGGTAGAGGACTGTAACTTCAGGCTGAGCATAAGCAGTGGACCCCAAACTGGCTGGAACCAAAAGGCTGATGATTGAGATTCCTGGCACACCACCCTGTTACTTCACCACCAACCAATCAGAGGAAGATCACATGCCTTTCAGTCCTCTCCGCAAATTGTGCCTATTAAAACTCTTCCTCGAAAACCATCAAGGAGTTTGGGCTTTTGGAGCATGAGCTGCCTGTTCTTCTTGCATGGTCCTTGCAATAAGCCTTTCTCTGCTCCAAATTCTGACATTTGGGTTTGTTTGTCCTCACTGTATGTCAGGCACATGAACTTGGGTTCGACAACAGTGTGATGGTTATAGAGCGAAACCCAAGTCGGGGTCAAAAGCCTGAGAAGAGAAGTAGGCAATTCATACCAAAACACAAGACACACAACATTCATTCAGGGGGAAAGCTTTTCTCTCATTGGGTGCATCCTAAAAGCTCTTCTCCTGCCCCCAGTATTTCAGAGTATATAAAACTCCTTCCACGTTGCCACAACGAAGCTCAGAGAGACCCACAGTGCAGAAGAGGATGACCCTGAGAACCACAGGCAGCACCGGGCAGGCTGAGGAGAAGGAGCTTCCATCTTCCCAGCACTGCGTGTACAGTGTACCTATGCACTAGGCAATTGGAACAGGGGAGACACTTGAGAAATTCAGTTCAGGGAGACTGAGTACCACAATGCAGAATCCAGGGCAAATGCACACACAACACTAAGAGTTCTCTGCCTAAAAAACAGGCAGAGAAGAAAAAGGCTTTGGATGAGGAAGGTGGAGGTGGAGGTGGCCTAAGAAACAACAATACTGGGCCAGTGAACAGTGCTGCAGGAGGGCCCTGGAAACAAAGGGCCAGAGACATTTTCCTTCTGTTCTCCAGGGGAGGGCACTCCCAACACCCAGCGACAAAGGATTCAACAGCCTTGGCAGAGTCTGTACGGATTACTGCATGCACAGTAGTGAAATCATGCTTAACTGCTTGGTTAAATATATATGTGTCAGGCTTCCCTGGTGGCGCAGTGGTTGAGAATCTGCCTGCCAATGCAGGGGACATGGATTCGAGCCCTGGTCTGGGAAGATCCCACATGCCGCGGAGCAACTGGGCCCGTGAGCCACAATTACTGAGCCTGCACGTCTGGAGCCTGTGCTCCACAACAAGAGAGGCCGCGATAGTGAGACGCCCGTGCACCGTGATGAAGAGTGGCCCCCACTTGCCGCAACTAGAGAAAGCCCCCCGCACAGACACGAAGACCCAACACAGCCAAAAATAAATAAATAAATAAATTTAAATCATATGGGCTTCTAAGAAGACCTCTGCTTAAAAATATATATATATATAGATACTTTTATATTTGAACCAGGTGAATCTAACTGATAACTGTTCCCAGGATCCAGGTATCCCAAGAGGACAGAGCAGGTAAGTGGCCCTCTGCACACCAACCACACTTGGAGGTGCCTAACAACGAACGATAGTTCATGTCTGGTTGTCTCCCATCAAGTATGGGATTCAAACTGACAAATACTTGTTGAAAAATTAGTATGGATGCGACCTGTGCTAAGTGCAGTGGTAGCATGAAGGTGAATAAGATGCGGTCCTTGCATAACAGGGGCTCATGATCTGCTAGGGCAGACAGGTCTGCAAACAACCACATTATGAAGGAGAGCATGAGAAGTGCTCTAACAGAAATACAAATGCAACTATGAATAGGAGAGGATAGGTTAATTCTGTCTGGGGGAATAGAAAATCTTTGGGAGAAGGTGAAGGGTGTTAAACAAGCAGGGCTGTCAGGAATAGGTTGTACAGCATGTCATCAAGACAGGGTATTCCAGGCAGGCAGGAAAGAAAAGAGCAGGAAAATAAAGGATATGTTTGGAGAAGGATGAATTTTGACAAGTCTGTTGTCAGTATTGGG
Source organism: Globicephala melas (assembly GCF_963455315.2). Taxonomy (NCBI): domain Eukaryota; kingdom Metazoa; phylum Chordata; class Mammalia; order Artiodactyla; family Delphinidae; genus Globicephala; species Globicephala melas. The sequence goes on along the minus strand of NC_083320.1, from coordinate 78,190,368 downwards.
GTGGGAGCTGTGGTGAATACCAAAGATATAAAAGGCATGTTTCATGCCTTTAAACGGCTTACAATCAAATTGAGGAGATGAGATATGTGTTCATGAAACAAAGCAATTCAGTGCTAGAACTATGTTATTTAATAAAAGCAATGAGGAGTTTGGGATTAATCTATATAGCAGTGGGATTAATATATACACAGTACTATATACAAAATAGATAAACAACAAGGACCTACTGTATAGCACAGGGAACTCTACTCAATATTTTGTAATAATCTATTAGGGAAAAGAATCTGAAAAAGAATATACATATATATATAACTGAATCACTTTGCTGTACACCTGAAACTAATACAGCATTGTAAATCAACTATACTTGAATTAAAAAATAAAAATAAAAGGGAGAAGTGAGAAGAAAAAAAGAAAAGCAATGAGGGCTACTAGCTTTAGAGTTGAAAGAAGGCAGAGTTCAGAAAACTGTAGCTGAGACATTTCAAAAAAAAGGCAACGGCACCGGTTTGCAGGGCAGAAATAGAGACACAGGTGTAGAGAACAAACGTATGGACACCAAGGGGGGAAAGTGGTGGGGCTGGGGGTGATGGTGGTGTGACGAATTGAGAGATCGGAATTGGCATATATACACCAATATGTATAAAATAGATAACTAATAAGAACCTGCTGTATAAAAAATAAATAAAATAAATTAAAAAAAAAAAGGCAACGGCAATGTGAACAAAGGCAGAAAGCAGTACCCTGAGAGGCTCATGCTGAGGAGAGGCTGGAAATAAAATTGTAGAGGGGAGTAAATGCAGAGAACGGCAAAGCGGGAAGCCGGGAGGAGGCGATCGCAGCCCTCTGCAGGGGAGTCGATGGCTGACGCTGCACGTGAGCAGGAGAGTATCAGACGGAAAGGGGACACTAGGAGACTCAGTCTGGAAGTGGGAAAGAGTGCAGTCAGAGAGACCGACGGGGAGATTGATAGGAAAATGGAGCACGAAGAGGGAGGAGGCGAAGGCAAACCCAAACACGTGTCAAAGGGCAGATTCTAAAAATGGTTGACAGGATATAGGGGATACCCACACTTTACTTACTGCTTAGTGTCTGCTGGGCACTGAATGGGATGGGATGCTGGCTAGGGGTGATCGGAGGTGGGAAAAAACCCACCTCCAATCACCGTAATTTAGTCATTTCAAAAAAAACCCCACCTTAATTTAGTCATTTCAACTTGAAGACCGATAGTTTTCACGGTTTGTTTGGTTTTTTAAAAGCTGTGCTAAATCCATCAACAAACTATGAGCATTTTATCTATCTTCCGTTCAGCAGAGATGAGGAGAAACAAAAATCAGAGCTCATAAGAGAGAAAATGTAGTAAAGGTGGGAACGTTTTAAAATATGTCCTTTAACAAATCCAATAAATCCTCGTTATTAACTTCATATTTTGGAAAAACATTCTTCACCAACTTGAGCTGTGTAGGTTCAAGGGAATACTATTTATAATGTTACAAAATTAAAATTAGTAGATCATTTTTCCTCCAAGAAAAGATCACAGAGGATTTAAAAGGGAATGCAGATTGAGTTTTGAAAGTTGCTGTTGAAACGTGGTCTGGTACTTGCTGCAGAAGTTATTTATAACCAAAGAGAGCGTAAAAACTGGCCATGAGTAACAAGCAAAATACGTGGAGGCTGAGGCTTACACTAATTTTGAGAATAAGAATTTGAGAAACAAGCCTCCCCTTTTAAGCAATCACTGCTTGACTGAACAAATTCCAGGGAAGCTCGGTTTTACTGCAAAATGTATTACTCCCTTACAAAACTGGAACTACAATAGAACCTATCACCGCCTAGTATGAAATGCCGTATACATGCTGCATATGGAGAGAAAATGAAGCTCACACTGGCAGAACACCCAAACTTTACCAGAAAAGAAATCACTACACATATTGTCAAAAAGCAGTCCTCATGAGAACAAAGTGGCTGCAGCTGAAGTTGGCCATGTTCTTCTTGGTGGATAACACTATCACTTGTCTTTCAATGAAACGCCAATTTAAATTCACATGAAAACTCTGCAGCAAAAATGCCCCCTGAATGCCCGGGCAAAGTCCCCAGTGAAAGCACTCCTCAAAACATGGAAGGCTGTTTACAATCACCTTCTACCTCAGATGACTACATGAAGAAGGGCTCTTCACAAATATTAGAACCTTGTGCTCTAGACAATAAAAACAAAGTCATCATCTGCCCTGAGATATGTTCTCCTATGGACAATGAGAAGACTATAATTGATTATATTTTGTTTCTTGCTTCAGCCACCAGGATACTCAGAGCTAAGTTCTAATTCTCCTCTTGGTGTACATCTTCTACCTGAATTTACATTTTCCATGACCCTAATCTGCTTGTTACTAATTTGGGAGGGGGACTTTATATGGTCTTTCAAGTCACCTCAAAATCTCTGCTAGATGAGGTGCAACCAGAAATTTAAAAAAACAAAAACCCTACAATAATATTCACTGAATTTTAAACTACCATTTGTGATGGGTGAAATTTTCTTCCATTTTCTTTACAGAAGTATTCAGATAGTTTTTTTTGAGCCCTTGGTTGCTGCTCTCCACTAACAATTGTCAAAATAACTGTTAATAGGGCTTCCCTGGTGGCGCAGTTGTTGGGAGTCCGCCTGCTGATGCAGGGAACATGGGTTCGTGCCCTGGTCCGGGAGGATCCCACGTGCCGTGGAGCGGCTGGGCCCGTGAGCTATGGCCACTGGGCCTGCACGTCCGGAGCCTGTGCTCCGCAGCAGGAGAGGCCACAACAGTCAGAGGCCCGCGTACAGCCAAGAAAAAAAAAATACTGTTAATAGACTCTCTTTCCAGACAGGAGGTTTTTCAATCCCTCTCTTTTTTTTTTTTTTTTTTTTGCGGTACGCGGGCCTCTCACTGTTGTGGCCTCTCCCGTTGCGGAGCACAGGCTCCGGACGCGCAGGCTTCAGCGGCCATGGCTCACGGGCCCAGCCACTCCGCAGCATGTGGGATCTTCCCGGACCGGGGCACGAACCTGTGTCCCCTGCATCGTCAGGTGGACTCTCAACCACTGTGCCACCAGGGAAGCCCTCAATCCCTCTCTTGCTGTCTGTCCAGGGTCCTGCTAGCCATTTGGAAGTTTCCAAATAAGGAATTCAGTAGTTTACTGTGCCACGGGTTGGCCTAGTTCTGCTCTTGAATGCTGAGTCTGTGATTCATTCAGTATGCTTCTTTGTATATCTACTAAGATTAGGTATAAACATGCATTGAATCAACTCAAAATCTTTGTCCCACTACTCTTTAATTCATCAACATCAAGCTAGAACAAAAATAAGACAGGCTCATCTTTCATCTTTCTCCTCCAACATGCTCCGGCCATAATATGCTTTCAAACCTGCTTCATTCACAGTGTGTGTCCCACAGTAGGCACGCAAAAAATACTTGTTGAATAAGGAGGGGGAATGCCCTAATGCCTCCCTGCCCTTGTACAGGCTGTTGACTCTTATTTGAAAAGCTCCTTTTCTCCTTGTTCATCTGGCAAACTCCATTTCATCCATCCACTGAGTTGTAACTGTTTGTATGTGGAGCTGTTTTCCTTTCTGACAATAACTTCTCAGGGCAGGTACTGCACTTTTTTCATCTTTGTGCCTCCAGCATGGGCTTGGCACACGGCAGATGTCTTATATCTGTAGGAAGGAAGGAAGGGAGGGAGGAACATTTCTTTGTACTGCTCTTCAAAAAGAACGTATGGCATTTTACTAGCTACTCAGAGTTGCATTCAATGGAGAAAAATGCTTGCCTCCAATTTTTCAAAACCACCCCTGCAGAAGCAGATTGAATTTTGTGTTTCACTGAATCCATCCATTCATGATTAATTGGGTAGTTAAGCACATCTAGTTACATGTGCAGCTGGGAATTCCTCCAGCTGTCATTAATTTTAATAAAGATTCAAATCCTCAGTATTTGTCTGCTGAAATGGAGCCACTGTTACCCCTTAGCCAATCAAAATAGAGACAAAATGTCCATTATTGACAAACAACAGAATAATTTACAAAAACTATAAGTATGTGAACTCCATTTGCCCCTTTGGTTACTGCCATAATAAATGTGATACCATTCAATCTCCCGTTTTCTTCTACTAACTGGTAAAAAAAAAAAAAATCCAGCTATATTCCATAAATCAGGGAACCCTGAGACATTCAACATAAAGACAGTAACAATTAGCAACATGCTAACGACTGAAATTGAAATAAATACATCTCTTTGGCTTCCACGTTTATTAGCCGGGTGGGAAGAGAGGAACTACACCTAATTCCTATGCGGCATCTGGCAAGGAAACATTCTGAAAGGTAATGCAATCTTTTCCAAAAAGAACTAGAATGCTCTCATTTCCCCTCACAGTCTGCAATCAAATAATGAAGTGCGAACACGATCCAGCTCCTTTTGGCTGTCAGCCTCTCAGCCTGGTTCAAGTGTGTGCCAGGATCGTGTGCTATTAAATGTAACCGAGGCCTGCAGATGAACCTAAAATATCCAACCCATTCTCCAAAGGAGAACACGAAAAGCTCAGCCTCCATGCCTAGCCATTTCTTTCTCCCAAACCAGAGTTCTCACCAGCCAGTTGCTTGTCACCCACTGTCACTCCATTTGCTAATATACTGTATTATCAATTTACAGTTTCACACATGCTGCAGATAATGCAAAATGCATCTTACTTCCACCTAACACATCTTCCCTATGTACACTTGACTTTCAAGCTAAAAATCCAACTCTGCAGCAGAGAGGAACAATTCATAGGCTTAAGAAATGGATAATTTGATTGTCAAGGCCAAGTGTTTGCAGGTCTTGGGTAGATGACTTGTTCTCTTTAATTCAGAGTCCTAAAGAAAATAATACTATGACAGAATGGCCACAAATATGTATATTATACCTGACAATATAGAATGGGGATCAGGTTCCGCTTCCTCCTTCAAGTATCAGTTGCTTTATGTCAGGGCAGGGTCTTTAGATAATAAATGATTACTCTTCACATCCCAGGGAAACGTCACTGACAGAAGCCTCACCAAGGCAAAGAGAGCCAAGTGGGACAGGGATCTGAAGAAACTAACCAGAAAGGCCACCCCTGCACTCAAGGAGGGCTAGACGTCAAGAAGCATTCACTGACTGGAAATGGGAATATATCATTTACTGTCTGAAGTAATTTCCTAATGTAATCGTTTACAAACAAAGAATACTCAACTTCTTACATCAAGTTCATATTCAACTCAATGGGAGCAAACCCTGATATAGCCAGATCCCCTTAAGTAAAAAGGGTGTTTAGCCAAAACCCTACCTTGGTTTCCTTCTAGCTCTGAATAAACAGCACCTCACTACCTCATTCTGTCTTTCTACACACACACACACACACACACACACACACACACACACACACACACACTCTCTCTCTCTCTCTCTCTCTCTCTCTCTAATCAACCTACTCAGTAGCCACCAGGAGTTGCAGCAGATCCAGCATATAAAAACTGGCTTTTTTCCCCAAATAGTTTAGGGACCCTGTATCAAAAAAGAACGATTCAGATGCATTTTTATCTTAGAAATCCTCAAGTGTGATCAACAGTGCAAGAACATTTTAAAAGAAGCAATTTATCAGCTTCTTTAAATCAGAACTTTTCATGTTTCATCACAGGAGTTTTTAAAATGAGAAGTAATTGAAGACATTGGGTGAAATATTAATAAAGCCAAGAATAAAAGCAGATTTATTTTCACTCTTTTGCAGGGGTAAAAATAACTGTCTGATATTTTACTGTTTGTTTAAGTATTAATAGTAATCATAATTGGGCATCAGCACTTATATAAACATTACAAATAAACCACTGTTTCTAGCTACTAGGGCAGAGGGTAAGAGCCTAAGAGTAATCATTGCATCTATAAAGCCACCAATTCGTTCACGGCAAGAACAGTTCCTTCAGTTTAGCCTTACTTTTAGGAAATACCTGAGCCATTGTCATGGATGGGGAATAAAGGGAAGAAGAAATTCTCTAGTCCCTAACTTTTGCTGTCTTACTATTTTCATCTGATTACGATTTAAAGGGTGAAAACTACAGTCTTGTTCAGCAACAGAAGGACCACTCCATGTCGATGGCCCTAAGACAGGCTCCGGTGTATTTCCCCAGCTTCATCTCTCACCCCTCCCTGTGGCCTCCTTCATGCTACGCTGAAAGCTCGTAGCTCCCCAGTTTCCTGAATGCGTCATGTAGACTCCTACCCTGATGTGTCTCTTCAATACTTCCATCCTAATTCCTACTCATCCTGAAAGAAGAGGTGTGTCCCGTTCAGGATGCTTTCTGGGATAACACCCTGTAGCCCTGCTTAGTGAAAACTGCTGTGTACATTTGTTATCACTGCACTTAGATGATTTAATCATTATCCCCCTGTGTGTCCCTTCCTCACTGGCTTGTGCCTTCCATACAGGCAGGGGCCATGCTTTATTCATCTCTTTTTTTTCCCCCGTCAGGGTTAAACTCAGTGCCTGGTTTTATAAATGTTTATTGAATGAGGGAACATGTAAATAAGTAAATAATTATTATAGAGAAGCAGAGAACAGAAGGTAGGAAAAATAGCACAAGCAAGGGCACTAACATATGACCAGATATATTCATTACAGATATAGATGAGCTATAGCCCTGACAATCCTCTGCTGTGTCCTAAAGCTGTACTTTGTTAATATTTTTTCCTTGAATTGGGTCCTTAATATACTGACCATCAAGGAAATAGAAGTAAGCCACCCAAATTATTCTAGAGAAAAATATCCTATCTTTTAAAAGAAGCCTTTTTATACTCATCTTCCATTTCTTTATTTTTAATTTAAAATAGAAGTGGAGGGCTTCCCTGGTGGAGCAGTGGTTAAGAATCTGCCTGCCAATGCAGGAGACAAGGGTTCGAGCCCTGGTCTGGGAAGATCACACATGCCGTGGAGCAACGAAGCCCACGCACCACAACTACTGAGCCTGCGCTCTAGAGCCCACAAGCCACAACTACTAAGCCTGTGTGCCACAACTACTGAAGCCCACGCGCCTAGAGCCTGTGCTCCGCAACAAGAGAAGCCACCGCAATGAGAAGCCCGTGCACCGCAACAAAGAGTAGCCCCCGCTCTCTGCAACTAGAGAAAGCCTGCGCACAGCAACGAAGACCAACGCAGCCAAAAATTAATTAATTAATTAATTAAAAAATAAAATAAAATAGAAGTTGCCTTGGCAAGGAAGGAATGTCCAGAGGCCAAGGGAAACTGTTGCGATTCCAAGTACAGTGTGGCTATTCTCCTGCCTGTTTACCCAGCTCCATCCAGCATGTATGCAAATATCTATGTGGGTGCGAGTGGGGTCTGGGATTAAGCTGGGGCCCTCTAAAATAAACGTTTTATTTTAGAATAATTTTAGATTTATGGAAAAGTTGCAAAGATAGTACAGAGAGTTCTCACATACCCTTCATTCAGTTTCCTCTGATGTTAACATCTTTCCCGGCCATGGTCATGTGTCAAAACTAAGAAACTAACATTGGTACATTACCATTAGTGAAACTCCAGATACGATCAGATTTTACCAGTCTTCTACTCCTACCCTTTTTTCTGTTCCAGTATTCAGTTCAGGATATCATATTAAGTTTAGTATAAGCTTTTCTAAATCAAATATTGATTTGATTTCGAATAAGAAAAACTGCTTCAAAGACTGACTAAACCTCTCAACCATTCTTCCTGTTTCCTCCCTCTCAGGTGTGATGGACAGGACAGCAGCTTCCTTTCCTGGTCTCAGCCAGGAAGAGCACAGCAGGTGCCTTCCTGCTTCAATTGCCAGGCACATCTATCTGTTCGCTCATTTGGGCTAAGAATGTTTCAATCAGGTCAGCACACAGTTTCTAAATCAAAGACACTGAGATAGAGTAGAGATGATAGCAATGAAAACAACTGGTAATAAAGAGCCTCCTGAGTTGGTTTTTTCAAAGGGATCACACGTGGATCAAAAGTTCTCAAATATTCTTCAAGAGGCTTTTGTCCGGAAGCTTAGCTTGGTGCAACGGGTTAGAAAAAAACAGCTGCAGGAGGAGAATACACGGATGGGATGGGCCTTTGCTGCTGTCAAAACCCAGGCAGGGAGGCTGGAGAGGAAGGGCACAGTGGGAGAAGGAACAAAGGCACCAGGGAGAGCCTGTCTTCAGCAAAGGGGCCTTTCAAGGTCTATAGGGCATTAACAGCAGAAAATAAGGAGCTCATTTGCTGCTAATTTCCATGTTCCCAGGCCTTAAAAGATATAGAGCAGTATATTTAGGTTGAGGTGGTGAACTTGAGCACTTTGGAAAGTTTGAAAGCAGAGACTATGCAGGGACTATTTTTAAGGTAAAAGGAAGCTGAACTTTTGCCTGATGATAAAGAGAGGATCTTATTCTAGTTAGAACAGTAGCTTAAGGTCAATCAGGATACCTTAACAGGCTCTCCGTGGTGCAATCCTGGCATCCTTAGCCCTCCCTGGTTTCAGGAATCTGCACACGAGGGAAAGTGAAGATCCTGAAGGAAGCACGTGGAGGGTTGCAGGTGATGATGACAAATCATGACAAAGAAATTTGGATCTACTACTCTGGAGTCAGAAAGCCAAAGGAAGATTTTAAATAACATGCTTTAAGAATCTGAATGGCTCAAACTCAAGGGCTGCTGGGAGAAAGTGACTTTGCAGGGAGGGCAGAGTGAAAGAAACATGCCTCACTGCAGCATGAGAGATTTAAGTCAGGAATAAGAATACATTTTTTTGACCAAGATGGTAAGAGGACTAGGTTTATGATTCATATTATGAAATCTCCTACCCTACTTTCCCAAGTTCCCTCATAACTCTGAGATTACTTAAAAGAGTATAAGCTGGCATTTTACTTAAGAGTAAAAATTGGTTATTAAACAAGTTTACTAAGTTGGTTATCGTTAAGTTCGTGTTAGATATTTTCTCATCTTCTTTAAGTAAAAAGCAAAAAAGCCAACATAAAGGATTTATGAATTTTGTTATGTATATTTTTAAAAAAAGCAAACAGGTATCATACTTGAAAAATGATAATTGGATAAATTTAGGAAGAAAGAAGACTTTAGGTAAGTTTCCACCCTTGACTTACTTATTCCTGGGTCGTTTTTTAAGGTTTTCAGGTCTCTTACTATGATTACATTTTCTTATCTACTTTCTAAAGCATAGAAGACCCCTTCTACGTGATTTCCTGATATAACCCCTGTCTTGTGCTATAGAAAAAAACAAATAGTTAGAAATACATAAGAGATCAAGACAGATATAAATTGAACCATTTTACTCTATATTTACATGAATACTTGGAAGAATAAAAGTGCTTAAAGCATAAAATTATTCACGCCTATTTTAAAAGCTTTCCATTAAAAAAGACCTATTGTGGAAAAAACATTCAACATGAGAATCTATCACTAGTTTTAAAACAGTCAACTAAAAAAACTTAAATCTTATCTTGATTATAAATTGTCACAGGGAAGGAATTATCTAAGGACTATAAAGTACTTAATGATTGTTCATACCTAACAAAGAAAGCCAAAATATTGAAATTGCATACAACTTTCCTGGAGAGCCACAAGAGGAAATAGTAATTTCTGTTCTGGTGCAAGGTCAAGCTTTTTAAACTATGGGCTTAGACTAGCGATTCCCAACTGGCATAATTTTGCCTCCTAAGAGGGCTTTTAGCAATATCCACAGCTAATTTTGATTGTCACACTGAGTGGGGGAAGGGAATGCTACTGACCTCTAGTGGGTAGAGGCCAGGGATGCTGCAAAACATCTTAAGATGCAAAGGACAAGCTCCCATGACAAAGAATTATCTGGTCCAAGGTGTCAATAGTGCTGAGGTTCAGAAACTCTGGCTTACACTATGGAAAACAGTATGGCTATTCTTCAAAAAATTAAAACTAGAACTATAATACCATATTATCCAGCAACCCCACTTCTGAGTATATATCCAAAAGAACTGAAATTGGGATCTCAAAGAGATATCTGCACTCCCATGTTCATTATAGCACTATTTCTTAACAGTCAAAATAAGGAAGCAACTCCAAAAGCAGCAGAATACATATTCTTTTCAAGTGCACATGGCACATTCTCCAGGAAAGATCACACATGAAGCCAAAAACAAGCCTTGGTAAATTTAAGAAAAGTGAAATCATATCAAGCATCTTTTCCAACCACAATGCTGTGAGACTAGAAATCAGCTATACAAAAAAAAAACTGTAAAAAACACAAACGTGGAGGCTAAACAATATGCTACTAAACAACCAATGGATTATTGAAATCAAAAAATACCTGGAGACAAACAAAAATGAAAACACAATGATCCAAAATCTATGGAATGCAGCAAAAGCAGTTAAGTTTATAGCAATACAAACTTACCTCAGGTAACAAGAAAAATCTCAAACAAACAACCTAATTTTACACATAAAAGAGCTAGAAAAAGAAGAATAAACAAAACCCAAAGTTAGTAGAAGGAAAGAAATAATAAAGATCAGAGCAGAAATAAATGAAATAGAAAAAAAAAAAAGGAAAAGATGAATGACACTAAGAGCTGGTTCTTTGAAAAGATAAACAAAATTGATAAACCTTTAGCCAGACTCATCAAGAAAAAAAGCAAGAGGCCCCGAATCAATGAAATTAGACAGGAAAAAAGAGAAGTCACAACTGACACCACAGAAATACAAAGGATCATAAGAGACTACTACAAACAACTATATGACAATAAAATGGACAACCTAGAAGAAATGGACAAATTCCTAGACATGTGCAATCTCCCAAGACTGAACCAGGAAGAAATAGAAAATATGAACAGACGAATTACCAGTAATGAAATTGAATCAGTAATTTGAAAAACTCCCAACAAACAAAAGTCCAGATGGCTTCACATGTGAATTCTACCAAATATTTAGAAAAGAGTTTACACCTATCTTACTCAAACTATTCCAAAAAATTGGAGAGAAAGGAATGCTTTTGAATTCATTCTACAAGGCCAGCATCATCCTGATACCAAAACCAAAGATATCACACAAAAAAGAAAATAACTGGCCAATATCATTGATGAACATAGATGCAAAAATCCTCAGCAAAATATTAGCAAACCAAATCCAACAAAACATCAAAAGGGTCATATACCATGATTAAGTGGGATTTATACCAGGGATGCAAGGATTCTTCAATATATGCAAATCAATGTGATACAGCACATTAACAAATTGAAGAATAAAAACTATACGATCATCTCAATAGATGCAGAAACAGCTTTTGACAAAATTCAACACCCATTTATGATAAAAACTCTCTAGAAAGTGGGCATAGAAGGAACATACCTCAACATAATAAAGGTCATGTATGACAAGCCCACAGCTAATATTATAGTCAATGATGAAAAGTTGAAAGCATTTCCTCTAAGATTGGGAACAAGACAAGGATGCCCACTCTGGACACTTTTATTCAACATAGTATTGGAAGTCCTAGCCACAGCAATCAGAGAAGAAAAAGAAATCAAAGGAATCCAAGTTGGAAAAGAAGGAGTAAAACCGTCACTATTTGCCAATGACATGATACCATACATAGAAAATCCTAAAGATGCCACCAAAAAACTTGTAGAGCTCATCGATTAACTCAGTAAAGTTGCAGGATACAAAATTAATATACAGAAATCTGTTGCATTTATTTTTTTAATTAATTTATTTATTTATTCATTTTTGGCTGCATTGGGTCTTCATTGCTGTGCGTGGGCTTTCTCTAGTTGCAGAGAGAGGGGGCTACTCTTCACTGCGGTGCGTGGGCTTCTCCTTCTGGTGGCTTCTCTTGTTGCAGAGCACAGGCTCTAGGCACGCAAGCTTCAGTAGTTGCATTATGCGGGCTCAGTAGTTGTGGCACATGGGCTTAGTTGCTCCACGGCATGTGGGATCTTCCTGGACCAGGGCTCAAACCCATGTCCCCTGTATTGGCAAGCGATTCTTTTTTTTTTTTTTTGCAGTATGAGGGCCTCTCACTGTTGTGGCCTCTCCCGCTGTGGAGCACAGGCTCCAGACACACAGGTTCAGCAGCCATGGCTCACGGGCCCAGCCGCTCCATGGCATGTGGGATCTTCCCGGACCAGGGCAAGAACCCGTGTCTCCTGAATCAGCAGGCGGACTCTCAACCACTGCACCACCAGGGAAGTCTCCTGTTGCATTTCTATACACTTACAACAAACTATCAGAAAGAGAAATTAAGAAAACAATCCCATTTACAGCTGTATCAAAAAGAATAAAATACCTAGGAATAAACCTACCTAAGGAGGGAAAAGACTTTTATTCAGAAAACTATAAGACACTGATGAAAGAAATTGAAGACAACACACACAGATGGAAAGGTACACTGTGTTCATGGACTGGAAGAATACTGTTAAAATGACCATACTATCCAAAGTAAGCTACAGATTCAATGCAATCTCTGTCAAAATACCAATGACATTTTTCACAGAACTAGAACAAATAATTTTAAAATTGGTATGGAAACACAAAAGACCCTGAATAGACAAAACAAGCTTGAGAAAGAAGAACAGAGCTGGAGGAATCATGCTCCCTGACTTCATACTATACTACAAAGCTACAGTAATCAAAATAGTATGGTACTGGCACAAAAACAGACACACAAATCAGTGAACAGGATAGAGAGCCCAGAAATAAACCCACACACTTACATCAATTAATCTATGATAAAGGAGGCAAGAATATACACTGGAGAAAAGACAGTCTCTTCAATAAGTGGTGCTGGGAAAACTGGACAGCTATATATAAAAGAATGAAATTAGAACATTTTCTCACATCACATACAAAAATAAATTCAAAATGGATTAAAGACCTAAATGTAAGACCGGAAACCATAAAACTCCTAGATGAAAACATAGGCAGAACACTCTTTGACATAAATCAAAGCAATATTTTTTTGTATCTGTCTCCTAAGGAAAAAAAAAAGTAAACAAACGGGACCTAATTAAACTTAAAAGCTTTTGCACAGAGAAGTAAACCACTGACAAAACAAAAAGACAACCTACTGAATGGGAGAAAATGTTTACAAATGGTATGACCAATAATTCAAAGTATATAAACAGCTCATACAACTCAACATAAAAAAAAAACCCACAAAAACCTCAATTTAAAAATGGGCAGAAGACCCAAATAGACATTTTTCCAAAAAAGACAGACAGATGACCAACAGACACATGAAAAGATGCTCAGCATCATTAGTCACCAGAGAAATGCAAATTAAAACCACACTGAGATATCACCTCACACCTGTCAGAATGGCTATCATCAAAAAGACCACAAATAACAAATGTTAGCGAGAATGTAGAGGAAAAGGAACCCTCGTACACTGTTGACAGGAATATAATTGATGCAGCCACTGTGGAAAACAGTAGAGAGTTTCTCAAAAAACTAAAAACAGAACTACCCTATGACCCAGCAATTTAACTCCTGGGTATATATCTGAAAAACAAAACAAAACAAAACACTAATTTGAAAAAATGCATGCACGTCAATGTTCACAGCAGCATTGTTTACAATTGCCAAGATATGGAAGCAACCTAAGTGTCCATCAACAGATGAATAGATAAAGAAGATGTGATATATGTGTGTGTATATATATATAGAGAGAGAGAGAGAGAGAGAATGGAAAACTACTCAGCCATAAAAAAGAATGAAAGTTTACTTTTGCAACAACATGGATGGAATTGTAGGGTATTATGCTAAGTGAAATAAGTCAGACAGAGAAAGACAAATATTGTATGATACAACTTATATGTGGAATCTAAAAAATAAAATAGTGAAAATAACAAAAAAGAAGCAGGCTCCCAGATATAGAAAACAAACTAGTGGTCACCGGTAGGGAGAGGGGAGGGGGGAGAAGCAAGATGGGGTAAGGGATTAATGTGTACAAACTACTATGTATAAAATAAATAAGCTACAGGATATATTATATAACACACAGAATATAGCCAGTAATTTATAATAACTATAAGTGGAATATAACCTTTAAACATTGTGAGTCACTATATTGTACATCTGAAGCTTACATAGTATGGTACATCAATTATACCTCAATTAAAAGAAAAAGATATGGAAATAACCCAAGTGTCCATCAACAGATTAATAGATAAAGAAAATGTGGTGTATGCATATGGTGGAATATCATTCATCCTTAAAAAAGAAGGAAATCCTACTTGCGACAACATGGATAAACCTGGAAGACATTTGTTAAGTGAAATAAGGACGGCAAATGCTGCATGATCCCACCGTTACGAGGTATCTAAAATAGTCAAACTCACAGAGGCAGAGACTTCCATGGTGGGTGTGGGGCTGGAGTGGAGGGGGACCTGGGAGTTGTTGTTCAATGGGTGTAAAGTTTCAGTTATGTGAGATGAGTAAGTTGTAGAGATCTGCTGAATTATGTAGTGCTTATAATTAAAAACAATACTGTAGTGTGCACTTAAAAATTTGTTAAGAGGGTAGATCTTGTGTTTTTACCATGGGGGTGGGAGGGGGGGCAACAAAGGGACATGGGAAACTTTTGGAGGTGATGGATATGTCTGTTGCTTTGATTGTGGTCATTGTTTCATGGGTACATGTTTATGTCCAAACTCAACAAACTGCATACATTAGGAAAAAAAAAAAAGAAACTGGCTTAGAATCATCAGCTCTCTTTAATGACCAGTATATCTTTTCTAATTAAGTGGATATATTTAGAAATATGTTTGTGTTTTTTCTGATTAACAGGAAAACAATTTATCAGTCAACCATAGCTTCACTTTAAATATTTCAATAAGAAGGTATCTAGGATGTAGGGACCCTAATACGATGTTAGCCAATATTTATAAAGCTGGTGTTCTGATCACACAGCCCTTGAATAACCAGAAGAGAATATATCTCCCTGCTAGGAAACCATCATGGATGAAAAGACAACTGCCAACTTGGAAGCCTTTGGGAAGACTCGGCAAAACTTGCTTGCCTGGATCCCTATACACGACAGCTGCTGGTGTATAAGGAATATAGCTATAAAACAAATACCTGGAAGGACTCCAAGGTGAACTCAGGTCTGGGAATGTGGTTAATAAACAGTGACTGCCCGAAGGGATTGAGGACTAAATGACATGAAGAATTCAGTACACTGCAGAACAGAGTAAATGTCACTAGAATAAGGATGATGATGATGACTGTCATTCTTATTATGAAAACCAAGTCTACACAAGAAGAATATTTCCAAAATGAGCACTATTTACCCAAACTTCTTCTCCCCTCCGTGTGCTTTGTCTGTGCACACCTAGAAAGGCATTAAAGAGAAACTGGCTGGAAACCTCCATGTACTGACAACTAAAGGGGGTCTTTTGTCTCAATTCCTCATCTCAATATGGCAGAGACAAATGTTTGGAAACAAAATTGAAAAGGACAAGGGGAGAAAGGGTGCTACCAATTTGCACATTAAGAACATACAACAGAAAAAAAAATAGCATTTTTCTTCTTTGTTGGAAAAAAAACCCAAAACCATACAGCAGTCACCCTCAGCCATATGTACTGGTCTGTTCTCCACCAAAATATGTGGTTTGCCATTATGGAGGCATAGCCCATACTTCAAGTTACCATGAAAGTATGTACTTATGTTTTTTAATATAGCACTCATTCAGCACTGATTGAGGTCTATTGCATTTCATTCATTCACTCACCAAGTATGTACTAAGCACTCAACCACAGGCAGGGTACCACGGGAGTTGCAAAGATTCATATGACTGTCTTTCTTCTCCAATTGCTCCCAATCAGGCAAAGAGAACAGTAAACCTGTGGTTAGCAAGACACAAATATGGACGGCTCCGGAGACTCGGTTTCCTTCCCTCTTTTGCCAGTTGAGAAGAAAGCTGGCTCAGCTCAACGGAAAATAAGCTGATACCAACCGCTAGGCTCCAGAGGCTTTCCCTTTCTGATAAGGCCACTCCCTGACCAGGGAGCTTCCATTGTTGAACAATCACATAGATGTGCCCTGGCTACTGACCCTATAAGTGCATCGAGCATTCTCTCCCCGAGCTGTGGCTACAGTGCAAGCAGACCTTCACGCCTGGTCTAAGCTGTGGGAGGAGAGTTCAAAGGATTGTGTACATGCTGCTCTGTGCCTGCTTATTAATTGTTCCCCAGTAAAACTCATGTTATAACTGCACTGTATAGCATTAGCATTCCATACAAGTGATCCCTTGCATAAAAGGCAGAATCAGCAACGAAAGCATGCCCAGAGATGGAAATACCATGTTAACTACATCTATAGTTTACCATTCTGACTTCGTACAAAATAGATTTGTTTCTATTTGTACAAAATAGATTCAAATAATCATTGACTAGAAAGAGTTTCCTGAAATCAAAAGGCATAGAGGAGAGTTGAAAGGATCTGTTCCCTGAAGTTCTGTAGCACATGGAAGGTGTGTTTTAAACCAGAGCCAACGGTAGGGTCAAGCTCTCTTCAGTGGTGAGCGTAGAGCCTTGACAAGCATAGCCTCAGAGGTATGGTTTGAAGGAGGGATCGTGCTCAATTCTGGATTGATCCGGGGTCATACTAAGGGAGGCCTTCTAGTTTTGTTTTGTTTTTTTTTTTTTTTGCCAAAGGGGATGGTCTGGGATGCATGAGGAGTCCCACAGCAACACCTGACTTCCCGAGCTAGAGACAGGCTTACAGCCATCATCACAGCCATCGGTGACCACACCCTCACCTCTAGGGCAAGACCACTGAGGCAAGTGAGGTGCCTTGGGTGTAAAATGTTAAAAAGGCACTCACTGTCACGGTGGTGCAAGTGCCAACTCGGCACGTGCGTGACCCTGAAAGTGAGTGCCCGGTTGCCTCTCTCCTGACGAGGCACCACCACCAGGGTCATGCAAGTGTAGACTGGCATGTGCATAGTCCAGAGAGTGAGCACCTCGGTAAATTCTGTACCCGAGGCTTCTCACTTGCTCACTTCCCCCCCTTCTCCTTCACTCCCATTTGGTGCCCCCTTAATCGGTACGTCAGTCCTCAACGCACACTTTGTTTTATCTATCTATCTATCTGTTGCCACCAGAGAAGCCCCTCAATGCACACTTTGAAGACTCAGGATCTAGCAATGCCAAAGGAAACATGAAGACGAGATCCACCATCAAAGAGGCACATCTTAAGTGAAAGTCTGAAAAAAACTACCCAGACTGAATTTTTTCCTCATGCGACTAAAAACCAGGATAGGGGCTTCCCTGGTGGCGCAGTGGTTAGGGATCTGCCTGCCAGTGCAGGGACACGGGTTTGAGCCCTGGTCTGGGAAGATCCCATGTGCCGCAGAGCAGCTAGGCCCGTGCGCCACAACTGCTGAGCCTGCGCTCTAAAACCTGCTCACCACAACTACTGAAGCCCGCACGCCTAGAGCCCATGTTCCGCAGCGGGAGGGGCCCCCGCAATGAGAAGCCCACGCACCGCAACAGAGTGGCCCCTGCTCGCCACAACTAGAGAAAGCCCATGCGCAGCAACAAAGACCCAACACAGCCAAAAATACAAAATAAATAAAATAAATAAATTTAAAAACCAGGATATACCTTGGAAAGTTCAGACAAGACAGGACTGAATTCCGGACTCATTTTTATTCCTGCCATGACAAACACCCAAAAAAATCAAGCTATAGAGCTATTTTGCAGTGGTTGTGATTTCCAAATTAAATGCCTTGTAATTAGCTCCTGCTCTATGCTTGGTAATCCTATTATGGCATCCCACTAAGTGTCACACCAATTTAGAAATTATTAGGTGTCTTTCCTTCGTGAATATTAATAGAAATAGGGCAATTGTAAAGAGCCTTCGTTCTATATTCCTTTTTCACTTTACTAGCCTAGAGTTTTTGTAGTAACCTCAGACATTTATCAGTCTAATGTAATTTGTAATTTGGGTCTCCACTTACCAAAAAAGAATTTCTATCTAAACATGCAACTATGTTTTACAATCACAACTGACAAGTGAAACAGTGCTAAGTGGCTAGTTATAATGGGGCTTCAAGATTTTGAGAGCTGGCCTTAGAATCCTTAGCTTGTGCTATTTAAAACTCAATTGATTGGCTTAGGAAGTTCAAAGAGCTTCACAAACCTCCTTTGGGAACAAGTCCCAGTTTCATCCTGTTGCTGCAAATGCCAAATTACAAACATCAGATGGTGAATCTTGGTTTAAAACAACATGAATGACGCAGATAAGCCACACTGATCCAGGCATGCCTCATTTCACACTTTCCTCATCTAGTAGCGTATTAGTTTCATAATCCTGTTGTAACAAACGGCCACAAACTCCGTGGCTTAAGTCAACACAAATTTATTATCTTACAGTTGTAGAGGTCAGAATTACAAAATGGGTCTTACTGGCCTATAAAGTCATGGTGTTGGCAGGGCTAAATTCCTTCTGGAGGCTCTAGGGGAGAATCCATTTCCTTGCCTTTTCCAGCTTGTAGAGGCCACCTGTAATCCTTATGCCTGGCTGAGTCCTTCTCATGGGGCCAACTCTCTGGTTTTCTCTCTTCTGCCTTCCTCTTCCACTTTTAAGGACCTTTGTGATTACACTGAGCCTGCAGGGATAATCCAGGATAATCTCCTCATCTCCAGGTTAGTTGATAAAGAATCTTAATTCTCCTTTGCTATGTACCTTAACATATTCACAGCTTCTGGGGATTAGTACGTGGATATCTTTGGGAGACCATTATTCTGCCTACTATAAGCAGTTTATATAAAATTTGCCCTGTGTGAGAAAGGGGTTTATAAGATTCATGACTTTTCAAGTGTCAGATCTTTGGCATGTACACTCTGGAGTTTCCTGGCAACCAAAACGTTCAAAAAAGATATTTTACAAGGCAGCTGTAAATCACAAATGCTATCTTCATACCATTATTTTGAAACCTTTTGTACTTCATAAGTCAGTTTCATAAAGTACTGAGTTGATTCCAAAGGACCATATCTAGACAATACCCAAGGTTTGTTGGGTTTGCCTACTATGAAATAACTTCAGGTTGGAATTTATCCACATTCATATTTGTGAGCCTCTGAGGACTGGAGACAGTGTTAAGGAACGTTGCTTGCTTCCTAATCAGCTGCGCAATACCTGGGCCCCTGAAGGAACAGCAGCCTGGGCTCATTAAGTACCTGTCTGAGTAGGTATGAGACAACAGGTAAGGCTGGAAAAATGGAGAGTGTGTGACCTACCTAAAGTATTTAAAGTAGTTTTAAAAACAATAACTATTCTCAACCAAACACAACTGCAGGTCAGATTTGGTCCTCAGACTATAAGTTTGCCACCCCTGCTAGAGGCTGCTTCCATTCTGAATCTGGCTCCAGCTCCTACAGTTCCAGGGGACCCATGATTACTACTTGGCCATTAGAGCTTCACCTCACTTTGCCTCTCAATTCCTCTCTGTCCTTAAAGACTCTGACATCCTACCCTACTCTTCTGCTTAAATACTAGATCTCTCACATGCTAGCTTGGTATTCAACGAGTTGCTGTCCAGACCCTGACCCTCTCCCGTGCTGGCATCAGGCCTGTGATCCAGTGTGGCCCCTTGCTTGTGGACTGCTGGAGCTATTCACATGGCCTTTCTGTTGCAGCCACTAGTGAGAGGGAGCCTGGTCAGAGATGAACGGTGGGCATCTAGCTGATATCCCATTCTTCAAGTACAACATATTTATTCTTGCCTAAATAAACTCCCATTAGCTGATAGAATCCTGATTGGAAAAGTTTCTGTGTGCCAGCCAGTGAAATCACATAAAGAAAGTAGAAGCAGCAGCACAGGACTGCGGCAGGAAACTTGGGTTCTGTTCCCGCAGGATAACTCTAGGAAAGTTCCTCACTGCCAAATCAGTCTCAGTTTTCTCATAAGTACTATGGAAGAGGATTGAGCGATTACTTCCTGGCTCCTTGCACCCTATTATTAGTAAAGTAAGACAGGAACAGTGATACTTGAACCTACTCAAGCAGTCTCTTATAATTCTAAAATTTCTAATAATTTTCCATGAGTTTCTATCTCATCTCCACTCAGGAGGGCTGGTTTTTAAATACGATTCCCTGACATATTTATAAATTAATATATACTTATATTAATTTTATATAAATATATTTATTATATATTATATATCTTTACGTGTGTGTGTGTATACATACACACACACACAATCTGTTCTAAAACTCCTAAAGTATGTGTATGTATGTGTAAGTATATGTATGTGTATGCTCCTTTATGTAAAACATCACCATGGAGAAAAGTCATAACATGATGGAGATAAATTATATATAAGGTAAGAATGCCTAAGAAGCTTCCCCAATCTCTGAATGAATAAGAGAGGTTCTGGAATATACCTGCTTTAGGAGGTTTTAGAACAGATCTCACTTTCTCGAACATTTCAGACTGGCCCTTCTCCAGCTTAGGGTGGTTACAATACCTATGATATTTGTTTTTTATCCTTTAGAATTTCAAGCCCTGGTACAGAGTTGAGGTGTGGTAGGGACAGGTACCCTTTATACATGGTGACCAAGAGCATATCATTTTTCAAGGAATCCCAAACAGTGTCACAGGACTGAAACTTCTTGATAATTTAAACAGAGCTGAGCATTCCAATCCTTGTGCTAGTGTTATATATCTACCATGTCTATTATGGCACATGTCAGGCTGCACTGTACCTAACTGTTTACTCTTCGGCTTCCCCCACTTGTCTGTGAGCTCTTAGAGGATATTCACTGGATTTTATTCATCTTCGTGCCCCTAGCACCTAGTGGAGTACATAAAAGCCATTCAAAGTGTTTACTGAATGAATGACTTAATTAATTGCTAAGAAAGGTTACCAGCACTCTAAGCTACTTGAGGCATTTCTATTCTTTTCTGATGCAATAGCAGAGAATGAACAGTAGAAGAATGTGGCTATTAGCTAACACATTTTGTGTATTTGGCAGTCACATGACAGTAATAACATAATATTTGGGGGACCCAGGTAACAATTTCATTTGAACATTTGAAACCACTTCCGAGCATCCTTTCAAAATAAGCTCCTAAAGTTGAGGTACCAAGCTTTTTAAACTTTGTTAATATGGGTATCACACCTGTAGTGCTACATGTAAAATCCTATCAGGTTAATGATGTGGCTGCTGAATGAATTCCATGAGTCACTCATGGGAAAATATCCACCATCTGGAATTGTGTGCATTAGCAGAAAACATCTGGCGCTTAGAAGAGCTTGAATATAGTTAGGCATCTGTGCATATTTCTTCTGAATTCTGAGGAGCAGAGTGAATGGGTTGCTTGTAAGATTTGTGGACTTCCAGCTTTAAGGACAGAAAAAAGGAGTGGGGAGAGTGGTAAGGAGGCTATGGTATACCAGGCGAAAGGCCTTGGAGGCTTGTGTCAGGTGGCAACAGTGAGGTGGTGGAAAATAGTAACACCGGGATATACTCTGAAGCTAGAACTGCCAAGATTTGCTGATGGGTTGGATGTGGGATGTGAGAGAAGGAAGAGTGAAACCTGACTCCAAGGTGTTTGATCAAAGCAACTAGAAGAATAGAGCTGCCACTTGCTGAGATGAGAAAGACGGCAAGAAAAGCAGGTTTGGGGAGAACTTCGGGAACCCAGATTTGGACATGATGAATCTTCCCCATTAGGCAACCAGGTGGAGATACTGAGTAGGCAGTTGGGTATAGTAGTGTGGAATTCAGCCGATAGGACAGGACTGGACTTAAAATTATTGGGTGGGAACATCAGAATACAATGAGTATTTAAAACCTCAAGGCTGGATGAAAAGAACAAGAGAATGCATAGATACAAATAAAAGATGCCTAAGGATGAGTCCTGGGTCACTCCAAGATTCAGCATGCAGGAGATGAGGAACCAGTAAAGAGACCTGAGAACTAGTGGCCAGAAAGGCCAGAGGAAAACCAAGAGAGTATATATCCTTGCAGCTAAGTGAAGGAAAGTATATCAAAAAGAAAGAATGATCAATTGTCTCAAATACTGCTGATAAGGCAAGCAAGATCATTGGCTATAACGATACGGAAGTCATTGGTGACCTTGATAAAAACAGTTTCAATGGATTATGGGGGCAAATGCCTGATTGGGGTGGACTTCAATAGAGAAAGGAGAAAGAGAAGTAGAAAGCAGAGGATATAACAGCTCTTAAAGGGAATATTGCTATCAAAAGCAAGGCCTTTTAAATTAGGGTCCCCAAAGAATCTGTGGATAGAATTCAGAAAGCTCATGAATTTAGACGGGAAAAGAATTAGATCTTTATTTTCACTACTCTCTAACTAATCTAGCATTTTCTCCAATTATTAATGTAAAATCAGCAGTGTCTGTTTCTTTGTTGCCAAATCTAGAAATCGTGGATATTTTTTCACATCACATTTTAGTTGTTACAGATCTCTCAAAACATCATGATTATCACTCTTTTAAATGTACAGTAACTACTGGCTCCATCACTAGATCTCATGTGACTGGGATCTGCTGTACAAGTACTGGGACAAACATGGCTGGCCAACGCGCGGCAAATGTGCCCAGAAGTCATTCAGCCACCTGGTAGTACACATTCTCCCTGTGGAACCCAGACACCTTTGTTGTTCATCAGTATTCCCGTTCTATCCATAATTGCTTGTTGGTCAATACATGGAAGGAGATGAGTGATTGTCATGGTTTAAATTTTACAAAACTTGACAGATCAAATGAGAATTCTTAATTCTTGTAAGATAGCTCAACCTTTTGTAACACAAAGGTTACAGGATGCAAGAACTATGATTGGCGAGAACCTTTGCAGCACTATGCTTTTGAAAAATAAAGTCTACCTTTAGCTTGCCTATATTTTAAATGTATTATCTAGTGCGTTAATGAAGAATAACACATTACCACATCACAGCAGTGGAAGGTCATTTTGATGACTATATTCCAATATAATTTGTTTCTTTTGCAATCCTATATTTAATTTTAAGCATTTAAAAACATTATTCGGAGGAGTCCATAAACTTCACCAGACTATTCAAGGTATTCATGACATAAAGAAGTTAAGAGTGCCCTCTGAAAATGGAAGGGAGAAATGGATAACAGGAGGAGGAGAAAGCATCAGCAGACAATGTTCTAACATGGGAGAAATAAAAAGATATTTGTACTGCAGATAAGAATGATTCACTACAGAGGGAGGCAATGATGACGCAGGAATTGGGAGAATTGCTAAAGCAATGCTCTTGAGTAGGCAAGAGGAGATAGAGAATTAGATTCATCTAATGGATGGACAAATGGAGGAGTTGGCCTAAGATAAGAACCTGGGTCATTTGTGCACCTACAGAAGAGAAGGCATAGAATGTGGACAGAGTAGCAGGTAGTGGGGAGGAGATGCTGATGAGACCCTATGGTAGGGGGGAGGAGATGCTGATGAGACCCTATGGGGGAGGAGATGCTGATGAGACCCTTCTTCTGATTGCTCCTATCTTCTCATTAAAATAAGAAGCTAAGTCATCAGCTGACAGTGAGGATGGGAGGAGGTGCTAGAGGTCTGAGGAGGGGGCAGAAGGTATGAAGGAAATGGTTGTGCAGAAGAGTAGGAGAGTGAATGGACTAGTGAAATGCAGAGTGACTGGAGACTAAAACTGGGGGACTCTCTTGAGGTTCATGACCATGAATTTCAAGTGAGTCACCATGACTGTGTGCTCCACTCTAGTCTCATCCAGCTTCAGTGGTGCAGGTGCTGAGTAGGTGGAGAGTTGGATGCAACCAGGGTTGTGCAAATGAAGACAAAGCCAGAGAATGGCAAGATTGCTGAGGGTGGCCAATGGCTTGAAAAGAAAGAGCATGCATACAGAAGAGGTGAGTGTGACCAATCAGATTCATTTTCCCTTTCTGTTTTTTCCTGTCTCCTGCTTTCCTGGGAGTCAAACACTAGAAAAAGGAAAATCATCAGGCAGGTGGCAGCAGAAGCAGAAGCAAAAGGCTGTATGGTGGAGAGGCATGGGTGGACTGTGAGTAAGCATAAGTCTTAAGTAAGCAGAAACCTGTGTTGAGTACGAGGTAGGAAAAGGAGAAGACTTGGTCAGGAGAATGGTTGACCATCTCCTGAGAGACCGTTGCTTCATCAGCTTCCACTGCTCAGGGCATGAGCTGCTCAGAACTGGTCCCTGGAGCTGCTTTGGACTTTGAGCACATACAACTATCTGCATAGAAGGGTGTAAAAGCAAATGGGAGACATTTATTGCCTAATTTTAAAATATATATATCTTTTTATTATTGAATGACTTTCAAATTACAAATGGGAGTGTTTGGCCAGTTTAACGCCCCCTTTTACAGCACTTTCTACGTTTTGTGTTAAATTGCAGATGTTCAAATATAAGTATTTGAATAACTACAATGTAACAGAGCCACAAGCAGCCCTGTGAAGACCAGGACCTCACCTGGTCTATTCCCATGCCTTAGGACATCCCTTTGTGCTTGGGGGGCAGTCCACAGATGTGTAGGCATGATGACTCTTAAGGGATTACACCCTGATCATCTCTCTCCTATTTCTGCCTCCTTGAGAAACTGAGTTGCCTAAGTGGTCAGAAAGGTAGCTGAAAAATCAACTGTGGATTTGCAATCCTTGTACTTTATTTGGCAAATAATTCAAAATTAACCAAGAAAGTTAATACAGATGGATTCAACTATTCTGCCTAAATTCAACAAATAGTGCCTTCACCTTTTGCCTTTTTTTTTTTTTTTAAAGCAAACTGGTTCTAGTCTCCACCTCCTGGACATTCCGCTGAAGGTAACACCTTCCAAGCCAGAGCTTCTGCCCCCACTGTCATTCCAAGAGGCTGTCAAGCCATCACAGTGCTTACAAAATTCCACTCAGTGTTCCTGATGGGGAGGCAAGGGGAGATGGAGCCACGAGAAGGGTTATCCTCTAACTGCCAGAGGAAAAGGAAAAGTATTTGTGAGTTCCAGAAATGAGATCACTTATATGAGTATATTTCAAAGATTTTTTTTACCACAACCTACAGTGAGACAAAATTTTATCTTGTGACCTAGTAAACATGTACATACACACACAACTGAAATCTCAGATTCATAACTCTTACTATATGTAATGCTCTCTGATAGTTTTCTATTCTATTTTTATTCTATTTTATTTCAGGTTTAAAAAATGCTGGTCATAATTTACTAAATGGATTTAATGACTCACAAATGGGTTGTGACCTACGGTTTGAAAATATTAACCTGTGTGAATTAGAAAACAAAAGATACTAATTTTGATACAACTGAGAGAAATGGGGTGGAACATGGAAATATGTTGAAGGTATATTATTCAGTGAAAGGGAAATTTCCAGAATATTCTATACATACATACACACACACATATAATAACATAAACACACATATATATTTGTGTGTATCTTTACGTATAGTATATATATATGTGTAAGGCTTACATTAGTTTATTGTGTAATATATGTGGAAAACTACTATATATAAAGTTCTGTAATTTGCTTTTTTTCACTTAATACATCTTGAAAATATACATATTATGCAAGAAAATGTTAGCAGCTACTCATTTCCTGCAGTTAAAACATATAAACCTATAAAACTCACTTCCTGCAGTGAACTCTCAGATTATCCTAGGTCACTGCAGTGTAACAGCTGACTATTGACCAGAAATTGCTAAGGAACCTGTATCCTGTGCTTGCTTTGAAAACAGAACCAGTTTATGAGTGATGCTAACTAGTGACTACAACACAATGCTTGGGAGACCTGTTGCTGATATTTCTATGAACAAACTAGGCCCTGAAATGGCCCCAGAGTGGAGGGTGACATCAGCTTAAGCTTATCTATAAAATCCAGGTTACGTTTAGTGTGTTCTAATTATTTTTCCTGAAGAGCCTGCTTATCCAGTCTAGCTGGCAATGATATATGTAGTGCATAACACACGAAGGTTTATTTTCAGGCTCACAAAAGGAACACGGCAACACCAAATTAGGGATATTCAGACATTGTTAAATTACGAAACTCAAAGATGCTCCCAAACCACATTTCACACTGCCGTTTGGTCCCAGGCACACCCTTTGTCATTTTTCCAAATGAAGACACAGGGCAACAAAGTGGCAAAGGGTTTTATCCCACTGTGAGACCCTTCCAGACATTCCTACGTTGATAAGAACTGAGATTTGGAGGGTTTTCTTTAAAAATAATAAATTTACAAGTAGCACAGTAGGAAGACAAACAAATGATTTCCACCCCTCCTTAACATTTCCTACAATTCAAACTGGAAAATAGAAATCTAAACTTCCATCAGTAAGTTTTAAAAATGAATAGAAAAAAGTTGTAGTATACCCATATATAATGCAACTATTCAAAAGCAAAAGCTCTCTAGCTATGATGTGGATGAAAGCAAAATAATGAATATGGCACAATCCCATTTTCTGTAAAAATTAGTTACCAAAAAAATGACAAAGTATATTTGCACCTGATTGAACATGAATAACTAATGGAAAGATAGATGCTGGGTTACCAATATTGACATTACTATTGGAGAAGGTGAAAATGAAAGAAAGCTAGAGAGAGATGGCTAACTTTTGCTTTTACATTTCACTGAGTTGTTACAATAATCACGTATTACTTTTATAATTTTTTTTGAAAATTGTGTTATTGATTTTTTAAAAAAATATTTATTTATTTTGGCTGCACTGGGTCTTAGCTGCGGTACACGGGATCTTTAGCTGCAACATGCGGACTTCTTAGTTGTGGCATGCAGACTTCTTAGTTGTGGCGTGTGAACTCTTAGTTGCGGCATACATGCAGGATCTAGTTCCCCGACCAGGGATCGGGCCCAGGCCCCCTGTGTTGGGAGCACGGAGTCTTACCCACTGGACCACCAGGGAAGTTCCCTACTTTTATAATTTTAAAATTATAAAATAAAGGGGAAAAACATTTTAAAACAAAGTACAATAGGCCACCAAACAAGTATACCTCCTGAAAGAATCTGTGCAAAAATGACAGATTTCTACCACACCTAAAGCTATAGATGAGACATAAGCCCCAAATTCTGAAACAGCCAATGCATGGCAGTCAATAAACACCACATGTGAAGGCCCCTCACTGGTGGAGCTTGGCGTTATAGACAACACTAGAGAATATGTATCCGATATGGGTTGCATTGTGTCCTCCCCAAAAGATATGTTGAGCTCCTAACCCCTTACAGATCAGAATGTGACCTGTTTTGATTACAGAGGTAATCAAGTTTAAATGAGGTCATTCTGTAAGAGAATAATATGTATACTTTGTCTTTTTCCTGTTGCTGTTAGGACCTAGATATTACAAACCTCACAAATGTCGGCACAAAAGCTCCACAAACTTCTAGCCCCCAGAACTATAAATACAATAAATTTCTGTTGTTCTAAGCCACCCAGTTTGTAGTGCTTGGCTACGGCAGACCCAGGAAATTAATATCGTATCCAACAGGGTAAACTAGAAATGTCAGTGTCTCATGCTAGCCTTTTATATATGTCACACAATTCAGTAATCTAAGAACAGATTTATATTTTCTGGTTGCTCTGTGGACACATGTCCTGTGTCTTTAACAAGACAGGAAAGCACCTTGACCATATCTTATTCTATAATGATAGTAATGATACTTGAGGTTACTTTCTAAATATTAAACATTGTGCTCTGCATGCATTATTTTATATAAACCCTACCACAACCCTTGAGGTGGTTAGTTTTTTTGTTATAACCATTCACCTTTTTACAAATAAGGAAACCGCAACTCAAAAAGACTAAGCAACATACTCAAAATCACATAGTTAGAAGCTGGGTCTCAAATCTGGGTCTGAGCAACTCCAAGTCCACTCTTTGAACTGCTAAACCCCACTGCCTCCACTCAGACCCCCCAGCCCCCGCCCACAGCGTGTGGTACTGTGATGAGTAAAGGACAGGCTTGTAACATTAGGATCCTTAATTCAGTTGCAGTAACACTTGAAATCCAATTCTACATATTTTGATTAAACTATAGGATCACCATTAAAATAACTATATTGAGGATTTTTTTTAACTTATGTAGGAGATTGCCTAAGATAGTTATCCCTAATAGGACTAGGTACCAAATACATGAAACTTGTTATTAGACTTCATAAAGTAGGAATTGACTTGGAATACGAAACCTGCAGTCTCACGACTACAGAATGTGAAGCTGGGCCTTTCACCCTGAGGAGAGCAATAATCCGAGGGGTATAGATTTTCCCACTCCTATCTTTGAAGGTTTCCCTTCAAAGAATTTGAAATGCTTAGAAAAGGGAGATCTGGATTGCTTTCTGAAAGACTACTATTATCCTTTGTTACTTTTTTTTTTTTTTTTTTTTTTGGCGGTACGCGGGCCTCTCACTGTTGTGGCCTCTCCCGTTGCGGAGCACAGGCTCCAGACGCGCAGGCTCAGCGGCCATGGCTCACGGGCCTAGCCGCTCCGCGGCATGTGGGATCTTCCCGGACCGGGGCACGAACCTGTGTCCCCTGTGTCCTCAACCACTGTGCCATCAGGGAAGCCCATGTTACATTTTTTTATGTAAGTGAATTTACCCATTTTTCCCAAACGATTACTGGATCAAGTTTACAGGTGCTAATACATGGAGGAACTCTTAAGCCAGCTCTGAAAAACAAAACGAACAAACAAAACTACATCACCTTTATCTTAAGATTCCCAAGATTCGGTCAATTAAATAATCTGATCCACAATAAACTGAAGCTCTGGAGTAAAGTACAATTCATGAATTTTTCAGTACTATTTGAAACAGAAATGTAAACAGCTTTTGCAGAGTGCCAGAAAGCCTATGTTAATTTTCCAAGGAGTGGAAGTTCAGACATTATAGTTAGTAATCCTTGTTTAAAGCATTCTGGGGAGCAGCCAACTCTGTTAATTACACAGAGGACTGTGGCTTTCTTGCAATGAAAAGCCATATTTTGGTTCTAATGGACATTCAAGGATCATAATGTGTTCTGGTCCATGCCTACTTCTTCAGGGAATCTTAGCCAAAGACCTCAGCCAAAGAAGCAGAAAACGGTAGTCAGAACTCCAAAGAAATGTTGTGCAAAAAACTTTGCTTAAGTGGTTCCCATTCCACAAAGAAGAGTAAAAGCCTCTGGATGCTGTTGTGAAAACAACTGCTGAAAATGAATCGTGTTGTTTAATTTCAGATCTGTGAATTCAAGTGCTCTATGCTTGGGAGGTCCTGTGGTATTTGATTCCTTGGTCATTTGTGTATCAACTGCCTCCTTCAGGGATGAAAAGTAGCCTTCTTGGGAGCAGGTCTGACACTTGAAAGTGAAAGCCCCCTCCCCCTTTCATCTTTCTCTCCCAGTAATAAGTGGCTGTGAAGACCCTGGGGCCTGGACCACCTCTCATTAGGGAAACAAGATGCCTATTGCATCATCAGGTATAAAGCCAATTCTCTTCCGGAGGACTAGTATGCTTTAGTCTAATGTGCACCAGAAGAACTGCCACTAAAACCCTCTAAAATCCCTCCTGTGTTTCAAGACTGTAAGTGTTCTCCAACCTCTCAAAGCATAAATCACTGGAGATGCTTCAGTTGATTGATGGAGGTCATTTCATGAGAGTGCATTTGGTATCTTTATACGTCTCACTGAATAAGGTTTTCTTCGTAGGGATTAGAGAAGGTTTTGTCAGAGGAGATGTGTGGCAGTCGTGGAAAAGGCACAAATTACCTTTCAACCCAGTTTCAGCAATGAATAAATTCCAGTCCACATTCGCAGAGTTTCCTATTTGGAAACCACTAAAATTAACACATTTCAGTGAATTCCTATCAGAGCAGGCCTTGTAAATGGATACGTTGGATAATGATCTACATGCCAGAAAGGCCCTTCTCCCTTCCAGTCCCCTCACCAAAAATCTTTCCGCCAGTCCCAGGATCAGTTTCTACCATTAGTGTGTTATTCTTTTAAGTGTTAGAGGTTTGTTTCGTTTTGCCTTGATCATCCAGAACTCGCTATGAAAATTCAAAGACCTCTTGAGGGGCATTACATTAAGCCTTTTTAAGCTATCAATTCACTTCCCAGCTACCCAAGAGTTAGTTAAGAGCCTGGAGGTGGAAGAGGAGGGTAAAGAGAGGGATCTGAGTTGCCAGGGCCTCCCAAAAGGAAGGAAACCTTTCTCAATTGATTTCTATTTGCAGTGTGCTTTTGCATACTATAGAGAAGATAAACAGAATACTCTGGAATGGTACCAGCTCAGAAATTAGAGAAAAACTTGAAGGTTTTCTAAGGAATCAATACATCATCTCTGCATCTATAGTCTGGGGAGCTCTATGCCCAGGGTTGTTCATGTTCCCCTTTCCTGCAGACAATGGATATATGGTGACTTGCAGAATCTGCAATGGAATCTTATGTCATGGTGCCCTATTTGATGGCTGTTAAATGGTCACTGATGTAATGGTCAAATTTCAAAGTCTAACTTCCAACTGACACAGAGGATTACCTCATTTCAAAGTTGGAGGATGTCTTAGAGAGTATGTAGTTCATTTGCCAATTTAAGAATCGAGATCCATCTAAATAACAAATGCCAAGTGGTCTTCCAGTCTCTGCTTGAACACCTGCCAGGCTGGGGAACTCAAGCATTCAATTTTCAGAAAGTTCTGAAATTTTATTCTTATGTACTATAAAAATCTGCCTGCCTGAGATTTCTATCCATGAATTCTAATCCAATACCCTGAGTTCCCACAGAATAAGCTAGACACACATGACAGTCATTCAAACATCTGAAGACAGCTGTCACATACCCTGAGTATTTTATGTACCAGAAGTGCTGAATAACATACACACTACCTTTGATTTAAAGAAATTCTAGCATATTTTCAGCAAATATTAGTTAATAAGGAGAGTAAAAGTCTCGCCCAAGGGCCTCTGTTTAAGTATCCTAATGTGCTAATATGGCCTCCTGGACAACCATGTCGGCAGACATGTGAACAGACATGCATATACAGAATGTACCTGCCCATCTGAAAGTTTGGGGAGGCTATTCAAACCATTCTGAACTGTTTATTTCTTCTTTTATAGCTATATATTTTCATCTTCTTTTTAGGAGGACTACAAGATACAGCATTTTGAAATTTTGGACTCAACTTAATTAACTAGCCTCTCACTGGTTATATAAAACCCTTTGCAACCAAAGCTTCCATTTCTCACCTGTGTCTTTACAGAGTGGCATTGTCTCTGAGTGCAGAAGTGGGGCTAGCAAGCAACGGGACCCACTCCCTTGGGTATAGATGGGTATCATAGGTGCTTAGACACATTTTTACTTTCCCCTTAAGTTGGATTCCATAAGTAAGACGATTCCTATAATTTCAGAGTTTTACTTGGATGTCAGTGAGGTTAAAAGAATTTTTGTTTTTGTGTTGTTGTTGTTTTTTGGTTTTCTTGTTAATGTCTGAAACATTTATATTAACATATTTCCATACAAATAACCCAAAGAAAATTTAGTATTAGTTGTTCTTTTGGTTTGTTTGTTTCTTTATACTGCAGGTTCTTATTAGTCATCCATTTTATACACATCAGTGTATACATGTCAATCCCAATCGCCCAATTCGGCACACCGACACCCCCACCTCACCGTGGTTTCCCCACCTTGGTGTCCATACGTTTGTTCCCTACATCTCTGTCTCAACTTCTGCCCTGCAAACTGGTTCATCTGTACCATTTTTCTAGGTTCCACATACATGCGTTAATATACGATATTTGTCCTTTTTTTTATACACTTTTTTTTTAACATCTTTATTGGAGTATAATTGCTTTACAATGGTGTGTTAGTTTCTGCTTTATAACACAGTGAGTCAGTTATACATATACATATGTTCCCATATCTCTTCCCTCTTGCGTCTCCCTCCCTCCCACCCTCCCTATCCCACCCCTCCAGGTGGTCACAAAGCACCAAGCTGATCTCCCTGTGCTATGTGGCTGCTTCCCACTAGCTATCTATTTTACGTTTGGTAGTGTATATATGTCCATGCCACTCTCTTGCTTTCTCACAGCTTACGTCCCAATATCCTCAAGTCCGTTCTCTAGTAGGTCTGTGTCTTTATTCCCATCTTACCGCTAGGCTCTTCAGGACCTGTTTTTTTTTTTTCTTAGATTCCATATATATACGTTAGCATACGGTATTTGTTTTTCTCTTTCTGAATTACTTCACTATGTATGACAGACTCTAGGTCCATCCACCTCACTACAAATATCTCAATTTCGTTTCTTTTTATGGCTGAGTAATAGTCCATTGTATATATGTGCCACATCTTCTTTATCCATTCATCCGATGATGGACACTTAGGTTGCTTCCATCTCTGGGCTATTGTAAATAGAGCTGCAATGAACATTGTGGTACATGACTCTTTTTGAATTATGGTTTTCACAGTGCATATACCCAGTAGTGCGATTGACGGGCCGTATGGTAGTTCTATTTTTAGTTTTCTAAGGAACCTCCATACTGTTCTCCATAGTGGCTGCATCAATTTACATTCCCACCAACAGTGCAAGAGTGTTCCCTTTTCTCCACACCCTCGCCAGCATTTATTGTTTCTAGATTTTTTGATGATGACCATTCTGACCAGTGTGAGATGATATTTCACTGTAGTTTTGATTTGCATTTCTCTAATGATTAATGAAGTTGAGCATTCTTTCATGTGTTTGTTGGCAATCTGTATATCTTCTTTGGAGAAATGTCTATTTAGGTCTTCTGCCCATTTTTGGATTGGGTTGTTTTTTTGTTATTGAGCTGCATGAGCTGCTTGTAAATCTTGGAGATTAATCCTTTGTCAGTTGCTTCATTTGCAAATATTTTCTCCCATTCTGAGGGCTGTCTTTTGGTCTTGTTTATGGTTTCCTTTGCTGTGCAAAAGCTTTGAAGTTTCATTAGGTCCCATTTGTTTATTTTTGTTTTTAATTTCCATTTCTCTAGGAGGTGGGTCAAAAAGGATCTTGCTGTGATTTATGTCAAAGACTGTTCTGCCTATGTTTTCCCCTAAGAGTTTGATAGTGTCTGGCCTTACATTTAGGTCTTTAATCCATTTTGAGTTTATTTTTGTGTGTGGTGTTAGGGAGTGTTCTAATTTCATGCTTTTACATGTACCTGTCCACTTTTCCCAGCACCACTTATTGAAGAGGTTGTCTTTTCTCTACTGTATATTCTTGCCTCCTTTATCAAAGAAAAGGTGACCATATGTGCGTGGGTTTATCTCTGGGCTTCCTATCCTGTTCCATTGATCTATATTTCTGTTTTTGTGCCAGTACCATACTGTCTTACTTACTGTAGCTTTGTAGTATAGTCTGAAGTCAGGGAGCCTGATCCTCCAGCTCTGTTTTTTGTTCTCAAGATTGCTTTAGCTATTTGGGGTCTTTTGTGTTTCCATAAAAATTGTGAAATTTTTTTAGTTCTGTGAAATATGCCAGTGGTAATTTGATAGCGATTGCACTGAATCTGTAGATTGCTTTGGGTAGTAGAGTCATTTTCACAATGTTGATTTTTCCAATCCAAGAACATGGTAATTCTCTCCATCTATTTGTATCATCTTTAATTTCTTTCATCAGTGTCTTATAATTTTCTGCATACAGGTCTTTTGTCTCCTTAGGTAGGTTTATTCCTAGATATTTTATTCTTTTTGTTGCAATGGTAAATGGGAGTGTTTTCTTAATTTCACTTTCAGATTTTTCATCATTAGTGTATAGGAATGCCAGAG
The DNA here is from genome assembly GCF_963455315.2 of Globicephala melas. Lineage (NCBI taxonomy): Eukaryota > Metazoa > Chordata > Mammalia > Artiodactyla > Delphinidae > Globicephala > Globicephala melas. Next base: position 78,156,575 of record NC_083320.1, on the reverse strand, counting down.
ATTTCTGTGCATTAATTTTATATCCTGCTACTTTACCAACTTCACTGATTAGCTCTAGTAGTTTTCTGGTAGCATCTTTAGGATTCTCTATGTATAGTATCATGTCATCTGCAAACAGTGACAGCTTTACTTCTTCTTTCCCGATTTGGATTCCTTTTATTTCCTTTTCTTCTCTGATTGCTGTGGCTAAAACTTCCAAAACTATGTTGAATAAGAGTGGTGAGAGTGGGCAACCTTGTCTTGTTCCTGATATTAGTGGAAATGGTTTCAGTTTTTCACCATTGAGGACGATGTTGGCTGTGGGTTTGTCAGATATGGCCTTTATTGTGTTGAAGAAAGTTCCCTCTATGGCTACTTTCTGCAGGGTTTTTATCATAAATGGGTGTTGAATTTTGTCGAAAGCTTTCTCTGCATCTATTGAGATAATCATATGGTTTTTCTCCTTCAATTTGTTAATATGGTGTATCACGTTGATTGATTTGTGTATATTGAAGAATCCTTGCATTCCTGGAATAAACCCCACTTGATCATGGTGTATGATCCTTTTAATGTGCTGTTGGATTCTATTTGCTAGTATTTTGTTGAGGATGTTTGCATTTATGTTCATCAGTGATATTGGCCTGTAGTTTTCTTTCCTTGTGACATCCTTGTCTGGTTTTGGTATCAGGGTGATGGTGGCCTCGTAGAATGAGTTTGGGAGTGTTCCTCCCTCTGCTATATTCTGGAAGAGTTTGAGAAGGATAGGTGTTAGCTTCTCTAAATGTTTGATACAATTCGCCTGTGAAGACATCTGGTCCTGGGCTTTTGTTTGTTGGAAGATTTTTAATCACAGTTTCAATTTTAGTGCTTGTGATTGGTCTGTTCATATTTTCTACTTCTTCCTGGTTCAGTCTCAGCAGGTTGTGCATTTCTAAGAATATGTTCATTTTTTCCAGGTTGTGCATTTTATTGGCATAGAGTTGCTTGTAGTAATCTCTCATGATCCTTTGTATTTCTGCAGTGTCAGTTGTTACTTCTTTTTCATTTCTAATTCTATTGATTTGAGTCTTCTCCCTTTTTTCTTGATGAGTCTGGCTAATGGTTTATCAATTTTGTTTATCTTCTCAAAGAACCAGCTTTTAGTTTTATTGATCTTTGCTATTGTTTCCTTCATTCCTTTTTCATTTATTTCTGATCTGATCTTTATGATTTCTTTCCTTCTGCTAACTTTGGGGTTTTTTGTTCTTCTTTCTCTAATTGCTTTAGGTGCAAGGTTAGGTTGTTTATTTGAGATGTTTCCTGTTTATTAAGGTAGGATTGTATTGCTATAAACTTCCCTCTTAGAACTGCTTTTGCTGCATCCCATAGGTTTTGGGTCATTGTGTTTTCATTGTCATTTGTTTCTAGGTATTTTTTGATTTCCTCTTTGATTTCTTCAGTGATCACTTTGTTATTAAGTAGTGTATTGTTTACCCTCCATGTATTTGTATTTTTTACAGATCTTTTCCTGTAATTGATATCTAGTCTCATAGCCTTGTAGTCGGAAAAGATACTTGATACGATTTCAATTTTCTTAAATTTACCAAGGCTTGATTTGTGACCCAAGATATGATCTATCCTGGAGAATGCTGCATAAGCACTTGAGAAAAATGTGTATTCTGCTGGTTTTGGATGGAATGTCCTGTAAATATCAATTAAGTCCATCTTGTTTAATGTATCATTTAAAGCTTGTGTTTCCTTATTTATTTTCATTTTGGAGGATCTGTCCATTGGTGAAAGTGGGGTGTTAAAGTCTGCTACTATGATTGTGTTACTGTCGATTTCCCCTTTTATGGCTGTTAATATTTGCCTTATGTATTGAGGTGCTCCTATATTGGGTGCATAAACATTTATAATTGTTATATCTTCTTCTTGGATCGATCCCTTGATCATTATGCAGTGTCCTTCTTTGTCTCTTCTAATAGTCTTTATTTTAAAGTCTATTTTGTCTGATATGAGAATTGCTACTCCAGCTTTCTTTTGGTTTCCATTTGCATGGAATATCTTATTCCATCCCCTCACTTTCAGTCTGTATGTGTCCCTAGGTCTGAAGTGGGTCTCTTGTAGACAGCATATATATGGATCTTGTTTTTGTATCTATTCAGCCAGTCTGTGTCTTTTGGTGGGAGCATTTAATCCATTTACATTTAAGGTAATTATCGATATGTATGTTCCTATTCCCATTTTCTTAATTGTTTTGGGTTCATTACTGTAGGTCTTTTCCTTCTCTTGTGTTTCTTGCCTAGAGAAGTTCCTTTAGCATTTGTTGTAAAGCTGGTTGGGTGGTGCTGAGCTCTCTCAGCTTTTGCTTGTCTGTAAAGGTTTTAATTTCTCCATCAAATCTGAATGAGATCCTTGCTGGGCAGAGTAATCTTGGTTGTAGGTTTTCCTCCTTCATCACTTTAAATATGTCCTGCCACTCCCTTCTGGCTTGCAGAGTTTCTGCTGAAAGATCAGCTGTTAACCTTATGGGGATCCCCTTATGTGATATTTGTTGCTTTTCCCTTGCTGCTTTTAATATGTTTTCTTTGTATTTAATTTTTGATAGTTTGATTAATATGTGTCTTGGCATGTTCCTCCTTGGATTTATCCTGTATGGGACTCTCTGTGCTTCCTGGACTTGATTAACTATTTCCTTTCCCATATTAGGGAAGTTTTCAACTATAATCTCTTCAAATATTTTCTCAGTCCCTTTCTTTTTCTCTTCTTCTTCTGGGACCCCTATAATTCGAATGTTGGTGCATTTAATGTTGTCCCAGAGGTCTCTGAGACTGTCCTCAGTTCTTTTCATTATTTTTTCTTTATTCTGCTCTGCAGTAGTTATTTCCACTACATATTTTTTTAATTTGTTTATTTTATTTTATTTATTTTTGGCTGCGTTGGGTCTTTTTTGCTGCACGCGGGCTTTCTCTAGTTGCGGCGAGCAGGGGGCTACTTTTCGTTGCAGTGTATGGGCTTCTCATTGCGGTGGTTTCTCTTGTTGCAGAGCACGGACTGTAGGCGCACGGACTTCAGTAGTTGTGGCACGCGGGCTTCAGTAGTTGTGGCATGCCGGCTCTAGAGCACAGGCTCAGCAGTTGTGGTGCACGGGCTCAGTTGCTCCACGGCATGTGGGATCCTCCTGGACCAAGGCTCAAACCCACATCCCCTGCATTGGCAGGCGGACTCTCAGGCACTGCGCCACCGGGGAAGCCCTATTTCCACTACTTTATCTTCCAGGTCACTTATCCGTTCTTCTGCCTCAGTTATTCCGCTATTCATCCCTTCTAGAGTATTTTTAATTGCATTTATTGTGTTGTTCATTGTTGCTTGTTTCCTCTTTAGTTCGTCTATGTCCTTGTTAAATGTTTCTTGCATTTTCCCTATTCTATTTCCAAGATTTTGGATCATCTTCACTATCGTTATTCTGAATTCTTTTTCAGGTAGACTGCCTATTTCCTCTTCATTTGTTAGGTCTGGTGAGTTTTTACCTTACTCCTTCAACTGCTGTGTGTTTTTCTGTCTTCTCATTTTGCTTATCTTACTGTGTTTGGGGTCTCCTTTTTGCAGGCTGCAGGTTTGTAGTTCCCGTTGTTTTTGATGTCTGTCCCCAGTGGCTAAGGTTGGTTCAGTGGGTTGTGTAGGCTTCCTGATGGAGGGGACTAGTGCCTGTGTTCTGGTGAGGCTGGATCTTGTCTTTCTGGTGGGCAGTGGTGTGTTTTGGGGTGTCTGTGGACTTATTATAATTTTACGTAGCCTTCCTGCTAATGGGTGGGGTTGTGTTCCTGTCTTACTAGTTGTTTGGCATAGGGTGTCCAGCACTGTAGCTTGCTAGTCGTTGAGTGAAGCAGGGTGTTGGTGTTGAGATGGAGATCTCTGGGAGATTTTTGCCATTTGATATTACATGGAGCTGGGAAGTGTCTTGTGGACCAGTGTCCTGAAGTTGGCTCTCCCACCTCAGAGGCACAGCACTGACTCCTGGCTGGAGCAGCAAAAGGCTTTCATCCACACGGCTCAGAATAAAAGGGAGAAAAGAAAGGAAAGAAAAGAGGATATAATAAAATAAAATAAAGTTATTAAAATAATAAATAATTAAGAAAAAAAATTTAAGTTAAAAAAAAACAAAAACGGACAGAAACCTAGGACAAATGGTGGAAGCAAAGCTATACAGACAAAATCTGACAGAGAAGCATACACATACACACTCACAAAAAGAGGAAAAGGGGAAAAAATAATATATCTTGCTCCCAAAGTCCAAATTGCTCCTCAGTTTGGGATGATTCGTTGTCTATTCAGGTATTCACAGATGCAGGGTACATCACGTTGATTGTGGAGATTTAATCCGCTGCTCCCGAGGCTGCTGGGAGAGATTTCCCTTTCTCTTCTTTGTTCGCACAGCTCCTGGGGTTCAGCTTTGGATTTGGACCCACCTCTGCGTGTAGGTCACCGGAGGGCGTCTGTTCTTCACTCAGACTGGACGGGGTTAAAGGAGCAGCTGATTCAGGGGCTCTGGCTCACTCAGGCCGGGGGGAGGGAGGGGCACGGAGTGTGGGGCGAGCCTGCAGCGGCAGAGGCCGGTGGGACGTTGCACCAGCCTGAGGCGCGCCGTGCGTTCTCCCGGGAAGGTTGTCCCTGGATCACGGGACCCTGGCAGTGGCGGGCTGCACAGGCTCCCGGGAGGGGAGGTGTGGATAGTGACCTGTGCTCGCACACAGGCTTCTTGGTGGCGGCAGCAGCAGCCTTAGCGTCTCATGCCCGTCTCTGGGGTCCGTGTGGATTGCTGCGGCTCACGCCCGTCTCTGGAGCTCCTTTAAGCAGCGCTCTTAATACCCTCTCCTCGCACACCAGGAAACAAAGAGGGAAGAAAAAGTCTGATGCCTCTTCGGCAGGTCCAGACATTTTCCTGGACTCCCTCCCGGCTAGCTGTGGCACACTAACCGCCTTCAGGCTGTGTTCACGCCGCCAACCCCAGTCCTCTCCCTGCGCTCCAACCGAAGCCCGAGCCTCAGCTCCCAGCCCCGCCCGCCCCAGCGGGTGAACAGACAAGCCTCTCGGGCTGGTGAGTGCCGGTCGGCCCTGGTCCTCTGTGTGGGAATCTTTCCGCTTTGTCCTCCGCATCCCTGTGGCTGCGCTCTTCTCCGCGGCTCCGAAGCTTTCCCCCTCCGCCACCCGCAGTCTCCGTCCACGAAGGGGCTACTACTGTGTGGAAAGCTTTCCTCCTTCACAGCTCCCTCCCACTGGTGCAGGTCCCATCCCTATTCTTTTGTCTCTGTTTTTTCTTTTTTCTTTTGCCCTACTCAGGTACGTGGGGAGTTTCTTGCCTTTTGGGAGGTCTGAGGTCTTCTGCCAGTGTTCAGTAGGTGTTCTGTAGGAGCTGTTCCACGTGTAGATGTATTTCTGATGTATCTGTGGGGAGGAAGGTGATCTCCGCGTCTTATTCTTCCGCCATTTTCCTCAACTCTTGTTCTTTTTTTAAAAAGGACATCTTAAGTATGAGAAGGGTTGAACTACCCTTCTTCCTCTACCACCCTCAAAAATGAGAATAATCTGAAATTTCTTGCATTTGGAGAATCTGGGTGGAGGGACAGCAACATAGTTGCAAACACAGCCTCAGATGTCCCAAACTGTGGTAAATACAGTGGAAGGCGGCAGGGACCACAACTGGCAATGTTTGCTGGTGAGAGAAAAGCTGGATTGGGAGCCAGGAAATTTCGATTCTTTCTCAGCTCTGCGTGCTAATTGAGACCTTCATTAGATCTTCTCATGTCTCATTTCTTCGTCTTTAGAAGAGACATAATACTTTCCCTACATATGTCCCAAGGTTGCTCCTACGGGAATTTTAAAAAGCTAGTATATATTGTTGCAAGATATTAATCCTTTTGCTTTTTTTCTTTTGCCCTTCCTTGTTGGAGCCCTTTTCTTTCCTCTCAGTCAGCAGCAGCCACATTGCCTCAGGGGACTGGCATCCCTTAGCGGTACAGGCACCCAAAGAGCAGGAATGCAGCGAGAAAAATGAATCTACACTCAGTTCTGACTTCCAAAAGAAAAACAATTTTTTTTTTGATACTTACATGAGAAACATGCAAAACAATAAAATAAGCCCAAATTCTTATTTTGAAGCAGTAGGTTTTGTTGGGAAAAGAAAGTTACTGTGAGAATCAAAGGAAAAATCTTCAAAGAGTAGGCCAGAGGAAACCAGATGACAGTCACCTGGATTTTGAGGGTCGAGGGGAGGGAGAGATAGCACAGGGCCCTGACCTTAAAGGAGGTTTTGCAGAGGGCCTCAGACATGGGGATCAGGTCTAAGAATCCACTGGAAATAAGTGGAAATGGCCCAGGACTTCCTTGAACAAATGACAAAGTCTGGAAGACTCCAGACGAGGCTTTATGAGTTATCATTTATGTCATCACTGTGGGTCCCTTAGGCTGAACTTCTTCTCTCTGGCAGATGAAAACTTTCCATTCACAGCTATGGGCACCTCACCCAGGAGTCAGCCAACCAAAGTGACTCTCCGTGACCCAGCAATTTGCTAGCCCCTTCCAAACTGCTCTATGTGAGCACTCTTCTCAACGACCTAGGGCACCTGCCAGCACCCTCCATGACCAAAGAAAAACTGATGGGCCTGGACAATGATGAAACCCACCCTGTTATGATATAAAAGTTTTTTGGAAAGGAAAAACATAGCACACAAATGTAAGGACTTACGAAACAAATTTAAAAAATTGTTTCATTCATCTCATTCCTTTCAATTCATTTCTTAAAGTAAAAGAGCCTAGCCTCTCAGATAAGACTGGCTATGAATTATATCATATTTTATATCAAATAACCTGTCCTACTCCTAAATTATACTCCTGTTAGTTATGAAATCGAGCCAGAAAAAAATTGTCCAGCCTAATAACATTTGCCCAAATAACGATTCCTAGTTTATCTGCATGATTGCCAGTGTTGACATGTATATGTGTGCCCAAGTGAAAAGCAAATTAAAAGCAGTAGAATCCAGTTTTTTTCCTAAGAAGAATGGCTCTTTCTAGTTAATGTGACACTTATAAACAAAGCGTGTTCTCAGTCCTTACTGTACACACGGGAGATGTGAAGCACATGGTGCTGACCTCAAACCACACAGCATGACACAGGGCCTTCTGGAAAGAACCTCAAGAATGTTCCCAAAGAGAAGCCTCTGAATTTGTGTAGGATTTAGACAGAAAATGTGTAAGTGGTACCAGAAGAGAGAAAAGGCATGAACAAAGGTAAAAAAGCAGGAAAGGGATTAAGGGTTGAGGGAGTGGAAATTTTCAGCTAAAATGCTTCTCCAAAACAGGGTTCTAGACTCACCAAGGTCATGTGACGTTTCTGTCCTGTTAAACTTCATTGTAATAAAATGAGAGAAAAACGTATGCCCTTTTATTCATAACCTAGCTGTGGACCACTGCCTGAAAGGTTTGTACAGATGCATGTCACAAGAGATGTTCACATAATAAAATCTGTAGTTACCAATGCAGTTTTGATTAAGAAAAAAAAAAAAAAAACCAGGACTGTAGAGTAGGAGGCCAGAGGTTTCACCACGGACTGCTTGTGACCTGGGGCAAACCTGAGTGTTGCAAGTGTCTCTGGGGCATCCAAAGACTGGGAGATAAGGCTGGAATTTAAGTCTCAGGTTCAGCATTTACTAACTGTTGGGCTTTAGGCAAGGTATTTATCGTATCTGAGCTCCGTCTTCTTCATCTGTAAGTGGGCACAACGCTACTACCTACCACCTGACTCACTGATCCTGGAGGTTGAAACCGCTTGCCAACTAGAAAGCATTAAAGAAGACAAGGGAGAGTTATGTGGCATGAACTGTTTAAAGTGGGATAAAATGCCTTTGCCAAATGTTTGTGTTTCCAACAGTGGCATGACTGTAAAGGGTCTTGGAAGAGAGATGTGTGAAGGTATTTCATTATGGTGCACATAGCTGTGCCACTCTTCTTTTGGCACAGAACTATACAGAAATCCTCAAATAGGCATTTGCTAACAATAACCTGATGCAATAATCTATCGGTTTCCTCCATAAGCATGCTGTGACTAATGACTAATTACCCAGATCCTTTGAAATGAATTTATCAACACAGCCAGTGTTTTATTTTTGGAAACTCTAAGTTGTGAACTAAAGGAAGCCTTATTCTGAAAGTATTAGACTCTCTCATGCTATTATTTCAGAGGCAAAGAATTCTTCTGGATGAGCAAGTAGCGCTTAGAAAGTAAATTTCCATTTAGTACCTCCACAGAAATATATCAAATGAACCAAGCCAGACCAGGAGTGACTTGGAAAGAGAGACTCTGCTTCAGCTGCCTTCCTACTCCATTTTGACTGCCCCCAAAGAAGCACTGAATTGTTCACTTTAAAATGATTAATGTCACGTTATGTGAATTTCTCCAGAATTAAAAAAAAAAAAATGTAAGGCTAGCACCCCCCATCAAGAAGTTCATGGTTATGGTCTGATAAAGATGACAAGCCTACCCTGCACTCATCCAACAAATATTTCCTGAGTGTGTGTTTCATTCTGGGCATAAATGTAATACTAAGCAACGTATATAAACAATGCAAAGTGCCTTAAGGTTAGGGGCTTTGTAGCAAAACTGAATGCTTGGAATTAATGGGGAGGAGATGAGTGCTGGCTTCTTGGCTGTGCTAGAGAGCATTATGAATATAAGTAAAAGGTGAAAAAAAAAGGAAGCTTTTAGCCAGAAAGAATGGAAAAAAGGCCCCAAAGTGACCACGAACATAGCATGCATGCTGGATAACAAGGAAGCCACCCTGATTTCCATGTTCTTCTTGTCTGATATGGCAACAAGAAATGCTATTTGGAATGCATCAAGCCATGGAACAGAGTTATTCACAAGATGGGTTAATCACAGATTGTGTGCTTGATGGCTGTGCAGGTGCCTGGACACAGGATGCCTATCAAGGTATCAACCTTTGCTGCAGGTTCCAAATGTGTCCTGCCCAAAACGTCATTATCAGAAACTTGGATGAAGATATAAATAGCACTGATGATCAAATTTACAGTTGACCATAACATTGGGAGAGAACATTTATACATAGGGTGACAGGCAGAAAATCCATAAAGAATTCTTCTGGCTGAAATCATGGCCAGATTGGACAAGATGAAATTTAATCTAGATAAAGATATTTATTTCTGGGGGAAAAAAAATCTACCCAAGTACAGTTATGAGACACTTGACTTAATAATAATTAGAAGGGGGCTTCCCTGGTGGCACAGTGGTTGAGAGTCCGCCTGCCGATGCAGGGGACACGGGTTTGTGCCCCGGTCCGGGAGGATCCCACATGCCACGGAGCGGCTGGGCCCGTGAGCCATGGCCGCTGAGCCTGAGCGTCCGGAGCCTGTGCTCCGCAACGGGAGAGGCCACAGCAGTGAGAGGCCCGCATACCACAAAAAAATAATAATTAAATGGGCTTGTGGTTTTAGTTGACTCTAAAGTTAATATTAACCATGACAGCCCCACCTCCCCCAAACTAATAGGGTCAGTGCAAGGTGCCTCATGTTAGAATGAATAGTGTCAACCAGGCGAGCCTCCAGACAAGAACCAGGAGGGAAGGGATTTTTGAGGATCATTTGAAGAAACTGGTTGTGTATTATTTGGGGAAGACAACACATGGTAACCATTTACAAATACCTAAAAGCTAGTAGGTGGGAAAAGGGCAGAACTAAGGTCAATGGACAATTGTATACAGACTTCAAATTTACCTGTATTCAAGAAAGACATTTCTGACAACTAAAGTGTATGAAAGGGAATGTGCTTCCCTACGTCGCCTGTGACTAAAGGTGTTAATATTGCTCCTGAGTGATAGTTTGTGTGGGTCATTGATCATCAGATGGATACAGGATTAGACTATCTAAGGTCCCTTTCAGTGCTGAGCTCTGATGGTTCAAAAGAGATGAAGAATGTATTCCATAACATCTTTGTTTTTTTATAGTTTTTTTGTTTGTTTTTAATTTAATTTATTTATTTATTTATTTATTTATGGCTGTGTTGGGTCTTCGTTTCTGTGCGAAGGCTTTCTCTGGTTGCGGCAAGTCGGGGCCACTCTTCATCGCGGTGCATGGGCCTCTCACTATCGAGGCCTCTCTTGTTGCGGAGCACAGACTCCAGACACGCAGGCTCGGTAATTGTGGCTCACGGGCCTAGTTGCTCTGCAGCATGTGGGATCTTCCCAAACCAGGGCTTGAACCCATGTCCCCTGCATTGGCAGGCAGATTCTCAACCACTGCACCACCAGGGAAGCCCCTTATTCCATAACATCTTACAGAAAAACCTAAACAAACTTTTTGGCCTACCCAATAATAAGGGTCAAAAGTTAGTCAGAGTTCTTTGGGTCTGATCTGGAGGATAGAAGAGAGTAAAGTATTAAGCAGATGAGAGACATGATAAAAGTTTTATCTGAAGACAGTTCTAGCAGGAGCATATGGAATGGAGAGGAGAAAGATGGGAAGCCAGAAATTAAGCTGTGGCAGTGATCCGGTTATGAGGCAACAGGGTCTGGATTGGGCCAATGGTAATAGAATTAAGAAGGAAATGGCATAATACATAGTATGAGAAAAGCTGTCAGGATTTAGTCATTAGCAACTTTATGGGAGATGGAGTAAAGGCATAAGCTTATTTGAGTTACTGGAAATGAAGTGATAACAAGAGACTCAAGTGGAAAGGGCTGGTAGGCAATCAGGCCTGTGGTACCGGAGACTTGGACGATACATCACAGATAGAGATAAAGATTCGAGATTTATTGGAATAAAGCTGATGGCTGAAGTGGAGAAACAGAGGGGCTCTTAAAGAAAAAAAAATGAGAAAAGAGAAAAAAGATCAAGGTCTAAAGTAAATCTTAGGAAAGAGCAAGTGGTAAGGGATTCCAAGGTGGAAGAGAAGACAGCAAAGGTGATACAGGAGAGATCAGAGGAGCAGAAGACCCTGGACAATGTGTATCCTGAAAACCAACAGAAGAAAGAGATCCAGGAGGGAGCGCAACTGCGCCAAACACAGCTGTCCTCAGGGTCCAAGATCTGATGTTCCAAGATCACCAAGAGTGGAGGAAATAGTTTACGGTGGAGTAGACACCTGTTTTGTCACTCTGCAACAGCTCTGCTCCCCACAGAATTTTCCTCTGCTATAATCACTTTATGGCTGTAAGTTCCAGTTAGACACACACATATATGCTCAAGAACAACAACCCACAGTCTTGAGTTATGGATTCGGGGAACCTAAGCATAAGCGAGCTGAGCCCAAGTTAGACTACACCACATTGTCCACTGACTGGAACAACTGCATCAGGTTGCTGCACAGATTACCCATTTAACAAGGTTCAGAATTATCTTTTACTCATGAGGCAAACCAGTGACAGAACCAAGCCCTGAAGTAGGAAGTTCTGCCTTCCAGATTGTTATGGACTGAACCGTATCCCCCAGAATTCATACATGGAAGCCCTAATCCCTAATGTATTTGGTTAACAGTAAGGTAATTAAGGTTAACCAGGGTCATTAGGAGTCCTAATCCAATAGGACTGGTGTCCTTAGAAGAAGAGGAAGAGACACCAGGGATGCAGCCACACAGAGGAAATGCCATGTGAGGACACAGTGAGATGATGCCATCGACAATCCAAGAAGAGAGACCTCACCAGGGACCAGCTCTGCTGGCACCTTGATCTTGCACTTCCGGCCTCTGGAACCGTGAGAGAATAAATTTCTGTTGTTTAAGTGGTATTTTGCTATGGCAGGCCAGGCAGACTAATACACAGATCATGGGCCTCCCTTAGTTTTGGGGTCAATAACCTGGGCATTGTTTAATACCTTTCCTCAGTATCTCAGTCACACTGGGACTAAGTTCACTATTTATTGGAAGTTCTACTAACGGAGAACCCCACACTGCGAGCACCAGGTAATTTTCTGCAGGCGCCTCAATGAATTTGTTGGTTAAAACAATTTCTCCACTTTTCCACTAAACTGAAAGTTCATCAAAAGGAAAGCCACGTGGGATTAAAAAAAAAGTACTCAGGTTTTGAAGACTATTTTATCCCAGGACTACCTCTTGCAGGGTGGCCGTCCACAGAGAACAGGCAGAATGAGACTTCAGAGACCAACCTTCCCCGTTTGCCATGTGTTGCCCTAAGGGGCCTCAAATTCCTGCATCATTCACTTCAATGAGGTTGTTACTGAGATGCAGATGTTACCCGAGAGTTGCTGGGTTGGTTTAAATCATTAGCATTGCAATTAGATCCTTAGCTTAGCAAACTTCTGAGAACGCGGGCCACATGACAGATTAGTTCTGATGGGCAATCAGCGGGTCAGAAGAAGATCAGAGCTTCCGGGTGTGTCCGGAACAGCCAGGGGCTCCTGATGAGCATTTGGCATCAGGCAGGATGAGGTAGAAAGGGGTGAGCATGCCCAACAGGGAGGAGAGAAAAAGGAAGGAAACAACGGTGCCAGAGAGATGCTGTTTCTCCCTCTCCATTTTATCAAAACCATCCTTAGGTGGAGGGTACTTTACCACCGTTGTGAGGATCTCTTCTATAGATCCTCATAGAAGTAAGATTAGGACTCTGAAGGACTGTGGCAATTCTGAGTCCTTCAGAACAGCAGACCCCAACCTTTTTGGCACCAGGGATCAGTTCTCTGGAAGACAATTTTTTCATGGACGGGGGTGGGGGATGGTTCAGGGGGTAATGAGGACGAAGGGGAGCGATGGGGAGCCATGGGGAGTGGCAGATGAAGCTTCGCTCGCGCTGCTCACCTCCTGCTGTGCGGCCCGGTTCCTAACAGGCCACAGACCGGTACCGGTCTGAAAACAAAGTCCAAGTAAATCCTGGTGCCCTGTGCCACAAATCCTGGTGGCGACATGTACTCACAGCCTGAGATTTGGTTTCAGTCCAATCCCCCAAGGAGAGACACGGATGAAAAACATTCCACATGCGGCCAATATGAAGAAAAGAGCAGTCATCAAAAAAAAGCAACCTAGGGGACTGCCCTGGTGGTCCAGTGGTTTAGACTCCGAGATTGCAATGCAGGGGGCCCAGATTTGATCCCTGGTCAGGGAAATAGATCCCGTATGCCACAACTAAGACCCGGCGCAGCCAAGTAAATAAATAAACACTAAAAACAAAACAACACAAGCAACCCAGCTGACAAGAATGGCTTAAATCAGAGCTCCAGAAGTGCCCTTACAGCCAGCAGCAGGTGCTGTGTGTTTGGTCGCGTCATCCTGTACCAGGGGGTCACAGGTGAGACACAGAGAAGGAACTCTGCAGGTGCGTACACAGGAGATGTCTGGGGCTTGCCTTTCAAGATGTGCTGCTCTGTAAACCTGTAAGACTGTGGCTCTGGTGTTCAGCATGCAAAGAATCATTGGCAGTGCTTATAAAGATGGTGCTTCCTGCTTCCCCTAGTGGATGCTGGATCCAGAAACTGCATTTCTAACCAGCTCCCCAGAGGACTCTCCTGGTGGCGCAGAGTGGTCTGCGGACCACACTTTGAGAATCCCTGCTGCAGGGGTTCTGGATCACACAGAGAATAAACAACTTTAGAAAGAGTTCCTGAGTGGCCTGAAAATGTCTGTGCACTTCCAAAGGTGCTTCTGGAAGCATTTACCTCAGGGCTCCCTTTGCAAGGAGAAGTTTCTTTGATTTGTGAAAAGCCATGAGGTCTTCTGGCTCTGACAGGAGACACTTCTAATAGGGAGTGAGTACCGCCAACTCCACTCGCCTTCTCTGAGCCCACCCAACACGGTCTGCAGGCACCTGCCCCGACACAGAGCCCAGTAGTGAGACACATGAGATCAGATTTTAATCACTGTTTTGAGAATATCAATTTGTTGGCTGACTAGTTGCTGGTTTACAGAAACAAGCAGCAGTAGCCTTAAAATGGGAGAAAAGGCCAATGAAAGAGTGCAGAAGGGGTACCTTGAGGAGTCTTTTCCCGGCCAGGGCTGCCGGAGGTACGTGAGGGCATTCTGATGCTCCATTTAGGAACTCAGGCCCTTAGGAGACAGTGACTCACCCAGAGGCCTTCTTGCTCCTCCACCTTTTGGCATGCATGAAGCAATGTGGGTAGGCAGGAGCCTGTCACCAGGGCATTTATCGCATTTAGATTAGCTGCTTAAAAATCCCTTATGAGAAACTAGGAAGGAACCTGGTGTCATTTTCTCCATAGAGACCTGAATTTAAAAAGCCTTCCTAGTCCCATGCCAGCATTTCCTAAGTGAGCCTTTCTTCTGTCACTGCAGAGCCAGAAGGTAGCGGCATCACCTAGCAGCTGCTTGCAAAGTGCAAATTACATAACGTGTGCTATGTAAGCAAAGGAAGGCAGCTTAGGCTGAGCAGAAGACAGCCACTCCCGCTTTGATCTCAAATGCCCCTTTATGTGCTCTGACCCAGAGGTCCCCCAAACAGACTAAGGATGATGGGACTGATGGAAGCAGCTATTCCTGCCAGGTGTCTGATACCCTCCCCTGACCCTGTGCAGAGTGGACATGGAATGCGATGAGATCGGGGTGAGGGGCATTCATCCCAAGACTTGAAGCCCTCCATCCTTCTAATACGCAAGCACATGTTTGAATGTAATAAGTTTGAAATTTGTAGCATAAATGGCTACACTTTTTTGAAGCTAGGCATCCTCTCTGCCTTCCCCAGTTTCATTCATTCTCCCACTCTTTTTTGTGTGTGTGTGTGGTACGCGGGCCTCTCACTGCTGTGGCCTCTCTCGTTGCGGAGCACAGGCTCTGGACGCGCAGGCTCAGCGGCCATGGCTCACGGGCCCAGCCGCTCCGCGGCATGTGGGATCTTCCCGGACGGGGGCATGAACTCGTGTCCCCTGCATCGGCAGGCGGACTCCCAACCACTGTGCCACCAGGAAAGCCCTCTCCCACTCTTTTATCCACTCTCTTTTTCATCTTTTTTGTCATTTCTTTGCCTCTCCTGCTTTCTTCTTTCCTCTTCTCCATCTCTCTTTCTCCTATGTCTTCTTCCCACCCTCCCTCACTCACTCCGTCCTCTTCTATTCCACCTTACCTTTCATTCAAATGACATTTATTTGATACCTACTACCTGTCAGATAGTAAGACAACAAAATGAAAAATGCCATCCTGACCTCATTCAGTCAGGACCTACTTTGAGAGCTCCTTTGTGCCAAGCACTGTTGTGGGTGTTTGAGACGCACAATGAACCAAACAGAGTAATGGTCCCTATCCTTGTGAAGCCTAGTAAAAGCTGTAAAGAAGCCATGAAAATACAGTGGGGAGTACCAAAGTTCAGGCCGGGGAGTCATGAGGGACCTCTGGTAGGATTCAGTGTTTGAGCGGAGTCTGGAAGGAGATGTAACAGTTAGCCCTGTGGGCAGAGGAGGGAACATGTGCAAAGGCAAGAAGGGGTAAGAGCATGAGCCATTGGGGACCTACAGGTAGGTAATGTCATCTAAGGATGACAATGCCTGTGGGTGTAGCAGAAGCTGAAGCTGAAGACCCCAGCAAGGACCAAGGAGTAAAGCTCCTGATGCACGAAAGAGAGGGATCTGCAATGTGTTCTGAAGGTCATGGGGTACCACTTAAGGATTTTAAATAGGTGAGTGACAAGACGAGATCTGCACTTTAAAAAGGTAATTCCTAGAGCAAACCACTCCAAGGGAAAGACTGGTGAGGGACAATGGCGGAGGGAAAGTGACCAGCAAAGAGGTTATCTCAGTAATCCCAGTGGGAGATGGACTGGGGGAGACATAAGAAAATCTCTGCCCCCATACATACACATACAGTTATATTTTTTATTGCTCAGTATTGGTCCCTAGAAGACATCTTACTGTACATTTTCAGTCTTGTCCCAAGATGTATAGACTTTCTATAGAGACAGAGTCATATGTGCTTTCCTATCTTCATGATGTCTGCCCTGAAGTTCTCTACCAAAACCAACGACCCATGTTTCAGCCCCTGCGGAAAACAGTTTGGCAGTTCCTCAAAAAGTTAAACGTGGAATTACCATGTGACCCAGCAATTCCACTCCTAGGTACATACCCCAAAGAACTGAAAACAAGTACTCAAATGAACACTTATCCAAAAATGTTTCTAGGGACTTCCCTGGTGGTCCAGTGGTCAAGAATCCGCCTGTCAATGCAGGGAACACGGGTTCAAGCCCTGGTCCGAGAAGATCCCACATGCTACGGAGCAACTTAGGCCGTGTGCCACAACTACTGAGCCTACATGCCACGACTACTGAAGCCCGCACGCCTAGAGCCCGTGCTCCACAACAGGAGAAGCCATCGCAGTGAGAAGCCGGCACGCCACAACGAAGAGTAGCCCCCGCTCGCCGCAACTAGAAAGCCCATGTGCAGCAAAGACCCAAGGCAGCCAAAAATAAATAAATTAATTAAAAAAAAAAAAGTTTCTAGCAGCAAAAGTTGAAAACAGCGCAAATGTCCATTCATGGATGAATGTGATATATCCATGGAATGGAATATTATTCAGCCATAAAAACAAATGAAGTACTGATACATACTACAATGTGGATGAATCTCCATTCTGCTAAGTGAAGGAAGCCAGACACAAAAGGCCATGTTGTATAACTCTATTTGTATGAAATATTAGAAAAAGTAAATTCACAGAAATAGAAAGCAGACTGGTGGATACCCAGGGTAGGAGAAGGGGGAGGGGGGAGTGCTGAGTAACTGCTTAATGAGTACTGGGTTTTATTTTGGAGTGATGAAATGTTTTAGAACTAGATAGTGGTGGTAGTTGCACAACATTATGAATGTACTATGGTTAATTTTATGTTATATAAATTTCACCTCAATTAAAATATTTTTTTTGAAAAACTAATGATCCAATTTCACTCTCCTCTTTCTCCAACCCTGTTCCCCCTATAATCAATGTCCTGATAAGTGAAGTGTTATAAGGATGGAGCTGACCAGAGCAAGCCCTCCAGAGTTGGCACACAGCCACGGATGATCACATTTTTCAATTTCCCTTAAGGGTGCTGAGAGTTTAGAGGAGCCAGCAGAATCAGGCAGGTCAGTGAGAACAGGTTTCAGTTTGCTCCTTTGAGTGGTGGAATCTGATAGTTTAAGAGAATGCAATATACCATAGATCAGGGCAGTCCGTGCATGGGAAGAAAGCTTAGGTCCCATTGCAGAAACATGCACAGCAGGCTTTGGGGGAAGTGGCTCAAGAGATGCTTGTAGACTGCACTGTCTGGCTTCTGCCACGGCTGCGCCTCTGTTTCTTCCTACAGGAAAGACTAATGAAGAGGCTGGAGTACTGTGCACAAGGAAGCTGATTAAACCTCCCTCCTCTGGTCTCCGAGAAGGAGGTACTCTGAGAGCCTGCATCTAGTAAACAAAGCAGCAAGACATGACTTAGTTGTACCAAGCACTGAAAAGGGGCTTTCTAGGGCATGAACATGGATACTGTAACTGTGTGACCATGAGAAGTTATTTATCCTCTCTATGCCTCAGTTTTCTCATCTGTAAAATAGGGATAATTACACCTACCTCATAGCTCATCTGCTCTTGTGAGAAATAAATGATATATGTCACGTAGAGTATTCAGAAAGTGCCGGGAAATATTCAAATTGTTTGATAAGTGGTGTGATATGAATACCAACTAATCAGCATAAACAACGAAATAAGCAATCCAATCAGGACAGACACCAGCCACGTCCCACCTGTTTGCTGCACAGGTAATGTACAAATCTTCCCTGAAATAGCTCGTGGTTCATAGTAAGCCTTCAATGAAGAGTAACTATTATTTGGAAGAGGCAGCTAGAAACAGAATTTGGAGGGGGAGGGCATTGTTTCTATAAAATACAGCCCACTCTTAGATAGCTCTATGTATGACAGACAAGGGCAAGTACCGGCTGGAAAAGATCTCTGAAAGTCCCCCCTTGCCCGGGAGCCTCCTCTTTCTCCTGTCCCCTTACCACACCCCACTTCTGTAGACAGCTGATCTCCAGGGAAGGTGTCAAAATGGATCCTGTTTCCCAGACACTTAAAAAGAAAGCATAAAGGAAGTGTAAATAGGCACAAGGTACATTTAAAACTGGCTAATAATTCGCCCTAGAAGTCTAAAGGCCCCGAATAAAAGGACCGCAGAAGCAGCTAGTCCAGGACTTAAAGGGCTGCCCTACCCCCTCTCAGAAGAGAGGAGCATGAACCAGAATGCAAATCAATGGCTTGATTCCTTCATCAAAAAAGGACTGCTGGGTTTCCCTGGTGGCGCAGTGGTTGAGAGTCTGCCTGCCGATGCAGGGGACACGGGTTCATGCCCCGGTCCGGGAAGATCCCACGTGCCGCGGAGCGGCTGGGCCCGTGAGCCATGGCCACTGAGCCTGCGCGTCCGGAGCCTGTTGCTCTGCAACAGGAGAGGCCACAACAGTGAGAGGCCCGCGTACCGCAAAAAAAAAAAAAAAAAAAAAAAGGACTGCTATGGGGAGAGGTGGAGGTGGGGTGCGGATGTTGACTAAACTGGCATTGTTCTCAAAAATATTTGAAATATTTATAGTCCCAGGAATAGGGGGTACATTTTAGGGAATTGTGTGAGAAGGATGAAAAACTATTTCTGACTTTGTTCATCCCTTTGCCAGCACCGGCTTCAAGTGTTCAGGCCTGGTTGAATGAATAGACGGATGAGTGCATGGATGGCTCGTGGAAAAGAGAGGACAGGGTATGTTTAGAGAAGAAAAGTGCATATCAGGTGGGTTCCTGGAATGCAATTCTGCCCTAAACTTAAGGAAAGTAAGGAACTACTCAGATGAGATGAAAGATTCTGCCCTGACACAGGAAAGGTATGTGAAGTGGCTCGGTCACTGTCAGTAGAACTCAAAGATGCAGCAGATGCAGTCAGGTGAGACCACCACGTTGCCAGGACTCCTCCAGATGCAATAAAGTTCCACCTTGAGAGGAAGTGGCTCCCTTCTGCCTACAGATCTGTCCCAGCCCTCACTGCCATGCCTGATCACCAGCAGGTCCCCATCTTTATTAGTCTGTCAATATCTTGCCTAGTGTTTCTCCTGTGGTTCTGTTTCTTCACTTGATCTGCCATCTCTGCCTTTCTAGCCACCCTAACCCCTCGCTTCCCTGTTTTAGGAAGTGGCTCTGAGTCAGACACTTGGATTCAAACCCTGGTTCCATCATTTACTAGCTGAACGACGTTGGACAAATCATTTAACATTTTCTACGCCTAGGAAATGGATGATAAAAGTATCTACATCATAAGGTTATTGTGAAAATTAAGGGGAAAAAAATTCACATCGAGCAATTACAACAATTTTGGCCTATAACACACGGGAACTATTACTATGGTTACCGTAGTCTGGCTTAGATATTACATTTATGAAATTACACAGGCTAATTCCATGCCTCCAAAGTCTTTTTATGATTCCCAATTCCTTTTGTGCCTATGTTTAGACTCTATACCAAATCTCCTGGACCTGGTTTCAGTCACCCTAAGCTGTCTTCCAATTAATAATAGTATCTAAATTTTATTAAACTACTGTGTCAGAACTTTATCTTTTTATGTATGTTATCTAATTGATTTCATCACCACAATAATCTTGTAAGGATATTATTACCCCACTTTACTGATAAGAAAATAGACTCAGAGAGGTACATAATTTGTCCAAATCCAAATAGTAAGTGGCAAGCACTGTGGTGAATCCAATTCTTTCTGCAAAAATAAAGCCCATCCCATTATTCTATGGTCCCTGCATGGATCTGGTCCTCTTGACTTAACCCTAAGCATTTCCATACTGGGACCCCTTCTATCTCTATAACTCTAAGGGGTTACCACTCCTAGTACAGTGTTAGGCATGCCATAGGTACTCACTAACTGTTCATTTGGATGCTCAGAAAAAAAAAACATACCTGTAAACAATTCTTTGGTAACATTCTGACTTAATAACTTGCTCTGTACAAAGGCCACCAATAAATAGTTCTAGGATTAATTTACAAAGCTCATGCCTTCACAACAAATTCTGTTTGTTGAACAAACATGTCAATATATTTGCACAGTAGGAATTTAAGGAAGTCACCCAGATGACCCCTGTCTTTACATGAATGATGGCGGGGATCCAAAGACACATTCTTGTTGAAGGGATCTACCACTGTTCTACCAATTACAGCTGTGACCAAGCAAACCAGTGTGGCCCTGACATAGTAAGTAACAGCCACAGCTTCACCATAATGTACAGTCTGTCTCTACAACCCTCAGCCAGCCCCTCATTCTAAACCAGGGTAGCAGTGACCAACAGCTACTGTCTTAGGCTGTAGTTCTTTTCAACATCACAGAAAAATTAAGGCTATGAATTAGTAATTTTATTTAGGCAGAATTATTCCCATGGACCTTTTCATAACTAGCTCATAAAGAAAGAACTGGGATGTCATCCACAGAGAAATATCTAGAGAGAAGGTTTTATAGGAAAATGGCTTGACATTTTCACTGCCAAATGCCAGAAAAACAAATACCTTTGTTCTGTTTCAAATTATTATACTTTTCTATCTGATTTTTCATAATTTTTTCTTTTTGGTTTCCATTTGGCTTTAGAGTTTAACATGAGAAGGTCCGTTTATGTGGGGCTCATTCAAAGAACTGACCTTGTTAGTGAAGTGGTCTATGGCCATCACAGACATAATGGCTCTGATGATGATAGAGCCGCTAAATTATGATCTGAACTTGTAAATAAAAGAGAAGAAGTTGCAAGGATCCTATTTTCAAGACAATGTCCCTGAACATGTCCTTGCAAATGAGAACAAGTAAGAAGAAATGAAGAGAATATACGATGTTCAGACAAGGTTATTTCTAAACAGAGCGCCTTTCCGCATTTTCTGTGACAAGTCCGCAACTCTTTAAATGAGCCCCTCGCAATTTCAGAGCTGCACCTGGTTCAATCGATGACTCCCATCATTTCCTCACTTGCAAACCAGTCCCGTTTTACTCTGCATGGAGAACACTGATGTCACAGAGGCTTTGAGCTATAGCATCCATTTATTCAGTATTCATTTCTCTCTAACCCTTGTGTAGTTGTGGCTGGGGTAAGGGAGGCGCAAAAGAATGGTAGGATTTGATCCTTGCCCACCAGCATCTCACACCTGCAGAGAGAAGACACAGACCCATGAAACAGTGACAAAGCTATAAGGGGCTGGAGGTGGTCAGCGCCCAGGTGAGTGGGACAGACGTTGCCACGTGAATTCCGAAGAGTCTGGAAACGCTGGGAAGAGCCCCACAGGAGGAATGGAATAAGAGCTGGACCTTGTGCAGTGTGAAAGCTCTAAAGGGGGGTGGAGCTTCCCCAAAAAAAGGGAACAGTGTCCACAGTTCTCACACTTGGGATTGAACACTGCCTATTCATGCAACTGGGAGGGGACCACACTGCCTAGAGCAGAGTTACATGGAAATAGCTGAGATATGACCATATAGGTCTGTGGAGTAGGATTCAAAAATACCTTGAATCTTCAACATATCTTTAGTATATCTCAAATTATTAAAAATGGGTGGAAGACCTAAATAGACATTTCACCAAAGAAGACATACAGATGGCCAAGAGGCACATGAAAAGATGCTCAACATCACTAATTATTAGAGAAATGCAAGTCAAAACTACAAAGAGGTATCACCTCACACCGGTCAGAATGGCCATTATCAAAAATCTACAAACAATAAATGCTGGAGAGGGTGTGGAAAAAAGGGAACCCTCATACACTGTTGGTGGGAATGTAAATTGATACAGCCGCTATGGAGAACAGTATGGAGGTTCCTTAAAAAACTAAAAATAGAACTACCAAATGACCCAGCAGTCCCACTACTGGGCATATACCCAGAGAAAACCATAATTCAAAAGCACACATGTTCCCCAATGTTCACTGCAGCACTATTTACAATAGCCAGGACAAGGAAGCAACCTAAATGTCCACCGATAGATGAATGCATGAAGAAGATGTGGTACATATACACAATGGAATATTACTCAGCCATAAAAAGGAATGAAATTGGGTCATTTGTAGAGATGTGGATGGACCTAGAGTCTGTCATACAGAGTGAAGTAAGTCAGAAAGAGAAACACAAATACTGTATATTAATGCATGTATGTGGAATCTAGAAAAATGGTACAGATGAACCTATATGTAGGGCAGGAATAGAGACATAGACATTGAGAATGCACATGTGGACACGGGGGGAAGGGGAAGGTGGGATGAATTGTGAGATTAGATTTGACATAAATACACTACCATGTGTAAAACAGATAGCTAGTGGGAACCTGCCGTATAGCACGGGAGCTCAGCTCGGTGCTTTGTGATGACCTAAATGGGTGGAATGGGGGTGGGGTGGGAGGGAGGTCCAAGAGGGAGGGGACATAGGTATACATAGAGCTGATTCACTTCACTGTACAGCAGAAACTAACACAACATTGTAAAGCAATTTTACTCCAATTTTAAAAAAAATGGTTTACATTTTAAAGTGACTGGTCAAGAAACTATTAAGTTTCATATACACACACAAACTTGTACAACATTATTCATAACAGCCAAACAGTGAAACAACCCAAATGTCCATCAGCGATTGAACAGATAAATAGTTTATATCCACACAATGGAATATTATTTGGCGACAAGAAGAAATAAATGCTGATATATGCTACAACATGGATGAAGCCTGAAAACATCATGTTCAGTGAAAGAAGGCAGTCACAAAAGGCCACATATCGTATGACTGATTCCATATATATGAAATGTCCAGAACAGGTAAATCCACAGAGACAGCCTAGGGCTGGGAAAGTTGGGGGGTAGTGGGGAGTGACTGCTAATAGGTATGAGATTTCCTTCTGGGGGGATGTGATGATTGCACAACTCCGAATACACTAAAGCCATGGCACTATATACTTTAAATGAGTGAATTGTATGGTATATGAATTATATCTCAATAAAGCTTCTAGTAAAAAAAAAGAAAAACTGTTGAAAGAGGTGGGCTCCATGGAGTAGGGTCTAGGAGTTTGGTGTGGAAGGAAACTTACCTTGTCACCACTCTGTTTACAATCAATATATAGCCCAGTTGGAAATATAAGGGGAGAAGACTGAGTTTCCCTTATCACACTCTGGCTCTTTTACAAATACAGGCCTTCTGATTTCCTAAACCTGCTAACCTCTATTTTTAAATTTACTTTGTTTTTTTTTGTTTTTCCGGTATGTGGGCCTCTCACTGTTGTGGCCTCTCGCGTTGCGGAGCACAGGCTCCAGACGCGCAGGCTCAGCGGCCATGGCTCACGGGCCCAGCCGCTCCGTGGCATGTGGGATCTTCTCAGACCGGGGCACGAACCCGCGTCCCCTGCATCGGCAAGCGGACTCTCAACCACTGCGCCACCAGGGAAGCCCAAATTTACTTTGGTTTTTTAAAGAAAAAATAATTGTGTGGCTGTTCATAGATATACGTCCCTAGGGAATCCCTGACACATACACCATGTTCAATCATTTCTGACCATTCCCGAGGTCCCTCTTGATTTCTGGAGGAATTAGGGTTATTGAATTTCAATACATTTCAGCAAACATTTACTGAGTGTCTGTCTTGGGGCAAGTACCCAGGCAAGCAAGGCTAGGCAAGGGTAGGGAGAGGAATAAGATAGACACTCCTACTTCAAAGGGCTTGCCACCCAGAGGGACAGAGACCCGAAAAAAAGGGAAACTCCAAGTACCGTGCCCTGTAACAAACACTGGCTGATCAGGGCGATAATTTTACCCAGTACTCCTCAACGTAGCTACATAAAAATCACCTTAGAAGTGTACGTCAACAATTAAAACCCTAAGGCCCATCCCAAACTAGTGAACCAAAGTCTCTGAGAGGAAGGCCTGGGAACATATATATCAATCTAATGTTAACTGCATCCTGCCTGCCAAATGCACCCAATTTGAGATGCTGAGATTGTTCCCAGAAAATATGTGACTTGGTGTAAATAACTAGATGAGCCTTTCCCCAGCTGCATTCTGCAGAATACCAGTTCTTCAAGTAGTTAATAGGCATTCACTGGGGGAAAAAAAATGGGCTCTGAGATCAGATGACTTTGGGATATCTTTGGGTTAAATAAAATTTAATCGGTTTATTTATCACAGAATGCTAAGAGAATTTAGTGGCCTACTGTGTGCCTTGAAAGGGCACTGAATGTGGTCATTATCAAACTTACTTGACTAGGGACTCATTTTTCTCTCACATATGTCAGTGAACATACTAAACGAATGGCTAGAAACGCCTAACAAAATTAAGAGAGCGGAGATACTCTGGAAAAATATTATGATCTTCTACTTCTTAACAGAAAAAGAAGCATATATAAGAGAATAAAATTTTTTAAAATAGCTTTTCCTTCTGGTTACTAGCTGAGCAATATCCCAAATGCCCTTCTGTGTAGCCTGATTGTCACTTGGAATAATATTCGTTTATTGAGGAAGGGGTTGTTTAAAAATCAGTTTGAAGATTTCTTTGTTGAGAAGTTCCTCAAGGCCAAGGCTAGGGGAACACAGCATGTTTCCTTTCTGGTTTCCAAAGAAAACATAATAGGGTCTATCAGGATGGGTACAGGGCCCAGAATGGAGACAGCTGGATCATAATTATTCTGCAGCCAGCTCCTGGTCCCTGGGGGTCCTAGATCTCTGAAACAAAACTATTTCACAGCCTTTGGGATGAAGCCAAGTAATTTTCTTAGCCACAAATCACGATCAACAGCTGGAAGACTGAAGCCTTCAAAACCTGGACACTGCTTCTAACCTGAGCTCCTTGGGTTAATTCAAAAGGCATCAGAAGAAATGGCCTAGCTTCCCAATCTCAGCAGCATACAACTAACCAGTCAGTCACCCAAACCAGAGTGGAGGGGTTCATCCTAGACTCCTCTCCCTTCCTAAGTTAGTTAGTTATTAAACCTGCTGCCTTTATGACTTGAATATTTCTCAGTTCACCTCCTCCTCTATTCCCACTGCTACTGCCCTATTTGAGGTCTCCATCATCTCACACCTATGCTATTTCAAGAGCTTCCTAACTGGACTCCTTGCCTCAACTCTCCCTCTCTGCAAATCTATCTTCCACTCTGACCAATGCACATCTGATCATACCACTTTCCGTTTTAAAAATCCTTCAGTAGCTCCCAATTACCTACTGCAAATAATTTTCCCCAAAGTGTATTCTGCAGAACACAAATGTAATACATGATCTACAATAAAGGGCTCCTTTGAAATTGGAGGCCAGTGTCATTATGTGGAGGTACAATAAAGAAAACTATCTATCAGTGTCTGATCTGTCCCTCAGTATTGTAGAAAGGTCCAATAATTTTTTTGAGAATCAGGATGCAGAAGAAGCCCCAATCAGTAAATTGGGAAATGCTTCCAGAGTCTATCCATGTCTTTGGCTGGGGGAATCTCAGAAATTACTGTAACATAAATGCTTAGGGGATAGTGGGCACTTTTTACACTTCTAAAGAAAGGGTATATAACTGCATCACTTTGCGGTACACCTGAAATCAAATAGTTGATTGTAAATCAACTATACTTCAATTTAAACAACAAAAAAAAATGTTTTTTGGCCACACTGCAGGACAAAATTTTTTGTCCCAAAATTTAAGATCCCAAAATTGTGGGATCTTAGTTCCCTGACCAGGGTTTGAAACGGTGACCCCTGAAGTGCAAGCGCAGAGTCCCAACCACTAGACTGCCAGGGAATCCCCGCCTCCTCCCAATTTTTTTTTTAATTAAAAAAAAAGAAATGGTATAGTTTACATTCAGAGCCTGACGGGTATAGCCAAGTTTTCTCCAGGAAGGCAATCTTGAACTTCAAAATTATCCTCTTCAATTAAGTATGTGGAGGTGAGGTTTTATGCTCACAGAATCTTTGCAAGTCCTAAATTAGGAGATGAAAATCAAATACCCTAAGAATCAGATCACTGCTGACAAAATTCTGGCTGAGTTTCCAGAACTAGGTATCTAATATGTGCCTCCCCTGCACATAGATATCCTCAAGATATCTTCCTACTAAACTAGTCACTAAGTTAGACAAATCTTCAGTATTTGAGTTGGCTGCTGGCTGGCATTTTGAAAGCCAGCTACTCTATGTAAATGCAACACTCAAGCAAAAAATCTAGTTGCACATCTTACAGTCAGAACATATTTTACTTAAAAGGGATATGAATCAAAACATTCATAGAAACTAAGCTATGCATTTCCTTATTATTTTTCTGTCTTTTTTGTATTCTTCTCTCTTTTCCTTTCTCTTAAAAAATATTTTGGGAAGTTCACCCCCACTAAGTTTGGAATGTGGCATGAAGAACTTTTTTCAAAGCTACCTTTATACAGTGTATATTTCAAAACCAGGGCAAAACAATATCACACTTATCAACATATTACTCAGTCCTAAGAAAACCCTGATAGTTATAGTATCTTGCATAGTTTGCATAGTTCTTTATATTGTAACTTTGATCCAAGGGGTTTAAAACACACACACACACACACACACACACGCACGCGCGCACCATTCAAGATACCACAGCTGATGAAAGCATCTATAATAATTATAAGATCTACCTCACCCTGCTTACAACACTACAACACTCTGTAGTAGCAATAATTAAAGAATCAGAGCTATAAAAATAATGAGAAACTAATGTCTAAAAATAATGTATATTATTTTATAAGTAGATAAGTTTTCAAAATGAAAACACTCAGTGTTCACGTAATATGTTTGCCAGCTTAGCTTTAGTATTTAAAGACTTAATCAGCACCTCTCTGTTGAGTACACCCATGTACCAAGCACACACTCTTCCAAGAGTAAACATCTGAATCTTAGAACGTTATTCAAATAAACCTCAACTGAGACGCATGGCAATCATCATTTTATTCTTTGTTGTCTGAACTGGCTCTCTGCTGATGCCCTGGCACTGTTCTGTAAGCATAAGGACCAGCTCTCACCACTGAAAACAGCCTGGTTCTGACCCTGCAGACACTGCTAGAGGCAGAGAGAAAATCTACTCTGAGTCCTCTTTACCTTAGGAATCATCATTTTTAGAGGGGTGAGGCATCTACCGTACATGGCAGGTAACCACCAGTATAGTGAGTAATCTGTCCCAGGGAGGGTGGTGAAGCAAAAGGCCAAGAGGAGCACCAAGCAACAAGAGAACGTTCTGCTCCAGACACTGGAAGGGCATGGTCTTCCCATCTCCCAGTGATGCATCATGTGTCCCATCCTTGGCCAACTGGTCCACCAGTCATGGATTAGAGCTCTTCTGAACTCAGGACCTCCGGCACATAGTCAGTGTAAGAATCTCCTCCCTCTACATTTCTCAGGCTCTAACAATGGGAAGCAAGGGCCTTCATTATGCCCATCCTAACCTTAATCCCTATCCCAGCTTCCAGAATCCCACTAGTTTCACTTGCTTCCCCAAAAGAGACTTACAAAACTTCTAACTGAAGTATAAGGCACATACAGAAACATGCCATATACATGTGCAACTCAATGGATTTTCACAAATTTTACACTGCATAACTGGCAAGCAGTCAAGTGGACTTTTTTTTTTTTGCGGTACGCGGGCCTCTCACTGTTGCAGCCTCTCTCGTTGCGGAGCACAGGCTCCGGACGCGCAGGCTCAGCGGCCATGGCTCACGGGCCCAGCCGCTCCGCGGCAAGTGGGATCTTCCCGGACCAGGGCACGAACCCGTGTCCCCTGCATCGGCAGGCGGACTCTCAACCACTGTGCCACCAGGGAAGCCCTCAAGTGGACTTTTTAATACAGACACACGAGGTCTGTTTAGCTTTACCCAAAATGGCAAAGTCTGGTCTCCAAGCTAGTATTTTCCATGGACTTCGTATAACCTTGCAAAACAATTTCCGCTTTAACACTGTAAAGGGAATACTCCTCTTAGCCTTCCCACCCCCGCTCCACTAAGTCAGTACGTCTTTTAATAAGGAGGCTGTCATCAGAACGGTAAAATCTCCCAGCGCTAATCCTTACTCCCACCAAACCTCCCACTGTTTTATGTGCTGGGAATCACAATGTGATGACATTAGGAGGGATCCTAAGAATTAATTCTGGTTCAGCCATGACAGTGGAGCGGAGCTGAGCCACAAGTTGGTCTCATCCACACTTTTCTGTATCTGCTCATTATCTGCAGAGATCTTAGTGTATTGTGGTGGGAGCCCGCACAGCTTAACGTCTCAAGCTTTCTCCACAAAACTAGTATTTAAATCTTTTATTTTCTCCCATTGCTAGACCTTGTTGAAGTAATCCAAATCTTAATTTAGACAAAACACTATTAAAATCCAGGTCACCAGCTTCCCTGGTGGCGCAGTGGTTGAGAATCTTCCTGCCAATACAGGGGACACGGGTTCAAGCCCTGGTCTGGGAAGATCCCACATGCCGTGGAGCAACTGGGCCCGTGAGCCACAATTACTGAGCCTGCGCATCTGGAGCCTGTGCTCCGCAACAACAGAGGCCACAATAGTGAGAGGCCTGCGCACCCCGATGAAGACTGGTCCCCGCTTGCCACAACTAGAGAAAGCCCATGCACAGAAACGAAGACCCAACACAGCCATAAATAAATAAATAAATACATTAAAAAAAAAAATCCAGGTCACCATTTTCAGTAGAACTATTTTCACATATGAAGGGCAACACACATCTCCAATAGAAAATGACCAAAAGGGACTTCCCTGGTGGCACAATGGTTAAGAATCCACCTGCCAATGTCCCACATGCCCTGGAGCAACTATACCCGTGCGCCACAGCTACTGAAGCCCACACACCTAGAGTCCAAGCTCCGCAACAAGAGAAGCCACCGCAATGAGAAGCCTGTGCACCGCAATCAAGAGTAGCCCCCGCTCTCTGCAACTAGAGAAAGCCCACGCACATCAACAAAGACTCAACACAGCCATAAATAAATAAATAAATAGATAGAGACAGATAGATAAGTAAATAAATTTATTTTCAGAAGAAAAGAAAAAAATAAGAAAATGACCAACAGCAGCACCTCGAGCTTCACTGGCATCTTCAGAGGTATGTTTTAGGAATGTCTTCTGAGTACATGCTTTCATCTGTTGACAAGAATATACTCAGAGAAGGCCCAATAACAATGTGCACGAAAGCAGCGTCCTCTCCAGATCAGCCTCCACTCTTCCCCACTCTACTCTTACACTGCATGGCTGACCTATAAGCCCTACTCTTTGGCTTCTGGCTGGGTTTAGTCAGTGGGAGCCCCAACAGAGTCCAGAGTGAGGGGAGAGAATGAGTTTAGGGTATTAATCCCCTAGCTTCCTCCCCGTGGGATGCCCTCAGGCTGGCTGCAACCCTCCACAGGCAAAGCTGCATCCTTCTCGAGGTAGCCTTCTTGACAGGACTCAGTCCTCCTAGGTTTCCATAACCACGCCTTTTTCTGGTCCTATTAAGCCTAAGGGTGCTTAGACCTCGTGCTTCCCTTACACCCTACCAACACCTTTTCAACTTATTAAACCCTCTCAAATTGTCCTAATTTGAGGATGCTATCTGTTTTTTGTAGAGATTCTGATTGATACAAGGACCTCTCGCCCCCCCTACTCAGAACGTGTCGTTTCCTTTTACCTTTGACAAATATTGCTATCCATTTTTACCTTTTAAAAATATCACTACTGAATCATGCAAATGTTTTCCTGGATTGGAAGCTCATGGAGATGAACTGAAAATACGAAAGAATAAAAATGGAACTTTGGTCACTCTTGGCTAGGGCCAAATGTAGCATCGACATGCAAATGTCATCAAGACCTGCATACAAATAATGAAGACGCCGACATTTTCCTAAAACACAAAACCTCTTTCTGACATTCTCTAACACTGAGTTTTTAATGTTCGTTTAAGTTTTATGGATGCACTATCATTTTAATCTGTCAAGGACTGGGGATTTCAAATCGTATCAGAAAGCAATAGCAAACAAAAAAGCTTGAAAGAAATTGCAACTTTAATCTGGATTCCAAGTTAGATAAAGGTCTCACCATTTGCGTCAGAGAGCAATCTAGTCTCTATCTTGGATATTCTCCCAACTCCCAACTGCTTTGTTAGCTGTCAAGCAAGCACCATACAAAATAATTTGCTTATATCACCCTTCAGTGGTTTATTCCAATTTTTTATCTTATTAACCCTGGTATTCAGCACTGTAAAAAGAACACTGCTCTAGAAAGAGATGTGAGGAGGTTCTAGGGCCAGTTCCACCACAAATTGGGTCATTCTGCACAAGTTGCCTCACCGCTTTTGAACCTCAGTTTTTTCATTTATGAAATGAAGTGTGGGGGCGGGGGCGTGGATGCAACTTCTCAAATCTTTGTTTTTTAAAATAACATTACAACAGAGAGTAAATAAATTCTTCTTATGGAACCTGGAAGCCTCAGCCTAACGCTGCTTCCCTTGATCGAGAAAGTTCTTTGAAGTCTTATATTTCACAATAAAAATTTGAGCTAATTTGGTTTATTCTCAATGAAAAAAGAATGTTTATATTTATTTTAATATAAAAATGTTTTACAATACTCACCAATATCTATAAATCTTAAAATGTACTAACCCAGCAATTTCACTTCTAGGAAACTATTTTGGGGAAATGCTCTATGTATATGCAAAGATTCATATGTAAGAATATTAACCATAACATTTATCTGCAGGATTGAAAATGGGGAATATTCTAAATCTATCAATGGGCTAAATTCATTATGATAAATCCACCCTACACAGTCATTATGTCATTCAGTTATTAAAAAGAATAAATTGTTAGGGAAAAACACCCATGGTACATTTTTAGGTAAAGAAAGCCAAGTCACAGAATAATATTTATGATGATCTCATTTATATTTTTTAAAATTACAAATAGCATATATGTGCTTGTAAGTATGTTTTTCTAAATATCCATGTCTATCAATGTATAGAAAAAAGGTCTGCATGGATACCCACTGAATTGCTAATAACAGCTACCTTTGAGGAAGGGACTAGGTTGGGAGATAGTCAAGGAAGACAAATTTTTCACACTATATGGTTTTTTACTGCTTAAATATTTTTTCCTAAATACCTCATTTCACTGAATTTAAGATAACAATGATTTTAAGACTCAACCTCAGATTACGTATCACTAGGGGAAAAAGCTACCAATAAAACTATGAGATACCATTAATTTTAAGATGTAGCCCAATTTTAGATGTATCAAAATGTGTGTGTGAGGGGGTAGATGCCTCAGGGTCAATAAAATACACTGTATGACCTCAGCAATTGTTACAATATAGAAGAAAACTAACATTGGGACTCTAGAAAGACACATCATATCTTATGTACCAAATATTTGGTTTTTAGTTAGCTAATAATTAAATGTGACTATCAAGGATCTTTTCTTTGTAAAATCAAGTATCAACATAGCATTTTCGGACCTGTGTGGTTTTAATTCTTACTCTATTCTGCAGCATCTTCGCACTTCACAGCAGGCCCTGTGCATCGTGATAACTAGGAAATGTTCTGCGCTTCCCTACCTTACCAATTTCACCTACATAATAGAAATATATAACTCCATCCCTATATTCTAAGCAACAACAACATGATCAAACGTGAGATTATTTGAAAGTCTAATAATAAATTCTTAATTCTACCTCTTGGATCAGTAGAGCCATTGAATCAAATAAACCCCAAGACATTAATCTCTGGAACGTCATTCGAAATTAAATATTAAGCTATCAATAATGACTCTTTGGAAATAAACTGGGGAACTAATTTGTTTACTCACTAACTATTTTAGCATGATGGTCATCACATTTTTCTAGCTTGTTGATAAATATTTGCCTCCAACTCTTACTTCATTCAAACACTAAGAGAATATCTGATTTGTGGCTGAAGTAAACATTCTTTACTTTTTCATCCTGGTGGCCTTTCACTTTATCATAGAGGAAAATCAAACAGATCAGGCACATCACTCCTTTTAAAAGTAATGAATGACTTTACAAAAAATAATGAATATCTCCGAGAATTTATTCTATTCCTGGGGTTTTCCTATTGACTGATTATTGTTTTCAGTACACCCCAAAGGATAATAATGCTGAGGTGAAGAAAAGTTTGTAAAGCAAGAAAACACCAAACAATAAACATTCTTGATGATTAAACATCACAACCATCACAAAACAATTATTTAAACTTTTTTTGTCAATACTTTCCTAGTGTACAACTAAGAAGGAAAGACAGGGATCATCTAAAGAAGAAATACCTCTCCTCAATCGTCAATAAGAATTAGGAGAAGCTTACTTCTCAGAAAGCTTTTGCCTTTGATTTTTTTTTTCTTAGAGATGAGACTCAAATGTTTCCACCTCAAATCGCTGTGGTCTAGAAGTGCACTGTGGGTATTGGTAAGCAAAGGAACAATAGGAAAAGCATCCTTTTTTGGCTTCTAGAGTTAAAAATCTAAGATAAAAAAAAAAATCTTCCTTTTCAAACATCTAGTCCTTTCAAAGATGTGTGTCACACACACCTTCTTCCTTCAAAGATTCTGAAAAAGACTCAAGGTCCAAATCCTGACCCCTTTGTCAGCATACATAAAACACCATGGTAATTGATCATTTC
This sequence comes from Globicephala melas, assembly GCF_963455315.2. Taxonomy (NCBI): domain Eukaryota; kingdom Metazoa; phylum Chordata; class Mammalia; order Artiodactyla; family Delphinidae; genus Globicephala; species Globicephala melas. The sequence goes on along the minus strand of NC_083320.1, from coordinate 78,123,984 downwards.
AAAAATCAAATGGCATATAGTGGCATTTGTACCCCAACTGAAGAAATTGCTTATCAGCAAACAGAACAAAATTTTGGATTTGAAGAAACCTTAGAAATTACCTAGTCAAACCTCTTTGTGGCCGTGCAGGCCCAGCGGCCACGGCTCACAGGCCCAGCCACTCCGCGGCATGTGGGATCCTCCCGGACCGGGGCACGAACCCACGTCCCCTGTATCAGCAGGCGGACTCTCAACCACTGCGCCACCAGGGAAGCCCTACAGTATATGTTTTAAGAGCTTTACAAATATTAACTAATTTAATTTTCAAAACCACCCCAGATGCAGGTTCCATTATCATTGACACTTCAGGGATATGGAAACTGAGGCCCAGAAAATTTAAGACATGTACCCAGGGCCACAAGCTAGGAAGTGGAGAGCCAGGACTTAATCCCTGACAATCTTGACTGAGTCTCTGGTTTTTTGGGGTTTTTTTTTGTTTTATTTGCGGTATGCAGGCCTCACACTGTTGTGGCCTCTCCCGTTGCGGAGCACAGGCTCCGGACGCGCAGGCTCAGCGGCCATGGCTCACGGGCCCAGCCGCTCCGCGGCATGTGGGATCTTCCCGGACCGGGGCACGAACCCACGTCCCCTGCATCGGCAGGCGGACTCTCAACCACTGCGCCACCAGGGAAGCCCTGAGTTTCTGTTTTTAATCACAACACTAGTACACCACATACACATGTTTCATAATACAAAACACAAAAAGTAAATGACATTTTCCCAGCTCATAGCCATGTTCAGTAGAAGATAATTTTTTTAAGTTTTATGGAGGTTAAAAATGATTGAGAGATACTTTTAATTAAAATCTTATCACTCACTGAACTTTTCAACAAACCTGCTAATAGAATAATAACACTGGAGGTCAGATTCTTTTTCCTATATGGTGCTAGAGCTAAGAAGAAGAGAGGGATTACAGAATAATAGGAACAAAAAAGGCAAAATAAGAGGACTAAGCTATTCACAAACTACACAATCAAGCTCCTGAATAACTGGCAGCTGCCAATATTCATGTTAAGATGTACTATCTTAGATCAATTCCCTTGAATGAAAAAGGAATGAAAGCAAATTCAAACATCCTGTTTTAAATGTGAGACTTTTCAATATTTCTGAGAACAGATGCAAAAGGAAAAAATAGGATATAGGAAGTACTGATACTGTGGCACCATTTAAGAGCGAGAAAAGTATTTATTGCTCAAACCACATATTTATGCTATAAAAGAATACATAAATGTATAGTGAGAACAAGGATTGTTCTATTTAGATCTTTAAAACTGCCATGTGAGCTATCTGGGTCACCTTCCTTTTGTCTGGGCTGCACAGTTTTATCATAGACTCTTCCAAGTCCTAAAAAGTTCAAAGTCCAAGGTATAAAAATCTACAGCTCCCAATCGGCTTCCCATTATTTTATGTGAACTCTCCTGAGTTTACACACTACTAGTGCTCCATCCTCCATAAGTAAGATCCCAGGCACCTGCTCCACGGGGCCTCACCTTGGTTAGCAGTGTAACAGTTGTTGCTGCGTTCACTGTCTGCGCGGCCCGATGCAAACACATTACAGGCACCTAAGTCAGCCTGATTTAGATCAGCATACAGAGTCTCTATCTATGCAGCTTTCTTGGTGCAATTTTTAACTTAGCTTCATGGAAATCTGAGCTCATGACTTGATGATTATTGTAAAGGACCAGTGGGAGAGGGAAGAAAAAGAATACAACTTAACGCATTCAGTTATGTCTCCTGTCCTCCTTGGGTGGCTTAGTTTACCTAGGTAAGGGATGTTTAAGGCAGATGGTGAACTGAATGATGAGAACTGTCCACACAGAAAGAAGATCCAAGCTGAACTCTGATGGAAAGGGAAGGGCTAAGGCAACGGGATGCCTCCTCACCTTCACCCTAAAAGCATGTTTTTTTCATCATTATTGCAGACCTTCCTACAGAACATCTTACACCACAGAATAATGTAATGTTCACTGTGTACACATAGAGTCAGAAGACCATATTCTAAAGTCCTGATGGACTCATCATAATCGAATAGGAAGCAGAACACCAGCAGGAAAGGAGATACAGAAGCCCCTGAGGAAAGTTGGGGGTCGATCCTAATGCTTCCCTCTGTCGCTCGAAAATGCAAAGTACCAAGAAAGAGGCAAGACTGATGACCTTGGAGAGGCAAATTCCTGGGTTCTGACCAGATTTAAGGAATTTCTCTCTTTAGCTCCACGACAATTATATCTAGAAATCATTTCAATATATATTGCTAAGAACTGATTGATTGAAGAGAAGGTTCTGTTCACCACTTACTTAACAGACTCGGGACAAACACCAAAATTGCTCAACTGAGTAAAACAAGTTGATTTTCTTAGTCAAATTTATTACACATAAGCAGCATTTGGTTTTCCTCTCTGGTCAGTGATGGATTCTTTCATAGAACAGGCCTGACTCTCTAGAAATAGGCCAGAAAGACTTTTTAACCCCAGGAGGGATCTTCTGATATACCAAACCATAAAGACCTCTGGTCTAAACATTTCCAAAAGAAATCTAAGCCTTAATATCCCTAGAGTGTTTTTCCAAAGGTCTCTAAACACACAAAGCCTTCTGTTTGAAATTCATCCTCCTTCCTAACAAGCACAAGGACATATCTTCATATTTAATAACTCTATTATAATCTTTGAAAGTAGCAATCATTTATTCTCTTGGGGATGTGTTGCTTTTCAACCCTCTTGAGTATCCTTATGTCAAAAGCAGTTAGTTTTCCTTCTCCAAAAGTTCTATGGCAGAAATCTCCCACTTAGCATTAACCATCAATTAGCAAAGCATGGATCATATCTATACGTGAATGTCCATGAATGTACGAGGGTGTACAGTGTGTGTACATCTATGGGTACACAGACATTTAGGCAAACACACATAGTTACACAGCTTATAGAAAATGAATAGTTTAAATAATTAACATATAGTTATCCTTATAATATGTAAGTAGATGTAAATTTACATACGTGCTTTAATATATACGTACACATTAGATTTTGTAAAATTTACCTTCACTTTAAGAGTTCTAATAGTGTTAATAAATATACTATGGCTCCTTTCTGTGTTTGAAAACACTTAAAAGAATATATTTCCCTCCCTAGTAAATGTCTTGGATTATGATCTGATCATCTTTTTTATTGAAAAAGCTCAGGTCCCTACCTCTACATTCAGATTTAAGCATTTGGAAAAGGAACAAATTGTGTCAGAAAAATCAGCTATTAATTTAATGTGCAGTTAAGCCTGGCTTCCCTTTACAAAATACTCTTAAGAATCTGTATTTCACTTAAAATGCTCAAAATTCCAGAAGGTCCACGTAGGAACTTTAAATTTTGCAAAGTGTCTCCTGCACAGGCCAGTCTAGTCCTCATGTGCTCAATATCTTATCAAGTGAGAACAGGACTTCACAGAATGCAATACACAGTAGCAGGTTTAGAATGACATACATACATGTACAACAACAGTCTGAAAGGATACACAGTAATATGTTAACAGCAATCATCTCTGGGTGGATTTTAGGTAACTTTTTCTACTTATGTGCTTCTTCCATTTATCCCTATAAGAACATCCCTCATACTGTTTGTGTAATACCCCTGCCGAGTGAAAAAAATCTGTTCTTATAGTGATTTCACAAACGTCAAAATATGCAATGAATCCATTTATAAGATGTGTATACCAAGGAGCAGATCTATCAAAATCAATTGTGCATCAGATAAAAAACAGATAGTGTACATTGGGGGCTCAGCCAGTGAAAAGTATCTTGGCCATCAAGAGCTGCCTGAAGACCCAATGGGAGCCGGGAAGGTGGAATGGGGCAACCCTCCCACAGAAGACAACATAGTCACAGTCTGTGCATGATGGAAGTAACTGACCTGGGCTGGGTGTGGACCCACTTAGGAGCACACACTCCATTATCCACGTCAAGGCAACAAAAGGAGTGATGTGACATTCTGTGTGAAACCTCCCACTCCTGTGCGGGGCCTTGCTATGGGACACCAAAAGGTCTTTTGTACTTCCTTGCAAATCTAAATGATGCTGACACTTAACTACCCTCCTAGAAACCAGAGCAGAAGTTAATGGACTTGCCCAAAAAGGCTCCAAAGGACTCGAGTCTAAAATGCCCGGACTTGAGTGTATCGCAGCATGGCTCCTGTTCCCCTCTCCCTGTATATACACAGCACGTGAAACACAGAGGTTATGAGCAAAAATCTAGGGTACCCGGAGTAGATTGTCTACCTCTGGACCAGATTCTTATAAAAAGGCCTCGCATCACAGTACCAAAATCTCTCTCATACTACGGGGAGGTGCAGTGCTAACAGTGTACAATAACACTTTGTTCTTATTCAGAATAAAATATCTGTCCCCAGGCGAGATGATCTTATTACAGGCTGACTGTGTGAACACACTGAATAGAATCACTTATGACAGGTAAAACCCCGCACACCCCACGAAGACATTTTCAAAAGCACAGAGAGGTGGGACACATGTGGGTGGCTTCCCCAGCCCCCCAAAGGAAGTGCTGTACTCAGCTTTTAGTGACTGTGTATTCTCGGACTGCAGCTGGGCGTCTGAGAAAAGCCTCTCCACACCTATCCACCAGACCTGTTCCGAGAGCTTAGCTTCGATCTGGGCAAACCCCACACTTACAGCCATATATGCATTGGCATTGAGAAAGACTGCGGAGGATGTGGCTCTCCAGGTGTGGCTTTATTTTTCACTTCACCGGGTCAGCTATTTAGGCCTAGTCTTCTCCATTGGCTTGAAGCTTTGTTCACACCATCTTGGGTAACACATCACATTATTCTTCCTTATAAAAACAAATAAACTCAAATGAGCATTCAGAGACAGTTCACCCCTCCGAACACCTCTGCCTTCCCCTCTGATTTATGGGACACCCTTCCGATCCCACCCATGAGAAAGCCTCCCCTACTCTCTTTCAACTAAGGATGGGCCAGGTGCCTTTCTTCCTTCCTCAAGTTTCCCACCTGCCTTGCCTCTGCAGACGTGCACAGCCTTGAGGATCTCAGCCTGCTGGCCGCCACTGAGTCACTGGGAGCAGAGCACTGCAGTACCTAGCACTACCCGCCATCAACTACTGCCACGGACTCAAATCACTGCACTCGGTACTTGCCACCCCACCCAAAAGCTTGGCCGTCCTGGGAGGCTGGACCAGGAGGGGAAAAAACATGTTTTTATACTTTTATGGCTCCCCTCTGAACCACTGCATCTGAAATGTACACAGTTCTGGAGAACAAGGTGCTGGATACATTCATTCCTAGCCAACTCTGGTCAGAGCAGCCGGTGTCACACATCACCGGGTTATTCTGCAATAAGTCCAATCCACTTAAGTTTAAAACCAAGGGTCGAAAAGTTGCAATTCAATGAGGCATCACATGTTTCATAACTGAGTGTGGAGAGAAGGGGTAGGAGAAATAATCAGACCTCCCGAAGAACCAAGCCGGGGAAGCAGTTCACTCAACTCCTGTACTTGCCGTTTGCATCCTCCCATCCCACTTGCCAACGTGGACCTTCTCTATCTCAGCCACCGCCGTTTCCGACTACAGTCCCTTGCAGTAAACTGACAGGTTGGTAATTTACGAGCACGCTGGGCAGCACCAGAGAGACTTTGCAGAAACAGAGTTGGAGTGAGAGCTCACACGCAGACAGGCAGGAAAATGGGATGCCTCATCAGAACAGAGGGTTTCTATCTTTCAGGGCTAGCACATCATTTGATACATACGTCTGCACTGACGTATAGCATAGGGGGTTTTTTTTCTGTTATAATCTGTTTGTTTGGTGGTTTAGCCAGAGAATCTTATATAACACATTCCTGTTTCAAATGTAGCAACATGTATGGCATTGCACTCATTGAAAATTCAGGCTCCGCACAGCAGGTCCCATTCCCATCCCGAATCATTTTACCTTGCAAGGTTTCTATATAATTGATGAAAAACATCAAGAACCACCACTAGCAATAGTAAAAGAAAGATTCAGTCATCAGCTTTACCCTGGATTCAAAAGCTAGCATTCAGATGGTATGATTTTAGGGATTTCTCAAAACCACCTTCATCCTGATTTTAATACATTATATGAGCCTGACCTGTGGAGGGAAGGGAGTCCAGTTTTCTAAGCCAAAACACAAGTGAGCCTACTCCGGGCTTCCAGGGTAGAGTACAGGGACATACTTCCTGCCTCTGCGCTGGGGTGTTATATGACCACAACCTTTGCATCTGATTTCCTTAACAAAGAAGCAGGAGATCTGCACTGCTTGTTTGGCCAGAAAGCACATCATACAGCTACAGCTGAGGAACTTCCTTCACCTTAGCTCAATACAATGTGTATTATATAATGAATGAGCCTTTTCTGTGAACCCTGCTATTGGAAAACATAGGCACTTTCTGCATAGTTTAAGCCGGTCTGCAAGGAGCAGTTATCCCTTGTCAGATCAAACGCGGACCAAGTATTGTATATATCCAGGCAGATTACACCCTTAGATCCCTCAGCTATCACCCTAATTAATTTGTTTTTTGCTTGACAAGACATTATATAATAAAGAATTATTTCAGTTAACTCTAAACTATACAGAGAACATTTACACAGCAGCCAGCAAGCACCCGAATGATGTTGGCTTTCAGCTCCATGTTCCCTGCGTTGCCTAAGAAATAAGGTGGGGGGGGGGGTTGTTAATGGGAGGAAGAAGAGAAGGGGAGAGGAAATCAGCTATCTGTGAAAATACTTACAGCCTCCGAGTCTTCAATTCCATGCAGGTACAAATTGTCATACATGGAGGTCTGATAATCCAGAGCACCTCTATCAAGGCGAAAACAAAACTGCTACAGAAGCCACAGCTAGAGGTAAAGACAGAAAAGGCCTGTTTGGAAGAATTGCGCCTGCCTTATCAATTGCTGTGAATTTACCAGGCAAGATGCTATTCATTCACATCGCACAGGGTGAGGTTATCCCCAGAGGCGGTCCAGAGCTGGCATTTTATCTGCCTTCCCAAACAGAGCATAAAAAAGCAGAACCCTTCCTCAACCACAGACTGGTGACTGAGCTAGGAAAGCAGCCTCTGATTGGCTCAGCTCCCCTGCTTCAGTCAGCTGAAGAGTGTTCCCTCGGTGAGTGGAGGGCCGCTCGGAGCACCCTACCAAGCAGACAGCTGCTTCCTGTTTCGTCTGGATCATATAGTTCTGCAGCAAACACTTATCAACATCTAAAAGGCTGCTTGGTATGTTGGGAAAGGCGGGCGATTGAATACTCTAAACACAACTGCTCATCTTCTTAATGAAACGCACAATTGGAGGGGGATGGGGAGCAACAGAGAAATTTTTTTTCAGAGAATATTGTGTAAAGACAGGTGAACAGATACTCATCTCTATCTAACACCTGTACTTAACAGATGCAGCTGAAGTCAAACAGGCAATAAGTCATTTAATTTTTTTTAAAAAACCAAGATAAAAGAAAAACAATAAACAGATGGTAAGATTTCTTGTGGGAATTTCTACTGTAAAAGAATTTCTACTGTGGGGCTTCCCTGGTGGCGCAGTGGTTGGGGGTCCGCCTGCCGATGCAGGGGACACGGGTTCGTGCCCCGGTCCGGGATGATCCCACATGCCACGGAGCGGCTGGGCCCGTGAGCCATGGCCGCTGAGCCTGCGCGTCCGGAGCCTGTGCTCCGCAACGGGAGAGGCCGCAACAGTGAGAGGGCCGCGTACCGCAAAAAAAAAAAAAAAAGAATTTCTACTGTGAAAGTTTTCGATATTCTCACCGAAATCTCTCTGCCTCACTGACAAGAAGATACCTCTGTGACCCAACTAGTGAAGTTTGAAAACTCTCAAAAGCCTTTATGTAGATGCAAAATTGTCCATTATCTTTTTAGCTTGATTTTTTTTTAATCGCCTTTAAGCGACAGCCAACGTTTTAGCTTAAATCCCCTTTTCCCCAGCGCTTAGACCTTTAATATTCCTAAAGCAGCATTGATCTTTTTCCAAAAACCCAATCAGAAAAGTCCCACTGCCTTCCCAGTTCGCATGACACCACAGCTCGGTTTCACCTAGGACAGGTCCCACACTGGAGCATACCTAGATACTTGCAGCTTCCTGGTCAACCAATAAGGTACTGCAGCTTTGAAACAGAAGAGATTTATAGCTCACTGTAAAAGAAGCCAGCTAAATTTGGAAAAAAAAGAAGTTGGTGAGGAGCAACGAACATAATCTAGAGAAGCTGCATGACTCACGGGGGTAAAACAATGACCCAGAAACTCAGAGGCTGAGCCCAGCTTCCTCACTAATTGGTCGGATGACTCTGGACCAGTCGCCACTTCTGTGGGCTTCAGTTTCCTCACCTGCCAAATTGAGGTAAGAAATAACCCAGAGAAAGGACTTTGCAAATCTAAAGCGTAACATAAACACTTATCAATGACAACCCTGCTTGGTCAGCTGGAAGGCACTGGTGGCAGTTCCTGGGAACTCAGCACAGGAGTAACTGTCTGGCCCTGGACCCAGGAAATGAGGCCCGTATCTCTGAAAAGCCAGTATCTCTGAAAAGCGTAACTCTTAAAGGAACAAATCTGAGTCACAAAGAACAACACGAGAGCTACGACTGCTGAGCCGAGCACAGTTCGCCCAGGTCTGCACTGACCCACTAAGGTCTTCCAATCACAGCTGCACACTTTGGGAACAGCATCAATCCTTTCAAATATAAAAGATGCCAAAGGGACTCACCTGTCCTTCAGAGCCTGAAAATGGTAGGGTTCATACAGGAGGTCACCTGTGCCACCAGGAGGATGGCAGAAGAGGATGGGTACAGTTGGCAGGATTTCATAGAAAGGGACCCAGTGCCAGCCCGACCTGTTGACGACTGTGTGTCCTGGAGCAAGTCATTTCCCAGGCTAACCTCAGCTCACTCCTCCATCAAGCAAGAGGACTGGGCCAAAAGATTTCTAAGCTCAAATTCCTGTATCAGATTCTGTTATTTTAATTAACTCTCTAACTACAGCCATGTGATATTTTAGGCAGAATCAACAGAAAATCAAGGCAAGAGGGTCTTTTTTCTCCTTAGATTTTCCAGATCATTTCCTTATTTTACGGTTTCAACCGAGAGTATAGATATTTCCTGAATATCTTTAAATGGGAATCTAAATTTGGGGGTGGGGGTGGGAAAAAGCCGTTCACTTCCATAATTCACCAACAAGATGAGAGAAACTGCCCCCTACTGGGAAAACTGTACATGGCTCAATTCCTCTCCTGCATTTCCCAACAGCCAATGTAAGGGTCTAAGGAAAGTCTTTAAAAAGCAGGGGCTCGTTTTGTGATATATAAATGTAGGCAGTAAGGAAGATAACTCAGGATCGGCAGTCAGGAGGGAGCACTGGATCAAGCAAAGTAGCTTGTGGTTACTCCCAGCAACCCTACACCCAAACCCCTCAAGGACTAAGAACAGACGTAAAGCAGGGGCAGCCTGGCTCTGCCTGCTTCCCAGGTTAGAAAAATGCTGAGCAAATTGTTAGAGGTGGGAGAATCCCAGAGGTCCCCTAATCCAGCCCTCATTTTAATACCCAGAAAGGTTAAACTGATGTATTCAAAGCCATAATTTTCTATACTTAAGTGTTCCTTCCCTGCTCCTTCTTGAGGGGGTTTTCAAGATAAGGAATGAGGAGCAGTGTGTGTATTCCCAGGAGGAATTTGGTAAAATGAAAGGGGGGGTCACTTTGATGGGAAAACCCCTATTTTTCCCACTCTTTTCATTCTAAAAACTGTCTAAACACAAGCTATTTGGTCACCCACCCACAAGTTGACAACTGAAAATTAATAGATGGGGGAGTCTGCCCCTAGTGTTTGGATCTCCATAGAATAAGCACTGCACGTACAGGTCACCTAAAGGTCTCAACCCAATCCTCAGGCTGATCCCAGAGTTCCAGAGGCAGCCAGTGAGAGACTCAGTCTGGACTTCCCCAAAGGAACTCTGAGAAGTTCCCACAAAAGTGAACTCGAACTCCAAGAGGCTCTTGGAACTGACCATTCCTGTCCCAAGATTCTCTGAACTGAGAGCTGGCTGAGAAGTAGCGAGAGGTCCCTGGGAGCTTCCTGGGCCTGTTTCAGATCATCTCAAGTCCCTAGCTTTTGGTGAAAGGGCCTTGATATCCTATCAGGTCTAAGTTCTGAGGACCAAATTTCAAGGGTGTCATATTTCACTGCAGCAAGAGGCGAACATCAAGTGAGGGATTGGCACCGTCTTGGTTTTGGTTTGAAGAGTTCTCCAGTTAAGTGATTGATTGAGAGGATGAAAGAGAAACCAACCCTCCCTTGGGTCTACTTCTATTTCCAGCTACAATGAGGATCAGTCTGAAAAGCTCCTGGGTCACCTTGCATCAGTGTTTCCCCATAACCCGTCCACCTCTCACCCCTGAGTAGCCTCCAAAACTACACAGCCCCCAAAGGCATCTTCCCATTTTGAGGGTGCCCTGCTGACTGTGTTTCCTTTCAAGTCATCTCTCACCATGATCAACAGTTCAAAGTCAAAAGACCTTATGAAAAGGCATTGTTTGTGTGATTCTGTTCTCTAAATTCCACGTGATTCTCCGTATAGAGGTTATTCTTGCAATTTGACAAATGTCTCAACTGAGCTCAGTTCAGTGGAGGGAATGGTGTGGTCCTCAACAAATCAGGGAAGCTCTCTTCTGCAGCTCAAGGCAACATTCAGCTAGTTTTTGTTGGCTTCAAACTTAGGGACATGGAGTTGCTTTTCCTTACCTGGGCTGGGCTTTGTGCACACCCATGGATTTGACGGTGGAATACAAAGGACAAGCATTTCTCGTTTCCATTGTTTGGAAAGGGAGGGGAAGAGGGAGAGAAAAGCCAAGAATCAGCTGATTAGCTCTGAGTTTTACATAGCTGTCATCAAGACAATTGGTACAGATTTGGAAACAAAAGGAAATTTTGCTATCTAATTTCCCCCCACAGATTTCTCCAGAATTTAACTTTCTAAGCCAGTGAGGTTATGTGTTCTGCAGCAGGACTCTGAAAGGTCAGGGAAGAGACAAAAGAACAGTGTTTGGACTCTCATTGGCTCTATGGACTAGAACACGAGCCCAAGGTCTCTGCCTGACAATTTAACCTTGGGGATTATTTTGCTCTTTGTTTTTAAGTTTTTCTAAGTGGCTAAGTGTACTAGATGATTTTCTCCCTCTTCTGCAAGCACAGATACACTTATTTCCCTCCAGAAACATATATGGCATTTTGCACGTTAATATTCTAACCCGTTTCCCCCCTGACATGCTTCAGACAGGTGGTACCGGCAGGGCAGACAAAAGAGTGAAAACAAAACAAAACAAAACTCTACAAACTGACTGCCCTTTTAGTAGTCCTCCGAGTTTGAATTTAGACCGTTATAACTACCTAGGCAGGTGTATCCTTACGTCTCTCCGTGCCTCATCTGTAATGGAGGTAAAAAGAGTTCTGGACTTCATGAGTGAATGCATAAAAGGTACACAGAAAGTGCCTGGCACATCATAAGGCAGAGTGAAGAATCAGTCTTTTTTTAAAGGGAGTAGTGTGGAATCAGGGCCGCCTACATCGCCCAGCTCCGAGGGCCCCCATGCACTGCAATTCGTGTGAATGGTACTCCCAGGAGCGGCGTCACAGGGATTCTTCAGAGCAGCCTAGTGAAGAGCAGGGACTCTGGAGCCAGGCTGCCTGCATATCCCTGTGGTGCCTCTTCCCAGCTGGATGACACTCAGTGAGCTACTTTGCCTTTCTGTACCTCCATCTCCTCCTTTGTAAAATGAGGATTACCCCAAGATTATCGTGTAAGATGAAAAGCCTCGATATAAGAAAGTGCTCAGAACGATGTGTGGTACAAACTCGAGGCTGCACAAGCATCAGTTGCTTCTTCTCATCTCTGGGCTCTGGCCTGAAGACTTGGTGCCCTTTGCCTCTGCGGTGGGATTCCTCGTCCCTGCTGCCCCTGATGCCAGCCTGGTCCTCTCAATCTCCACCTGGGTCCCTGGTCTCAGCCAGCAGAGCCGAGACCAGCATCCTGCCTCCCCCTGCCCTACTTACCTTCATGCCAACCTCCTCCCGGCTGCCTACCTGCTTCATCTGGCTAGGCTGACTGCTCCTTATGCTGAAGCTGGCAGGGACTCCCAGGCCTCCTTGGCCTGACGACACCTCAACCCTTCAGCCACCCCTCCGAGCTCCACATCCTTCCCGTGTGCCCCGGGATAGGCGCGCCACGCGCACCTGACCTTCCCGACAGCCCGGCCTCTCCCCAAACTAGAATTCTGACTTCCCTCGCCTCCACCAGCCATTCCCTGGCTGCCCCAGCCTGTCACAGCCCACTGCCAAGCAAGCACCCCTGCGAAAAACCTGTAACACATGCTACGACTGGTTCTCACCAAGGAGGCAAGAGGCCAGTGAGAAAGAGAAATAGAGACAGGGATAAAAAGGCAGAGACAAAAAACCCTAGAGACACTCAAAGGAAGAATGAATCTGTGGACTCGTTTTTCCTCCTCTCTGCCACTCTTGATGGCTCCGGGAAAAAAATAATACTTCATAATTCATAAAAGAGTGAGTGTAGGTAAGGTAAAAAAATTCCCATGGCCTATTCACTTGCCAGAAAATGACAGATCCCTTCCCGTGATTGACGTATTACTCAGAAATCTCTTGCTTTCTGAAATTTCTGTTAAAAAAAAATGCCAATCTCTCGGCAAAAACACTCCACGCAGCCACAATTTTCATTAACTTTACACAACTTTATTTTCCATGCTTCTGCCAAAAGGGGCTGAGGAGACTAGTCCAGCTGGTCTCCTCCCCGTCGCCTATACATCATTTAGCTCATATGATCAATGCTAATTTAATCATTACACTTTCAATCGCTGACCACTCTGCACTACTTTAGAGGCTGGGAACTCGAAGATGGGCAACTGCATCCTCCAGAGAGCCGCATGGAGATCCTTCAGACAGCAACCGAACCAAGGAGATGGCTACAATCAGAGCTCTCACATTTGGAGAAGCTCTGAGGAGAGCTGGAGAGGGATTTGATTCCTTTATCTTCAAAGCTTCAGCAGGAGAAGCAGGAAGGAGGAAGGAAGAGATCAAATTCACTCAGGGAACAGGGCAGAAATGAATCAGCCACCAACTTACTACATGGCCATGGGCAAACCATTTTCCAGTGATTCCTAATTTGCTATAAAGAGTAAACAGTTTCCTTTTTTTCAATGTAAAATTTATGAAAGGTTATTTTCTATTTTGTTACCACCTTGAGGTAGAAATTCAGGTTTTTCTCTCCCCGGGGGAGTTTTTTTCTTTGATTTGATAACATGTTTTTTGTTGTTGTTGTTTTTGTTTCTTTTTTACAGATCCATTCAGTCATCCAGTAAACATCCATGAATTCTTACTAAGTACCTAGTATCTCCTCCAAACAGAAATCAGATCTTGTCAGCTCCTATCTGAAACCTTCTGAGGTTCCCCGTTGCTCTTACAGCGAAGACTCAAACCTTTAACACGGTCTAGCATGGCCTCAGCATTTCTCTCCTCACAGCCCTCACTTTGCACCTCTGACTCCTTCCCTCTCTCCTCTAGAGCCAGCCTCCCCTTCTCGGACACCCCCATCACACCCGCTCCCACCACTGGGCTCCATCTAGTTGAGCCCTTTGCCTAAAACCCCACCCCTCCCACCACCACGCCCCCATGAACATGCAGTAGTGAAGCTGATGAATTAACATCTGTCTCCAGAATGTGAGTTCCATGGAAAAAGGAATCCGGTAGCTTCTCGCCACATATGCCCGCTGCCGAGCACAGTGCCTTGCACACACACAGCTTTAAATAAATATGCGAATAACTCACAATGGCCTTGAACTCTTGGCCACTTCTGCACTAGGGCTGCCAAAACAGTGCAGTGACTAACAACAACAACAAAAAGCTCACAAAACGAAATGTGGATTTTTTAGAGCCAAGAAAACCCATAATACGAACATCCCTAGAGGGTCCTCAACAAATTGTCTTCATGCCCTGACTGGGTGAGAGTTGTTCAGATTCAGATTCTTACAAATTAAATAATCTAGGTGTGACATAGAGGTGCTGTTTTGACAATGCCTTTATTTAAAAAAAAAAAAAAATTTATATAATGTATTGATGGAATTTTTTTGGGGGGGTGATGGAGAGAAGACCCCATGATCTTTCATACCTTCATACCTCTGCACACAATGTTCCCTCTGTCTGGGAACATCTCACCCTCAACTTTTTCTAAGTAGTGAATTCATTTTCTTGAAGGTCCGAGGTAAATGTCACTGAGCCTTTCCCCAGTTCCCTCAGACAATCACACACTCATTCTATACTCCCATAGCCCTCTATGCTCCTAGACTTCTACTAATGGGCCTACCACATAATAGTGTATAATTCATCCAGCAGACCTGTTTTTTCTACTACAAGATGAACAACTCAAGCAAGAACCATGTCTTACTCAGCTTTGTACCCTAAATGCTTCATTCCACAGAAGAGCCTCAATAAATACTGGATGCAGAAAGTGAATGACAAACATGAAAAGAAAACCCACGTTTTGAGCCCTGATGACACTGCCTCCATCATAATCCATGCAGTCTAGTCTAGTAGATGTTTGAGATCTTAGAGGGAATCCACAGAGAAGGGAATGAGCCAGGAATCTGTGAGGTCAACTTTAGGGCTGCTATAGATTTAGAAAACAAACCACAAGATGGAAAGGAGTGTAGGAACTCAGGTGTGAGCTGGACTTGTGTCAACGGCAGAGGCTTTTCTTGAGTGGAATCTATGGGCAGAAGGGATACTGGTGAATGATGAGTGGATGGTAGCATTGGGGTCCCAGGGTGTTTCCCAAAACATTGTTGCCTTAGAACATATTTTTGGAGAAACCCCTATTTCCCTATGGAAAAGAGTGCCAGACTCTGTACCCCTCAAAGGCAGGAACTATGTCTTATTCATCTTAACATACCCCTCTCTAACCCAGTGCCTATCACAATAACTGGAAAGTAGAAGTTCAATAACTACATTGGGAAAAGGCGAATAAGCTAGTATGATATAGGTGACCGCCACAACAGAACATAGTCCTGAGAGGACCTTGTGTTTCAAGTTCTATCATATCTCATGCTGCCTTAGGCACCAGGCATCCTAGACTCTCAACAGGGAAATAGAGAAATGTGACTAACTGCAAAATATGGAGTTTAGAGCACCAATCCTCATTCTAGGTCCCACCTGCAGGTAGACCTAAAGCTTTACAAAATGCTGCTAGACTTGAGTAGGATTGTCTCAGGCAATGGACTGGTCTTGAGCTTCAGGTTGATAGTTTTCAGGTTCTGCAACCCAGTAAGCAGGAAGGAAGGGCGGGCGGTTTTGGTGCACACTGCCAAGCTTTGACTTCTTTATTATTCTATGTGGCCGAGATGACTAACAGCCCTAGATTCCATTCTCCATCTCTTCCTTTTAGCAATAAACCCTATTCCACCCCCAATTTTAGCAAGGCATATGACTCTCCAACTACAAACTACATTTCACAGCCTCCCTTGCAGTGAGATGTGACCCAGGTCTTGCCCACAGAGTGTGAGTGAAAGTAATGCATCCAATTTACACCTTACATCCTTGAAAGGATACTGATTGCCCACACACTCTCTTCCCCATTCCTTTGGATGTGCACTGATGAGCCAATTTCCACCAGAAAGATGGACAATGAAGAGTTATTAGGGCTAAAGAAAGTTGAGTCAGTAAATGACCTGTGAAGAGGGCTACTCTGCTATCCTGGACCGCTCTCCTACACTGCTGGGTGAAAGAGAAAGAAACATCTTTACCTGGGGATCTCTTTGTTAAAGCAGCTTCTATTAACTAATGCCCACTGCAAAAGTAACTAAGATGGAGGTCATCAGAACAAGAAGAAGGCAATCAGAAAAAAACGTCCATAAGGTAGGCACTGGACTCAGAAAAAGGTCTCTCACTAGGCTGTGGCATATCTTCCAATTCTTTTTTCACGAAATGCTAATAAAACCAAGATCGGAGTTTAGAGCAGCAATCCTCATTCTAGGACATTGCTGGTCGGTTACAGCAAATCCTCACCCCCACCCCCTCCATCCCCATTAAAAACAGACACTGTTACGTAATGTTTAGCCACAGTAAGTCTGTTTATTTTCTAAAACCAAAATTAGGAAAAACCCAAAATGTTGGTAAGCTAAAAACACATATAAATTGCCAATCTTATACTGCTTTTTCAAAGCTCAAATGAGTTCAGAGAAAATCTTCAACTCGATCGGGTTTTTAAATTGAAGTAGACCACTACAAAGAGAAAAATATTCACCACTTTTTAGCAAAGTCCATAAGGATTTCCTCATGAAGATTTTCAATATAATTTCTCCTAGTTCCTAACCTGGTCATTTCCTTTGCAGTACTGGATGGAAAATAAGTTAGAGCACTAAGTCCAAATCCTTTCCCCGAGAGACACAAATGGAAACAAGCTGAGTTACTTGATCTAAATTCCAATTCTCAGAAGTGATTCCTGCATTAAATATTCAAGGAAAATAACAATCATCTCCGTAGAAAATAGTATGAATTTGGGGACAAATAATAAAAAAATAGTATACATTTGTATTGATAGAAAATAGACGAAAATGTGGAAAAATTATCGATAATCCATTATACTGTAGGCATGTTTCATAAATCCAAAAGCATAAACAAACTAAGCATATAGACTGGTCACACACACACACACACACACACACACACACACACACACACACGGTTTTTCAAAGTTGTTTGGCAATGCGTTTTTCTTACAGAAAGTGATTTCTCAAATGTTTAAGATAGATTGAAAACTAAAAATAACAATATCCAAATAAATATTTAGGTGCCATGTACCTTATGGCACCCCAACTCACTGTATTTTTGAACCTTGTGTGAGAGGGTTCAGAAATGACCCTCTTGTCTTGTACACCTTATAAATCTATTTTCTTTTAAATGGGAAAGGCAATAATATCACAATTTTCAAAAACAGTAGTTTAAAACGAATTATTTCTCATAGCCCCTCTAAGTTACTCTTTCAACCTTCAAATTAAATAAATATAAAACTCTACAAGATAATAAATGAGTAACTTGTTAATCTTCAAATAATGTCAAATCTTCATGTTCCAGAGGTTTCTTGGGCTCTTTAACCATTTAAACCTATGGATCACATGAACATGGAACAGCCTTTGTAACATAATTTGGATATGTTTACATGTCATGAAAGAGATACTAACAGACAGTAATAGTTCATTCCAGAAAATAAGGGGGGCGGTTCACAAACACATTGTTACGGATCTCAAAGTACTACCTGCCAGCATTAGGAAAAGAATGTTATGAGTAAACGTTCAGATTTATCCAACTTAATGAAGAAATTAAGAGATTTTTCCCTGCCAGGTACCTTTAAAGCTTTCCATGAAAGAACTGAACTAAAAGACAATGTCAGGAAGATGGCCTGTGGGCCTCAACTAATAAAGGCTCACTTTTGAAAAAGATACCTACTAGAACAGTAAGATGTGAACCAAAATAACAGCTTCGGATATCATCATCCTATCTTCAGTCAAGCAAATCAATCACTAAAACTTGGGGGAGAAGAATAAAAGGTCCAGTAAGAGAGGGGATGAGCAAGCTAACCTCATAGCCAGTAGAGTCATTCATTTCCTCTCAGTTTTAGCTCTTGGTGGTTGTGTTTACTTCATTTAACCATAAACTTAATGAATATAAAATAATCAGAGAGAGCTGAAGGGTTAGAAACCATGGGAAAGTGTCCTAACAACACACAACTCTAAAACCATAAAGGAAGAGAATAAAATATATTTTTCATTGTATTTGTTCTCCATCTACTTGTCTACTGCCGTCTCTACTTTACAACATCTTTCTCACTTTATCCTTATTTCATCCACTCATTACACTTTCCCCAAAATATGTGCTTATGATCCAGATTCCTGCTGTTTCTTATGCTTGAAACCAACTTAAGCATTTTTGTAGTCTACTGAAATTTTCCACAAATCATCCCTTTGCAAATCAACTCTCTGTCTTATGAGACCTTCCACTGCCAATTCTTCCCCAAATTTTTGTTTTTAATGGGACTTAATTAAACTTAAAAGCTTTTGCACAGCAAAGGAAACCATAAACGAGACAAAAAGACAACCCTCAGAATTGGAGAAAATATTTGCAAATGAAACAACAGACAAAGGATTAATCTCCAAAATATGCAAACTGCTTATGGAGCTCAATATCAAAAAAACCAAACAATCCAGTTAAAAAATGGGCAGAAGACTTAAATACACATTTCACCAAGGAAGACATACAGATGGCCAAGAGGCACATGAAAAGATGCTCAACATGACTAATTATTAAACAAATGCAGATCAAAACTACAATGAGGTATCAACTTATGCCAGTCAGAATGGCCGTTATCAAAAAATCTAGAAACAATAAATGCTGGAAAGGGTGTGGTGAAAAGGGAACCCTCCTGCACTGTTGGTGGGAATGTAAGTTGATACAGCCACTATGGAGAACAGTATGGAGGTTCCTTAAAAAACTAAAAATAGAACTACCATATGACCCAGCAATCCCACTACTGGGTATATACCCTGAGAAAACCATAATTCAAAAAGACACATGCACCCCAATGTTCATTGCAGCACTATTTACAATAGCCAGGACATGGAACCAACTTAAATACCCATTGACAGATAAATGGATAAAGAAGATGTGGGACATATATACAACGGAATATTACTCAGTCATAAAAAGAAAGAAAATTGAGTTATTTGTAGTGAGGTGGATGGACCTAGACACTGTCATACAGAGTGAAGTAAGTCAGAAAGAGAAAAACAAATACTGTATGCTAACACATATATATGGAATCTTAAAAAAAAAAAATGGTACTGATGAACCTAGTTGCAGGGCAGGAATAAAGAGGTAGACATAGAAAATGGACTTGAGGACATGGGATGGGAAGACGAAGCCTGGGCGAAGTGAGAGTAGCATCGACATATATACACTACCGAATGTAAAATAGTTGGCTGGTGGGAAGCAGCAGCATAGCACAGGGAGATTGGCTCGGTGCTTTGCGATGACCTAGAGGGGTGGGATAGGGAGGATGGGAGGGAAGCTCAAGAGGGAGGGGATATGCGGACATGTGTATGCATACGGCTGATTCGCTTTGTTGTGCAACATCAGCTAACACAGTATTGTGAAGCAATTATACTCCAATAAAGATCTATTAAAATTTTTTTTAAAAAAGTGGTATTGTAGAAAACTTGCAAAATTCAGAAAAATACAAAGACAAGAATAAAAATATGGAGTCTTACTATTGAAACATGATTACTATTAACACTTTGATATCATTCTCTACGTGCCTTTTATTTTACATTTAGAACACGCTATATGTAAACTTTTGTGTTCTCTTAACTATAACAGCACAAGCATTTTCTCACATTACTAAAAACTTCTCATAAACATAACCTATTACAATTATATAATATTGCATCATATGAATATACTAGGCAGTTCCCACTGTTTTGCTCTTATATCATATTAGTCTGTAATTCTGATTATTTTCTTTGGCTAGATTCCAGATATTCTTGGGTCAAAGTGCATGAACATTTTAAGCCTCACATTGCCAAATGCTGTAGAGAAACAGTCTACCAATTTACATACTTACTAGTTTGATACGAAGTCCTAGGTCTTAGCCCTCATCAGCAGTGGGGCAATGGGAGACCTAACATTCTAAATTTTTTTTTTTTTTTGCGGTACGCAGGCCTCTCACTGTTGTGGCCTCTCCCGTTGCAGAGTACAGGCTCCAGACACGCAAGCCCAGCGGCCACGACTCACAGGCCCAGCCGCTCCGCGGCATGTGGGATCTTCCTGGACTGGGGCACGAACCCATGTCCCCTGGATCGGCAGGTGGACTCTCAACCACTGCGCCACCAGGGAAGCCCCTAATTTTTTTTATCTGTTAATTTGATACAGAAAAAGTGGCATTTCACTGTTGCTTTAAATTGCATTTTTTGCTAATAAACATATACATGTGAAATATATATAATACTGCACTTTTTCATAAGCATGGCAAATTTACTGTCTCTGAATAAGGAATTTCCACATTCAAGTAAAAGAGACTGTGATGTTCTTGTCTCCAGTCTCTTTTTGGAAAGTCTTACAAAAATAGTATCTGCGGCAATGGCTCTCAGCAACAGCAGAGGACCAGAATCACCTGTGGAGCTTTTTTACAATCCATTTACACCCTGGAGACTCAAACTCAGTAGAGGTTCTATCATCTATATTTTCTAAACATTTCACTGCCATTTTAGTAGGCAACTGAATGAGAAGATCACTGAGTTAAGACTGAAACAGTTAAATGTCTCACCTGTCAGGTGAATAAGCTACTGCATGCGTTCTTTAGGCATAAGATGAAGAGCATCATGCTCTAAACTATCATTTTATTCTATGGTGCTTTTACCTTACATCCATAAGGCAACTTAGGACCCTGTGAGATCTACTTCTACCGAGTGACATAACATTGCCCATACCTCTTAGTCTCATTTCTAAGAATGACCTTGTTTCACGTGAAAAGAAAGTAATCTAAATACTGATGTACCATTTATTCATATACCCAGTACTTGGCAGAAGTATTTACAACAGCAGATAGGATAAACATCTGGTGTGAATTTCCAAAATGGCACCTTCTTCAACTCAAGGACAGCCTCTGCCTGTATTCTATGGGCCAGGGATAAGTGTTGATATTATTTACTGATTTATGTTGATGTTGACCAAAATATGAAATCCAGCTGACCCTTGGACACACCCACAATCCCACTCCAATCTCTAAACAACCAATTACTCCCCTTCACACAATTAAGCATCACACTTGAACAGTCTATGCCTGTTGATACTGGTGTCACATGGCCTAGCGAACTCGTCACCTTGATATAACCTGGGCTTAGGAATTGCCCTCATCTCACAGAGCTAGGCTAGCTAACACAATAATGGGGGGAAATATGGGGGAAAAAAGAAGTTCTGATGTTAGAAGGGAACGTTTCCTCCACATCAACTCTGGTAAACCCCATTTGGCTGGAAAATACTAGTATTAGAACAGCCTAGGCCCAATCAGACTCTCCTAGCATTGTTTGGAGCCTGAACCCCTACTGGGGGTTCACAAATTGAACAGCACAAGAATCTCTGCAAGAATTGTTTCAGAGATTGTTTCCTTCCCTCTCAGATGCTAAAAGTGGTCATCCCCTACCACCAGAGAGAAACCATTCTGGAAGGAAGAGATGGCAGGAGAGGACCAAGTTAAGTGCTGAGAACCAGCACTTACACTGTTGGGTCAGATTGGAGGAGTAAACTCATGTCCTTGACAAATCCATAAGTGGAAAAGTCACTACAATTTTCCAATAAGAAAAGTAAGGGACAGATTTTCAAAATTAGGAAAAATGTGAGTCCAAATGAATTATTTTATCTGTTCTGCAGATACAGTCCCCAAAGTATCAGTATTACCATGCCAACCACCTTGGGCTCTTGGTACAAATTAACTGACAATGATGAATAGGCTATTTCAACTTCAAAAATTAAATCTTTATATGGCCATGAATATTCTTTATGGTTTACTACTACAGCTCAGGGGGGTGCTTTCATCTCTGGGCACAGTTGAGTTCAGAGAAGCAAAGCGAACACTCTGTTTCATTCTGTTCATCTCTCTCCAGGGGCCACTTTGGCAGCCTTTGGATTGTTTCTGCCATGGACAGCATCCTCAAAAAAGCCTCAGGACAGAAAAGCTTAGAGGCCACGGGGCATAAAAAGCTGTGATGATGCATCCAAAAGAAAGGGACTTTGTTGATGTTTTGAACTAAGTAAAAGAAAAAAAGCATTAACAAGTGCACCACACTTGGTGACTGTAATTAGCAAACCAGGACACATATATATAAGAGTAATCACAAGGTCACACCTTCACACCTAGGCATTTAGCTGTGTGTCACTGTAAATCACCACACCAGCACTTTCCCTCCTTCATTTTTTTTTTTACTTTTCTAAATTTAGTACCATTACAAGTTCTGTTAACTCAGATAACTTATAGTACCTATGCACAAGAAGATTATATCACAGTTTCAATGAGATCCACCGATTTAAATGTCTTTTTTGTACATTTCCATTTCCAATGACAATATTTCAGTCAGTATGCATCATTTTCTGGTGTCCATTCTTGAGGATTTATACATCTGCATAGAGCTGGGTGAAAAACGTCTTTACGTTACAGATTGTACCCTTCCTTTTGAAAATTTTATTCCATGAAATAACTTTTATATTCCCTTTTAATTATCAAATGAAATACAATTTTTAAAAAATCTTAAATTTGAGGTTAAGACACCCTGTTAAAATAATCTAGAAATCAAACTAAAGTAAAATCTTAATGAGAAGTTGTTACAGTGATTGGCTGTAAATTATTTTTTTCCAAGAAGTCAAAGTGGACAACAATAGCAAAGGGATAGACAAACCAGGCTCCCCACCCGAGGACATGATTTCCTCTATTCATTCCTCTAAATGTGTCTCTCAATTACTCACATTTCGGCTGAGCTCCCCCGATCCTAAACACCTCCAATTTTATCTAATACATCAATCTTTCCTATGTTCACTTAGGAACATCCTAGTGGAATCTAAAAACTTCTACCCTACACCAACGTGGGTAAAGAGTCTCATTTCTTAAAAAAATCAGAATTATGCAGATGCAGCCTGATGACCTCCACTGGTCTCTCAATGCTACTGTTTTAGTCAGCTCAGGCAGTTATAGCAAAAATACCATACACTGGGTAGCTTAAACAACGAATATTTATTTCTCATAGTTCTGGAGGCTGGGAAGTCCAAGATCAGGGTGCCAGCAACTTTGGTGTCTGGTGACAGCCCTCCTCCAGGTCCACATACAGCTGCCTTCTTGCCACATCCTCAAGTGGCGGGCTGCACCCTCACGGTCTCATCTAAACCTAATTACCTCCAAAGGCCTCACCTCCAAATACCATCACACTGGGAATTAGGGCTTCAACATATGAACTTGGAGGGGGAACACAGACATTCAGCCCATAACAACTGCCCAGCACTCCTGTATGTATCATCAGTTTTCTCCTTACTCCACAGAAATCTTCATCAATCTGAAATTCCTACCTCATCCTTCTTCTTTTACCATGAAGAGATGATCTCACTTCCCTACTCCCCAGGAGGCAAACAAATCAACATTCCCTGAATTTACTGTTCCATCCCACAAATTAGACCTCCTTCCATTCCATTCCATTTCAATGGAAGGGGTATCCCTCCTCCTTCTAAGGTTGATCACGTCACCTGTCCTCAAAATCCAAATTTCTGTGACCTCAATATGAACCTGATTCCATCTGCTCTCTTGACTATAACTTCGACCCATTCCTCTCTGTTGTCACCCTTTAAACATACACATGCTGAAGTCCCCTTCACTTTCAAGAACAACAGCTCTTCCCTGGCCTTGTCTCTCCCCGTTATCAACCTATTTCTATCTATGTCTCATAGCCAACCTCCAGAGAGTATATCCACACCCTCAGCCTTCACTTCTTCTACACTGTTCAGTCTTCATAATCTGACCTTTATCCTCATCCTGGACTCAAACTGTTCTCGTCAAAATTGCCAAAGACCTTTTTGTTGCTATATGTAATAGAACCTCATCTTCCATGACCTCTGAAACTGTTGACCTCTCTTCTGTTGGAAACTCTCCTGTTCCTTGGTTCCTGCCACAGAAGCCAAGGAAACTCTCTAGCCACCTCTCCAATTTTCCAGAATTCCATTTCTAGGTGTCCCTTGGCTTCAACCACCTCCTGTCTTCTGATAATTTATGAATAAATCTGTTCAGTTCAAATTTAGGTCTGGAGTTCCAGAACTACCCATGCAACTGCCTACCAGATATCTCAACCCCAATGTCCCACAGGCCACACATGTTACACTCAACATATCCAATAACAAACTCATCTCCATCTTCTATGAAGCCAAGTACCTGTACCATAACATAGAATGGCACTTGCACCCCGTTGTCTGATTTGGAAATTTGGGGACCATCCTTGATGCTTCCTTCCCATCTCCCCACTGAACCCCATGCTGTTATTGTTTACCCCAACATTTTTTTTAAAAAATGTTATTTTATTAACGTACAGTTGATTTACAATGTTGTATTAATCTCCTAATACCTTTTGAACTTTTCCTCTTCTCTCAATCCCTAGGAGTCTAGGCTCTCCTCATTTTTCCCTGAATTATTGTGATAGCCTCCTTATTGGTATTTCTGCCTCTACCTGTGCCCATCTCACAAGTCCCACATATCATTCCATTGTAATACCAAAATATCCTGCAAATCTTAAGACTCTCTGCTTAAACGACATCAATGGCACCTTCCTTTCTTTGGGATAAAATTCAAATTCTTTTTTAGATAAAGTACAGCCACTTCCTGATGTGACCAGCCTCGTCTCTCACAAGACTTCCTCATCTATGTTCCAGCCATATCACAGTGTAGGTGCTGAAGGACTTGCACTCACTGTCCTGTGTTTCTGAACACATTTAACTCTCTTCCTCAAAAAAAGGTTTCGCTATCACATTCTTTACCTTACTTTCTCTATTAGTCATTCAAAAGTCAGCCTAGGAAGCCTTGGAAGCCTTGCCAAAGGCACACCCATCTCTGGTCAGAGATTACCTGTCCCTGTTGCAGTGTCTCCCAGGTCCAGGTGCCACCACATCACAGCACTGACCACAGTGTGCCCTCTGCACTCAGGTGAGAATGGAAGCTCCGAGAGGAACAGGGTCTGGACCTCGTTACAGGGTTTGAGACAGGCTGGGACCTGGGACGTGGGGCCCTTTGCTACAGAGTTTGCATCTGGACAAACATCTCATATTTTGTGAGAAACAAAATACAAAGAAACTATAAGGGACTAAAAACTATAAGGGACTAAAACTATAAGGGATTAAAAACTATAAGGGACTAAAAACTATAAGGGACTATTTTGTGAGCAACAAAATACAAAGAAACTATAAGGAACTAAAAATAACTGCGTGCATGCACAGTTGGGGCAAATTATGGACAACAAGATACCAAAAAGACCAATAAAAAAACCAACTGCCACTTTGCTGGGAGCAAAAACAGGGTGTCAGAAGCAAAAGCAGGGTACTGCGCATGCCTCCTGCACTGAACACCACCAAAGGGGTGGGCAAAGCACCTAAGCCACCCCTCCAGCCTGACCCTTGGACCCGCCCCTACCCTACGCCCCACATAAGGAAACAGCTCACCACCCCCTCGGTGAGCAAGCAAGCGAACCTGTTACTTGCTTTTGTTCCCCCCTGCTGCAGCAGGGGCCCCAATAAAGTCTTGCCTGAATTTCTTGTCTGGCCTCTTATCAATTTCTATTGATTAAGGAAGGACAAGAACCCTGATCGGTATCAGGTTGATTTCTTAACAGCCACTGCAGTGACTGTTACACAGAAAATGTGCTCCTCAATTTTTTTAATACATGAAGGAGTTTTAGAATTCTGGGATTAACCCCATCATTGGTAAAGAAGTTTCCATGAAACACATTCCATTCCCTTTCACTCTCTGATTATACCTAACACACCAGGGTCATGACACTGATCCCGATTAAGCCACAATTTCAACTGAGTAAGCAAGGGGAACAAGGAATTAGTCAGTCAACTGTATCAGAAAGAGATTACCATGTGCAGATAAATAAGAAGAAATGTGAGGAGAATTTTCAAAAATTAGTTTAATAAAATAAGTCCATTTACAATCTCACTAACAGTTGTTCAAAATGTCATTTTGGAATATGGTTTTCCAATTGGGAGTGGTAAATTATGTGGCAGTAGAAAATAACAGAATCTGGGGGAATTAATTTTCAATGAATCATATATGGAATACAAATTATACTAAAGTTCTTCCAAAAACTGCATGTCTAAGTCCTACTTATCTTTAGACCTTTGGGTACATCAGAAAATCTCTGACAGAAGTCTGCTATGATGAAACTCAGATTATCTCTAACATGCTCCCATCAAAACAGCATTTACTGAATCTCTTTAGAAAGATGGGTTGTGTGTTGCCCTAAACAATGGAGTTGAGCAGCTTCATCACCTTCTAGCTAACTCAGAGTTCAGCTCTAGATTAGCCTCAGGTCTCTGAGCATTGAAGTTCCATTTTGGAGACCCATGTTAGCTATTAATCAGTAATACTTAAGACCAAAATTCCATACTGGATGGAACCCAGCCTGGGGAACTGTCTTCCCAGAAGTTGGTCTTCATAGCTGTTAAGTTCACTTAACACTTAAAAGATATTCCATATCTTTTCATGTTGCTCCCTAACAAGACAAATGGGTTTAATTCTTGTCCTGTCTGAAGGCTGCGAGGTTGACCAGATGACTTTTCCTCATTTCACCCTTACAATTCTACCTATGTGGTTCTGAATTGAAAGTAGCCATTTGGTGCCAAACTCTGAAAATGTGCCAAACGACATGTCAATAATTGAAAATAGTGTGTGAAGAATATGCTTCTAACTTTCTGAAGCCATAACCATCTGAATGCACAGCTTCTGAGAGTCTTTTTGACATGACCATAAGAAACAAATAACCCTTTTCTTCATCTTTCCATTTTTCTGGCTTCCAAAAAAATTTTTTTTTATCTGGAAGTATTATCTTTAACTACAGAGAGTTAAGAGGAAATGCTGAAAAAGCTGCTTCTAATGATTTTTTCATCCGTGATGGCAGATGTCTTTTTTTTTTTTTTAGGAAATGGAATTTTATTTTATTTTATTTTATTTATTTTTTAATCCTTTTTTAAAAAACTTTTTATTTTATATTGGAGTATAGCTGATTAACAATGTTGTGATAGTTTCAGGTGCACAGCAAAGCAACTCAGCCATCATATACATGTATCAATTCTCCTCTTTGGAGTCCCCCAAAGCAGAACCTAAGATAAAGGACTTTAGGAGGTGGTCTCAGGGAGCAGGAATGAGGGAGACAGGAGAGTGTATTACGGAAAAAGGAAAAGCCAATGAAGGATGCATTACTGATTTGACTTTTCAGGTAACAGGCTCAATCCCACTGAGGACTTCTGAGCAACTAAGTAAAATTTCCTTAAAATTGTCCCTCTGAAGGATGACAGGTTAGGGCATGTGATCATCAACTCTCCTGACCCAGTGGCTGAGAAGGCATTAACTCCCCTGCATTTGGGAAAAGGCTTTAGCAAGGATTGAGTAACCTCCACAGGTTCCAGAGGGAAACCCTGAGGCAAATAAAGAGAAGGTAAGCCAGTTTCAAGCACAGGAACTGTCCACCACAGCTGCAGCTGAAATCTGAGGTGGGCCAGCGAGATGTGGCATGAGGCCCCAGAAGTGCCAGCCATAGCTCTATGTGGGTATAAGACTCTATACGCAGTGTGGCAAGCTTCACTTAACTATTTTTAAGAAGCACTTTTCTCTTCCGTTTGTCCCATTTCCTGGGGATCTTAATTAATAACAGTGTGCATTCATTCCCTGCATTATTAGTTTATCTTTCAAGTAATTAAGAACGAAATGTAAAGGCAACTATGGCTTTGGGAGGTTGTCAAGTACATAACTATGGAAAGACATATAATAACCACTGGCAGGAACCACTAAGTAGATCCTTACTCTGGAGGGTTTTACTTACCAACACAAAGTTCTAGCTCTTTCTGTAAACAGCGTGACTGTTTCACGTGTCATTATGACAGTTCCTGATAGGTGTAAATGCAAACGGGCACCTTGGGGAGTATATTTAAGTTTCCAGGAAAGCTGCAACCGACCCTAGTTACTGTGTCAATCAAAGATGCAACTCAGGCCCATTTCTTCCCTTATTACAACTGGGATTCATTCTGTCACCCTAGAAAAAGGTGATGCTATGAGCACCTAGTTGATGCAAGCTGAGCATATCCTTTGACTGACTTTTACTCCTCCAAAATCAAGGTCAAGCCACGTCACCAAAGAGGCTTTCACTTCCTAAATTGCAAACAGTTTTGCAAGCAATGCAAACAGAAAACTTCAGTTCTCGGTACTGTCAAAATGACACCTGCCTAGGCTTCCAAATTCAGTAACTATTGTTTTCCTCACACCCACTGACAGGCCTGAAATTGAGGCCTGCTCTCACAAGGTTCTCCACTCTGGTACCTTTCTGTGGTAGATGTGGGAAGAAAGGACAAGAAAACATCTTTGGTAAGGTCAGGGTCAGAGTTGTTTTTTTTTTTTCTTTAATAGTAATCTTTATTTCCATTTAAGCTTTAGCAAATCTCTCTCTCTTCTTTTTCTTTTTTTTTTTTTTTTTGCCATGCTGCGCGGCATGTAGGATCTTGGTTCCCCGGCTAGGGATCAAACCCATGTCCCCTGCAGTGGAAGGGTGGAGTCTTAACCACTGGACCACGGGGGACGTCCCAAAGGTCAGAGATGTTGAACCATATTTTCTTAACATCTTTTTTAACTATCAAGGTTTTACCCATAAACTTTCCTTTTGTTAGGAAACACATTTTTGATCACTCACTATATCTAGAAACACTCTTTGAGACAAAGCAATTTGTAGATACAATTTTTGTTTGACCCAGGAAGCCTAGACCTACTTTCAGAGACAGGAAGTAGGAACCTGGGGCCCAGGAGAGATGATATTCACAGGAGCCAGTGAAAGTTGAGGCAGACCAGAAGGAACATAGGGTAAAAGTGGCAAAACAAGGGTGAAACAACAAAGCAGTGAGAAATCTGTAGGCCAGGGGAGGCAAACAAATTGCATGAGGTGCCAGGTAAGTAATTAGAAAAGTAGGCTAGTTCCAGAAGCCAATTCTCTGAACAAAGGAGCAGAGACCAGCGACCACTTTTAAAGCTGAAATGGATAAACGCAAAGAAATGCATTTAGACAAAATCAGTCTCATGCGAAATTTTCCTATCTACAAAATCAGTCTCATGTGAAATTTTCCTATCTACAATCAGGGAAAGAGTCTCTTTTCTACAGGATGCCTCTTGGTCTCCTTAAGCAAGTATTATTGCCTGCCCAGCCTACATCTAGCACATACATCATTGAGGCCAGGTCCCTTTTAGCCCACTGATTTCTACTAGCCTTGAAAATTCTTGCAATGATTTTTGTGCCCAAGCAAAGACAGAGAAACAAACTTAGCCTTGAGACTCATGTGCTGATCAGAACAGGAATTTGATAAATTTGCAGAAACTTTGGTTTTTTAAGTTTTTCAGAAGTTTATACTCAACAAGACATATTCCAAACTATTACTGGCTCACTGAGTAACTCCAAAAGGTTGGCAAGCATGACTGCCAACGTAACTACCAACACGACTATTCCCTTAGATACACACCGGGAGTGTTCTTGTCCTTTAGATGACACGAATCAACATGTACCCTGAAAACTCCCCCAGGCGTGACAATAAACCACAAGATCAATGCAGCTATTAGGTCAAATGAAGAAACCTCATATGTGAACTTTTTGAGTGTCAGATTCGTGGCTTATAGTAGTTCAGTCATGTGCTTACCATAAAAAAAAAAAAAAAAAAGCTTAGTACATTAGATTCAATAAGCATTAGCAAAAAAAGAATCAGGCACCAAATTCATAGATTAAATGATTCAAAGCATAGTATCCCTAACAGAGATGCTCCATTAAAGCCTGATTGTCACTTGGAGGACTGTGGAGCCTGGCAATATTGCCTGGCATGCTGGCCTCACGTTGGAACATGGCCCACCAGTACCTGTTAGAGCTCTCAGTTGTTCCCGAGATGAAGCAAAGTTTTCCTTGGCCCGGTTTATTTAAACATTTACTCCAGTTCCCCAAATAGCTTTCATTCCACCAGATCATTTGAACATGCAAACAAGTTCAAAGCAGTTCAAAGTCTGCAAAGGGAAAATCTGCTTTTAGGTGAACGGTTGGAACAAGGTCATATGAAGAGGAAAGGCGGTCTTCTGTTTTGTTGCTGTTTTTCTCATACAACCAGGCACACAATGACTCTAGCCATGGCTATCCTACAGACAATTTACTTGGATTCAAGGAAGGCATTGCCAGTGGTAGATATTAGGAAGGGAGTTTTGAAAATCCATTTGCTTGCAGACACCATACCACCAGCCAGCTTAGAGAAAGCCTGAA
Source organism: Globicephala melas (assembly GCF_963455315.2). Taxonomy (NCBI): domain Eukaryota; kingdom Metazoa; phylum Chordata; class Mammalia; order Artiodactyla; family Delphinidae; genus Globicephala; species Globicephala melas. The sequence goes on along the minus strand of NC_083320.1, from coordinate 78,093,782 downwards.
CATACAATCAGACCATTCGGTTTTCTATTCATTTACTGAATGAGGCTCCAACTCGACAAATTCAAGGCTTGACTTCGCCTGTGTGTCAGTTTGACTGTGAGTGTCAAGACCCCCATCTATTGCCCAGACAACCCAAGATTAATGGAGCATGAACCCCCTGAGATGTAATACGATCCAATGATGGGAATAGAGAGCTCCAAAGCTCCTTACGTTGATGCTGGGTCAGCCTTCAACTTGCCAAGTGACCTTATATAATCCTTCTGACTTTCAGTTTTTCCCATCTGCAAACTGAAGAATGTGAGTGACTGAAAAATAAATAGCCCAGTATCCACTCCCTTCCCAAGGATTTTATGTTTCTTTCCAATTGCGACCTGAAGAAACCTGCCATTCCTTTCCACTACTAAAGAATACAGAAACCAGAGAACAGTTTCTTATTTTCTTTTGCTTGATTGCCTCTCTTCTGAATAGCAGTTTCCAAGACTGAAAATCCAAATGTCTTGCCTAGGAAGCTAAAGAAAAGAAGGGAGAGACAAAGTCATAAGAAATGTCATCACACGCAAACATAGGAAAGGCTCAAGAAAAGCTCTGATTTTCAAACTCGCGGCTGCTACCTGTTGGCATTTAAGAGAAAATGACATGTTGGTACAACCACTATGGAGAACGGTATGGAGATTCCTTAGAAAACTTAAAATAGAGCTACTATATGACCCAGCAATCCCATGCTTGGGCATGTATCTGGAGAAAACCATAATCCAAAAGGACACATGCACCCCAATGTTCATTGCACCACTGTTTACAACAGCCAGGACATGGAAGCAATCTAAACGTCAATCGACAGAGGAATGGATAAAGACGTACATATTGCATTGGCCAAAAAGTTCGTTCAGGTTTTTCCATAACATCTTACAGAAAAACCCAAAAGAACTTTTTGGCCAACGCAATATATATGATGGAATATTACTAGCCATAAAAAAGAACAAAATAATGCCATTTGCAGCAACATGGATGGACCTAGAGATTATCATACTAAGTGAAGTAAATCAGATAGAGAAAGACAAATATCATATGATATCACTCACCCGTGGAATCTAATTTTTAAAAAAAGATACAAATGAACTTATTTACAATACAGAAACAGACTTACAGATATCAAAACAAACTTATGGTTACCAAAGGGGAAACTTGGTGGGGAGGGATAAATCAGGAGCTTGGGATGAACACACCCACACTACTATATATAAGATATAAAACCAACAAGGACCTAGTGTATAGCACAGGGAACTCTACTCAATATTCTGTGATAAGCAATATGAGAAAAGGATCTAAAAAAAAAAGAATGAATATATCTGTATAACTGAATCACTTTGCTGTACATCTGAAACTAACACAACATTGTAAATCAACTATTCTTCATAAAATTAAAATACTAAAAAAAAAAAAGAAAAAATGACATAGATCTAGTCCCTAGAGACGAGGTATGCTGATGGTTGTATAAATATACACCATAGAGAATAAGACGAAGGGATTTTTTAATTTCACCACGAAAAATAAAATGTTTACACTCTGTAGTGGGTTGAATGGTAGCCCCCCAAAAGATATGTCTACATCCAAATTCCTGGATCCCCCAGTGGATACCTCACTTGGAAAAAGGGTCTTGGCAAATGTAATAAAGTTAAGGATGTTGATATGAGATCACCCTGGATTATCCAGGGAGGCCCTAAATCCAATAACAAGTGTCCTTAAAAGAGACAGACGAGGAGAAGACAGGAAGACACAGAGGAGAAGGTGATGTGAAGATGGAGGCAGATATTGGAGTGATGTAGTCACAAGCCAAGAAGTCAAGGAATACCAACAGCCACCAGAAGCTGGAAGAAGCAAAGAACGGAATCTCCCCTAGAGATTCAGAGAAAGGTGACCGTGGCTGACGTCTTGACTTTGGACTTCTACCCTCCAGAACTATGAGCAAATAAGTCTGCTGGTTGATGCCACCAAGTTTGTGGTGATTTGTTACAACAGCTACAGGAAACTAATACACACTCCACCCATCTATAATCAAACCCCTAAAATAACCCCTTATTAATACATTAAACTGTCCTTTTCACTACCATCACCTTACATAGGAGCCATCATTTGCGAATACTCCTCAATATTTTGCAGCTATTACACCGGCACAGGTAACAATTGCTACCTAACAATCCCCAAGTCCATTCTGTCTTCGAGAAATGAATGTTTTTCAAGTCATTGAAATTAAGTCAGAACCTATGTGGTAAGTGGAAAGAGAATGTAATATGATGTCCCCAAGCCTAGTTTTGTATCCTGACTCTGCCATGTATTATCCGTATGAACTTTAATAAGTCTCTTAACTTCTCTGACCTTCAGCTGTCTTATTTGTAAAATGGAAATAAAAGTACCAATACAGGGCTTCCCTGGTGGCGCAGTGGTTGGGGGTCCGCCTGTCGATGCAGGGGATGCGGGTTCGTGCCCCGGTCCGGGAGGGCCCCACATGCCGCGGAGCGGCTGGGACCGTGAGCCGTGGCCGCTGAGCCTGCGCGTCCGGAGCCTGTGCTCCGAAGTACCAATACCTCACAGAGTTATTACAAGGCTCTGACGTGAAAGTGATGGGGCTGCACAGAAACCACCAGTGCTGTTACCCTTCCTCTCACTGCTTCATCTCCCCTCTGCAAACAGGCAAGTAGAGGCACTGAGGAATCCATCGAGGAGAATCAACGATGGATATGACCAATAACTGGCTGCCCATGCCAAATCTGGATCAGAATGTTGTTTTATTCAGCACACACCTGAGAAGGTCGATTTGTACCACTGGCCTCTCCCCTGAATTCCAGTGCTGTCTAGCCGAGTTGTGAGAATCTGCTTATTAAGTGAGCTGACAGGCTCACAGCCAGGCTTCCTGTTGGGTGTGTGAGCGGGGCAATAAGCAAGTCACCAACCCCTCCACCAAAGTGGGACAAGCGTGGCAAGCCTCACTCACCTCAAAGTCCAAAGTTACCTCTGCTTCTCTCTGTCGCCTCAGTGCCAATGTTCCCTCTCATCCCAAGAGAGCCCAAATTTTATTTAGAGAACTGTTCTTGCAGCTCTAGCCTGGAGACAAATGCTGCCACCAGCTGCTGGGCATGAGGAAGCAGGTGCGAACAGGGTGTCTTTTATTGTCAATAATTAATTACCCTGATAATCAATCATTCCAAGGCATCCTCCCAACCTCCCTAGATGGCACTGTGGCATTTCTTCCCAGCTCCAGGGCAAAGAACAGCACTCACGTCAAGCAGCAGGTCACGTCAGATGCTTTTTTTTTTTTAAATACATTTTTTTTTTTTTTGGATAGCGTTGGGTCTTCGTTGCTGCACGTGGGCTTTCTCTAGTTGTGGCGAGTGGGGCCTACTCTTCTTTGCGGAGCATAGGCTTCTCATTGTGGTGGCTTCGCCTGTTCTGGAGCATGGGCTCTAGACATGCGGGCTTCAGTAGTTGTGGCTTGTGGGCTCTAGAGCGCAGGCTCAATAGTTGTGGTGCACGGGCTTAGTTGGTCCACAGCACATGGGATCTTCCTGGACCAGGGATCGAACCCATGTCCCCTGCATTAGCAGGCAGATTCTTAACCGCAGAGCCACCAGGGAAGCCCCATGTCAGATCCTTTTGAGTTTTCTACTCTGTTATCTTTTAAAATCCAATCTCACCTGCTGGTATAGTCCAGAAAAGCCTCAAATTTTCTTATCAGATGATTGTACCCCTTCCTGTCTGCCACCTGTTATGGATTTTTCTTCTTAAAATTTTGGGGAAAATCATTTCAGTGAGATTGTGGGGTAAAAAGCAAACAAATGCTATGTCATTCCATCATCTTGTCAAAAGTGCACCTATTTTAAAAATGCATTAGCCAAAAACAAAAACAAAAACAAAACCCGCTAGTCTGCTCCTCTACCCCCTCCCTAATTTACTGAACCAAAACCCACAGGGATGGGGCCTAATAAGTGTGCATTTTCTTAAAGCTTCCCAGGTGATTATGATTCTGATGCGCAGCCAGAGCTGAGAGCATTAATCTTCTTGGTATAGTTAAGGCAGCATGTACGGTACAAAATAAATCATTAGCAGCCACTTCATCTTGTTTAGGTACCAGGCTATACCACCCTAAAAGTTAATTGAAAACTAAACCAACTCCAGGACATAACTAGTATTTTGCAACCTAAACCCTCCTCCAGTGGGTGCTTTGTTATATAACATGCTTGGCGGGGAGTGTCTAGCTAGGATCCTATCCCATATTCATTTCTCCGTATGTACCCTCAATAACAACACTCACCACCTACTTACCTCTAAAGAACACTAAGTTAAGGAATTTAAAAACAATTTAAACAAACCTTGTTGCCTGAAATGGATGACATAGTGTTTTATCAAATCATTGTATCATGAAGCCTATAACTATTTCCTGGAGATTTACAAAGAGTATGGTCTTAGTCTACCCGGGCTGCTATAACAAAATAACAAACTGGGTGGCTTAAATAGCAAGCATTTACTTCTTACAGTTCTGGAGGCTGGAAGTCCCAGATCAGGGTGCCAGCCTGGCTGGGTTCTGGTGATGCTCTTCCTAGCTTGCACACAGACACCTTCTTGCTGTGTCCTCAAACGGCTGGGAGAGACCTTCTCTCTCACATCCCTTCTCATCAGGGCACTAATCCCACCATGAGGGCTCCACCCTCATGACCTGATTACCTGCCAAAGGCTCCACCTCCAAATGCCTTCACACTGGGGGTTAGGACTTCAATGTGAATTCGGGGAGGACACAAACACAGTCCATAGCAAGCACTATCCTCTTACTTAACCTTTCCTCCCAGTCATACCTTATGTTGAAACTGTATCTTCCACAATGATGCCAGCAAATGGGTTTTTTCCAGCCAACATCCACCCCACTCTGCAGTCTCCCTTTGAGTAGTATCATCACTACCATGGCTTCATCACATCCACATGTCCAGACCCGCCTCCCTCTGAAACCACAGATACAGAGTCTGCATAGAGTGGTGGCTAAATCTGGGAGCTCAAAGTTCCAATATCTGTGTCATCCCATATTACCAGCATGACTTAACCACTCTGCACCTAGTTTTCTCATCTGTAAAATGGGAGTAACAATTAATACCTCCTTCAAAGGGTGGCTGTGAGACTGAGTAGATTAGTACCCGTGAAGGGCTTCGAACAATGACCAGAGCATGATATTCTTTCAATGCATGTTATCTGTTGTTGCCACTGCTACTGGGTGGCTCCAACTGGAAGCATCCCAGACACTGGAAACTCAACATGTCTATAACTGAACTCATTATTTGTCCCTAACCTGTTCCACTCTTAGATCCCTTTCTCAGTTAACAGCATTACTGAAAAGATACATGCACCCCAATGTTCACTGCAGCACTATTTACAATAGCCAGGACATGGAAACAACCTAAATGTCCATCAACAGATGAATGGCTAAAGAAGATGTGGCACATATATACATTGGAATATTACTCAGCCATAAAAAAGAATGAAATAATGCCATTTGCAGCTACATGGATGGACCCAGAGATTGTCATACTGAGTGAAATAAGTCAGACAGAGAAAGATAAATGTCATATGATACCGCTTATATGTGGAATCTAAAAAAAAGGTACAAATGAACTTATCTACAAAACAGAAATAGAGTTACAGATATAGAAAACAAACTTACAGTTACCAGGGGGTAAGGGAGGGGTGAGGGATAAACTGGGAGATTGGGATTGACATATACACAATACTATATATAAAATAGATAAATAATAAGGACTTATAGCACAGGGAACTCTATTCAATACTCTGTAATGGCCTATATGGGAAAAGAATACAAAAAACAGTGGATATATGTATAACTGATTGACTTTGCTATACACCTGAAACACAACATTGTAAATCAACTATACTCCAATAAAATTTTTTTAAAAAAAGAAGAAGAAAAAAACAGCATCACTGTCGACCTAGCCATCTAAGCTGGATGGCATCCTTAACTCCCCACGTGCTTCCCCACATCCACTCTCATGGGCACCACATCCTGTCCACTCTACCTCAGCATCCTCTCTCAGCAACAGCACTCGACTCGACTCTCCTCTTGCAGCTAGAACGTGCCTGCAGCTGGTGAAGGGGCCTGTGCTGAGGTGGCGACTGGCGCCTGTGGCCCAGCAGGGAGTGTGGGCCCTCAGCCGGCTCTTCCACTCTCCCTGCCCCAGCAGCCTCTTCCCAGGCCTCCTGTCTCTTGCCTGCAGATACTTACTGAAGAATAACAACAGCTAAGGCTTCTCTCATATTTACTGCACACCAGGTACTGTTCTAAGCACTCTGCACACCACATCTCACCAAATCTTCTTAACAACCCTATGAAGTAGGTACGTTCTGATTTCCATTTTACAGATTAAAAGGCTGAGTTGCCGAAGGTCACAATCAGTAAACTGCAGTTAGGATTCAAACCCAGGAAATCAGGCCCAGAGTACATGGCCTTGATCACCACAGCCTCTGCCTCTCAGCACACTGGGTCGGGCCCAGGGCTGGGAGCCGAAGGGAGGTGGAAGGATGGGGAGCAAGAATAGGGCCTAAGAGGGACTTCCCTGCTGGTCCAGTGGTAAAGAATCCACCTTCCAATGCAGGCGACACGGGTTCAATCCCTGGTCGAACTAAGGGCACATAGTCAGGGAACTAAGATCCCACATACTGCAGGGCAGCTAAGCCCGCATGCCACAACTACTGGGCTTGCGCGCCTCAACAAGAGAGCCCACGTGCCACAAACTACAGAGCCCACACACCACAACTAGAGACAGAAAACCCCCACGCCACAGCTAGAGAGAAGCCCGCACACCGCAACTAGAGAGAAGCCCGACTGCAGCAATGAAGAGACTGCCCGCCGTAATGAAAGATCATACATGCCTCAACAAGGATCCTGTATGCAACTAAGACCTGACACAGCCAAATAAATAAACAAATAAATATAAATAAATATTTTTTTAAAAAAAGATTAGGGCCTGGGCTTCCCTGGTGGCGCAGTGGTTGAGAGTCCGCCTGCCGATGCAGGGGACACGGGTTCATGCCCCGGTCCGGGAAGATCCCACATGCCGCAGAGCGGCTGGGCCCGTGAGCCATGGCCACTGAGCCTGCGCGTCCGGAGCCTGTGCTCTGCAACGGGAGAGGTCACAGCAGTGAGAGGCCCGCATACCGCAAAAAAAAAATAAAAAATATATAAAAGATTAGGGTCTAAGACCCACTTCCTGCCCTCCTGAAGTTTTTTTGATTTTTTATAAAAATGTTTTACTTTTATACAATTTTTAAAGGTTATTTTCCATTTACAGTTATTACAAAATACTGGCTCTGTTCTCCGTGTTGTACAATACATCCTTGAGCCTGTCATACACCCAATAGTCTGTATCTCCCACTCCCCAACCCCTATATTGTCCCTCCCCTTCTCCCCACTGGTAACCACTAGTTCTCTACATCTGGGAGTCAGCTTCTTTTATGTTATATTCACTAGTTTGTGGTATTTTTTAGATTCCACGTATAAGTGATATCGTACAGTATTTCTCTTTCTCTGTCTGACTCATTTTACTTAGCATAATGCCCTCCAAGTCCATCCAGGTTGCTGCAAATCCTGCCCTCCTGAAGTTTACACTCAAGTTGGGGAGATGAAATATGTATGTTCCTGAACGAAACCACCATCAGGTAAGGCAGTGTCCACTCAGTTAAAAAAATGAGTCATAATGGTATAAATACTTTTGGAGGACAAAGTTTACATCAGGCCAAGATCTGAGGGAAGGAGTGCGGGGAACGCGGCTCTGCTGGATTGCTGAATACAGGGTAAGTCAACATGAAGGGTCAGCGGGAACTTTTCAAATCAGGTCGAAGACAATGCAAAAGCTCGGTGCTTTGTGAACACCTGGAGGGGTGGGATGGGGAGGGGGGGAGGGAGGGAGAGGCAGGAGGGAGGAGATATGGGAACATAAGTGTATGTGTAGCTGATTCACTTTGTTGTAGAGCAGAAACTGGCACACCACTGTGAAGCAATTATACTCCAATAAAGATGTAAAAAAAAAAAAAAAAAAGATACCAGGGAGATCTGTGGAGGTAGTTTTAGAAAATTGGCTTCTGCCATCCTGCCAGGCAAAGACTTAAAGATGCTGACAATGACCAGCCCTCCAAGGAGTAGTCCGTGGCACACCAAAGCCTTCACACGCCACACCCCACTGCAAGAGGGCTGCCACCATCGTCCCTTACTTGCTTCAGATGCACTCACAGATGTGCCTGCATCTTCACTATAGGTACCAAGAATCTTTCTAAACACAACTGTTTCAAAGTCTCATAAGGGGCTGACTTGCAATGCAGCAATATGTTTAAAGTGAAGATTTTTTTTTTGGTTCCTTCCTCCTCCCCTTGCTTAAAAACAAACAAACAAACAAACAAAACATGATGGAGACTTCCCTGGCGGCCCAGTGGTGAAGAATCCGACCTTCCACTGCAGGGGGCGCGGGTTTGATTCCTGGTAACTGAGATCCCACATGCCACACAGTGCAGCCAAAAAAACAAAAACAAAAAGCCATGATGGAACTTCCTGATTCAACAAATTAGAAATATGATTTTTTTAAGGAAGATAATTTTTAAAATATTAAATAATATGGAGCTAATAGAAATCAAAGATGTATTTTCTTGGCTTTTTCTCTGCACATTCATACAAGAAATACTGCCAAGGTTACACAGTGACTATGGTCTCAATACACATCTGCAGTAGAAGATTTTGCAATTTCCCCAAAGCAAAATGTTTATTAATGGGATCTATTCATTTTAATAAGGATTCTTCACGATCAACATATACAATAATTAGCTGTGGCTTTGGGCAGGTTAATTAACCTCTCTGAGCCTTGATTTGATCATCCATCACCTATCAAATATAATTAACAATGTCTACCTTACACCACACAGGGCTGATATAAGATTTAAATGTAATCACATGATAAAGTGGGATTCAAATGTGTGGTATGGCTATTATTTTTTTTTGAATTTTTGTATTTTATTTTTTAATTTTTTTATACAGCAGGTTCTTATTAGTCATCCATTTTACACACATCAGTGTATACATGTCAATCCCAATCTCCCAATTCATCACACCACCACCACCACCACCCGCAGCTTTTCCCGCTTGGTGTCCATACGTTTGTCCTCTACATCTGTGTCTCAGTTTCTGTCCTGCAAACCGGTTCATCTGTACCATTTTTCTAGGTTCCACACATATGCGTTAATATACGATATTTGTTTTTCTCTTTCTGACTTACTTCCCTCTGTATGACAGTCTCTAGATCCACCCACGTCACGTCTCTACAAATGACCCAGTTTTGTTCCTTTTTATGGCTGGGTAATATTCCATTGTATATATGTACCACATCTTCTTTATCCATTCGTCTGTCGATGGGCATTTAGGTTGCTTCCATGACCTGGCTATTGTAAACAGTGCTCAAATGAACATTGGGGTGCATGTGTCTTTTTGAATTATGGTTTTCTCTGAGTATATGCCCAGTAGTGGGATTGCTGGGTCGTATGGTAGTTCTATTTTTACTTTATTTGTGTATTTTTTTTGTGGTACGCCGGCCTCTCACTGTTGTGGCCTCTCCTGTTGCAGAGCACAGGCTCCGGACGCGCAGGCTCAGCGGCCTTGACTCACGGGCCCAGACGCTCCGTGGCATGTGGGATCTTCCCAGACTGGGGCACGAACCCGTGTCCCCTGCATCAGCAGGCGGACTCTCAACCACTGCGCCACCAGGGAAGCCCTATTTTTACTTTTTTAAGGAACCACCATACTGTTCTCCATAGTGGCTGTATCAATTTACATTCCCACCAACAGTGCAGGAGGGTTCCCGTTTCTCCACATCCTCTCCAGCATTTGTTGTTTGTAGATTTTCTGATGATGCCCATTCTAACTGGTGTGAAGTGATACCTGATTGTAGTTTTGATTTGCGTTTCCCTAATAATTAGTGACGTTGAGCAGCTTTTCATGTGCTTCTTGGCCATCTGTATGTCTTCTTTGGAGAAATGTCTATTTAGGTCTTCTGCCCATTTTTGAATTGGGTTGTTTGTTTCTTTAATATTGAGCTGCATGAGCTGTTTATATATTTTGGAGATTAATCCTTTGTCCATTGATTCGTTTGCAAATATTTTCTCCTATGCTGAGGGTTGTCTTTTCGTCTTGTTTCCTTTGCTGTGCAAAAGATTTGAAGTTTCATTAGATCCCATTTGTTTATTTTTGTTTCCATTACTCTAGGAGGTGGATCAAAAAAGATCTTGCTGTGATTTATGTCAAAGAGTGCTCTTCCTATGTTTTCCTCTACAAGTTTTATAGTATCTTGTCTTACATTTAGGTCTCTAATCCATTTTGAGTTTATTTTTGTGTATGGTGTTAGGAAGTGTTCTAATTTCATTCTTTTGCATGTAGCTGTCCAGTTTTCCCAGTACCACTTATTGAAGAGACTATCTTTTCTCTATTGTATGTCCTTGCCTCCTTTTTCATAGATCAGTTGACCATAGTTGCGTGGGTTTATCTCTGGGCTTTCTATCCTGTTCCATTGATCTATATTTCTGTTTTTGTGCCATACCATATTGTCTTGATGACTGTAGCTTATAAATTAGCATTTGCATTTTATGTGTGTAGCAGAAAGTCTCGATTTGAATTAATAAAAGTGGAAAGTTTCTGGAGAGCACCAATTATTATGTTCCACATTTTTAAAACACATCCTATCAATGAACATAACATAAAGCATGCTTTCCATTTCTGTGCAAATGAATTTCTATCTCCGGGGCCCACATGAAACACAAAGTTCTGCCCAATACTGACATTTTTTCCTATTATTTAAAGACATTCAGCTATACTATTTTGCTTTATTATCCATATTTTTTAAAAAGAGCTCTGCAGCTGTTCTCATAACTTAGCCCCATTTTTCAAAACAGTTCCTGAATGTGTCTATTATATTCTGACCCCAAAGAAAGGAGACACATTTCAGTAAAAACGTTACACTTTTTTTTTCCCTGCAGTTTTTTCCCCCTTCTCTGCGCTACTTTTGTATGAGCGTCATGTTTTAGAGAACCCTCTCCTCATTTCCCTGCCTCAAGTGATGGAAATGTAATTCATCAATCTATTGACTGTATTTAGATATAAATGCAGAAGTCTCGAGAAGTTTACAGTAGAGAAGGAAGATTTCAAAATCAGTTGGAGGATGCTGGGGTCGAGGAGGAAGGATTTTTGTAAACCTCTGATTTGCTCATCCTTGGCACATCTCTGAACGCACTTGTAGTAGAACGTGGACATTCTATAACTATGTCCTAAATCAGTGGCAGTCAGGTACCCTGTAAGGAAGCGCAGTGCCCCTTGCTGCACCCCTTTATTTCCCTCCGAATGAGCACATTCCTCTCACATCCTCCACCACCCACTGCCCTGGGAGGCCCTGGACCCTTTCCAGATCCTCCTCTCATTCACTGGCGCCCTGTGCACAAGCCCCACTCCTGCCCTCTGTGTAACAGCAGATGTTGGTCGCACTTCTACCCTGGGCAAGCACGGGGCTAGAAAGGGTCTTAGTTGGAAGCACCAGTCCGATTTGCAAGAACGTGTCCCAGGGTATTCAAAACTGGAAAAAACACAACTCAGACTGTCACTGTCTATCTGTCTGTCTGTCTCTCTCTCTCGCACACACACACACACACACACACACACACACACACACACACACACACACACCAGCAACAACCACCAAAACCCCCCTCAGCCAGTCCTGCCCCCCTGCCTTCAGTGGAGCTGGCAATAGATGCAGGAGGGAACTGACTCCTGAAATGACAGAGGCCCTTCTGTTTTTCTACAATTATAAAGCAGAGTTGGGGGTCTGACAGCACCAGCTAGCTGGGCTGGACCAAGCGGGGGAAGGAGGGAGACAGATGCTGTGGCGACCAGGTCATGTCGGCATCTCCAACAGGAAGACCAGAAATACCAGTGCTCGTGTGGGTTTTTTTCTGTTCCCTTCAAGGTGGAGTCACAGGGTTGCCCAGCTCTTTTTTAGGGAGCTCTGGGTAATGACACCTAGTGGCCCCTATTTAAATTACTCTTGGATTCCAGTGCCATGAAAAAAAGAAAGGAAACGTGGCTTTCAGGAAACTCAGAGTTAATTCTAAGCACAGCGGCGGCAGCTGTCACGTCCTAGATTTCTGCCACAATCACCTGGGCCAGGTGATTTCCCCGTTCCACACCTCCATCGCCTCGTCTGTAAACGGGTAATATCGGTACTGAGCACGTGGGCTGTGACGAGGGTTGAAGGAGATAATATATGCAAAGTACTCAGAAAACGCCTGACACGTAGTGAGTGTCCAATTAGTATTAGCTCTGCATTATTTTAATTGATAGAATGTATTTTGGGGACTTCCCAGGTGGTCCAGTGGTTAAGAATCCACCTTCCAATGCAGGGGACGCGGGTTCGATCCCTGGCTGGGGAACTAAGATTCCCACATGCCATGGGGCAACTAAGCCCACACATCACAACTACTGAGCCCACACACTGCAACTACTGAGCCCGTGCACTCTGGAGCCTGTGTGCCACAACTAGAGAGCCCTCTCACCACAACTACAGAGTCCACATGCTCTACAGCCCAAGCGCCACACTAGAGGGAAGCCCGCATGCTGCAACGAAGATCCCATGTGCCACAACTAAGACCTGACTCAGCCAAATAAATAAATAAATACTTCTTTTAAAAAAAGAATGTATTTTTAAAATTCGTTACATAATAATTGGTGCCAATAATTGGTTAGCTACATTAGCATTCTACTCCATTTGTCTTTGTCATACAATAAAAATACTTTAAGTACTTAGTGAAATTGCATTAATTTTTACCCACAATCTTCTAGTACTGTTGACACAGCCAGGAAGATGTGCATCATATATCATGGAGTCTTACATGCCCTCAACATCACTCTGCATACATTCAGGGATGTGGGGACCTCACCTTGAGAAGTTCAGTAGTATCTAATGCCTAGCTGAAAACCCAACAGCAGCCCACACTGCTCTGGGTTTATGTATGAGACTTCAGTGTCTTAGGTGGGATGTGCTCTATTCAGTTTGCCACAGTCCACACCACTCCCTGTCACCTTGTACTAAGCCACTTCTCCCATTTTTTAAAATTTATTTTACGGAAATATAGTTGATTTACAAAGTTGTGTTAATTTCTACTGTACAGCAAAGTGATTGTTATACATAGATATACATTCTTTTTCATATTCTTTTCCATTATGTTTTATCACAGGATATTGAATATATCAATAGTGCTATACAGTAGGACCTTATTGTTTACCCACTCTCTATATAATAGTTTCATCTGTTAAGCCCAAACTCCCAATCTATCCTTCCCTCACCCCCCTTCCCCCTTGGCCACCACAAGTCTATCCTCTATGTCTGTGAGTCTGTTTCTGTTTCATATGTAAGTTCATTTGTGTCATATTTTAGATTCCACATATAAGTGATATTATGTGATATTGGTCTTTCTCTGTCTGACTTACTTCACTTAGTGTGATAATCTCTAGGTCCATCCGCTACAAATGCAAATTATTGCAAATTAATGCAAATTATTGCAAATCTCTAGGTTCATCCGCTGCAAATTATTTCGTTCTTTTTTATGGCTGAGTAGTATTCCACTGTCTATATCTACGACATCTTATTTATCCATTCCTCTGTCGATGGACATTTAGGTTGTTTCCATGTCTTGGCTATTGTAAATAGTGCTGCTGTGAATGTTGGGGAAAACATATCTTTTTGAATTAGAGTTTTCTCTGGATATATGTCCTGGTCCACTTCTCTCATTTATGTTGCCTGCTGGCTCTGAAAATACTTGAGTTTGATACTCCTTGTTTAGACACTAAGAGACAAAGTCCCTATCTCTTATGCTGGAATTGAAGGCTTTTCACAGTCTGCCCTTCTAGTCATGCTTTATTCATATGAACCCTCCATGCCAGGCACAATCATGCCAGCTGAACAGCTGTTCCCATCCAGTCTCTGTATCTTTCCTCAGCCAGTTCTCACTGTGTGATTAGAATCACTCCCCCCCGCCGCCCTCCCTGCCAACCTCTTGCCACTGATATCCTGTCTCTCCTCCAAGGCCCACCTTAAATTCCACTGACACCTCGGACACTTCTCCCTGACTGTTAGAGCCTGTGTAATCTTTTCCCTTTCTTGGTTTTGACATCAATTGTTGGGGCTAATAAGCTTCATAGGGTGGTTGGTGGAGGCTAAACGAGTTAATAAGCACTTTGTGCCTGGCATGTCAAACGTGGTCCATAAAAGAGGACTTACTAGTACCATTTTATCCCTCTTTCCTGACAGCTCTATTGCATGTTGTACTTTTTGTGCATGTGCCTTTTTTCAACCATTTTAAAATTATGGTAAAATAGGCATAACGTAAAATTTAGCATTTTAACCATTTTTAAGTGTATGATTTAGTGGCATTAATTACATTCACACTGTTGTGCAACCATTACCACCATCCATCTCCAGAACTCCATCTTCTGAAACTGAATCTCTGTACCCATTAAACACTAACTCCCCATTGCCTCCTCCCCCCAGGCCCTGGCCACCACCATTCTACTTTGTCTCTGAATTTGACGACTCTAGGTATCTCATGTAAATGGAATCATACAACATTTGTCCATTAGTGACTGGGCTTATTTCACTTAGCCTAATGTTCTCTAGGTTGTAGCATGTGTCAGAATTTATAAGGCTGAACAGTATTCCATTGTATGTATATAGCACATTTTGTTTATCCATTCATCTATCAATGGACACGAGTTGCTTCCAACTTTTGCGAATAATGTGAATGTGAATTGTGAATAATGCTGCAATGAATATAGGTGTGTAAATATCTGTTCAAGTCCTTGCTTTCTTTTTCTTTAAAATTTACTTTATTGAAGTAGAGTTGATTTACAATGTTGTGTTAATCTCTGCTGTACAGCAAAGTGATTCAGTTATACATAATATAGACATTCTTTTTCATATTCTTTTCCATTATGGTTTATCACAGGATATTGAATATAGTTCCCTGTGGTATATAATAGGGCCTTGTTGTTTATCCATTCTATACATAATAGTTTGCATCTGTGAATCCCAAACTCAAGTCCTTGTTTTCAATTCTTTTGGGTATATACCTAAAGTGGAGTTACTGGATCATATGATAATTCTATGTTTAATTTTTTAAGGACCTAGCATATCATTTTCCACAGAAGATGCACCATTTTACATTCCCATTAGCAATGCACAGAGCTTCCAATTTCTCCGCATCCTTTCCAACACTTGTTATTTTCTGCTTTTTAAAAATAATAGCCATCTTAATGGTGTGTAGTGTCCACCATCTATCGTCTTAATCTCCATTTTGCACTTTACGTTTCACTCCTTTGTTTCATTCAGTCTTTTTTTTTTTTCTAACAGAATCACAAACTTCTTGATGGCCAAAATGGTCATAGACAATTTATGTATCCTTCCCTCACCCTCCATCCTAGTCCCCTAACTCCCACTGGCACCTAATATTGAGCTCTACACAAGTTTGGGTGTTTTTGTTTTTTTTTTTTAAATAAATTTATTAATTAATTAATTTATTTTTGGCTGCGTTGGGTCTTCGTTGCTGCACATGGGGTTTCTCTAGTTGCCACGAGCAGAGGATACTCTTCGTTGCGGTGCGCGGACTTCTCATTGCGGTGGCTTCTCCTGTTGTGGAGCATGGGCTCTAGGTGCATGGGCTTCAGCAGTTGTGGCTCGCAGATCCTAGAGCGCAGGCTCATTAGTTGTGGTGCACAGGCTTAGTTGCTCCGCGGCATGTGGAATCTTCCCAGACCAGGGTTCAAACCCGTGTCCCCTGCATTGGCAGGCGGATTCTTAACCACTGCGCCACCAGGGAAGTCCCCAAGTTTGGGGTCTTGATCCTCAAGTGTGGGCTCACCTGGGAGTTTGTTAAAAATGCAGACTCTCAGGCCCTGCCCTGGAACTAGTGAACCAGAATCTGCATTTTAACAAGATCTCCAGGGAGTCTGCAAGCACATTAATTGTTGAGTGATACTAGGATAGGGAGAGGCAGTTTACCTTCAGTCTGTTGATAGGTTCTATTACCTCATCTCAGGGGTGCTCCATAAATGTTTGCTGATTGAAGGATTAATAAGGAAAATTAACAGCCCTGTTAATACCATCAGGCATTTATCAAAAATATGAAAAAGCATACCTTGAAAAGTAGCTCAAAGCAGGTTGAAAAAATAGGGCAGCGAAAACTGTCACAGCCAAGAGGAGCCTAGAGACACATGACTAAATGGCATGTGGCATCCTGGATGGGATCCTGGGATAGAAAAAGGGCATTAGGCAAAAACTAAGAAACCTGAATAGAATATGGACTTGAGTCCGTGATAATGTATCATTAATTGTGACAAAGGTACCACACTGATGGAAGATGTTAATAACAGGGGAGTGTGTGAACTCTCTGTACTACTTTCACAATTTTTCTGTAAACCTAAAACTCCTCTAACATAAAAAGTTTATTTTAAAAGGGGAGGCAGAGAACAGGCAGAGCATCAAGATGAAAATCAGCTGCAGATGTGTAGGAAGTAACATTTGTGTCTTTAATTTCCCGCTGTGGAATAGGCTGGTACCTCCAGGACCTTTTATAATCAAAGGGACACCTCTGCAGCACTGAGGAAAGATGGTCAGCAGCTGGCTGTCCCTGAATCTGACACCAGGCCAGCCTCCCTCTGCTGGGCCTGGGACAGGCCTCTGCTGCCTAATGGGCTACTCATCTTTCTCCTTGAGGGGAGCCATCTGCTAAAAGGGCATCAAGAACCTGGGGTTAAGGACACAGGAAACTCTAAGCAATATGCTAGCATTATCTTATCTGCCTTTCCTGGGTTGAAATGTACTTTCTTGAGATTAAAATTTAAGTTATATCAATTCTTAGAAGAAAGTACTGATGTCAAGTCAAGTGCCACGGGGAACTAAGTTTTACCAACAGGTGACCAAGTTCAGGTGCCACTGCAAACTCTTTACACAAGCTCCTTCTCTTTAAGTGGGATGATTTCTTTCTCTCTCAGCTCCTCAAATAACCTTTTTCATTAGCTCTGTCACATTTTGTTTATATCAAAATATTGACCTTAGGGAAGTAAGCACCATTGAAATCAATCTGTACTAAACAATTAGTATAATTAGTAATAATAAAGATTACCGCTAGCATTTCTTCTTTGCACTGTATTTGAGATACAGCGCCATGTGCTTTATGTGTATGATCTTGTTTCATTCACTCTATAGACCAACTCTATAAGGCAGGTGCTGTTACTACCTCCATGGGATACTTATTACACATTTTCAACAGGACAGGAGAGACTGATTTAGCAAAGCACACGAGGAAGACGTTGGGACTTGAGACTATTTCTGGCTCAGGGTGGCATAGGAATCATATGGCTACCAAAAAGCAGGTATAATATAATCATCAATTAATAAAAGTATAATACCCAGAAAACGGAAAATCAAACATTTCCTGACAATAGCTTATATGCCACACACTGATATGAGATACTTCAAGCATGTCACCCCTTTATTGCTCACAATACTACTTGGATGAAGGAATTCCTGTCCCCATGTTACAAGATGAATAAACTTGAGGCTCAAAGATTAGAAAATGACACATTTTCACACAGCTCGCAAGTGGCAGAGCTGGATTCTGCGCCCAGCTGCGCCTGATGACCGAGCTTGTGCCCATTCCATTGGGACCACTCTGCCCGGATCAGGACAGTGCTGGCCCAGCCACAGCTAGAGTCCCGCATCTAGTCCAGGCCTAGCACCAAAAAGGTGGAACCAAGGACCCAAGGGAACACAGCCCAAGGACAGCAACCAGAGGGAGGGGAAACGAAATCCAGTTCCTGTGAGAAACGGTGAGAGAATAAACTTGGCCCCGTGACAAGACGTCGCGGGAAGACGTGATTGTTCTCCCATGTATCTGCAGGGCTCCCACGTAGGAAAAGGGACAGACATTCTGGGTAATCGCAGGAAGCAGAACTAAAGTTCAAGAAGGCCAGAAGTAGATTTAGCTTTGATACAATGGAGAACACAAAGGAATTATTCCAGTAAGGTCACCGCCTCATGGGACAGTGAGGCCTGCATCCCCACAGGCGAGAGACCACAAATGATATGTAGGAACAGTGATCCAGAATTCTAGATAAACCCTAAGATCCTTTCTAACCCGGAAACTCAAGACTCAGCTATCCTAATACAGAGTTTTACCACATACATAGAATATACACAGACCACATAAGGATCGCAAATTTTCAAGAGATCAAACTACAGAATATGTCTAATTCACACCAAACATATTGAAGTCTTTGCTAGCACTCGAAGGGAGACACGATTATGAATATTAAATGTTCTCGGGCAGTAGGTACACAGAAATATCAGTGAGAGAAAATACTAGGTAGCAAAGAATGAGCATCCGAGAGAGGTCTTCAGGTTTTCGGGGGGCCCTTTAGCACATGCCCCAGCGAGCCACTGTGCTGCAATTCCCGGGGGTTCACACAGCAGAGAGGCCCTGACGAGGGTACCTGGAGGAAGCCGAATCAGGCACCAGGCCCCTCACAAAAGCAGTCCCCGTGCACCAGACCCTTCCCCCAGCACAGGAGGAAGTCCTCTTTCAACCTCTTCATGCAACCGTTACCAAGGAATCAGGAAGACTGTGGGAGATGTCAGGTTATAATCACAAGGCCCCGGTAATTCTGCAGTAAGAAGGCTCACCCTCTTCTGACTCATTAGGAGACAGGCTGGTTCTTTCCTTCAGAAGAATAGAATCTTCACAGTATATCGTTCGCAGACTTCCAGACTTCACTCCATATGATGGAAGCTTCTAGTCTCCTGGACCAATATGTTTCTTCTGCTTGTCTCCCCATCTATTCTGCAGGTAACGTCACTAGCTAAGCAAGTCAGACCTTCCCCAACTGGTTAGAAAAACGCTGATGCTACCCTGCGGGACACTGGGATGTGGTGAACACCACTGACTCCTTCGTGTGGATAGTGACCCTGAAGCATCAGTCACAGTTGATCTACCCAGAGAAACAGGCAGGCTGATGGCAGACCACTTAAGCCTTCTCCTGGAGCAATATCACACGAAGGAAATGGTTCAGGCATAAATTTGTGTACAGTCCGTCGTACATCTCCACCTCCACCCACACGACTCAGATGGTGCCCCTCAGTTGTTCAATGGCTCAGGCATCCCAACGAGCAACATCCTAGGGTTCAAAAAAGTCCTTCTTGGCCCAGTACAGGTCTCCTTCTAGAGCTTTCTTCTTTCTGATGGTTTGGGTGCAATTTAAAGAAACATAATTCCAAATCAATATAGAAAAACTACCAGTGTAAAAATGTCTTGTTGGCCATTTTCATTACTTAGAGGTCATGCCTCAGAGAACCAATTATAAAAACATTTGTGCAGTCACTGGGTGCCACTATCAGAAATTAAAATGTTTAATTTAATTTAATTATCCAAAGTAACATTAAACAAAAACCAAATGGAAGAGAAAGTGCTTTAACCCAAGGCTGAACACTCTGCTATCTTGTACAAAGAACTCATTTGTTAAAACCATGAGACCAAGTCTCCTAATTCTAGAAAGAATTGGTGCTAAGAGACGTGTTTTAGTGCCGATGGCTGCAAGGATTTTAGTTAGTCACAAAACCCTCGTGGACCAATTCACCAAGCTCAAAAATTCTGTCATTTAACCATTACTCCCCACCACCAACACCCCTAAAAAAAAATATCATCTCCAAACTCTGATGTCCCTGCTGCGATAGACCTTATTACCACAGGGAGTATCCTATTAACTGCTTTGCAGGGGGATTATACATCCTCAACCTGTGGATTCAGGCCCAGACATGAGATTTGCTATGGACAATGAATTGTGAGCAGAAACGTGTGTCACTTCTGCATTGAAGATTTAAGAGTCAGTAAATCGCTTCACCATGATCTCTGTTCACTCTACCACAGGACCAGCAATGCTCCAGATAAGACCTGTTCTGTCAAGCCAGGTCCCAGAGTGCAGATGGCAGGGAGAGGAGCTACAGCAAACCTGCAGTGGGTAGGAAGCACAAGTGAGAAATGAACTTTTGTTGTCATAAGCCTCTGAGACTTTTGGGTGTGCTTGTTACCTCGGAAAACCTAGCCTATGCTCACCACTAAACTTGCCATTACTAAATCAGTTAGTCAGTATCTGCAAAAGACTTGCTCTTTGTGAGCACAAGCTCCAATTTTGGAATTGTCTCAGACAGATACGTGCTAAAATATGTCTTTTACAAAAATTAGGCATTTACTCAAATGCTATTTCTTTAAGCTGTCACTAAAAATAGGTTGACTTGCTAACCTGGAAATCCTCTAGCAGTTGCTCTCCCTCGTACTAATTACTACTGTATTAGTCAGAAAAGTCAAAAATACATAGTGCGGACTTCCCTAGTGGCACAGTGGTTAGGAATCCGCCTGCCAATGCAGGGGACACGGGTTCGAGCCCTGGTCTGGGAAGATCCCACATGCCGCGGAGCAACTAAGCCTGCGAGCCACAACTACTGAGCCTGTGTGCTGCAACTACTGAAGCCCGCGCACCTAGAGCCCGTGCTCCGCAACAAGGGAAGCCACCGCAATGAGAAGCCCGTGCACCGCAACTAGAGAAAGCCCGTGTGCAGAAGCGAAGGCGCAATGCGCCAAAAATAAATAAATAAATAAATTCAAAAAAATATATAGTGCATCTGTTATGAGCAACAAAGTGAAACATTAGCTATTCATAGCAAAATGAGCAGTTTAAGGAGGCTTGAGATTCTCATTCAGAGATACAGAAAAAACATTTAGGAATGCAGTACTACAACAACATTAAAATTATTAATGGCAAGATAAGTAAAAAGACAAAAGTTCCATTTAGAAAATTCTTTGCATAAGCTATATATTCCATAACTACAGGAGGAATGAAACTTGCTTTTTCTACTCTGAAGAGGTTTCTAAGAGCCTATTTTGAATTCAGGTTGCCATAGAAACCAGTAGAATTCTGGATGGGATTCCATCATAATTGCTGCATAATTTAGTGCACACGGAAGAGCCCTATCTCACTGTCTCAACTTAAAACAAAGCCACGACTCTGGTTTAAAATACTGATGAGTCTCTGAATTTGAGGCTTAAACATCTCGAAAAAGATTAAGGCTTGTGACAGTGATACTCCTTCAACTTAGATATTTTGCTTTCAAAGAGGTAGGAGCAACTGTCAACGTGACCTTGACCTACAGTTGTGCTACTTGAAGCCAGATCATGATCTGTCATTCATGGTACCAGGCATGCATGTCTGTGTATGCGTGCTTAGGCATGAGGGTGTTTGGGGAAAATGTTTTTATCGTATAGCAGCAATCACTGTGCTTTGGACAAACCACAAAAGCCACTATACAAAAACACGCTTACAGTCATAGCCAACATTTATTGCACGCTTATTGTTTTTGTTTCTATATTCATGCAACCACCTTACGAGGTAGGTATTATTATCATCTCCATTTTATAGATGGGGAAACTGAGGCCCAATGAGTTTACACAAGTTGTCCAACATCATATAGTCGTTAGAAGTAGAACCAAGATTTGAAGCCAGGCAGTCTGGCTCCAGAGTCCACACTGTTAAACCACCAGGGTTTTCTGCTCACTGAGCAGAAATTTGTAATTACAAATACAAGACAAGCTTAGCTCAGATTAAGAACATAGGCATAGCACCCACTCCCATGGTTCTCAAGCTCTAGGGCATAAAAATAGCTAGGGCTGTTTAGTGAAAATGCATATTCTTAGGCCCTCCACCCAGAAATTCTGATTGAACAGAATTTCAATTTCAGTTGATGGGCTGTGTTGTGCCATTGCAGCTAGATATAGAGAACTCAAAACCTGAGAATAATAATTTCCCTCCACCTAGAAATAAGGGTGGGAAAGTAAGAATATCAGTTAAACTTCAAAGAAAAACCATTTGGACATGACATGAAAAGAGAAGCAAGGTAAAAAGATGAATCTGGTGAACGAAGTATCTTAGCCACACCCAGTGACACAAGTCTTAGCCACTATGATGTCCAACATACAGTGACAGTATTTCAACATCATACATTGGTGCATGTTGAACAAGAACCTTTTCAAAGAGGGGAATGGTCTTGTTTCTAAGGACATTTCAAAGTGACCAATGAGCTATGTTTACTTGGGTCGTGGAATCAACAGACCATTTTGTCTTTGGCCTCCCAAAGACAGTTTTAGGAAAGTAAAATTATTTGGGAGTATTCAGTATGTAAGTGGATAAGTTTGTCCAAAGAAATGAAGGCTGGGAATGGGACCAGGTGAGAACTCTGGAGAGCTCTAGCAATTAAAAGCCAAGTAGTTAAAGAAGAGCCAGCTAAGGAAACAGAACAAGCAGTTGCAGTCCAGTCAAGACGGAGGAATGCCTCCAAAGTCAAGGGTTAGGAGCATCTTCAGAAGGACGAAATGCTCCGAACAGACTAAGTAGCATTCTATGAAGGCTTAGAAATTGGCAGTGAGCTCATGATGACTTTTCAGAGAGCATTTCAGGATAGGGTAATGAGGCAAGAAACCAAATGCTCCTGTCTGAGAAGTAAATTGGACATGAGGAAATAAAAGGTAATGAATAGAAGGCTGCTCTTCTAAGACGTCCGACATGAAAGGTAGGAGAGAGAGATCCAGCAGTAGCAGTAGTAGTAGAGTGGTGGTGTTTCTTTGTTATTATTCTTGCTTTGATTTCAGAATAGGGTACACTTTTTAAAATTGAAGTATAGTTGAATTACAATGTTGTGTTAGTCTTTGGTGTACAGCAAAGTGACTCAGTTTTATATATATATATAAAATTATATATATATTTACATATAAAATTATATATATATTTCCCTGTGCTATACAGTAGGATCTTGCTGTTTATCTATTTTATATATAGTACTTTGTATCTGTTAATCCCAAACTCTTAATTTATCCCTCCCTCCCTTTCTCCTTTGGTAACCGTAAGTTTGTTTTCTATGTCTGTGAGTCTGTTTCTGTTTTGTAAATAAGTTAATTTGTACCATTTTTTAATTTTTATTTTTTAATATCTTTATTGGAGTATAATTACTTTACAATGTTGTGTTAGTTCTTGCTGTACAACAAACTGAATCAGCCATATGTATACATATATCCCCATATCCCCTCCCTCTTGAGCCTCCCTCCCACCCTCCCTATCCCATCCCTCTAGGTGGTCACAAAGCATTGAGCTGATCTCCCTGTGTTACGCAGCAGCTTCCCACCAGCCATCCATTTTACATTTGGTAGTGTATATATGTCAATGCTACTCTCTCACTTCGTCCCAGCTTACCCTTCCCCCTCCCCGTGTCCTCAAGTCCTTTCTCTATGTCTGCATCTTTATTCCTGTCCTGTCACTAGGTTCTTCAGAACCTATTTTTTTTAGATTCCATATATATGTGTTAGCATACGGTATTTGTTTTTCTTTTTCTGACTTACTTAACTCTGTATGACAGACTCTAGGTCCATCCACCTCATTACAAATAACTCAGTTTCATTCCTTTTTATAGCTGAGTAATATTCCACTGCATATATGTGCTACATCTTCTTTATCCATTCATCTGTCGATGGATACTTAGGTTGCTTCCGTGCCCTGGCTATTGTAAACAGTGCTGCAATGAACACTGTGGTACATGTCTCTTTTTGCACTATGGTTTTCTCAGGGTATATGCCCAGTAGTGTGATTGCTGGGTCATATGGTAGTTCTATTTTTAGTTTTTTAAGGAACCTCCATACTGTTCTCCATAGTGGCTGTATCAACTTACATTCTCACTAACAGTGCAGAAGGGTTCCCTTTTCTCCATACCCTCTCCAGCATTTATTGTTTGTAGATTTTTTGATGAAGGCCATTCTGACTGGTGTGAGGTGATACCTCATTGTGGTTTTGATTTGCATTTCTCTAATGATTAGTGATGTTGAGTATCTTTTCATGTTTTTGTTGGTAATCTGTACATCTACTTTGGAGAAATGTCTGTTTAGCTCTTCTGCCCATTTTTGGATTGGGTTGTTTGTTTTTTTGATATTGAGCTGCATTAGCTGCTTGTATATTTTGGAGATAATCCTTTGTCAGTTGCTTCATTTGAAAATATCTTCCCCCATTCTGAGGGGGTTGTCTTTTCATCTTGTTATGGTTTACTTTGCTGTGCAAAAGCTTTTAAGTTTCATTAGGTCCCATTTGTTTATTTTTGTTTTTATTTCCATTTCTCTAGGAGGTGGGTCAAAAAGGATCTTGCTGTGATTTACGTCATAGAGTGTTCTGCCTATGTTTTCCTCTAAGAGTTTTATAGTGTCTGGCCTTACATGTAGGTCTTTGATCCATTTTGAGTTTATTTTTGTGTATGGTGTTAGGGAGTGTTCCTATTTCATTCTTTTACATGTAGCTGTCCAGTTTTCCCAGCACCACTTATTGAAGAGGCTATCTTTGCTCCATTGTATATTCTGGTCTCCTTTGTCATAGATTAGGTGACCACAGGTGCATGGGTTTATCTCTGGGCTTTCTATCCGGTTCCATTGATCTATATTTCCATTTTTGTGCCAGTGCCATACTGTCTTGATTACTGCAGGTTTGTAGTTTAGTCGAAGTTGGGGAGCCTGATTCCTCCAGCTCCGTTTCTCTTTCTCAAGATTGCTTTGGTTATTCGGGGTATTTTGTGTTTCTATACAAATCGTAAAATTTTTTGTTTAGTTCTGTGAAAGATGCCATTGGTAATTTGATAGGGATTGATGTATCATTTTTTTTTAGATTCCACATATCATATGATATGTATCTTTCTCTGTCTGGCTTACTTCACTTAGTATGATAATCTCTAGGTCCATCCATGTTGCTGCAAATGTCATTATCTCATTCTTTTTAATGGCTGAGTAATATTCCATTGTATATAGTATATATATTACCACATCTTCTTTATCCATTCATCTGTCAAAGGACATTTAGGTTGCTTCCATGTCTTGGCTATTGTAGACAGTGCTGCTATGAACACTGGGATGCATGTATCTTTTTGAATTCGAATTTTTGTCTTTTCCAGATATATGCCCAGGAATGGAATTGCTGGATCATATGGTAGCTCTATTTTTAATTTTTTAAGGAACCTCCATACCATTCTCCATAGTAGCTGTACCAATTTACTTTCCAGAATGGGGTATGCTTAAGTACGACTGCAGCCAAAGGAGAAGTTCTCAGCGGGTAGGGGGAGACTAAAGTCCCAGAGGATAACAGTGATAATTAAGTGACAACCCGGGTGACAGGGTTAGAGGATCCAGAACGCACCTGGAGGAGGAAGCCCTAGAAAGGCAGGCACAGGGCATTTCCTCAGCTGAAACAATATGGGAAGGAGGCAAAAGTCTAAACTGGGCACCCAAAATGTGTTTTATATAAATACGTATATTTAATCTGTCACCTGCATCTGTGGCTTGCCCTCAAAATGCACAAAATAACTCTGAGACAGTAAAACAATTTTTTCCAAAGTCTGTTCTGTATCTGCTAGTTAAGTATGCAGAAAAATACATAATCCATTTTAGAATGATTTCATATAAAATAAAATTATAGATTGGCACTTAGAGGGTTAAAACTTCAAGTAAAGAAAAATGTTACCCTGCAGACAACCAAAGTTTGACTTCATGAAAACAGGGGTATTAACTGCATCAACTCATCCTCCCTTAACATTTGACTCACCTAGAAATGTCAGTTGATTATCAGTAAAAGCGAGGTGAAAGTCTCTTAATTTGAAAATGTCTCCTTTTTGAAAATATTGTTAAAATCTAGAATATCTGACACCCTTTCTAAGGATTAAAACAGTGCCTATGTTCCCTTCTTGTACTTTTATTTGTGAATCCGTGATGCTTTATCCAGTGTAAAAAGTGTATGTTTTATCAAGTGTAAAAATATCATTGATTTAAAGACTTCACAGAATTTGAGGCAATGTACACGGAACTGAGCCTTGAAAGGAAGAAAACTAAAAAACTGAAAGTAACCTGAGGTTTCTTTTTTTACTTTCTGTCTTCAGTTTTCACCTCTTACTCTTAAGAAGGGATATAGCTTATTCTTTTACCTTACTGAACACTAGCTTTTTACATTTTGTCTAACTCCTGAAAAGATCATCTCTAGTAGAATGTGAATTTAAACTTAAGGCTGATACTATTCAAAAGGTATCAGCCCCTAATTTTTAAATACGTCATCTTGATCCAAAGTTACAGACAAGTTCCTTCACAACCGTAGTGACTGCAATGAGCCCATCACTTAAACTCAAGGGAGACAAAGGGCCTCTCAGCTCCTCTCTTCGGCAATCTGCTTTTACTCACATCTCTCCCCCCACCACCACCACCTCTGCATCACCTCCATCCAAACAGACACCACTCAAACCACTCCTCTTATTTTAACTCCTACAAATAAATCCAGTTTGTTTCGTTTTCACCATTCATTACACTGAGCAAAGGGCAGAGATGAATCACACAGTCTGCAGCTGTCAAAGAAAAGGAGAGGAAATGTGAAACTAGTAACTATTTTACAAAGAACACAATCAATGGCTCAAATCATAGAAGAGCAGAGCGCTTCAGAGTGCTTTGCAAGAAGTAACTGATTCAGTCCAAGTACAATTTAAAAACATGAAGAGTGGGCTTCCCTGGTGGCGCAGTGGTTGAGAGTCCACCTGCCGATGCAGGAGACACGGGTTCGTGCCCCGGTCCGGGAAGATCCCACATGCCGCGGAGCGGCTGGGCCCGTGAGCCATGGCCACTGAGCCTGCGCATCCAGAGCCCATGCTCCGCAACGGGAGAGGCCACAGCAGTGAGAGGCCCGCGTAAAAAACAAGTGTGAAAAACATGAAGAGTAATCAAGAATTATATCTATTGCTACAATTTTTCTAAAACCTCCTGGTTATATTAAGTTGGACAAAAAGTACAATATTTCCTTCTAAAGAAAGGCCAGCATGTCACAGATCTCCATTTCTTTAATATGATTGATTTGTGTGTATGAAAGCATGGACTTTATTTTAATGATGTGCAATCACTACATTTATTTCAGCCCTCCTTGCAGAGTCACATAATTAGACATTTGGTATGATTTTTCCTTAATGAAATAACATGAGGCCAAAGAATTATAGAAAGCTTAATGTTCTTCTGGGATCCACAGCACCCCGGGACCTATGATGCTGTTGACACAACTAACTGATTAGATCATGTACAGGCCTCACAACTGTAATCGTTAGGACCCAGGTGATGAGGGCAAAGGAATTTAGGGCTGTTCTGAGGTTGCCTGAATTCCTATTTCTTGACCATGTTTGCCCTTGGAAAAGTTGAGGATGTCCAAGAAAAGCAAAACTGAAATAAGTTTGGACAAAAAATGAAAAAAGAGAATGAACTCTGGCTAAAGGCCACTATGTGGATAGGATGGGTACTGTACTGACATTTAATATTAACTTTTAAATAGCTTTCCGCCTCCAAAGTAACCGGCTATCTGTTTTGAAAAACAACTTAAGTGTAAAACTCAGAGAAGTAAAAGCATTTCTGTTATCACAAAGCCAAAAAGACAATCTCTAAAGGCACAGGCAAGTTAGAACTGTGCCCTAGAGACACATACACCTGTTTACCATGGTGACAACTGATATTTAAGATGAAGCACAATGAATGGGTCATGATAGGGGGACATAAAACGTCAGGAACACCCTAACTTGTCTAGGGACCAACTGTTTACCTGTTCAAGTGGAACTGAGAAAAACACAAAGTGGCTAAAAATAAATATTTGTAGACACTGGTTTTGCAATTATTTAGCTATGATGGCTATTTTTCACCTTTTCTGCTTGTCTGTTTTTCTGTATTTAAGTAGCTTCCATAAAGCCTTTACGTAACGAACACTGTAATTTTCTTATTGGATAGCCTAAAAATGGCATTAAAATATTATATGGTATTTTAGCTTTGAACTGTGAAATAAAGAGTTGATAAATACCTGCCTCAATAGTTGCTTATTAATTTAGCACATCAACTATGACAGGCATCATCGCGTCTTTCCCCACAAGCATATCATTATACAATTGAAAGGGGCTGCACCCTTAGTGACCTGTCATTGTATCAATACGGTAGGCAGCAGTCATTTAAAACCTGCAAAACCAGAAATCTAAAATCCAGTATTAACTTTAAACCAATTTGCCATCTTGGCTACATTATCTTCTACCACTAGCTTCTATATTGCCAGACTGGTAAGCCAATTCTGAACTTCACTGTTCTTCTCCCCATCCTACCTTACCTCTCAAAACTTTACTTTCATTTGTGTAAATTACGTATAACTGAAAACAGGAAGTGGTTTAAAAGAATTTTCTCTTTCACATCATAAAAAGTGCAAAAGTGCAAGCTTCAGAGCTGAGAGCCTGGGAAAGGTGGGGTGGCAACCGAGAAAGACAAGGACATTTTCTCCAAATTCTCCCAAATTGTCAACTTCAATCTATCTTATTCCAGATACGAGCACAAACTAGATTCATTGCTAGTCCATAGCCTGTATTGTAAGCATATAAAAAAGTAGAAATGAGAAAAATATTCATTGTGCCTTAAGTGCAAAGGAAGTGGTTGTAAAAGTAGAAGAATAATTGCTCAAGGGCCAGATTAAATTAAAATCCAGGTCTCCAGAGCATTTCAAATGCCCTATGAGGTGCAGAAAATATTTTGTTATTATGACACAAGAGCTGCTCATTTCATAGGAAAATAAACTTCAGGAAATTGAACTTCAAAGAAGCCACTGGGGGCTTCCCTGGTGGCGCAGTGGTTGAGAGTCCGCCTGCCGATGCAGGGGACACGGGTTCGTGCCCCGGTCCGGGAAGATCCCACATGCCGCGGAGCGGCTAGGCCCGTGAGCCATAGCCGCTGAGCCTGCGTGTCCGGAGCCTGTGCTCCGCAACAGGAGAGGCCACAACAGTGAGAAGCGTACCGCAAAAAAAAAAAAAAAAAAAAAAGAAGCCATTGGTTCCATCATCACAAAGGGATATTCTGTAGTTTTAAAGGAATGGTGCCCCCATGTGGTTTTTAACAAGATTTCAGAAAATGTTCTATATTATCCCACAAGTCAACATCTGTTATACTGTGAAACCATGCATTTTTCTTGTGTGCATTTTTTTGTTTACATTTGTTTTTAAATGTGATTATAGCTGTGCCTAGAGCATTGTAGAAATATGTAAGTATATTCGAAGAACTGTGTTTACAGCCGGAAGTGTTGCCCCACCCATCTCTGTGTTAAGTAAAGAGCATGTAACCAAAGCACTGGGGGGCGGGGGGGGGGGGGGCGCAAAGGGCACAGGTGCTGATGCAGATGCTGAGGTGCTGATGCAGCGAGCGCCTCTGGAAGGTGCAGGGCCAGGGCCATCACTGCCTCTACATGGGTGTCCAGGAGAGACTCTTGGGAGCTCTCAGAAGAGAACTTCCACACTTACCCTCCTCCCTGAAATGGGTCCAGGAGCCCTGCTTTTTCTCCTGTGGTTGTGAGCAAACTGCCCAAGCTCCCTGCAAGACCATCCCCTCAGTCATGCACTGGGTTCAGCAATTCTCTTTCTTCTCTCCTGCATCCTTCTTTTTCCCTTTCCACTTTTTCCTTTCCTTTTTTCCAGCATCAACATATGAGTACGTTATCATAAAAAAAAAACCAAGAGGCCCCACTTCTCCCTCCAATTAGCTCCCCATTCCTCCACTCCTTTTTACTGCTGCACTCCTTGAAAGGGTTGCCAGCAATCACTGGCTTCAATCTCATCTTCCTATTCTCTCCTGAATCCATTCCAGTAAAACTTTCTCTGCCCACTGCTCCAACCAGAAATGGTCTTACTGAGGTCACGAATGGCCTCCATGTGGTTAAATCCTTCAGTGAACCTCAGATGCATCTAGCTGGAGCAATGACAGCATTTGACACAATTAACATACCTCCTTCCTTGGAACCCTTTCTTTCATTGGCTTTCAGGCATCTTCTCCTACTTTTCTGGCCACTCCTTAGTCTCCTTGGTTCATCCTCATCTCCCCAGCCTCTAAACCCGTGGTCCTCAACCCTAGCTTCACCCAGGAAGTTTTTAAAAGGTAGAGTGCCAGAGATTACTCCAATGATTGACTTAATTCAGCAGGGGAGGGTCCCAGGCACAAGTGGGCTGTTAGATTGCCCCAGGTGAGTCTGAAGTTCATCCACGATTGAGGATCACTGCTCTAAATGCTGGAACGCCCCGTGGCTCAGTTCCCAGCCTTCTTCTCTTTCTGTCTACACTCACTCTCTCTGAGATCTCATCATCCAGTCTCGTGGCTTTAAATACCTTTTTTTATTCCCTAGATATTTATTTATTTATTCATTTATTTTTGGCTGCGTTGGGCATTCATTGCTGTGCGCGGGCTTTCTCTAGTTGTGGCGAGCGGGGGCTACTCTTCGTTGCGGTGCACGGGCTTCTCATTGTGGTGGCTTCTCTTGTTGCTGAGCACGGGCTCTAGGCACACGGGCTTCAGTAGTTGCAGCGTGTGGGCTCAGTAGTTGCAGCACGCAGGCCCTAGAGCGTGCGGGCTTCAGTAGCTGCGGTGTGTGGGCTCAGCAGTTGTGGCACGTGGGCTCTAGGGCGCGCAGGCTTCAGTAGTTGCGGCTTGTGGGCTCTAGAGCGCAGGCTCAGTAGTTGTGGCGCACGGGCTTAGTTGCTCTGCGGTAGGTGGGATCTTCCTGGACCAGGGATCGAACCCGTGTCCCCAGCACTGGCAAGCGGATTCTTAACTACTGCGCCACCAGGGAAGTCCTAAATACCTTTTACAAGCTGATGTCTTAGTTTGGGTTCATCTGAAACCAGGGCCTGAGTCAAGGACTTGTGTGCAGGAAGTTTATTTGGAAAATGATTCCATTAATCAGGAGGGAGAGAGTGGAGAGAATAAGAGAGAATGATGAAAAAACAATGAAGGGTGTTTTCAGGGTCACTGTTATGGGCAACAGGGACTGGATTCTGCTGGCCCTCCTGAAAAGTGTAGCGAACCTCCCTCCACAGGATGCTAAAGCATTTACCCACTTGCTTCATTTCGCATTGGTGGAGGGTTTGCCCAGAGGTATTAACTCCCTTGCACTTCTAAGCTGCAGTGAGCTTCAGAGAAAGCCAGGCACAGAAAGTGAAAGATACAGTTTGCACCTGAGGTGAGTCTGAGCTCACAGTGACCTGCCTAGCGCACCTGTGGTAGATATCAAAAGTAGGCCACCTGGTAACCAATGTGGGTGTTACATCTGATGCCTCCAAACTGTATATATCTAGCCCTAACCTTCCCCCTGAACTCCAGACTCACGTGCTGACTTGGATTTCTAACAAGTATCTCAAACGTAGCACGTCCAAAACCAAGTTCCTGATCTACTCCTTACCCCACCATTCTCCCAGTTGCTCAGGCCCAAAATCTTCAAAGTCATCTCAGCTCCTTTTTTTTCACTCCCCACACTCAATCCATCAGCAAATTCTATTGACATTACCTTCAAAATATATCCAGATTATGACCACTTCTCACCACCTCCACTTTTCCAGGTCCAAGCCGTCATCTATTGCCTGAATTAATGCTACAGCTTTCTGTCTCTGCTTCCACCCTCCCTTTTCCCTTTAAATCTACTCTCAACTCAGCAGCCAGAGAGATCCTGTTAAAACGTAAGAAAGAACATGTAACTTCCCTGCTCCAAACCACCCAAAGGCTTCCCTTCTCACCTGGAGTAAAAGTCAGGATGACATGACTTGGCCCCCTGTGACCTCTTAGATCACATCTGCTACTGACCCTTTTTGTTCCTCAAACATACCAGGCATGATTCTGCCTCAGGGCCTTTGCACTTACTGTAACCTCTACTTGGAACACTCTTTTCCCATTTAACCACTTGCCTCCCTCTCTCTTCTCCTTCAGGTCTCTACTTAAATGTCATCTTCTTACTGAGGTCTTTTCCTGTCAGCCCTATTTAAAATTGCAAGTCTTTTCTGACCTTACTTCATTTTTCTTCTTGACACTTATCACACTCTAACATAGTATGTATTTTTGTTTTTTATCTTGTTTATTTTCAGTCTCTCCTAGTGGAATGTAAACTCCATGAGGACAGGGATTTC
The DNA here is from genome assembly GCF_963455315.2 of Globicephala melas. Lineage (NCBI taxonomy): Eukaryota > Metazoa > Chordata > Mammalia > Artiodactyla > Delphinidae > Globicephala > Globicephala melas. The sequence goes on along the minus strand of NC_083320.1, from coordinate 78,061,593 downwards.
GGTCCATTTTGCTCACTCATTGCTGGTCCCCAGCACCTAGAATTAGTGCTGGCTTATAGTAGGCACTCAATAAATAAAAGTTCAATGCATGAATGAGGAGACCAATAATTATTAATATTTCTTAAGAAATATTAATATTAATATTTCTTAATATTTCTCGCCCTTAGAGACTCTGATTTAATTAGTCTGGTTGAGGCCTGGGCATCAATGTATTTTAAAAACTTACCAGGTGATTCTTATGTGCAGCGGGTGCACATAACATAAGTAGCCCTGCTACTTCTACAGGCACTATAATGTGCACTTTCATATATTAACTCGTTTAAGCCTCACACCCAGCTGAAGAGCTAAGTTCTATTATTAGCTCCCTGTATGCAGAGAACTGTTGATTAAATTGTCAACATTATACAATTATTTAACAGCCCAGATATAAACCCAAGTATATCTCATCCCAAAGTGTAGACTCTTAACCACTAGAAAATACTGAGGCTAATTGCTAACCTCCAAGATTAATCACATCTCCAGATCTTTAGGGAAACCAATGCTACTCTGACAACGATGCCAGTGTAGATGAACTCAAAGTGAGAAAGAAGAATCTAATCAGTGACTTGGGAGCCAAAGACGAGAAGGAATAGAGAAGAATATCACAAGCAGGAGGGTCAGAGATGCAGCCAGTCATAAGGAGGATGCTGGGGCGTCCAGCATCCACGCCCAGCATCCTTTCAGCAAATATCTACTGACAGCCTACCACTGCTCGGCACAGTTCTCAGCCCTGGAAATCGGATGGTAAACAAATCAGACCTCATAACCTAGTGGGGGGAACAACAATCAGATGAATAAACTTTTAATATAAAACCTAGTAGTGCCAAGTGGTGGTTAGAGAAAAGGGCTGAAATAAAGGGCTGCCCCCATTTTTGATGTTGGACTCCTGACAGCTTTCAAGCCCCATCCCTCCTTCCTCCCCTGCTGACGCACGTCAGGGGAGGCGGGGAGGAAAGCCGTGTGCTGCCTCCTTTGGCTCTGGTGGGAAGCTCAAACTTCACAAGGCCCACCCCAGCCCAAAGCCCACCCACCATAGGAGCCACAGCCAATAGCCCCTCCCTGCTCTTCAAGCCATTTCAGACCTGCTTGGATCCTGCCCTGGTCTCTCAGAGAGCCTCACATCGTGAGTAATAAATCTCCTCATACCCTCTCCCTGCACATGTGGCATCATCAGTCCCCACATCAGAACCAAATTTTGGATCTTCTCCACCCGACAAGACCTGAGTCATCTGAGCCAAGACCTCAGTGAAGTAAGGGAAGGAGGGAAGAGCGGAGGAGGAGGGTGTACCTGTAAGCCCCTTCAAATGGAAAGAAATCATTTAGGGCTGGGAATGCCAGCAATTCCAATGATGCATGCTAAACCAAAGGGTTACTGATTTGTTGGCTGTTATTGGCACCTCCAGACCAACAACTGGGAAAAATGGAGAAAAGTTGTGTTACAAAATTAAAGCTACCTGAAACACATCACTGCGACATGAACAAGCACTTCCCTGTGGCCCAGACTCGCATGTGCCCCGCATGAGTCAATGCACGTTCTCCTGACACCCAGTGGCATCTCCTGTTTTACAGCACAGACCAGCCCAAGCCCCATCCCTGCCCTCATTCATTTCAGTTCTGAGTTCTACTGCAGCCTACAGACAAACCACTCTTTAACTGCACCTTTGAATATTTAATTATGTGATTTCCAGATAATGATGCCATAATTTCATCATCATCATGCAATATGTATAACCATATCATTTGTATCTGTCTTTCTGTGAAGGAAGCAGAAGAGATTGTATTATTCTAATGTGTTCTCCTTGGCATCCAACCAAGCCTGAGACCAAATGAGCAATCTGTTGGTCAAAAATATTTCATGTGTAGCCACGTGGTGAACAGCTTGCAGTGAGCTTCAGGGGAGTCACGGGAAAGGAGCAGTAGATCCGTGCGTTTAGTGCTTAAAATCTAATAAGCAACAGGGAACTCAACAAGTGGACATCAGCAATAAAAGGATACAGACATCAACAAGCACCGATAAGTGCTAGGGATGGAAAATGAAGGAGAGGTTTGTTCCAGAAGGCTTCAGAGAGGAAGGCAATACTCCACTTGGAGGAGAAAAATCTAGGTTGTTAGGGAGGGGACATTCCATCCAGGAGAAATAGGCCAGGGCTGAGGAGATGGACCATACTGATCACATGGAAGCAAAGGCAAGTATCCTGACGATAAGTAAAGAGGAAATCACAGAAAAGGCTGCACTGAGTAGAGAACCTTGAAGACCAAGTTCAAGATGCCTTTTTTCAGAGGCAAACTCCAAGCACTCTCACCTTCTGAGACTGAGACTGATGTCAAATGATCTGGGAGAGGGATAAATTGGGAGATTGGGATTGACATATACACACTACTATATATAAAATAGATAACTAATAAGGACCTACTGTATAGCACAGGGAACTCTACTCAATATTCTGTAATGGCCTGTAAGGGAAAAGAATCTAAAAAAAAAAAGAATAGATGTATGCATATGCATAACTGATTCATTTTGCTGTATACCTGAAACTAACACTGTAAATCAACTATACTCCAATGAAAATTTAAAAACGAGGCCGGGAAGGAAGGTTCACTTACTGCACAGTCTCGGGTCTGGGAGGAAGACAGGGGAGTGACGGGCAGATGGGGTGTTGCCGTCCCAGGGAAAGGGCATTGGGGTGGACGAAAGGTATGGCCATGAGCTAACAAGATATTTAAAGACGAAGAAGGAACAATGTATTGACAAACTCCTTACCAGACAGAAAAAGAGGACCTCAAGCAAGGGTGACCAGCCATCCTGGGTTGCCTGGAACGGCTTGGTTTTAGCACCTAACGATCCGCCCTCGTCCTGCGAAACCCCTCAGCCTCCAGGACATATGTGACCCCACAAAGGACACTTCACAAATATTAAATCCGAGCAAGTATAAGGTATTAAGATAATGAAGTAAAGATGGGATAAAAGTCTGAGGGTGAATCATGACTTAAATTGCAGTCACACGTTACATGGGACATGCAGTTCGGCTCAGTGGGAGTACACTCCAGAAACTGGAAACACAGGGCACTAAGGAATTTCAAGAGCAGGAGAGTGATTTCTTTTCCTCCTGACCTTCCACTGTTGACAGGTGCCCTCATCTGTACTGCAGACCCCACGGCGGCCTCCTGCCCAAAGCCGTGGGACTGGGCGGGGGATGTTCCAGACACCCAGCTCTCCTCACCCACTTTCTCACCTCCCCATCTTACCCATGCTGGCAGTGCCTCATCCTCAGTTTGAGGCCCGAGAGCCTCCAGGGAGCTGGAGGAGAGTCAGTGGAAACTCTGGGAAACCTTGAAGGGACACCTGGGGTTAATGATAGAGAACTAGGTCACAGGCATCGAAGAGAGGAGAATGCTTTAATAACCATCCACTTTTGAAAATGGATGTTTCCCTCGGTTGCTGAAAGTCTGCCCTTTTCTGTCAGCATCCAGCTCCCTAAAATGTAAAACACTGTAAGAATGGTCTTGCAAAGCCAAGGGCTTAAAACTTTGCTTTAACTAATGTTCAATTAGGGGAGGGCAAACTTTCTTGTTTCATATTCAGGCAAGAACAGAGTGCAGCCTAGCCTTGATGATTCAAGTCTCTGGATATTCAAGATGGGGGGAAATGTGGCAAAGAAAGGAGAAGAAGAGGAACGGAGGCACGTGATCAAGTCTGATTTTCCAGACCTTCTGTTAAAACTGCCCAGCAGATGGTTTCAAAATATAGATCCAAGACTGTCAGAGCCAGAAGGAATCCTCTTCTCACTGGTCCAGTATCTTTGTTCCACAGAGAAGGAACTGGCCAGGAGAGGAAAAGGACGGACCCAGGCCACACAGCCAGCAGGGACAGAAGCCAGGTGTCACATCTTCGTTTAACCTTTCCCTTAAAGAAAGAAGGACTGACATATTGAATCAAACATATTCTGCAGCCCACAGGAGTCAACAACTGACTTGCTAACTTGCAACTGATCCAATCCATCAACTATTGAAGCTGGCACATCTGACTCAGTGGGTATGATTTTAAGGATGCTGTAATGAACTATAAATTCCTTAACCACAGCAAATGAACACTGTGGTTTAACCATATATTACTGAGATGCTTTAATAAAACTTAATTTTTAATAATAGAGAATTCAAAAGTCTAAATGCTTTTTCACTTAATGCATTTCCTCTTGCCAAAGAAGATCTCAATGTACTTCATATCTTTCTACCTTAAAAAGTTTTTGATATTTCTGTTGGGAGATGAATAAGCATGTCAGATAATAACAGCTAACACTGAACTCATGGGCTTACTTGTATTGAATCATTTACTCCTCACAACACTGTGAGAAGGGTCACTATTATCCCCCTCTACAGATGAGAAAACTGAGGCAGCAAAATTTGACCAAGGTACGCAGCTAGTTGATAGAGCCAGGATATGAACACCTGATTCTGGAACTGTGACACTAGACAACTTCTCTAAATCCCATTACAACAAGCTCTCAACAAGGTAGGCCTAGCCCACCCCTTTTGTCATGCTGGAATCTTCCTAAATGAACCACATTTTGGACAAAATAAGTTTCGATATCTTCTAAGTATTTGTCAATATTTATTCCCTGGAATCTGTCCCATCGTTGCATTTCCTTTGTACAGTGAGGGCACTGATTACTGCGAGTAAATACCAATGTTGCTAAAAGGAGTTGCATGATCTTTGTTAACATAATCTCCCTATAAAAATAAATAAATATAATGTATGTTTTTCACAGTCCCCTTGTATACACAGACTTAAGACTTAATTTTATTTACTCATTTAATCTCTGAATGGCCTCAAGCCTTTTCCTTTCCCACGTATCTAACACAGCTGTGAACTGCCTGAAGGAAGGATTGCCTCCTATTTACTTTATGTTTCGTCTTCTTTACCCTCTTTCTTCCCACTTACCCTGCTCCCTCCCCGACCCCCGCAGTGAAGTCTACTGTTCAATAAATGCTACAGACCCAAACTGCAGCCATGGGAAGCCCTGCTACTCCTGCTAAATAGCAAGAGGAGTAAAAGGATTTAAGGATTGATTCAATGCATTTACTAAATAGTCCGACTGCCACTGCCATTAAGTAAGTGATATCAAGAGACACTCAAAAGACATAAAAGCCAATGATCCTCTGAAAATATGTAATATGGCTAATTTTAAAGGAAGAAAAGGCCTGGAAGTCTACACTGCATGATGCATGTATGAGGCTGTAAACGGTACTTTGAAACTGACTGATTTCAGTTTAAAAAGAGATATATTCAGTAAGTACATTAACATTATGGAATCTTACATCCCCTCAGCCAGAATATGTGCTCCTAGTGTTATAAGCAGCCTTGTATTTCCTCACACACAGCAGGGTTTACGTTAAGCCCCGAAGAGACACTTGTCCAGCTAAAAGCATGCCTTTAGCTTTATTTATTTATTTTTTTTCCAGGTTAGCAGACAAAGTCTGCCTAAATGAAAAGTTTAAGACCCTGGAAAACTTCGGTAATTTGGGAACCATTTTTTTTACTGTATTGAAAATTAGCAAATTTAAAGCTCATCAGCTTGATAAAACTAGAGTTTATTTAAAGAGATTTTATTCTGTTTCAAATATGATTGAATCAATTAAAATTCATTCAATAATCAATCAATAACTGATTTTGAACTTTTTAGAATATAAAACTTGACACATGCAATAAATGTTTGTGGACTTGAATTTTATTACAGAATACAATTTACTGGTTATCTGACAGCCAGTTTTAAAAATAAATGGGTAATAGATAAATAGGTAGAGAAATAGAAAAATAAATAAAGTGCCTCTATGGAGCAGGCATTGTTCTAGAAGACAGAGCCCTTGCCCCCGGGGAGCATGCATTCTAGTGGGGACAAACGAGGCAATACATGGGTCAACAACCACACAATAATTATAATTACATTTGTATAACTGTATAATTACAATTATAACTGTAATAAAAAAAAAGCAAACGCTTATATAGTACTTACCATGTGCCAGGCACCCTGCTAATAACTTCTTATATATTAACTCATTTAATCCTACAACAACTTTATGAAGCAGGTTCTGTTATTATGTGGACTTCACAGATGCAGCAACAGAGGCATAGAGAGGTTAATTAACTACCTCAAGTTCATACAGCTAGTAAGTTATGTGCCTCTGGGAGAAATAAAGAGCATTCTCAAACTGAGTGATTTGAGGAGAGTTTAATCAAGGTGCTTTTCAAAGTGTTTAAGAAAACCAACAAGGGGTAGTGCAGAACCCCAGGGCACGAACAGCGGGGGCCGTGTCCACTCCAGCGCGAAGGAGCGGGTGCAAGACGTTGACACGGCGGCTCCATGGACGGTGCCGCTGGGGCAGAGGTGTGGCCGTTCCTCGAGGGGTGTAGGTGCCTGGACTGCGAGAAAGCCCGGGGTCTGCCCGGACCGCCGCTCACGCCCACACCACCGCATCCCCCGCTGTGCTAGCAGAACCGAAAGCTGGAGGTAAGAAGCCCCACAGCCGTGGTCCCGCCCACACAGAACAATGAGGAGAGGACCCGGATGTGGAAGCTCAAACCGAAGGGCAAACAGCACCTAAGTGGTGGAGCTGATGAGATACACCTAAGGGACCTGACGCCACAGCCCGTGCCTTTAACGAGCTAGATCTAAGGCCATTTCTGGAATTGAAAAAGGCTATGACGATAGAAAAGAGAAAAATGACGGACTAGGTTGGTGGGGAAAGCCCCCTCACCCCCCTGCAATGGTCACACCATAGTTAAGGCCTGAGTGAAGAAGAGGGAGCCGGGAAAAAAGACCTAGAGATTCCACAGCCTACATGGGGATGAGCTTGGCTTATTTGAGGGCAAGAAGGCTCCTGTAACTGGTAAAATAGCCACCAAGGAGAATGGAGGGAAATGAGGCCGAAGAGCTACTCTGACAAGTGTTTTGGCAAGAGGGCAGATCTCTACTTGCCCGTGCAGATTAAACTCATTGGGTAAGTTCTCCCCTGAGTGTTGTGAACGGACTGCCACGCCTTTAAGGTTACTGCAGACAACACAGGGGGAAGTGAGGGGTGAAGCCCGGCATCCTGCAAGAGCAAACTGCAGCCCCTCTCCGCAGTTGCTTGGATACCCCTGTAGTTCAGGTCACCTGAGGTCTCAGCTCGGTCTCCAGCAGCCTTTCTAGCACATGAAGATGCCACCCCATCAGCATCTGCCAGTTAGGGGGAGACGCAGATTTAGTGTGGTCTGGGTAAATACCATTTCCAAAAGTAACAGGAACCCAAACCTCCCATCTTTTTATAAATTCTCCTCCACAGATGGTATCTCCTCAAAAAACTGGGAAGCCAAACTTGGAAGAGTTTTTTCTCCCCTATTTAGAAAGTTCTAAATAATCTGACACAACATTTAGCGAGTGGAGGGGTAGGGGGAAGTGGGGAGGAGGGCAAAAGTCACATGAAATAAGGAGAAAACTGAAAAATGTAGGGTTTTGCTCTTTTTCAAGAACTCCACCAATTCCTCTGATACTTCAAATTTCCCTGAATAGAATGATTCACTCCTTCAGTTTTGGGGGAACAGATCTTTTTCTTCCTTATTAACAAGATTCAGGTAATCAGCAACATGATCAAAGAAAGAACTTTTTATTGCACAGTGTCTGGGTCACATACTATTTTTAATTCCTGTTTCCTAACACCTGGGGGGAAAAATAAAGTTCAACAGCTCCTCAGGCAGGAAAAAAAATGAGCATTCGTCCCTTGCTAACAGGCAGCTCTTCCAAATAAAACCTGTCAGGCTTAAGAGCAAGATCGACTCAGAGCAACTTTCTCCTCATTTCTCGTCTCCCAACAGGGCTGTTAAATTATCAGAATGCACAGGGTTAGTGCATTTAAGTTTCATTTCAAATTAAAATCCCACCAGAAGTCATGTCGTGCAAGCAGGTCTGAATACTTCCATGCCAGGCAGCAGAGGTCTGCAGGGGAGGTGGGAGCTGGGATTAGGGTGCAGATGGTAACACTTTATGGACTGAATGCTGCCAAGGTCTCCATTAGGATGGTCACCCAGAACTCCAGTGACAGGCGGTGACAACGAAGGGACAAGGCCACCCTGCAGGGGAATTAAGAGCGAGGACAATCTGTACCACACAAGGAAAGCAAGCTGATCTCCCTGCCTGCTCTGGCCTTCCCTCTTTTTTATTTTAAGCCCTGTTACCACAAAATGGACAGGAAAAGCATCACATAAATGTCCATTTTTACTTAATGCTTTGCATATGAATGAGGAGGAGGTGGTGGCTTTTTTGTTCTCTAGGTGTTTGCCGTCCAGCTTTAAAAGGCCAGAGGATGGCATCATATAGAGAGTTGCCACTTTCTGTGACGGCGCCCCTCACAAAAATACCCTTCCAAACACAGCTAACCTCTGAGGTAAGAAAAATAAGTTATGGGGAAAAGAGTTGCCCTGGCCCTTTTATTCCTTCCTAAGCACTGTGTGGTGCTACTTAAGTGGAACTAGCTGGTTTTGACTCTGTATTCTCTGTGGGATCAGCAGATGGGTTAAGGCAGAGAAGCTGACCAAAGGAACCACCCAGGCAGCTGAAGTGCGGGGAAAGTAGTGGCAAAAGCATTGTCAGTGGTTGATAAGTGGCCCCTGTTAAGTGAACACATTTCCAGGGTCCTGACCTAATCGTCAGTTGGCTGGGCTACTTTACAATCCCATGCCCTTCAAAACCCCAAGCCTCTGGGAAGGAGAAGGAACGTCTGACATTCCTATGAAGAGAGAAATATCTGACATTGTCTCCACCACATTACAAGCAATATCCAAAGGCCTTGTGGAGGCCAGAACTTTCTTAAATGGACTCTTTTATTTTGTACATTTAGTCCCTTCCTTGCTCCAAAAATTATTTAAGACAATTTTCAAAAATATTGGGGTATTAGAATGTACCCAATATGGATTAAGACTGCCCCTGTTGACAAACCACAAGGTTACTTTATCTCAGTTTAATCAATAAAATCTCCCCAATCCCTATCAAACTACAAATGGCATTTTTCGCAGAACTAGAACAAAAAATGTCACAATTTGTATGCAAACACAAAAGACCCCGAATAGCCAAAGCATTCTTGAGAAAGAAAAACGGAACCGGAGGAATCAAGCTCCCTGACTTCAGACTATACTAAAAAGCTACAGTAATCAAGACAATATGGTACTGGCACAAAAACAGAAATACAGATCAATGGAACAGGATAGAAAGCCCAGAGATAATCCCACACACATATGGTCACCTTATCTTTGATAAACGAGGCAAGAATATACAGTGGAGAAAAGGCAGCCTCTTCTATAAGTGGTGCTGGGAAAACTAGACAGCTACATGTAAAAGAATGAAATTAGAACACTCCCTAACACCATACACAAAAATAAACTCAAAATGGATTAAAGACTTAAATGTAAGGCCAGGCACTATCAAACTCTTAGAGGAAAACATAGGCAGAACACTCTATGACATAAATCACAGCAAGATCCTTTTTGACCCACCTCCTAGAGAAATGGAAATAAAAATAAACAAATGGGACCTAATGAAACTTAAAAGCTTTTGCACAGCAAAAGAAACCGTAACAGGATGAAAAGGCAGCCCTCAGAATGGGAGAAAATATTTGCAAACAAAGCAACTGACAAAGGATTAATCTCCAAAATATACAAGCAGCTCATGCAGCTCAATATCAAAAACACAAACAACCCAATCCAAAAATGGGCAGCAGACCTAAATAGACATTTCTCCAAAGAAGACATACAGATTGCCAACAAACACATGAAAGGATGCTCAACACCACTAATCATTAGAGAAATGCAAATCAAAAGTGCAATGAGGTATCACCTCACACCGGTCAGTATGGCCATTATCAAAAATCTGCAAACAGGGCTTCCCTGGCGGCGCAGTGGTTGAGAATCTGCCTGCCAATGCAGGGGCACAGGTTCGAGCCCTGGTCTGGGAAGATCCCACATGCCGCGAAGCAACTAGGCCCGTGAGCCACAATTACTGAGCCTGCGCGTCTGGAGCCTGTGCTCCGCAATAAGAGAGGCCGCGACAGTGAGAGGCCCGCGCACCGCGATAAAGAATGGCCCCCACTTTCTGCAACTAGAGAAAGCCCTCGCACAGAAACAAAGACCCAACACAGCCATAAATAAATAAATAAATAAATAATTTTTTTTTTTAAATCTGCAAACAATAAATGCTGGAGAGGGTGTGGAGAAAAGGGAACCCTCTTGCACTGTTGGTGGGAATGTAAATTGATACAGCCACTATGGAGAACAGTATGGAGGTTCCTTAAAACACTACAAATAGAACTACCATATGACCCAGCAATCCCACTACTGGGCATATACCCTGAGAAAACCACAATTCAAAAAGAGTCATGTACCACAATGTTCATTACAGCACTGTTTACAATAGCCAGGACATGGAAGCAACCTAAGTGTCCATCGACAGATGAATGGATAAAGAAGATGTGGCACATATATACAACGGAATATTGCTCAGCCATAAAAATAAACGAAATTGAGTTATTTATAGTGAGGACCTAGAGGCTGTCATACAGGGCGAAGTAAGTCAGAAGGAGAAAAACACCGCAGGCTAACACATATATATGGAATCTAAAAAAAAAAAAAAAAAAGTTTCTGAAGAACCTAGGGGCAGGACAGGAATAAAGATGCAGACATAGAGAATGGACTGGAGTACACAGAGAGGGGGAAGGGTAAGCTGGGACGAAGTGAGAGAGTGGCATTGACATATATACGCTACCAAATGTAAAACAGATAGCTAGTGGGAAGCAGCCGCATGGCACAGGGAGATCAGCTCTGTGCTTTGTGACCACCTAGAGGCACGTGGGTTAGGGAGGGTGGGAGGGAGACACAAGAGGGAGGGGATATGGGGATATATGTATACATATAGCTGATTCACTTTGTTATACAGCAGAAACTAAGACAACATTGTAAAGCAACTATACTCCAATAAAGATGTTAAAATAAATAAATAAAATTAAAATCTCCCTCAAGCTTGTTCCCTTAAGCATTTCTGAGTTTAAAACTTCAAGAATAAGTTAAATTCTCCATAAGACTTTTAAACCCCATCATAACAACGAGAATAAAAGTGTTAAATGTGATGAAGGACAGACTTTGATGAGGATATCAACCTCTAGAAGCAGAGTTTCCAGCACATGGGAAGTTATACTGCCAGGATACTTTAGAGCACTCAGACTAGATTTAGATTTAGATTTATTCTTTCTCACAATGGACCCAGTGGCCTAGGGACCATGGCTGAAAGACGTGATACCAAAGTCTTGGCTATGCCTTCTAGTATAACATACAACAAGGGTCCTCTGTCACAATATGAGACCCCTTCATTTGACAAAGATTAACTGAGTATGCCAGGAACTGCACCAGATGCTAGAAAGCAGCTATCATGAGCTCCAGCTTCAAAAGGGCAATGAACCTGGGCAAAGTCTTTGTTTGGGTGTTTCTATCTCAAAACAATTATAATGGCCTTAGCCACAAGATGGCGCTCATAGACCATACTGCACACCTACTGTCTCACAGTTTATTCTTCCAGGGCAAATAGGCTCCGAAGTGCTTAGTTAAAGGTCTTCTCCCCTGGACTTCTGTTTCATTACCTTTTGCATAAGTCATATCTGAGAACCTTGGTTTGGGCAGAAATAATAACAATATTCCACTCATCCCCTTTGATGAGTACTCTAATAGGGTAGATACTGCAATAACTATACTAATAATGTATTAGTATAGTATAAAGTATAACACTACACTAAGAATGTAACAAGGTTCTCTCCTTTGAGTATGAATCTGAGAAGGTGCTTGTGTAGCATTCTGCGTCCCACTGATTTACAAAATCAAGCATTCCAAGAAAAATAAACACTGCTTGGACCCAAACCTCAATCTTTCGTAAAAGAAACACATCTGCAGACAATACAAAGGAATTGTGATGCTCTCGAGTCAGCATAAACCCTACCTCCAAGAATGCTTATATGTCTGACTTCTTGTTTTAGGTATTTCAAAGCAAAAAACATGCTAAGGAAAGAAACACATGTTAACACATTTTGAAGTATTCCATGAACAACTCAATGTGATCTTCTGACTCCTGGTGAATCTAGATTTTTTTCACTCATCTTGCTTTGACCCAAAGCACCTAACCCCTCCAGGCGAGGGCACAGCATTCAGGATGACACTCCTCTGTTCCTATGGGTGAGAGGGAGAGAAAGAATTGCTGTAGGGCAGCCAGAGCTTCCCTCTGTGACCTGAAAGGAGGAAGTGTTTTGCCAGAGAGATTTTCCTTTTCCCACTTGGTTGAAAGTCAGCCAGGGCGCCCATCCTGCAGCCAAGCCATCAGCGGGCCCGCAGTATTGCTGCACGCCCCTCACCTTCAGAGCTGCCCACCAAATGCTACAGCAGGGAGCTGGCAGAGCCCCAACCTGCAGGGAAGACGGAGCCAGGCTTCGGCAGCCAGATGCCGAAGGCAACGGCCCCCAAAGAGACAGTGACAAAATGCAGGGCCCAGGGAACCTGTTCAGTGTTCAAGCTGGCAGGGAAAACTGGGGGGGATCAGAGGGGTCCCCAAAGAAAGGCGTGTCAAGAACCTCCTGTGATTTACCATATGCTGTGTTTGGGGGCGGGAGTGGAAGTGCTGCTTGCTTTCATAAATCCTGCCCATGACAGAGTTCCTAAATTCTTTAAAGCATCAGGGATGCTCACCTGCAATGGACACACAGAACAAACAGCCTTGTAAGGCAAGAGGGTGGTGAGCTTGGAATTCTGGGCTTTGCTAATTCTCAAGGTGTGTACAAGTTGCTGGGTGCGAATGGCAGGACAGCCCTCCCCAGGCCCTTTTCGGTTCTGCTGTCTGCCTTTGTTTGGCCTGCGGGGCTGAATTCAGACCGTGTATCCCGGATCCAGCTTCTACTAAAGACAACAGGGGTTTGGCTGCTGGCAGGGCAGAGGTGGAGTGTGGCCTGATTGCAGATAGCGAGTGCGCTCAGCACAGGTGATGAGCACCTAGGCCTGCTGCCGGGCCCTGAATCTGGCTGGGAGATGTAAGCGGGGCGGTGCGAGGGAGCGGCTGGAGGCCCGGGAGAGGAAAGGCCGTCCTTGCCTCACACCGGCCCTTTATCATAGCCCAGTCTCTCTCTGCTTCGGCTCTTTAATAGCAGAGGTTGAGGATCCCATTTCTTCTTGAATGTCTCTCCATGAAAGACGCAGGTAATAGAAGGTAGGACCAGCTGCAAATTCAGTCATTTTCAAAGACTCAGAGAATGTGAGATTGGGGTTGGGGGATGGAGGGAATGCTGCCACACAGATGGGCACAGAGCCCCTAAGAGGTGCTATGACTTGGCTGGGGTCACACAGCATGTTGGTGGTGGGGAGGGACAGGAGCCCAGGCCTCCTGCCTCCAGGCCCAGGACACTCTGGGCAGAAAAGAAACTCCCACTCTCTTCCCAGGCCTGTGCATGCCCACCCCAAGAGGACATGAGGATATTTCCCCAGAGATGCCTTCCTGCTAGCCCCTTATCACAGCTCTGGACCAGTACAGAGGAAAGGAAAGAAACTCCAGTTGACCCTTGAACAACACAGGTTTGAATTGCTTGGGTCCACTTATATATGGATTTTTTTCAATAGTAAATACTGCAGTATTACGTGACACAGGGTTGTTGAATCTGCACACGCACAACCATGGATATATGGAGGAACCGTGGATACTGAGAGGGCGGACTATAAATTATACACACATTTTCGACCACAGGGAGCGTTGGCAGGGCCCCTAACCCCTGTGTCGTTCAAGAGTCGACTGTAATACAGCACTCAGGTCCCTTGTTTAGTTTATATAGTGGTCATTAAACAGCATGTTTTAAAGGCTTAGCTCTATAAGCTAATGTTTCCTTGTATTTAAAAAAAAATCAAGAAATATACCTTTCCAATCTCTCTACCTATTTAAAAACCTTATTAACCCCCAGTGTTGAACCCAGACCTTTCCTTGACCGGCCTTTTGCAGAAAGCCTACACCTTCCTACTCTATTCACGTGCCAACAGCACGTGGAGTCCTGGAATATTCTTCATTGTTTTCATATAGCTTCTACCTTACCCTTCCAACTATGTTGTTTGCTCTTTGAGGCTAGAGCCTTGTTGTGTGCTTCTTTCTATCACTTACTGAGAACATCTGACTGATCACTCTACCCAGGGCCAGCAGGGAGCGCAAGGGAGCAGCTTGGGACCAGTGTTCCTCACAGAAATGCAGAATTTCCTTTATGACACTGGGCAAGCAGAGCAAAGCTCTGAGAAAATGAAATAAGTCCTCAGAAACAGTTGTAGACATGGAGGAAGCACTGAACCTGAACGTACATAAGATAACATCTATTTTTCAAAAGAATTTAAAATAAAGACAAGGGAACAAAATATTTACAACACATACCTTGTGAACACTTTGGGCATAATTTGTTGACAAAGATTAAAGCCCCTTAATTGTATTATGGAAATGAATGTACTTTACATCCAAGCAGGATATGAATTCTAATTCCACATTCTATTCTATAAAAATTACACTGGCTGGGCTTCCCTGGTGGCGCAGTGGTTGAGGGAACGCCTGCCGATGCAGGGGGCGCGGGTTCGTGCCCAGGTCCAGGAGGGTCCCGCGTGCCGCGGGGCGGCTGGACCCGTGGGCCGTGGCTGCTGGGCCTGCGCTTCCGGAGCCTGTGCTCCGCGGCAGGAGGGGCCACAACAGTGAGAGGCCCGCGTAACGCAAAAACAAACAAACAAAAAAAAATCACACTGGCTAATGAACGATGGCCCCTGTTTTCATTACAGCTAAATGGAAATGTCTCATTTATGGGTTATGCTGAATAAACTAGCCGGGAGATTTTTTTTAAGTATCAAAAACACCAGAGGTCTAACCCATATACTAGTTTAAAAGATTCTTTTACATCTGTTGTATCAGAAAATTCATGATTCTCCTATTTCATGGAATTTAACTCCTACATTTTAAAAAGAATTCAATAAATTTAGAACCTTCAAATTTATAAATCTCTATTATCAAATCTAGCTTAGATGAGAATCGAACCATGTATAGCCAATCACTGATATTATATTTCCTTCAGCAAATTAAATTCAGTAATAATTTTTCAAGATCAGAGAAATATTTATTAGACCTTACCGAAAAATCTGGCCCTTTGTTCAAACCCAAATGTGCAAGTTGCCAGTGCCAAATGATGGTAATTAACCCCCAGTTGATATTTTTTGTGACACAAATTGGTATTTTCAGGACCATTTCCTAGTAAGAAAATGTTCACATAAACAAAGCTGCATTATGATCAAATCTCCACGTTGGTCATCTCTGCAAAGTCTTAAATGCCCATGGCAGTAGAGCAACGACTGTGACCCCCGATCTCAGCCTTTCAGGATGGACACCCTCTGAGCAGCCAGAGTAGAATCTGTGAATTCTGTGGAACGAACACAACAAGGATTTCAACCTCAAATAAAGCCCTTTCGGTTTCTCTCAACAAACGCTTAGCCTTTAATATAGTGATTCTGAGACACTAAGACATACAGATGACTTTTCCCATTCCCATTAGCTAGTTCCAAAGTATTATTTTTTTCCCTGTGGAATTTTTCACTGCAGAATCCTTTGTGCATAGATAGGTCTGTGTTTTGAGGCTCAAGCATCTGTTTAACAACCCATGAATTTACAAGGCATCATTGTTTTTTAGTTGCATAAACTGAGTACTCAAGGGAAGCATTTCTGGAATAAGGTAAAGGGCAGTCTGTAATGGGGATTATACATTTCTGTTTAAATTTGCCACAAGGGATTAACTCCAGTTTAAAAAAAAAACAATATTAATATAACAATGGAAGAAACACAGAAAGTAGGCAATTGGCTGGAAGAATGCAATTTGTTGGTTATGAGAGAGTTTACTAAAATCACTACCAGGCAAGGTTGAATTCTGATAGGGGGCTGGGGCATGGAGACCTTGCAGGAAGAAAGAAGAATCTGGGCAAATCATCCATGGCCAAGAGACTTGGAGATATAGCACTGGAAACACTTCCCTGGAAACACTGAGCCTTTCCAGAAACAGCTTTGGGTATGGCTTCTCTTTCTTCCTCCAAAACCATCAAAAAAAAAAAAGAAAGATTTTGCAAGTAATTAAAAGACAGTGGTCTAGCACTAGTGGAAGGATACTCCCCTGGGAGTCGGAAGACCAAACGTTAACACTAATTCTCCTCTTAATCCCATCAGAAAGATGAGTAAGTTCTGGGGATCTAATATATAGCATGGTGACAATAATTTAACTAACAACACTGTACTACATATTTGAAAGTGACTAAAGGAGTAAATCTTAAATGTTTTTACCAAAAAAAAATTTGTACGTATGTGAAGTGATGGATGCATTAACTGACCTTGTTGTGGTAATCATTTCACAAAAGATACATGTATCAAAATTTTAAAATCCGTCGGAACATAAACACCGTGTGGGGTCTTTGTCCCACTCACCCCATCACTGCTAACACTTGGAATAATGCCTGGCACATAGTAGGTGCTCAATAAGTACTAGCTGCACATGGGAACAAATGAGTAAACTGTGTGATCCGTTCAGTCCAGCCAAACCTCACCACAAATGCAACACTAACTAACTCGTGCTTTAGATGCAACACTCTATCTCCCCGACATCCATGGCCAGAGCACGTCAGTGACTCCCAGGGGGACAAGCTCCCAGAAGCTTGGACGGTGGGAAGGCTAGAATGCCTTTTGGGTCCCCCTAGTACCTAATCTGGGGTCACCAGCAAGGTCTCAAGCAGTGTCCTGCTCCTGTTTCCTTCTACCCCTGGGAATGCTGTCCAATTCCATTTTCATTCCTCCATCTGTCCCCTCCCCAGGCTCTGTTCTCATATCTTTGCTGTTTCCCAGGGGGTTGAATTGTATTTCTCAGGCTCCTGCGGAAGAAAAATCCTGGACCTCTTAGACCTCTGAGATTTCCTGAGTGAGTCCTATAAACCAGGAGAACTCACTCTTCGAAGTCAGGCTGAGGTCCAAGGAGCTAGACTGGCAGTACCATTGACCAGAAACACCAGCTAAATTTACTACATCATTTACTGCCCATACTGTGTGGCCATCTGCTAAAAGCAAATAATCATTAGAAGATGATCATGGGAAAGAAAAACAGTATTTTGAATCTTCGGGTGTCCCTTCTGGCTGAAAGTATTGATTTTTTTACCTTCACACTTGGAGTTAAAAGTGTGTGTGTGTGTGTGTGTGTGTGTGTGTGCATGCACATACAGACATATATATATATACACACATATAAATACTTGGGTCTTTTACATAGTTGTGGGAAAATATCTAGAATTCACTTGTTTCTTTTGTTAAATAAATCAATAGAAACGTCTTCATTCTTCAAATATTAAACTGTTAAATTGAGAAGTCTTCTTTTCCAGGCTTCACAAACATTTGATTCAATCAGATTTATTTAATTAAAAAACCAACAGAATTATACGGAAAAAATCCAAATAAATTACTGACGTAAAAGACACCAAAAAAACTTGCTCCTCTCTTTGAACCATGGAGAACGTCTGTGGAGATTACCTCAAACAAAAACGCACCTCTTTTAAAACAAAATTACTAAAGAGAAACTGCCTAAATAAAGTCTCCAATACAGGGTTTAGAAAAATCACTATTGTTCCCAGGTAGAGGGCTTATCAAGCACACCATAATAATGGAAAACATTTAAAGGCCACATTCAAACAAAATCAACTTAAAATGAAACGTCTCTAATATTTCCCATCCTTCGTCCTTTGCTGGGTGGCTTTCTCTGGCCGAAACACATTTGCCCTTACCTCTGCCGCCCTTTAGAAAGCCTGGCCGCCACAGCAGGTACCTGGCCTGGCCCACACATCTGGTGTTAGAGGTCTTGTCTCCAATGAGAGACCATGAACAACCCAAGGGAAGTTTTATGCTTCACAATTCCCAGAGCATGTTGTACCCAAAAAGTTCTTAGTAATATAAGTTTGCTAAATTGAACTGAATTAGGAGAAAGAAGACATTGGAAAGAGATGGTGGTGGAGTGAGAGAGATGGAGAGATAGAGAGAGAGAGAGAAAGAGAAGAGAGAGAGAGGGAGATTAGGTGCAGAGAAGGGAGAATATGAAGCAAGTGAATGCAATAATATTGGCCTGGCTCAGAATTTCAGGCCAGAAAAAAATCATTTTCCACCATGTAACTATTCCCAGAGCATGCAATTAGATAAATACATAAATATATGTATATATGTATGGTTATAGAGAGGTATCATTTGCTAACGTCTTTTCGGTGCTTCCACAAAGCAGACGAGGTTTTTAACACGCTTTAAAAGGATCGGAAGTATACCAATGCTCATAGCACCATGATTCACAACAGCTAAAAGGCGGAAACAACCCAAATGTCCATCCACAGACGAATGGATAAACAACATGTGGTGCATGCCCACAATGGAATATTGCTCAGCCTTGAACAGGAATGGAATTCTGATAGCTGCTACAACATGGATGAAGCCGGAAAACATTATGCTAAGTGAGAGAAGCCAGACACAAAAGGACAAATATTGGGCTTCCCTGGTGGCGCAGTGGTTGAGAGTCCGCCTGCCGATGCAGGGGACACAGGTTTGAGCCCCGGTCCAGGAGGATCCCACGTGCTGTAGAGCGGCTGGGCCCGTGAGCCATGGCCGCTGGGCCTGCGCGTCCGGAGCCTGTGCTCCGCAATGGGAGAGGCCACAGCAGTGAGAGGCCCGTGTACCGCAAAAAAAAAAAAAAAAAAAAAAAAGGACAAATATTGTATGATTCCACTTACATGAAGTACCTAATAGTCAAATTCACAGAAACAGAGTAACTAGTGGTTACCAGGGGCAGGAGGGAGGAAATTTCACTCTGGGATGATGAAAGAGTTCTGGAGATGGATAGTGGTGATGGTTGTACAGAATGTGAAGGTACTTAATGCCACTTTATTGTACACCTGAAAATGGTTATGACGGTAAATTTAATCACGATAAAAAAAAGATAAGGATTAGAAAAGAGGATCCAGAGTGCAGACTCACAGATTTACAGGTGACCTCACATCCCCCTGCTTCATACATCCCATTTCAAACACATAGTACTGGGAACTCACAGTCCTGTGAATTCCCTCTTCTGGTTCCAAGCGAGCTAAGATGGTGCCTTATCCATAACTGTAGATCCCATGCTCTAAATACAGTGACTTGCAGCTAGCAGGGGTGCATTAAAATTTGCAGATTCACTGAAAAGGAAAAAAGCACAGGTAATAAACAGTTGGAAGGACTGTTTTTCCTTTTTTGGAACAGAGGTTGGAAGACGGGGTAAAAAGTTCTGATAAATTGACTAGAAGTTAGGCAGATTAGAAACCAACAAAATCTTCCGAGTAACTGAGAATCAATGAAAGGATGGGAAACTTTTTCTTTAATAACAACGTCTATTATAATAAGGGAAAAGAATCATCATATATAAATAAGATCAATCTGAGTTAGCATTTTTAATAAAATAGAAAGGAAAATAAGTGATCAGGAGGGAAACGGCAACATTTTACCTGGAAACTCTGATTACATAAGAATGTATTTCTTTCTTTTTTTGTTTTTTTGTGGTACGCAGGCCTCTCACTGCTGTGGCCTCTCCCGTTGCAGAGCACAGGACGCGCAGGCTCAGCGGCCATGGCTCACGGGCCCAGCCGCTCCGCGGCATGTGGGATCCTCCCACACCGGGGCACAAACCCGTGTCCCCTGCATCGGCAGGCGGACTCTCAACCACTGCACCATGAGGGAAGCCCCAGAATGTATTTTTATATCTCATGCTCTATGCATTCAGAGGAGACAAGAGAACACAAGCACCCATCTTCTCAAACGTGACCACAGGCAGAAACAGCTCCTTCCTGGAGAAAAAAAGGTATTTTAGGAACACAAACGCGCTCTGTAGCCCAACAAGGTAAAAAGAGATTAAACTACAAAAATGTTAAAGAAAACACCTCTGGTCTAGAGCAATTTTATAGAACAACTGCTAAGATGATTATCTTCCTTCCATAATTTCTTCCATACAGCTGTGACCAGTTTCAACTTGACTGCGGCAAACAGAACGATCTATTTTGCTCTTTTAAAAATCTGCCCGTCACGCTTCAGCCTCACGCTTACTTCCTTTCTGTTTAATTCTCCACAACTAACAGTTCAGTCTATCTGGCACCACGCATAGACCACAGGAAGCCTTCATCTTAGAGAGCCCTTACTTCTGCCTGTTAAAGATGTCACCCGGGCAGAGGCCACTGATGAGAGGGGTTAAGATACACCTGCTGGGCTGTAGGAATCTCAAAAGGAGATGAGAATTCTGCCTGCTTTTCATCAAACCTCTGCTTTTTTTAAATTAAGTTAATTAACCCAGAAATTCTAGTCAGCTTATCATCTCAGGCAGCCTGCCCAAGCCCCGGGTATCTGAACTAACCGTCCCTGGTGCTTCCACCCAGTTAGGAAGAAGTGTCTCTGTCTGTCCTGGGCTTCGGGGACTGGTCAGTCGGGGTTTCTCAACCTCAGCACTAGTGACTTTGTGGGCCAGAGAACTCTTTGTTGTGGGAGGGCTGTCTGTGTCGAGTTTAGCAACATCCCTGGTCTCTACCTGCTAGATGCCAGTAGCACCCCCTAGAGGCGACAACCAATGGCGTCTCCAGGCACTGCTGAAAGTCCTCACAGGGGCAAAATCACCCCTGCTGAGAACCACTCGGATGAAATGAGATTCCATCCCACCACCCACCACCATCATAAACGTCAATCTGAACGCTCCTCCCCTGTCCCGCCCCCACCCATCACACTCCTGAGAACGTGCGTTAGATCCAGGAGGGCCCATCAGCAGGACCCAGGTTGGGAAGGATGAGAATTTGTCCAAGTGGAAACCAACTGGCCTCCACTTCAATCTCCAAGCTAAACGAAGGAGAGGAGAATATAAGAAGTACCTCAAATCTCCATCTCCCACCTGTGAAAGAGCTGACAAAGCTAGCACTTCATTGGCCTGTGGTCTCTCCACCCTCCACTTTGCCAAGGAGGCGATCTATCCAAGGACTTGAGCTGCAGGGAGACAGCCCTACACTGACAGAGGTGGGCCCACCGGGATCCAACAGGTGCCCACGGGACAGATGCTCTGTGTTCTAGTCCAGCTGTGCAACCCTGGTCACGTGACCTTGGGCATTTAATTTTGCTAGATGTCTTTTCCTCAGTGTAAAGCAAATGAGCCAAATCTTTTAGACCTCCTTTGAGGTTACTTCTAGATCTGGAGTACAACTATTTTAGGGGCCAGATGCTTGGGGGACCGTACAGGGAAGGAGCAGGGAGAAGACAGAGGCACAAGAACCTAGAAAACAACAGAACAGTCTCAGGTGACTGCATGGTATGCGTAAGACAGGGCCTAAGATAGGTTTTTAAGAAAATTCAGGTTTTTAAGAAAATTCAGGGAAAATTCAGGGAGGCTTAAGACCAGCAACAACCAAATGCAATTTCTAGGACATAAAGAAGGAAGGAATAATAAGAAGTAGCTTTTGGGCTTCCCTGGTGGCGCAGTGGTTGAGCGTCCGCCTGCCGACGCAGGGGACACGGGTTCGTGCCCCGGTCCGGGAAGATCCCACATACCGCGGAGCGGCTGGGCCCGTGAGCCATGGCTGCTGAGCCTGCGCGTCCGGAGCCTGTGCTCCGCAATGGGAGAGGCCACAACAGTGAGAGGCCCGCGTACAGCAAAAAAAAAAGAAGTAGCTTTTTATATTGCCCAGCACTCCCAGCATCTTTACCCATCCTAACTTGTCCTGTCCATACCCTGATACCAATACTCCTCTCCATATGCACTCTCTTTCCCTCTTATTTTACAAGCCGGTTTCCCGCTTCTTTCTCCCTGTTCTGTATTCAGACCCCTTCATTTCTCTTCATTCTCTATGACGATTCTTTCTCTGTGGCTCTCTCACTGGCTCACGCTCTCTTTCCCTCTCTCTCCCTGACCTTCTTCATCAGAAGAAGGAAATAGGTTACCAGCCGCAGCCCTAGATTCCATCTCCTCAAAAGATTCAGCTCTACAGAAAGAAAGTCAAACTGTGTCCTGAAGGATGAAGCCTCCATATGCTAAGTTCCTCCTTTATCATATGAATGAATGATTCCTTTTATGGGACATAAGACTGTCATACGTCATGACTATGTTTGCAAATGACCATCATTAACCTGAGATGAAGAACTCCTAATAAAGGCCAGATGTATTGACTTGTTTGCAAG
Organism: Globicephala melas; assembly: GCF_963455315.2. NCBI lineage: Eukaryota > Metazoa > Chordata > Mammalia > Artiodactyla > Delphinidae > Globicephala > Globicephala melas. The sequence continues at coordinate 78,039,247 of NC_083320.1, read as the reverse complement.
GCAACTGTGTCTGAAGCAACCAGGACACAATATAGAGGTGGGGTGCCCAAATGCCTTAATTTGGCCCAGAGAACCCCAGCATGAGCCTTCCTGTGCTGTGTGGATGCAGCTCCAAGGAGCTGGCACTGCTCCAGGACATAGCAAGTTGGATGAGGACCACAGGTTTGTTGGTGAAATACAGCTGATGACAGCTGAGCCAGGAAAATGACTCCCCAAAGTAATGCCCTGTGTTGAGCCTGCCACCTGTCATTTAGAGACCAGGAAAGAAAGCTGCAGGGTCTCCCACACCCAGTTCCAACCCTCACTCTCCCCTCAATTTGTATCCCACTCTGGCTGGTCAGAAGTCTCACTTGCTATTTATGAAGAGAACACAGATCTGGAGGAGGGCTGTTTAAAATGCTACACGATGGGAGGAGGGTGCATCACAAACTAGATTTATTCTCAATGAGCCAAATCAGCACAAATGGAACATGAACAAAACCTCTAATCAGTCACAATCAAATAAAAAGAGACTTCCTGGAGAGTAACAGACAGATGGGAAGTTAATATAGTTCAGACCATTAACATTCCACCAATGCTCACTGTTTTTTTGATAAGCAAATAGGGCCAGGTCCACTACAGCGAGGAAAGAAAAATGTAGGCATATCCAGTTTTTCTAAAAGCAACACAATGAATGACGTAATGTAAAGACAAGTGACCACTGAGCAAGTTTACCTAATAAAGTCCTTTTCCCAGACACTCCCTCATCCTGCTTTCTACTATCAACATTTTTTTTTTGGTAACAGCTTTATTGAGATAGAATTCACATAACCATTCAAGTCACCCATTTAAAGCATACAATTCAGTGGTTTTAGTATAATCAGAGTTGTGCAACCATCACCACAATTTAAGAATATTTCCATCACCCCAGAAAGAAACCCTGTTCCCTTTAGCAGTCACTCCCCAAGCCCCCAGTCCCTCCTCTCCTTGGGCAACGACTAATCTACTTTCTGTTTCTGTAGAATTGCCTATTCTGGACTTCTCATATACGTGGAATCGTACAATATGTGGGGGGTTTGTGTCTGGTTTCTTTCACTTACCATAATGTTTTCAAGGCTCATCCATATTGCAGCATGTATCAATACTTAATCCCTTTTAATTGCCAAATAATATTACATTGTGTAGAGATACCACATTTTGTTTATCCATTCATCAGTTGGTGGACATCTGGGGTTGTTTCCTTTTTTTGGCTCTTACGAATAATGCTGCAATAAACATTCTTGTATCTATAGATGTTTATGTGGACATATGCTTTCATGCCTCTTGGGTATACACCTAGGAATGGAATTGCTAGGTTATAAGGTAACTATATTTAACCTTTTGAAGAACTACCAAACTCTTTTCCAAAATGGCTGGATCATTACATTCCTACCTGGTTGTCCACATTACATTATTCTCCACATTACATCCTCCACATTCTCAGCAAAAATTATCTTTTTGATTACAGCCATCCTAGTTGGTGTAAAGTGATATCTCACTGTGGTTTTGATTTGTGTTTCCCTGATGACTAATGACACTGAGCACCTTTTCATGTGATTATCGACCACTGGTATATTTTCTTTGGAGAAATGTCAATTCAGATCCTTTGCCTAATTTTCCATTGGGTTGTTTGTCTTTTTATGATTGAGTTGTAAGACTTATCTATATATTCTAGATACAAGTCTCTTATCAGACATATGATTTGCAAATATTTTCCCTCGTTCTGTGGGCTGTCTTCTCACTTTCTTGATAGTGTCCTCTGAAAAACAAAAGTTTTTAACTTTGATGAAGTCCAAATTATCTGTTTTTCCTTTGGTTATTTGTGCTCTGGTGTCATATCTCAAGATCAAACTCTTTTAAAACAAACTTTTTTCAGCTTGTGTTTCGCAGTCTCAGGCATTGGTTCTTTTCCATTTTAGCAGCAGGGCTTCTCCTTGGCCTGACTCATTCATAGATGCAGAGAGAGCAGACCACACAGCCCCCAGGCAATGCGAGACATGAATGGATTTTCACCCCCACTGAGTCCTGCTGCTCTCTGATTATGTCTATGATTATTCTTGAACACTCACACAGCTATGGAAGGCTTTTAAGCTTCTGCAGGCTTTCAGAATTATTAATTAATACTTAAAATAGCTGTGAGGGATAAGAAGGAAGGTGATCTCCCCGCCACCACCATTCTGAGATAAGAAGACAGTTAAAAAGTTGTTTTAAAGACAAATAACTTTCGTCAGAGGAACTTTAGCCTCTGAAATTCTCTAACTTTGACTAGGAAAGAGGAAGGAAATAGAAACTGGGCAACGTGTGAGAAGGAGAGCTCAATACACACAGCAAATTGGGGCAACTGAAGTTTAATATCCTTATTTCATCACTCACCCTCACCACCACCCCCTTTGACTACCCACCACATCACAGCCAGAGGGATCTTAATTCAAAAATCTGGTTATATCAATTGACTCATTAATATATGAAAGATTTTTCAGAAGTCAGAAAAACTTAGAAATCAGAAATTTTAAGTCCCCAGATGCTTCTCCAGCTCATTTGCTATAATTACCTCCCACCTTTCGCACACTCGAGCCTTATCAAATTTCTCCCAGTTTACCAAAACCATTGGACCCCTAAAACTTCCTGTGCTCTCAAATGTACTTTCCTTCTTCTGCACAAAGCAGACTCCTACTCATGCGTGAAGACCCAGACAGTGTTGCCTCCCTGGTGAAGTCTTCCCAACTTCACCAGCCAATTAACAGATTCTACTTTTATGATATCCTCAGCATCTTCTTCATAGTTCTATTATTATTATAACCCAGATGGCAACTAGAATCACCCTGCCCTTTATGCTACAGTCACTATTGGCTCACAACACAATTCTACCCCATGGAAAATTCAATACCCATCCAAGATTTCTGAAATTCCTAGAGGCTGAGGAGAGAGTGGTGTTTCATCTTGGTAGATACTATTATGTTTGACTTTTTATCTCCACTGAGTTCCTATTCTCTGCTCAGTGTCTTTGCTTCCGCAAACGTGGACCTCAACTCATTATACTGGTTTCCATTGAAAACTACAGGAAGCAGCCCTTAAGATGGCCCCAAACAATCCCCATCTCCTGATATTCCTGATATTGTACAATTCCCTCTCCCTGAGTAACCTGCTTCTAACCAATAAAATCTGGCAATATTGAGGGATGTTACTTCTGTGATCAGATGACAAAAGAGAATGACTTTGACTTGCTATCAGACTCCCTTTCATTGACTGGAGAGACCCATGCTGCATAGAACTAAGGGTGGTCTCTGGTCAAAAGCCAAAGCACTGAAACCCTCAGCCCAATAGACCGTAAGGAACTGAATCCTGCCACCATCCATGTAGGTGAGCGCAGAAGCACATCCTTCCCCACACAAGTCTTCAGATGAGACCCCAATCCTGACTGACACCTTGACTGCAACCTGTGACTGCAGGTGAAACAGAAGCCCCAGCTAAGCTATGCTCAGATTCCCAACCACAGAGAAACCATGAAATAATAAATGTGTGCTGTTTATGCAATAATAGGTAACTAATACAAAACCTAACAAATAAACAAGCAGCCCCATTCATGTGGGACGTCTGTGTATGCAGAAGACTTTACTCATCGTTTAGGAGACATAGAGGCTTTGTACCACAGAAACACTAAAAGCATAAAGGTGCATCTTGGACATTCTATAAGAATCCTTTAGCCACTCCACCGTGTTGTTCAGCCTCTCCCTCCCTCCTCTACTATGACATCTTCTATCTTAGGCTAAAAAAAATTTTTTTTAATATATAGATAGAGACACACAGAGACAGAGGCAGAGAGATTGATTTGACCCCAGAGAATATCTGACCCTTGACAGGTCCTAATAAGGTACACTGACAAAGCACTATCTTTCTCCCTAATTTCTGCCTAGGGCAGGCAGTGGTGAGAGGGACTTTTATTTTTCCAAGGACATAGTATAATATAATGACTATAATACAGTTTACCATGATGTTTTATAATTATTTGCTTACAAATCTGCTCCCCCACTAGACTGAGTTTTTAAAGGAAAATGACAGATTTTATTCATCTTTATATCCCCAGTGCATGCTACAAAGTTGATTAAACAGTCAGGACTCAGTAAATGTTTGCTGAATGTGTATTCATTAAATACCATTACATTAAAATATCTACATTTAAAATTAATTATTAATGCTTATTAATGCACAGGAGAACCACTGTACTGGGCTACATGTAAAACTATACTATAATAAGGTCCTCAGATATTTCAAACAACTATAACTCCTTTAAAAAGGTTCAAGAAAAACTAGTGCTCTGATAAACCCAATACTACAGCATGCTGTGAGGCTCATAATGTATTAATTAAATACTCTTTTAAAAAGGACATGTTCTATGTTACTAGATATTCTATAACTCACGGTGGGAATATGTTAGCTTTTCTGCCTAGAAAGCAACTGCTCAAGAATTCCAGCTTTAGGAATTTATCGTAAGAGAATAAAACATTAGCATTATTTTTTAAAGTAAAAAATTGGGGAACCAAATATCCAGCAATAGGGGCAAGTTAAATAAGTCATGTTATATACACACATTGGATTAAAACTGATGAACCAGATCTTATTTATTAACGGAGAAATACGTCTACAATAGAGTATTATATGAAAAGAGCAAGTAACAAAATGGTACATAAATGTTTATAAAAGTGTATTTGCCTATATCTCTGTGTACATATGTATCGAAAAATGTGAAAGGATATACACCAAAATGTTAATAGATATCCATAATCACATTATAGTTGATCTTTGTATTTTTCTATATTTCTCAGGTGTTTTTCAATGAGCATATGTTTATTTTTAATCAAAAATACTTAATACTGTTTAAAAATAGAGGAAAGAGGGCTTCCCTGGTGGCGCAGTGGTTGAGAGTCCGCCTGCCGATGCAGGGGACACAGGTTCGTGCCCCGGTTTGGGAAGATCCCACATGCCGCGGAGTGGCTGGGCCCGTGAGCCATGGCCGCTGAGCCTGCGCGTCCGGAGCCTGTTCTCCGCAACGGGAGAGGCCACAACAGTGACAGGCCCGCGTACAGCAAAAAAAAAAAATAGAGGAAAGAATTAATTAGTATTATCCTAATTTGGCAAACATAGGTTACCAATTGAATTATTTACTAAATTAATATTCTGGAATGTAAAAGCAGCTCACATAATCGATCACATTTTAATTTTTAAAGCAACTTTAAGTAGACTCATTTGAGCCTCCCGAAACTTTGTGAGTAGAAAGAGCTTATTAAGTACATTTTACAGATATCAAGTGACTTGCTCAAGTCACATACCGAGTAAGTAAAAAAAAAACAGATGTATGGTATCTGAGTCCTAAAGCAGGGAAGGGAAATGTTACGAATGGTTCCAGATGCAACTGGTCATCTCAAATAGCAAAATTAGGAATGATCACAAAAATAATGATTAAGAATGTTTCATGAACATACTGGAATACTGAGTAATTTTTTTTCAGCAAATACCGAAGACTGCTAGATAAATTCATTTTCATGTCGCCTTATTTATAAGTTTTTCTGAAAATTTCACCTAACTATGCTTTTCAGTGGTACTAAAAATTAAGCACAGGCCAATATATGGAACTCCTAATGTATCAAGATACGTAGAAAGAAAAAAACAGGCAGAGAGTTTAAGAAAACCAGTATTCAGGCAGCCGAGATACTGTGAAGAACAAAGTCCCCATCCCCAGAGCCAGAGGTCTTGCCAACACTGCGGAGGTGAGACCAACACTGACCAACACGTCATTGACCACTCTTTTAGGTCATTTTACTTTGAATTTGATCCAGTCCCTTTATGTCTGTGTTAATTGTATAGGGAAGTCTGCTTTAAACCACCACAACAAAGAAATACTCAGAAAAACAGCATTTCCACCAGATACATGCATTCCCAAAGCAAGCAAAGGTGGTACACATCCAGAATGGGCATGAAATTTAAACAGTAAGACCCCTCGTGGCCCAGCCAGACTGGAAATGCGATAGAATCAATCATCTCCTCATCTCTGGACAGTGAAGGAGGCTCTTCAGGGAGCAGTGCAGTTGGAGCAGCCTGGCCAGACAGACAGACTGCAGGCATGAGGCTGAGGACACAGGGGAGGAGAGGGAACTTCCTTAAAGTCTGGCTCTGCTCAGACCTGTGTACTGACAAACTGGAAGGAAACAGAGCAGAAGGCAGGACGTGAGGTGTGAACTGTGAGCAATTTTAGACAGAAAGGCTGGCACTTCTCTGAAATTAGCATATCCGCTTTGGGACAAGCAAGTGCCCCTTTGGACTCAGATCAGCATGAGGGTGTGGGCCAGCCCTCCAGGCAGGAGATGAGCTGAGAAATATCCAGATGGACCAGGACAGAGACAATGCCTGTAGCTGCTCCACACTAAGGAATTCACTATTCCCTCAGTGAAAGGGATTGGATTTAACACCAGACACACCAGCATGCTATTGGGAATTCGTTACACACATACTTATGACTAGTTGACTGTTCAGGAAACTGCATATATCGATAGATCATTCCACATTGTGGATTTAGTTATTCTCAACCAGTTAAGATATTGTCAAACAGTACAAACCTCTTCATAATCATTATCAAATACCTAATTTTAAAAATTCATAAATTAAAGATAATATAACAGCCAACATGTACTTACTACATGTTAGGCAATGTTATTAGCTGGTTAGTTTACATCTATCCACTTGTTATTATCTCCATTCTACAGATGAGGAAACTGAGGCAGGAAGTGGTTAAGTAACATGTCTGAGGCCCCAGTTAGGAAATGGCAGAGTAAGAACCTGAACCCAGGCAATCTCATTTTAAAGGCGTGCTGTAATCACTAAACTATAATAAACCACACTGTACCAGGTCAACTCCAACCGGCGCATGTAATCTAGATTATTCTGTGGCTCTGAGTGAGTAAACCAGATAGACAGCAGTCCTTGCAGAATGAGCCTTGAATAGGTTTTCTGAAGATTATATAATTTCAAGAGACCTTCTTTGTTAACATCAACCATTCACAAAATTTAGATCAAAGGGAACAACTTAAATTCCACAGAAGACACACAGAAAGCATAACTGGGTGATGTATGCTGAATGTGAAACGGTGGAGTGGGGGGATGGGAGTTAGTGAGGACCAAGAGAGCAAATGTCTACCTGTCTCTCCAGACAGCTGTCTCCCTAGAAGATGGGAGAACTAGTTTTGCCAATTCTCACATTTTTTCAAAGGTTGAAAATTCGGACTCTTGAGCAAAATCCCCACAATTTTCAAATTTTGGCACTCATTCAAGATTATTTTTCTCTGAATGATAAGCCAAACAAAACTGATCTGCAAACACAGGCTGCCACCTCTGTTCTAGATTCATCGAAGTTCTCAGCAGGCAAGGCAATAGTAGCCTTCTAAATGGCAGAGTACTGGAAATTAGTAGAAATTCTGAAATGTTAAGAAGATAGTCATCAATATATAACTGTGGATGGTCCCTGACTTACGATGGTTCAACTTACAAGTTTTCAACTTCACAATGTTGAGAAAGCAATACACAGTCAATAGAAACTGTACTTTGAATTTTTACCTTTCCCTGGGCTAACAATATGCAGTACAATATTCTACAGCAAGCCGCAGTCCCGGTCGGCCACTTGATCACCAGGGTAAACAACGGAAAGACTTAAAACCATTCTGTAGCCACAGGAGCTTTCTGTTTTCCACTTTCAGTACAGTATTCAATAAATTACATGAGATCTTCAACACTTCATTGTAAAATAGGCTTTGTGTTAGATGATTTTGCCCAACTGTAGGCTAAATCAAGTGTTCTGAGCACATTTAAGGTAGGCTGGGCACAACTATAAAGTTTGGTAGGTTAGGTGTATTAAACGCATTTTTGATTTACAAAATTTTCAACTTATGATGGGTTTATCTGGTCATAACCCCATCATAAATCAAAGAAGGTCTGTATACAAAGATGTTGGTTTTGGTCTGGTTATGTCTAATGGCAAGTACATGAATCCAAACATCTCCAAGGTTCACCCCTGTTATAGTATATGAATGCAGCCAAGGGCACCTGAGTCAAGGGTCTCCAAAGTGGACTTCAGGCACTCCAGGCGGTATGCACGGACAACTGTTGGGGTGCAGGAAGAAAATATTCCACTTTATATTTCTATTTTTTATTCTTCTAAAATTTCATTTTTTACATTTGCATCACAATGTTCATAATACACTTTAAAGTACTACATATACATATTTTCCAAATAATAGATATACATTAAAGTAAAATAATGGCTATGACAGTTACACCAACACTGATATCATATACCCAAAGAAACTTGACCATAAAACATAAAAAATTCTATCTATATAGTCCAGAAATCAAAGAAATCCTGTCTACACAAGTCATACAGGGAATTCACCAACAAACTCAATATTAAACCAAAAAGCTTGACCCTTCAGTCCCCAATCAGCTGCTACACAGCAGTGCTCCTACGAAATCAGGGCCAGCAGAAGGAACTGCCCCTGAGGGCAAGGGCTGATCCTTATTTACCTTTTTGTGTCAGATGCCCAGCAAAGAGTAGGCTTAATGTATACTCTTGCTTGTGTAGTAAATGTTATTTACTTGTGTATCTGTCCTCCAACCTTGATCCACAAGATAGTGCCAATTTTAGGCGGAGCGATATACTTTTTTTCCAGTTTCACTTCTGGTGAGTTCCTTGGCTGGTAACAATATCTATTTTGAAGGCTTGGTTACATCTGTCAAAGCACACAGATAATCCTCCTAAGTATGAGGGAAAGGAAAGTGCTAGAAATAGGAGTTCTTAGCAATGAGCTGTTCTTACCAGGTCTTCAAGGACGTCACACAGTGCAAATTCAGGCTCTTTGCTACAATGTTGAGCTTCCCTACTTTCCCCTTGAAAAGTAACAGCAAGCAGCAATTTAATTACATAATTTATTCTCTTCTCTACATGCTTCACTTGTCCTTTCCCCCCAGGCAGTCCTACATATCCTGGCTTTAAGACTCCAATATTTATTTTTTTTAACAAACGGGGTAATATTCTTTTTTTTTTTTTTAATTTTATTTATTTATTTTTGGCTGCGTTGGGTCTTCCTTGCTGCGCGTGGGCTTTCTCTAGTTGCGGCGAGCAGGGGCTCCTCTTCGTTGCGGTACGCAGGCTTCTCATTTGTGGTGGCTTCTCTTGCTGCAGAGCACAGGCTCTAGGCGCCCGGGCTTCAGGAGTTGTGGCTCTCGGGCTCTGGAGCACAGGCTCAGTAGTTGTAGTGCACGGACTGAGTTGCTCCGCGGCATGTGGGATCTTCCTGGACCAGGGCTCGAACCCGTGTCCCCTGCATTGGCAGGCGGATTCTTAACCACTGCACCACCAGGGAAGCCCAGGGGTAATATTCTTGACTACGAAAGTTAAATATGTTCATATTAGAAAAAAATTAAGAAGAAGTGCGTACTGCTAAGGAGCATAAAAAACGAATCCATTTAACCAATGTATCAGGTGGGATGAAGCCTGTATGAGATATCCCTCACTCAGCACTTCACAACCTCTCAAGCCCCACGTCTTGTTCCAGCCCCTGATGAAGTGACCAGGTCCATGCAAGCTTCAACCAGATTCAAGCAGGTACAATCTGACGGCTCCCAGCCTCTGCCTCCCTCTCCCCATCCACATACCCTTCACCTCCTGCTCCAGAGCTTTCTAATGCCAACCAAGGCTTTGGAGCCCGTAGGTATCCATCCCATGCTCATGCATTTGCAACCCAGGAACACAGGGGAGTCATCCTCTATGGGCCACTCTTGACCAATAGTGACAGAGGCCAATGGATAGATGTTTCTTCGTTTCAGCCCCTAAGCAGACAGTTCTGGGATGCATTTTATATGGTGCCTGAAAAGTGCTGGGGAATCAAGCATCCATTGCCCTTAGCAGTGGGTAATTTGACAATGTAGATGTGTTTTGGCTTTCTCTCCTCCCCTTTTCTCTTCCTAGGTCCTCTACTCCAATTGGGGTCACATCCCAAATAAACTACCTGCATGCAAGCAGTTATCTCAGGCTTTGCTTTCTTGGGGACCAAAGCTAAGAGTGCTGATAAGCAAGTGGACTTGAAAGGCAGACCCTCTGGATTAAGGAGCTGGATTACCCACCCTATTGCTGGTGGTAAGCAAGATGATGATAAACCCTGGCATGTGGCAGTAGCCCATTTAATAATACTCTTACCTGTGGTGGATGAGGCTGAGGTGCACATGGAGTGTGAAGTGCTGAATTAACTGGCAGTTGAGGTACTTGAATGATAGGGGGTCAATGGTAATGACAAGAATCACAGAACTGTCTGTTTTTTGTTAACTTCTTTGGAAGTTGTGAAGAGGTAAAATTAAAATTCCATATCCAGGTCAGTCAACTATTAACACAAGGCACAGTTGAAATGCTTCTTTGATAGCATTTAGGTTGACCTTCATTCATGTCTTCAAGGCAGGCAGTGCTGGAACTCACGCTCAGGAACTATAATTGGAAGTCCTGCAAAGGAGACTGAATGCGGTCTCAATTTATCTCCTATGTCAACGTCTGGACTCTGATAGGAAAACTGGTGACTCTGTGACCAGGAATCTGTACATCTGGGTAGATGAGCCTAAGAATCTTAAATCCCTGAATCCTCCAGACCATTAACAGCATCTCGCTCCTTCTTGCTAAAGGACAGCAGGCTCCCCTTTCCTAGACACCTCACAGGTAGGTAGGTGCCTAACAAGGTAATTGTTGTTGTTTTTTTTAATAAATTTTTTTATTTTTATTTTTGGCTGTGTTGGGTCTTTGTTGCTGTGCACAGTCTTTCTCTAGTTGTGGCACGCAGGCTTCTCGTTGAGGTGGCTTCTCTTGTTGTGGAGCACAGGCTCAAGGCGTGCGGGCTTCAGTAGTTGCAGCACGTGGGCTCAGTCAGTAGTTGTGGCTCGTGGGCTCTAGAGCGCAGGCTCAGTAATTGTGGCACACGGGCTTAGTTGCTCCACAGCGTGTGGGATCTTCCCAGACCAGGGCTCGAACCCGTGTCCCCGGCATTGGCAGGCGGATTCTTAACCACTGTGCCACCAGGGAAGCCCAGTTGTTGTCCTTTTTAAGATCTGCTGCCACCTCATCCCATTGCCTCTGAACTAATAACTAGAGTCAAATCTCAGCACCGCCCAAGCAGGGAAACAGAGTTCCTACTGCTGAAGTAAATTGCTTATTTATCAAAGGGCATATATATCAGCTGGAACCAGAGGAAGATTATTTAGAGTGGATCCTGAGGGTTTTAGACCAGGGGGTGCAAAATATAAAGCTGGATAAAGAATAACTCATTGGCATGGGAGCACTCTCCTATGACTCTGGTTTCAAAGTCCTGGCAAGGATACCTGACACTGGTCCTAACATCCAGCTGGAATGGCTCATGAAGCTTGGACTGGATGATGGCTCCCTGATTAATGAAGTGGAGATGCCAGACCAAGAAAGGGATCCAAGGATCAGGCAGGTGAGACTATAAACATGAATTTATCATATGAGACTGAAGAACCCGCTACCTATGTTTCCTGGAAGGGCACAGAGAAGAGTCCTCCCTTTACCAAGATGATAAGCAATGGACTGCAAACAGAGGCAGTGGTATCTTTAGATGCACAATTGTACATCTTTCAGGAACCACTTCTCAGCCTCTAGGTCCCACCTCTTACTCCCATCACTGCTGCAGTATCAGCTCCACATGGGCCATGACCAGCTTCGCCCTGGTGAGATCTGACAGTGCCTGGCCTTCGCCTTCCATGGGCCTTTGGTTTCCTGGCCTTGGACCTCTCTGACAGTGTGGTCAGTGCAGGATACTTGGCACTCACACACGTGCAGCCTGGTAGTGTGAGGGAACCAACCTCTGCGGGGCCACCCTTGGTCAGTGAGGGACAGAAGCCGATGGAGAAATGCTTCCCCCTCCTGTTGTCCAGAGTAGACAGCTCTGCATGCATCTCGCAAGGCTCCTTAGGGAGGCCTGGTGTCATCATCGATCACTAGTGGCTCCCAGCATGGGCCAACCTATTAACACATTCTGGTGTTGGCTTTTGCTCTCCACTCCCCGCTGCTTGAAAAATCACTTCCCAAATAAAGCACCTGCACAAAAGCTTTCAGAGGAACTTTGGATAAAACAAAGCCCAGTAGTTAGGGATAATGGGGGAGAAAGGGCTTTAATATGGGACAAGCCCTCAGCCTCCTAGGAAATTGGTCCCACAGCAGAAGTCCCAGTGACGACAGGCGTCATCAGCAGATTCCCAGCCTAACCAATCTCCCACTAAATTTCTTTCACGAGCATAGAGGCAACACCCTTCTTTTCTTTTCCAGTAGAATCAAATGCTACTTTGACACATACCCTCCACACTGGGTCTTTTACAGCTCAACCTAATTAGTTGACAGCACAGAACGTAAATATAGAGACATGACACTGGAAAACAAGGAGGAAAAAGTCTTAGTGAAATGTTTAAGTGAAACTCTCAGATGATCTTGTAATAGGATTTTAGCCCCAATAATATATTACAAAAGAGCCCATTATAGGACCAAGCATTCCAGGTATGCTTAATAAATTTCTGCTGTTTTAAAGAAAACTTATCCTTTATTCAAGGTCTTTTGATAGAATAACAATCTATGTCAATATTTACAGCTACACAAGCAAGACTATGTCATGATGTCTTGAAAACAAACATTTATAAGTAGACCCAAAAATAAGAATCAATTTTTCTGTGTGAGGCTCAACATGCTGTATCAAAAATAGGGCACTTCTTGGGAAAAAGCCAGAATCTTAGCAAACCAAATACACCTCTCTTTTAAAAATAGCTTTTCATGCTTTGCTAGTGTACTAGTTTTAGAGAATCATTTATGCACTATCTGGGTTTGGAGTTGCAATGCCTTATATGTGCCAATCAAAGATACCAGAACCCAATCAAGTCAACAGGGGCGGGCTGTGGCCCCAAGAAATCATCCATGCTTTTCCTACATTTAGAACAAACACCACACTTATGCTTAACACAGAAATGGGTGTCCACAGGAATGCCACAAAAGAGTCTTGGTTTTGTCTTCCACATAGAGGTTAAAATAATGTAATGCATTATTACTATGCTGTTGACTCCTAAGTGAAGGATAGGGCACAATCTGATTTGGCTGGCAAAAAGGACGTTGGGAAGTAGGGACTAATTTAAACAGGTTGTCCAACAGTTAATCATTTCAGCAAACCAACTGCTACTCCTAATCTCTGAGTATTACAATTATATTCATATATGCTTAATCACAGTTGCTATATATCATAAATGATTCTAGATCAAGAAACAAGTAATCAAAAGCTGCATATTTAATAACTGTTGTTCACACTGAAATTTCTTATGCTATTAATAACTAAGTTCCCTTCTGTGACTTTAGGCTATTTTAAAAGGGGGGGGGGATACAGAAACCTTGTTACCATGGAGATTGCAAGCCGGTCAGCCCATCTGCTGAAGAGGATATAAAATTTTGTAAGTAGAATTTTAAAAACCTTACTATGAGAAAGACTTCCTCAAACTCAGTAGGGGGGAGGCAGCTACAGAAAGCCTGGCAAACAGCCATGTGCAAAACTGTGGGCTGTCATTATTTTGATATTAACCATGAATTTTCGGTAACTCTTATTAAGAGGGAACTACTAATATCTGTACATTAGGATACTAAAGATGTAAAACATATTTTGGTATATTCTATTATAATGATGTTTATATCATTTTTTAGAAAAAAAATTAGGAATTTATATTAAAAACTGGTCCAGAGAAATCTGTGACTTGGTTTGTTTGGTTTTAAAAACTACTCCAACAAACAACCCAATCAAAACATGGGCAGAAGATCTAAATAGACATTTCTCCAAAGAAGACATACAGATGGCTAAAAGGCACATGAAAAGATGCTCAACATCATTAATCATTAGAGAAATGCAAATCAAAACTACAATGAGGTATCACCTCACACCGGTCAGAATGGCCATCAACAAAAAAATCTACAAACAATAAATGCTGGAGAGGGTGTGGAGAAAAGGGAACCCTCTTGCACTGTTGGTGGGAATGTAAACTGGTACAGCCGCTATATAGAACAGTATGGAGGTTCCTTAAAAAACTAAAAGTAGAGCTACCATATGATCCAGCAATCCCACTCCTGGGCATATATCTGGAGAAAACTGTAATTTGAAAACATACATGTACCCCCAATGTTCATTGCAGCACTATTTACAATAGCCAGGACATGGAAGCAACCTAAATATTCATCAACAGAGGAATGGATAAAAAAGACGTGGTACATATATACAATGGAATATTACTCAGACATTAAAAAGAACAACATAATGCCATTTACAGCAACATGGATGGACCTAGAGATTGTTATACTGAGTGAAGTAAGTCAGACAGAGAAAGACAAATATCATATGATATCATTTATATGTGGAATCTAAAAGAAGGGTACAAATGAACTTATCTACCAAACAGAAATAGAGTCACAGATGTAGAAAATAAACTTATGTTTACCGGGGGAGGCGGGAGGGATAAACTGGGAAATTGGGATTGACATATACACACTACTACATATAAAATAGATAACTAATAAGGACCTACTGTATAGCACAGGGAACTCTACTCAATACTCTGTAATGGCCTATATGGGAAAAGAGTCTGAAAAAGAGTGGATATATGTATATGTATAACTGATTCACTTTGCTGTACACCTGAAACTAAAACAACATTGTAAATCAACTATACCCCAATAAAAATTAAAAAGAAAAAAAATGTCTTTAGGAAGAAGTTTTAAAATTCATTTATTTAAGTAGGAAGTAATTTTTAATTGTGTATGTTTTTAAATGACTTTTAAATTCTTGAAATTCCCTCTGTGGTCTTCACATTTAAGATGTTCGATGTCAGTAAAAGTGTGATTCTCATTAAAAAATAATAATAATAAAATAGCATTTGGGCCTATGATAACCTAAAAACAAAATAAAAAGGATGCATTTTAAACAATTATAGCATAAAAGTACAATGACATCATTAAGACCTTATAATATTTAGCCTTTCTCTTCTGTTTTTTAGTTCCTAATCCAGAAATTTATTCATTCAACAAACATGTAAACCTAGTAGGTGTCAAGCCCTGACCAAGATGAAGGCACAAGAAACATCAATGTAAACCAGTTCACGCCCTTAAGCAATTGAAGGAGGTGACGTATCTTCATTCATTTACCCATTCGTTCATTCAGTAAAGGTTCACTGAGCACCCACTATGTGTCTGGCACATCTCTAGGTCCTGGGAATCACACAGTGATAGAAAACAGAAATCCCTGCCCTCCTGGAGCTTACAGTCAGGTGTCATTTACAATTAGATGATAAGAACTGAGAGGGGAGGCTTAGAGATAAGAACAAGGAGATGTAAAAGGACAGAAAAAACTCCTTCTGCCAGGAGGACTTAAACATCCCAGAAGGGGTGACTTTTGAGCTGGGGCCTCAGAGATGAGGAGGAGCACACCAGGCAGGAATGGGGACAATCATTCCTGACCCAGAGAGCACAGTTTGGAGGCAGAGATCTGGAGAACACCTGTCACTGGCCAGCTCCAAGACAACCTGAGAAACTCTACGTGGCTAGAGTGGCTTAATGAATATGAAATTGTAGGGAAATTTTTGCATGCAAACTGATTTAAAAATATAATTATTGGGCTTCCCTGGTGGCGCAGTGGTTGAGAGTCCATCTGCCGATGCAGGGGACACGGGTTCGTGCCCCGGTCCGGGAAGATACCACATGCCGCGGAGCGGTTGGGCCCGTGAGCCATGGCCGCTGAGCCTGCGCATCTGGAGCCTGTGCTCCACAACGGGAGAGGCCACAGCAGTGAGAGGCCCGCGTACCGCAAAAAAAAAAAAAATTATATATATATATATATATATTTTCACAAATATCTGTGATAGTTGTATTAGTTTTCCTAAACAGCAAAATTCCTAGTTACAGAGCATTCATGCCTCAAGCTAAGTATCATAAGTCAAATATAAAAATAGCAGTAGAAATTTTTTTAACATTTAAGCGTTTTTCACAGATCATATCTCAGTCAAGGCTTACAAAAACCTTATGAGGCACAGCAGTTATCTCCATCTTACAGAGCTGGAAACTAAAACTCAAAGAAGTTAAGTGACTCACATACACCAGGCCTAGTAAATAGCTAAGCTAGGCCTTGAACTTGGGCTTTTGCTGTAAATATTGTCCTCTTTCTACTAGACCAGAATTTACTGCCAATTTAAGGGTTTTTGCAAAATAACAGGGAAGTGCTCTCACAGAGCACTATATCACAAATGCTACTGGTCTTTGGGAGAAATCTGTACATATCTACTTTGTGTACTTGGCAGAGAAAGAGTAAGGTCCCGGAGAACTGACAGTAGTCAGCTATCAGCGAACAAAAAAATGTCACAAAGTCAGCATAATGATTTCCTTAACAAAGTGACCTTCCTCCTGGTCACCAAAGGTCCAAAAAATTCACCCATCCCACCCCCAACCCTGCAACAAATTCGACACACCTGGAAGTGTCCTCTCCATTACAGCTCAATGCAGTTTCCCCTATATAGTAAGCTGGCCATCATGTTTTCACTATGTTTCCACAAGAATTTAGCCACCACCCCCACACTCTAGTGCCATCACCACGTCTGGCATAGAAGACAGAATTATGAATTTTGAACAAGCAAAGACAGAAATGTAAACAAATGAATTGCTAAATATATAAATTTTAAAAACAGGTTAAATAACATTAAGAGATTGGAACACAATGCAGGATAATAAAAACTGTCTGTGAAAATAATTAAAGATAGATTTTGAGAACAGAATAAAATTGTGGCCTGACTGGTCAACCTGTTGTCATTGCTTAAAAGGAAATCCATTCTCCATTGCCAGCCATGTTCTTCAAAGGGGGGCTCTCAGAACTTGGAGCATCCCCTTCAATAAGAAATGTGGTCCTCTAGCACTAAAATCTCTCACTCTGACAGGCAACTCAAAGGACTAATGTACTGGGGCCGTGTCCCTGGCTCCAGGGTGAAGGGCAGGGATCTAGGACCAGAAGAGGCAAGGCTTTATAGAGTAGAGAATGGGGACAGGTGGGATAGGATTCTATGCTAGATCTGGGAATCTGCCACCAAAGCTAGTGTCCAAACAGAGTCAAGGGCTGGGAACCAGGTGAAGAGCCCCAGGGAAGCCCATGTGGAGGGGACTGAGTTCAGAATGAGGCAGGTGGGCAGGCAGAGGACAAGAGAAAACAAATCCCTGTGGTTATAACTCCAGGAGCTGGAGGCCATGAGTATCAACTAGCAGGCTGAGCAACAGAAGTGAGGATCCTGGAGTAAATGCCAGAAACTAGCTTCCCAAGGCGGAGAGGGGTGGGGGAGGGAGGGACTGGGAGTTTGGGGCGGTCAGCAGATGCAAACTACTATATATAGAATGGATAAACAACAAGGTCCTACTGCATAGCACAGGGAACTATATCCAATGTTCTGTAATAAATCATAATGGAAAAGAATATGAAAAAAATGTATACATATGTATAACTAAATCATTTTCTGTACAACAGAAACTAACACAACATTGTAAATCAACTATATGTCAATAAAATAAATTTAAAAAAAAGAAAGTAACTAGCTTGTTCCCCAAACCTTCAGAGCCACCAATTCTACCACCATCAGCTCCACCACAACTATCATCACAGGCCCCATCCTCACCATCACCACCGCCATCGCCATTACCAACATCACCCCCACCCCCATTAGCACCTCCATCACCATCACCACCACCATCACTACCGTCACCTCTACCTCCACCCAACCCTTCCCATCAGTACCATCACCATCCTACAGTCATCACCATCACACTACCAACCACCCTCACCACCACCACCCTCACCCTCACTCCCAACACCACCATCATGACCACTAATATCACCACAACCACCATCACTACCACCAGCCACGTCGCCAATATGACCATCATCCCATGACCATCATCCCTTTAGGATGTCCCCTTCACAAGCACAGAGGAGCTGGCAGAGGCTTTGAAATGTCAACCTTCCCCACCAGTCCCTGAAAATGGAAGATGGCAGTACTGATACAAACAATGGCCACTACCCAGCTTACAAAGCAGAACAGCTACAGTAGGTGTGGTTTAATAATTTTCATCCAGGATAGACATATATTAGCTCACTTCTTAAAATTCTCACAAACTCTAGGAGGCAGGCATGGCTACCCCTATTTTACGAGTGAGGAAAATGAACCTTGGGGACAGTAGTACTTGCCCAGGGTCACACAAGTAAAAAGTGATGGAGCCTGACCTCACACTCCAGCCCACCTGCTTCCACAGCTGATTCTATGAACAGCTCTGCTGTGTCGTCTCTCTAAAGAAAATTAAGACACAGCCACATCCTCGAGGGGCTCACTGGCAGTGGGAGAGGCCCGTAAACATATTTCAAAACAATGTGAGAGGGCTTCCCTGGTGGCGCAGTGGTTGAGAGTCCGCCTGCCGACGCAGGGGACACGGGTTTGTGCCCCGGTCCGGGAAGATCCCACATGCCGCGGAGCGGCTGGGCCCGTGAGCCACGGCCGCTGAGCCTGCGCGTCCGGAGCCTGTGCTCCGCAACGGGAGAGGCCACAACAGTGAGAGGCCTGCATACCGCAAACAAACAAACAAAAACAATGTGAGAAGTGTTTCGACTGTACTAAGGGAAGAAGAAACTAATTCTGTCCGGGACGGGGCGGGGGGTGGTTGGAGAAGACTTTACAGAGGATGTGACATTTATACAATCAAGAAGAAAAGGAGTAGGAGTTCACCAGATAAAGCAGTGGAGGGGAGAGCATTCCAGGTGGAGCGCCAGCAGATGTGAAGGACACACACTGTGCTGCCTTAGCTCCCGCTGGCTCTGCTGATGTTCCCACGTTTGACCTCTGGTCTGACTGAGGGCCTCGCCTCAGGTCTGGTCAAACCGCTAGCTTCCACCGAGCCTTACACACAGACACCTGTCTCAGCCCTTCCTAACTCTGGCTCAAAATCCAGAGTCCAACACATCCTGTCGCCTCCCAAGGAAGTCTGGGACGAAAGGATCTGGTCTGCAGGAACTCAGGCATCCAATAGCGGGCACCGGACCAAGGCATCAGCCACAAGGAGATTAAGAGCTGAGGCCCAGTGTTAGTCATTTGGGACTGACCAAGGGGCTTCTTCAGACACCCTCTATTCGGGCAGATACTGTCCCAAAGCAAATCCAGGACGGAGTGTCCAAATGAAACAATCAAGTAAAGCGATTGCTAACGTGCATGTCACCAAATTGCAGCTAACATCCCTGATACCAAGCCACGCAATTCAGTGCTTGGGGTATACATTTTGTCATGAGGCCTTTTTGGAAAGTAGATTAGGAAGGAAATTTCTCAAAGCAAGGTGTACCACGGTAGGGGCCAAGGTGGCATGTGACCACAACTGCTTTTTTATCCAAGCCAAAAACACTGCAGCTCTGTCTTTGGGCTTGAAACTACGGGTCCACAAACAACCAATTGTGTGTTTCTGAGTAAATTCCAAGCTACTTTCTGAGAAGACCTTTGGCCCCTGGACCACCTCTAAGCCTTCTTTTTCAGGAACATGTTCTTCTTAGAGACCTCAGTTCTTGAGGTCTGTAAGATAGACATCAAGTCTATCTTTGGCACCATTTCTCCCTTAACTGACAACAAAGACTCAGTCCTACCCAGATTCTTACCCAGCTACTGAACCTCAAAATCACTGTCATTCTATTCACTTACCAATCAATGTTTATTAAACACTTATTATGCGCCAGATGCCTCTTCTGTTCATGGGAATGTGCAATGACAAGGATATGCCAGTTCCCTGCCTTTTTGAAGCTTACATTCCAGAGAGGATTGATAGGAATAAGGAAAAAGAAAACGACATTAAAAAGGTGATTTCTGATCGTGACGGAAAGTGACAGCAAGAAAGCATGGAAGGAGGGGTGAGGGGGGCTGCCTCAGACAGGCATCCAGAGGAGGTCTCTCTAAGAAGGTGATGTTTGGGCTGAGATGAGAAGAATGAGAAGGAGCCAGCCATGTAAAGAGCTGAGGAAGGAACACTCCAGGACAAGAGAGCAGAAGTGCAAAGGCCCAGAGAGAGGATTAATCCTGGCTTATTCAAAGTACACAAAAGCAGGCCAGGGATGGGGAAGGGGTGGCAGGGCAGAGTAGCAAGCAGGAGAGTTGAAGATGAAATAAGGAGAGTTTGTCAGGAGTCAGGTTATTACAGAGCCTTGCAGACCACAATAAGGAATTCAGATTATATTTTAACACAACTGGAATCCACTGGAGGGCTTAAAACCGGGGAATGACATGCTCTGATTTCCTTTTTAAAAAGATAACTCCAGGGGCTTCCCTGGTGGCGCAGTGGTTAAGAGTCCGCCTGCCAATGCAGGGGACGCGGGTTTGTGCCCCGGTCCGGGAGGATCCCACATGCCGCGGAGCGGCTGGGCCCCTGAGCCATGGCTGCTGGGCCTGCGCGTCCGGAGCCTGTGCTCCGCAACAGGAGAGGCCCGCGTACTGCTAAAAAAAAAAAAAAAAAACTCCAGAAGTTGTGTGGAGAATGGATCTGGTGGTGAAAGGAAGCAGGGAGATTCAGTAGACCAGACGAGACGATGCTGGCTCAAACTAGGAACTAGGGTGGTGGCAGGAGAGATGCAGAGAGAAGTGGATGGACTTGAGAGGACTTTTGAGATAGAAGTGACTGGAAGACTATTTGGGGAGGATGGTCTACAGCATATGCATCAGTTCATCTACATCAGTGATTTTTACGGATTCTCTTAGATGTCACTAGAACTGCTGCAGAGAGCATGAGGTGTATAATGGGAGAGTGGTCCAGATATAGGCCACCGCATCAATCAAAGCATCTCCAAATATGTTGATTGCCAAGAATGACATCTGCAATTTCATTTGGAAAAAGGGTTTTTATGGTAAAACCAAACTTGGAAACCCACTCTGATAAGGCAGAGTCTGCCTAACTGGCCCCAATATCCATTCTCTCTATCCTTCCAGAAATAGAGCTGTCGCAATTTTTAGCCTTCACATGGCTACTCAGCTAAAGATCACATTTCTCAGCCTCCTTTGAAGCTAGACGTGGCCTCACAACAAAGTTCAGGCCAATGGGCTGTGAGCAGAAGAAATATGTTTAACTTCTACGTCATTCCCTTGAAAATGAAGCTACTTAATCTCTTCATTTTGAGCTGCCTAGGAAATGGTGACAATGGTAGTAGCCACGTTAGACCCAAAGATGAAATCTACATGCTGAGAACGGCAGAGCCGACCCACCAGCCTGGGTCCTCGGACCACTGATCTCTTAGAATAGAGCCCTCTACCCACTCTGAACTGCCCACCAACCTCTGGACTCTTAAGTGACAAATACATATGATACCTTTTGACTACAGTGTTGCAGCAGTTTAGCTACACCCATGCAGAGCTTCAACAGCCAGAATATGATCCACCATGTGTCTCATTCCCTCTTCTGCAGGAAACAGAAACGTTCCAGATAGTGGCTGCTCCACTGGAGTGAGAAGAACAGTGAACAAACTCTCAGCTAATCCAGGAGATAGATGGAGGGTGAGTGCGGAATAAGCCTTTGCTGTTGTAGTTGTTGTTTGAGGAAAGTTTTATTACTGCAGCATCACCTAACCTATCCTGACTAATACATTCTGGTTGAAAAATAGCTACTTTAAAACCTTACCTGGAGAGGGCTCACGCCAAGGAGTACTTCCCAGAACTTCTGCTGCCAGTGTCCTCGTCCCTGCAGTGAGCCACAGCTGCCCCCCGCCTCTGCAGGAGACCCTCCAATACTAGCAGCCTGATTCTGACTCATGCATTTCATTTCATTTTGAAGAACTAGGCATCTGTGATCATGACTCTAGCTGGAAGTTTTGGCTTTCCAATTACAAATCACAGCCTTTGGAGAGAGTACCATCAGCCAAAAGAGGAGTGACTTGCATATATCCATTTTTGCTACCTCCAATTTCATGATCACCATGTGGCTGACAGGGTCTTGGTGCCCTGGCCGAGTGTCAGGTCTGAGTGTCTGAGGTGGGAGAGCCGAGTTCAGGACATTAGACCACCAGAGAACTCCCAGCCCCACGTAATATCAATCGGTGAGAGCTCTCCCAGAGACCTCCGTCGCAATGCTAAGACCCAGCTCCACCCAACGGCCAGCAAGCTCCAGTGCTGGATGTCCCATGCCAAACAATTAGCAAGACAGGAACACAACCCCACCCATTAGCAGAGAGGCTGCCTAAAATCATACTAAGCTCACAGACACCCCAAAACACACCACTGGATGCAGCCCTGCCCACCAGAAAGACAAGATCCAGCCCCACCTATCAGAACACAGGCACCAGACCCCTCCACCAGGAAGCCTACACAAGCCACTGAACCAACTGTACCCACTGGGGGGCAGACACCAAAAACAACAGGAACTGTGAACCTGCAGCCTTCGAAAAGGAAACCCCAAACACAGTAAGTTAAGCAAAATGGGAAGACAGAGAAACACACAGCAGATAAAGGAGCAAGGCAAAAACCCACCAGACCAAACAAATGAAGAGTAAATAGGCAGTCTACCCGAAAAGAATTCAGAGTAATGATAGTAAAGATGATCCAAAATCTTGGAAACAGAATGGAGAATACAAGAAATGTTTAACAAGGACCTAGAAGAACTAAAGAGCAAATAATCAAAGATGAACAACACAATAAATGAAATTAAAAATTCTCTAGAAGGAATCAATAGCAGAATAACTGAGGCAGAAGAACGGATAAGTGACCAGGAAGATAAAATAGTGGAAATAACTACCACAGAGCAGAATAAAGAAGAAAGGATGAAGAGAATTGAGGACAGTCTCAGAGACCTCTGGGACAACATTAAATGTACCAACATTCAAATTATAGGGGTCCCAGAAGAAGAAGAGAAAAAGAAAGGGACTGATAAACTATTTGAGGAGATTATAGTTGAAAACTTCCCTAACATGGGAAAGGAAATAGTCAATCAAGTCCAGGAAGTGCAGAGAGTCCCATACAGGATAAATCAAAGGAGAAACATGCCAAGACACACATTAATCAAACTATCAAAAATTAAATACAAAAAAAATATTAAAAGCAGCAAGGGAAATGCAACAAATAACATACAAGGGAATCCCCATAAGGTTAACAGCTGATATTTCAGCAGAAACTCTGCAAGCGAGAAGGGACTGGCAGGACATATTTAAAGTGATGAAAGGGAAAAAACTACAACCAAGATTACTCTACCCAGCAAGGATTTCATCCAGATTTGACGGAGAAATTAAAACCTTTACAGACAAGCAAAAGTTAAGAGAATTCAGCACCACCAAACCAGCTTTACAACAAATGCTAAAGGAAGTTCTCTAGGCAGGAAACACAAGAAAAGAAAAAGACCTACAAAAACAAACTGAAAACAATTAAGAAAATGGTAATAGGAACATATATATCGATAATTACCTTAAATGTAAATGGATTAAATGCTCCAACCAAAAGACACAGACTGGCTGAATGGATTAAAAAAACAAGACCCATCTATATGCTGTCTACAAAAGACCCACTTCAGACCTAGGAACACATACAGACTGAAAGTGAGGGGATGGAAAAAGATATTCCTGCAGATGGAAATCAAAGAAAGCTGGAGTAGCAATTCTCGTATCAGATAAAATAGACTTTAAAATAAAAACTATCAAAACAGACAAAGAAGGACACTACATAATGATCAAGGGATCAATCCAAGAAGACGATATAACAACAGTAAATATTTATGCACCCAACATAGGAACACCTCAATACATAAGGCAAATGCTAACAGCCATAAAAGGGGAAATGGAGAGTAACACAAAAATAGCAGGGACTTTAACACCCCATTTTCACCAATGGACAGATCATCCAAAATGAAAATAAATAAGGAAACACAAGCTTTAAATGACTCATTAAACAAGATGGACTTAACTGATATTTATAGGACATTCCATTCAAAAACAACAGAATGCATTTTCTTCTCAAGTGCTCATGGAACATTCTCCAGGATAGATCACAGCTTGGGTCACAAATCAAGGCTTGGTAAATTTAAGAAAATTGAAATTGTATCAAGTATCCTTTCCGACCACAACGCTACAAGACTAGACATCAATTACAGGAAAAAAAACTATAAAAAATACAAACACATGGAGGCTAAACAATATGCTACTAAATAATCAAGAGATCACTGAAGAAATCAAAGAGGAAATAAAAAAATACCTAGAAACAAATGACAATGAAAACATGACAACCCAAAACCTATGGGATGCAGAAAAGCAGTTTCTAAGAGGGAAGTTATAGCAATACAATCTTACCTCAAGAAACAAGAAACATCTCAAATAAAAAACCTAACCTTACACCTAAAGCAATTAGAAAAAGAAGAAGAAAAAAACCCCAAGGTTAGCAGAAGGAAAGAAATCATAAATATCAAAGCAGAAATAAATGAAAAGAAATGAAGGAAACAGTAGCAAAGATCAATAAAACTAAAAGCTGGTTCTTTGAGAAGTTAAACAAAATTGATAAACCACTAGCCAGACTCATAAAAAAAAAAAAAAGGGATAAGACTCAAATCAACAGAATTCGAAATGAAAAAGGAGAAGTAACAACTGACCCAGAAGAAATACAAAGGATCATGAGGGATTACTACAAGCAAGTATATGCCAAAAAAATGGACAACCTGGAAGAAATGGACAAATTCTTAGAAGAGTACAACCCTCTGAGACTGACCCAGGAAGAACAGAAAATATAAACAGACCAATCACAAGCTCTGAAATTGAAACTGTGATTAAAAATCTTCCAACAAACAAGAGCCCAGGACCAGATGGCTTCACAGGCAAATTCTATCAAACATTTAGAGAAGAGCTAACACCTATCCCTCTCAAACTCTCCCAAAATATAGCAGAAGGAGGAACACTCACAAACTCTTTCTATGAGGCCACCATCACCTTGATACCAAAACCAGAAAAAGGTGTCCCAAAAAGAGAAAACTAGAGGCCAATATCACTAATGAACATAGATGCAAAAATCCTCAACAAAATACTAGCAAACAGAATTCAGCAGCACATTAAAAGGCTCATACACCATGATCAAGTGGGGTTTATCCCAGGAATGCAAGGATTCTTCAATATACGCAAATCAATCAATGTGATACACCATATCAACAAACTGAAGGCTAAAAACTATATGATAATCTCAACGATGCAGAAAAAGCTTTTGACAAAATTCAACACCGATTTATGATAAAAACTCTCCAGAAAGTAGGCATAGAGGGAACTTATCGCAACATAATAAAGGCCATATATGACAAACCCACAGCCAAAATCATTCTCAATGGTGAAAACTGAAAAACTGAAACCATTTCCTCTAAAATCAGGAACAAGACAAGGTTGCCCACTCTCAATACTATTATTCAACATAGTTCTGGAAGTTTTAGCCACAGCAATCAGAAAAGAAAAAGAAATAAAACGAATTCAAACTGGAAAAGAAGAAGTAAAGCTGTCACTGTTTGCAGATGACATGATACTATACATAGAGAATCCTAAAGATGCCACCAGAAAACTACTAGAGCTAATCAATGAATCTGGTAAAGTAGCAGGATACAAAATTAATGCACAGAAATCTCTGGCATTCCTATACACTAATGATGAAAAATCTGAAAGAGAAATTAAGGAAACACTCCCATTTACCATTGCAACAAAATGAATAAAATACCTAGGAATAAACCTACCAAAGGAGACAAAAGACCTGTATGCAGAAAACTATAAGACACTGATGAAAGAAATTAAAGATGATACAAACAGATGGAGAGATATACCATGTTCTTGGACTGGAAGAATCAACATTGTGAAAATGACTGTACTATCCAAAGATTCAGTGCAATCCCTATCAAACTACCAATGGCATTTTTCACAGAACTGGAACAAAAAATTTCACAACTTATATAGAAACACAAAAGACCCCGAATAGTCACAACAATCTTGAGAAAGAAAAATGGAGCTGGAGGAATCAGGTTCCCTGACTTCAGACTATACTACAAAGCTACAGTAATCAAGATGGTATGGTACTGGCACAAAAACAGAAATACAGATCAATGGAACAGGACAGAAAGCCCAGAGATAAACCCACGCACATATGGTCACATTATCTTTGATAAAGGTGGCAAGAATATACAATGGAGAAAAGACAGCCTCTTCAATAAGTGGTGCTGGGAAAACTGGACAGCTACATGGAAAAGAATGAAATTAGAACACTTCCTAACACCATACACAAAAATAAACTCAAAATGGATTAAAGACCTAAATGTAAGGCCAGACACTATAAAACTCTTAGAGGAAAACATAGGCAGAACACTCTGTGACATAAATCACAGAAAGATCCTTTTTGACCCACCTTCTAGAGAAATGTAAATAAAAACAAAAATAAACAAATGGGGCCTAATGAAACTTAAAAGCTTTTGCATAGCAAAGGAAACCATAAACAAGATGAAAAGGCAACCTCAGAATGGGAGGAAATACTTGCAAATAAAGCAACTGACAAAGGATTAATCTCCAAAATATACAAGCAGCTCATGCATCTCAATATCAGAAAAACAAACAACCCAATCCAAAAATGGGCAGAAGATGTAAATAGACATTTCTCCAAAGAAGATATACAGATGGCCAACAAACACATGAAAGGATGCTCAACATCATTAATCATTAGAGAAATGCAAATCAAAACTACAGTAAGGTATCACCTCACACCAGTCAGAATGGCCATCATCAAAAAAATCTACAAACAACAAATGCTGGAGAGTGTGTGGAGAAAAAGGAACACTCTTACACTGTTGGTGGGAATGTCAATTGATACAACCACTATGGAGAATAGTATGGAGGTTCCTTAGAAAACTACAAATAGAACTACCATATGACCCAGCAATCCCACTACTGCAGCTAGTGTGAAGCAGCTGCATCACTCGGGGAGATCAGCTCGGTGCTTTGTGACCACCTAGAGCGGTGGGAGGGAGGCGCAAAAGGGAGGGGATATGGGGATATATGTATACATGTAGCTGATTAACTTTGTTATACAGCAGAAACTAACATGACATTGTAAAGCAATTACACTCCAATAAAGATGTTATAAAAAAAAAACCTTACCTGGATTACTGAGTCCAGATAAGCCCATCCATCAGTTGAAGTGATTTGAAAAATACTGATGCCTGAGTCCTATATCCAGAAATCCTGATTTAATGAGGCTGGAGTGCAGCCTGGCATGGGGATTTTTATATACTTCCCTGGTGATTCTAATATGCAGCCAAGGTTGAGAATTACAGACATCTGTGGATGATATAGCAACGGCTCCCACATAATTGCTTTTATTGAACTATACTCCAGCACGATGAGGGACATTATCTGTATAGTAAATGATATTAGTAAAAAAACAACTCCAGAATAATGATAAGGTGTCACATCAGGGTTTAATTTACTATCTTACACACTCTCAACTCCATGAGAAACTTCTCTCTAGTCTCAGAGTGGGAAGTATTTGTGCTTCTCCTAAACCACAAGTGTACTTTTACCCTTGGACATCCTAAATCCTGTAAATGACCTTGCTTTCCTCTCTGGGTACGTCCTAGAAAGTTCAGAGTCAAACTGGAGGCCCCCAACTAACAAGTGACTCGGATTTTACTGGCACACCATCTTAGCCTTATTTTCTCCTTAGTTCATTTTCTTCACTTGTGACATCATACAAGCTAACTTAAGTCATTTCCAGACCAAGCCATGATGTAAACATATTTTTTAAATAATAAATAAGGAGCATGTGCCACTGACTGGAAGAGGGATGAGAAGGAAAACAATCAAGTGCACCAGCTTACCCAGGCAACTTGAACACGCGAAGTTCTATAAACATATCCACCAAAGTCTACTTATTAAATAGTTAATGTCACTTAAAAACAGAAATTCCTGCCTCATTTTTTGGAATATGGGGAGCCGTGCTGAACTACAAATGCTAAATATCCTTCCCCTATGAAACTAGGGGTACGCAGGAAAGTCAGTACTGAAAGCTCCTAATGCAGTGTTTTTAAATGATAAGAATCAATCTTGTGGTTCCAATCACCTCCAGCAAAGTTTCCATATGGCAACTTTTGTTATTCTTTATTATAGATTTAAGCCCCATTAGCTACTGCTCTTCCTGGTGGCTGTAATCATCATAATAGCAGGAGCTACACTACTTCTCAGCTGACTTCCTCTTAATAGCTTCCAGGATGCACATCTGAGAACCATCTCAGCACATTTCACAAATATCTCATTCTTGACAACCCACTCTATTCTTTGCAGATCCTTTCAGGCTGTATGCACGTGCCTGAAAGAGTTATAAATTCCAGCTCTATCCAAAATTATCTTTCCTCTTGTAAACCTTTCCACATCATCTCTTTGCTACATTCTATAAAGAATGCCTTCATCTAATACTTTCAATAATATTTGATATTGAATGACCCTATGTTTTATGAGTTCATCTCAGCAGCTAAGTGTCACTGGACTTCTGCAAAAACTACAGAATATAGTGTTTTCTACCAAGATGCATGAACTGACCACACACACCTGCAGACACAGACGTGAAGCTCTATAATACTAGAGACTGAAGGAACCTCAGAGGTCATCTAGTCCACCCCACTCAAACCCCCGTTCTGCAGACAGGAAAACAGAGGCCCTTGAGAAATATTAATTCAGGTAGCCACTCCTGTATTAATACTTGCGCGGTGTCCCATAAATTCATTGTTTAGTCAGTTATTTGAAATTTGGTACATATTTTCTCATTAAGAAACAATGTTACAACAGAACGTTAGACTCCCTACAAAATTATAATTAGGATGGGTGGTGGTGATGATAATACAACAGTGAGAATGTACTTAACATCACTGAACTGTACACTGAAAAATGGTTACGATGGTCAATTTTATGTTACATGTATTTAACACAATTTTTTAAAAATTCTTATTTAACCCATGAAGTGGATGAAACGTAATACAAGAAGGAAGAGAAGGAATGAATCCCACCATCTTGGCTGGGTCCACCTGAGGGTCCTTCCTTGAATAAACGTCTGATTAATTGCTTCTGCAACATCCACTTTCCCCTCCGTCTACCACTAAGCTCCCAAATTCCCTTAGGGAACTGGTCCTCCCCATTCTCAGTCTAGTGGGGCTGACCCCAATCTCGTCTCCAGGAGTGGCCAACCACTGGCTTCAGGCAGTCCCCTGGCCACAGTACTGGTTCATGAGCCATTTCAGGCCAATAAGATTCAAGAAGTATATGTGTGTGTATGTGTGTGTGTGTGTATTGTGTTGTTTCAGAGGGAGGGTGGTACCTCTGAAAACAAACAAACAAAACCTTCTTTTCCTTTTTGCTGGAGCTACCATAAGAGAGCTAGCTCTTCCTCTGAACAGGGGAGTGGATGAATGGGAGACCCTGAGCCACTGTGGCCACTGCTGCCACCATGAAAAATGCCAAACCGAGGCCTGAGCGAGCACACAGAACTGAGCACAGAAGATCATGCAGTACTGGAAGAACTTCAGAGAAAGGGAACAGAAGCCCTGATGAAGTCATGAACTGGAAAAAGCCATACCTGAAGCTAGCCAGACGTACTCCTGAACTCTTCACTAGCATAAGCCAGTAATTCTCTACTTTGCCTTAGCCAATTGCATTGAGTTTGTTTATTTGCAACTGAAAGATTCCCAACAGATACAGTTCCAGAACAAAGTTTGAAATAAACAAAGTGTGTTCCTCATTCACTTCTCTTTCTGAAACCATCTCCCACCAGCCACTGTTTTTCTCTCCAGGCACCCAGTGCCCTCCTTCTGTCCCAAGGTCTCCATTCTGATATCCAACCCAGGCCTGCACTAACTCCCAAAGTGCTTCAGGCCCCAATATTACCTTCCTCTTTCCTCTTATTTTTTCTATTCGCACCCCCATTCAAATTCATAAAACAAAAATAAAGAAAAAATACATAAATTACTATTAGTATTTTATCAATGAGACTAATGGGGGATTCAAAGTTTGGCCTTGGCTACCTCAAACCGTACAGGTCAACACGTATGCATGGGTGGGAGGGTCACTATTCAAAGCAAGTTTTGTGTACAGTCCTGGGGCAGCGGCAGAATGACGTCTGTTTCCCAGTGTAACCCTACAGTGAGATGCAGGCTGAAAGCACAGAAGCTGGCTTTACAAGGGGACATGTGAGATGCAGGGCACAGCAAGTGCCCCTCGAGGGCCCAGGGTTCAGAGTGTGACCCAGAGTTGAGGAAGTCTGGAACACAACTTGTCCAGAGAGGCTGAAGAGTATAGTGCTGTTAGTCACCTTTGAGATTTTGCCTGAGAAGCAGCATCTTAGTAAGAAGGAAGCAGTGTCCTCACAGATGAAGCAGAGCAACTGCAGCGGGAATAACCTCCTTCAAAGGCTTGTGGCAGCCGAGCTCAATAAGGGACAGAGTTGTGATCACCCCCTCGACTCAGAGATAATGGGCAGGCTATTAGGAGGCAAGGCGTTGCAGTCCTCTGTCTACAGCTAGAAGAAGTGAACAAGCAAAATGCGACATTATCAATGTCTCTACATCAAGACTTCCTTTCCAAGCTGCTTCTCCTTTCTCTTGCACCATGTGATTAGTTAGTGAAAATGGCCACACAGACCCACAGGCTGGTGGGGCACGGGGTCCTTCAGGTTACACAAAGGAGAATTTAATAGGGAACGGTCAAAACAGAATGTCAGGGAGTGCCAGAGAAGCAGACCTGCAGCCGTATCACAGAACTTCATGGAGGAGAAGGTTCTAGAAGGGTTTAACAGATGGAAAGATCAGCATCAAGTGAAAATGGTGAGACCTTCTTCAAGGAGAAGGAATGGCATGACTGAGGGGGTGAGGGAAGAGAGCAGGAGTTGAGTCTGCGTCTGGGCAGGTGTGCTTGTAGCAGGGGCGGGTCGGGGGGGAAAGTAAGGGGAGAACACAGATGTGAAAGGACAAACAAGACCCAGGGAGACTGGGGTCTCTGTTGGGAACCGTCCGCCTTGTTGAGGTGGGCTTGGGGACAAGAGTGAAATGAGCTTACCTGCAGGCAGTAAGTCAAAGCACGATCACAGATGAATGACAAGAGCCCCTTAAGACTCCCAGGAACGTTCACAGTTTTAAAATAGGCTGCTCCTTAACCCAAATCATCTAGAAACTGTTCGGATTTCAGACAGTGGAGGAAGAAGAAGACAGGTGTTCTGGGGCAGGGCCCCAACCTATTCCCATCTACCTCTCCACACCCAGCCTGGGGGTCGGCTGGGCATCCACAGTGCCTCCTGGTTCTGCTCAGCTGCAGTCCCCATGGCACCGTGACGTGCTCCAGGGCCGGTTTCCTGCTATTGTTGTTGTGGCTTCAAACAAGGTCACAGCTGTGTTTGGGGGCCTGGACAATGGTGGACATTTTTAGTGTATTTTGAAGTAGGATATATTTAAGTTTTGCCTGGTCTGCACTTTTTAAATAACCTGCCACACTCATTTTTAAAATGACAGCAGGGCTTCCCTGGTGGCGCAGTGGTTAAGAATCCGCCTGCCAATGCAGGGGACATGGGTTCAAGCCCTCGTCCGGGAAGATCCCACATGCCACGGAGCAACTAAGCCTGTGCACCACAACTACTGAAGCCCGCACACCTAGAGCCCATGCTCCGCAACAAAGAGAAGCCTCCGCGATGAGAAGCCCATGCACCGCAATGAGGAGCAGCCCCTGCTCGCCGCAACTACAGAAAACCTGCGTGCAGCAATGAAGACCCAACACAGCCAATAAATAAATAAATAAAATAAATTTATAAAAAAAAAAGTAAAATAAAATAAAAATGACACCAGCGAATGGACTTAATGTCACTGAATTATGCATTTAAAAATGGTTACAATGGTAAAGTTTGTTACATGTATTTTTCCACAATAAAAATATAAACATAATTTTTTTAAAAAAAACACCAGTATCCTTCCATTTTTTAACAATTAACACTTTTTACGCTTCCTATGTAACAGAACTATTAAACAAAATACTTGCAAATATGAAATTTGCATTTTACCAGGTGAATTTAAAGCCTGAGCATCTCTACTAATGTATAAGAAACAGTAATAATAATACCCATGGTACACATTATTCTTACAATGTAGATTTGACAGTTTTTTAAAAGATACTATTTTGTTTAATTTTCATTTTACATGATCAAAAGAAATATTCACAGTAAAGTAACTGAATAAGACACCCAAATGAAAAACAGAGCCTTCGCTAATCAGAAGGTCTTCCTACAACAACCAAAGGAATAAAAAAAAAAAAAATCCCCCAAAAGAAATCACCCCTCAAGCTTTCTGAAATTAGCAGAGAATGTTTGCAGCTGACCTATTTCTCGCCCACAGGACTATGTTGATAATTGACTTTTGTCCCCCAGGGAAGTGCTCAAATATAATTGAGCAGCACCTGCCACATAGAAAGTACAGTTTTATACACCCAATAATTCTCATAAATATTGTACTTAGCTTGGGACTCAAGCACTCTGCTTTCTCCTTAATCGTATCTCTCAAGGAAGAAATATAATTACCAAAGCTGAGTTATTACAAACATCTAGATAAAAGAAGTATTTTGAATTGTAAGTACCCAAGACATTTCTATCACTAAAAATTATTGAAAATGATGGCATTGATCACTTTTCTTTAATCCTGACATTTTTCTTTAATCCTGTCGATCTCATCCTATTACATAAATCCCTTCTACAGATGAGAGTCACTCAGTTTTGTTCAGTCTTGATGACAAGGAGGCCAAGGTCAGGGATTTGATCTCCATGCAGGTCAAATAGTTTTACCCCTCCCCCCCAAATTCAGCTTTATGACCTGACACTGCAATTCCAAAATAAATACAAATATGATCCACCCAATTCAACACCATGACTTGAAGTGCTGTCTGGATCTAGGCTTAAGGAAAGGCAAGTCTCTTTCCACAGGCAGGCCAACATTTGCATTTAGACCAGGGGCTACAACTGGAAACCTTCAGACTGGTGTAGAGAATATGCTAATGAAATAATCCAAAACCAGTCACAAAAGATCACATATTATTGTATGGTTCCAGTTACATGAATGTAATTTGGAATGAAATGTCCAGAACAGGCAAATCTATAGACACAGAAAGTAGATCAGTGGTTGCATAGGGCTGGAGGTGGGAAGGAGGTTGGGGAATGACAGCTAATGGTTACAAGGTTTTTTTGGGGGGTGATGAAAATGTTCGAAAATTAGATTATGGTGATAACAGAATACAGCCTCTGAATTCCTGAAAGAATGACTTCCTCATTTCTGTTCCACTCACACACACAAAGAGGCCAAATAAGAAAGGTGTGACCATAAAGCACTCCAACCTCAACAGTGAGGATTTTATCCACTTGTTTGATTTGGAAACATAATCAGCCTTTGAGCTGTTACCCTAGCACTAGGCCACTGGAGAAGGAAGTGGGCCAGGATGATAAATTCATCTACGTGAGTTATTATGCATTTCACTTACTGTTGGTCTTTCCTGTATTAAAAAAGAAATTGAAAAAAAAATTTTTCCTAAGGAGTTAAAAAATAATATCATAACATTCAGACACAGTGAGCACTACAAAAGTTTACCATTTCTAGTGATTCTCGCAACCTGAAAAAAATGCAGATTCTTTTCAAGTTTGTTTACAAAATATTTCCTCTCAAAACAAAGACTTCTGCTCCAGCAATTTAAATTGCAGCCCTGGAGAAAGATACCTCCACCAACAGAAAAGAACATAAAATGAGAAATAAAATAGGCACACTTTGTCATCCAATGATTACAGTGAAAATGATGAGAAAGATTCAGCAGATGTCCCTCAAGTTTTATGGCCCCATCTAACTTATACTTTCAGTAAATAAAGCACAATGCTGAATGTCATCCCTTCGGATTCAAGTAATTACCTCTGCTCTGTTTATGGGTGTAATAAGAAAGGATATAGTAAAGAAAGTAGGAAGTTTGCAGAGCGGCATGTTTTTCTAGTTAAAATGAAAACCATCTTCAAGGAATTTCAAAGCACCATCTATATTCAAGCCAGGTGTTGGTAATTCATCAGCCTTCTTGCTTTCTCAACGCCAGCTAAGGAAGCACACAGCTTGTCATTATTGTTACTTGAAAGCAATAAAACTATTCCCTTAAAATTGAATCTATAATTTAGCCTCTTCATTAGTTCAGGCTTCTAGTTCTCACCCTACCCCCCTCCCTGACCCCATTCACATGGTTGAATCCATGTAAAACGTCTGATGTGTCACTCTGTAGTCAAGTTCATAACTTACACTCTTCTAGAACAAAGAGTGCGTGTGCTACCTCTACGTTCTCCTGGCTCAGTTAGAATGAGGACATGTAACTGTGTGAAGGCAGGACCATACTGGCTGCTTAAATCGGAATGGGGTTTTATGGAGGTTCTTTACAGATAACAGCCTAGCTCTTCTTGAGACTTATCAATTTGGTGGATTCTAATCTGGAGAGGTATTATCAAGAGAATGTGTCATTGGGGACGGTAAGGAAGTGCTCTGCACAGCCCACAGGGGAAATACTGGTGCAACAGCCTGGACTCAAAGGAAGTGAACACCATCCAGGGGCTCTGCCTATACCAGGCAGGGGCTCAGATGGTCCTTCTCTCACACACACACACTCCGGCTGAAAAGGGCAAGCAAGCAGAGAGGGTGGCGCTGTTCTAGGAAGCACTCCTCTCCAAAACATTGCAGAGGCCAAACATGGAATGCGGCCTGCACGCTCCACTCCCCACAAGTCTGTGGACATTTCCTGGGGTCTTTAGTGAACCTGAGTGAGGTGCAAGCCCACTCACCCTGGTTAGGGCTTATGCTTTCTTCTGAATCTGAGCTGCAGAAATGAGACCAAGAAAGGGCCAGACTCAGGGGACAATGATGAGCTTGGACAACGCCACAACCTCATCCAGAAAAGATGGGTTAGAACTCGATCTGCTAAGCCCAGCTAACCCCACTGAGTTAGGAGGCTCATCAGGAGTGAAGAGACTCGTTTCTACAACTAGCTACTCACTGTAGTTTGTAGACAAAACTACATTCTCTTCCGCTCTGCCCTTGCTTTTTCCCTTAATGAAGAAACAGTCCCTGATCCTTGGTAACAACATTGTCTGGGGCAGCACGTGGAATAATTACAGGGAGAGGGCCACAGCAAAGCCAAGGTCATTTTCAGCTTCATTTTCACGCGGCGTCCTATAATTTTCTAGAAGGATTAAAATTTGAATCAGAATTTATGTAAGCTTCAATAAAATCTGATCAACCTAAACTGAAGGATACATAGTTCTTTATTCTGTAAAAAATGAGATTTCGGGAACTCTGCACGCCACGAACAGAAACTCGGAGAAAAGCAAAAACGACTGCTTAACGGGTTAGCTGCCTAGTAATTAGATTTCTCAATCCGAAAGAACCTTCATAAATTCAGTTCCATTTATTCAAGCCCAAGAGCCAGAACGAAGCACAGTTTGCCACAGAGGCAGAGTTCTGTTTTGTTCTATCAGATCTCAATTTGGGAAGATGCATTCCGGATAGAATTCACAAAGGAAATAGGTATAAACTTTTCCTTAAGGTTCACTGTCACTAGATTATATCATTTAGCAAGGACAGTCGACTTACAGAGCAAGTAAAAGCTTCCAATTTTGCTGATGAAAACGATTCATTATTATCTTCCACGCAGCTAAAATATAATAATAGTTGTGCCAGTCCTGGCCTGTTTTCCTCAGATTCATCCTCTCCTTTTTCTGCTCTGCTTTCTGTCTCAGGGGGCCCATGGCCTGCAGGTTGTTTCCCAGACTCCCATGTCAGCTGGTGTCCAGGTCAGCCAGTGGGAGGCAAGGCAGGGGTGGGGAGCACAAGAAAGGAGAAGCCAGAGTATTTCTCCCCATTTTCTCCACCTCAAGTGGCTTCTCTGACAGAGGCTGCATCTCCTCTGTGTCTCTTGCTCCTACAAACAGTACCCCACTGGTTCCAGCATCTACCAGGTGATTTTGGCCCCTGGGTTCTAGTTACAGTCTCCTCCCCTTGTCCTTGTACCTAGAGGTGATAGCAGCTTCCCGCTGTTGCTAACCTCTAGGTTTAGCTTTTAAGCCCTCCCCTCACCTGTTTAATCATGTCTCTATAATTCAAGTCCCTCAGCTGTAAAAACTCAAGTAATTTCATCTTCTGGTTAGACTGGCTAATACAATGACTAGTACGTTAGTAAGTAAACAAACAAACCTCCATGAACCGTGAACCATGCAAACAAAAATTCCATCCCATGATAAAACTGGGAAAAAACTACAGTCTGCAGATTCTTCAGTGGTTGCTTTGCTCTTCACAGTAACCATATAACTAGGAATATTTCTAGGCTCTAAGAGGAGTAAGTCCTTGTGTGTTTGTGTGCCTGTCGTGATTATTCAGGGATGAAGTGTGTTGTGGTGGAAAAACTGTAGAATCTGAGTGGGGGTCTCCTGTCTCTGTTCTGCCACTATCTACTGGTGTGACCTTGGTAAGGGCTTTATGTCCTTGGGTCTGTGTTCCATTCATCTAAAAATGGGGAATCAAAGTACTTTCCCTTCACAATCTCTTCCGGTTCTATAATTCTGTGATTCTAAGCTTATGGATAAATTTTGCATATATGCATGACTCCAAGTGTATGATTATTCTTAGAGCTGTGCACAAAGCCTATACCTTCTGTTGATGAATCTGCATTTCATCAGAGAAATGTGTCTATAACCAGTGCTCAAATTAGAACCCAAAGAATATTTTTGCCAACTTGTTTTATTATAGTATCAACTTAGTACCTGAATGTGTTTTAGAACTCTACCTACAGTGTGGGTTCATTGAATTATTGTAATGATTATCTGATTAGCATAATCTGAAAAAAACAGCAGGAACCTTGCTTTAAGGTAGATGGTTCCAAAGATGGCTGCAACAATATCTTCCATTCTATGTGCTCCTTTGTAAGGTGACCTTGACACACCCCATCAAAAGATAGAGTCTATTTCCATCAAAAGATAGAGTCTATTTCCCCTCCCTTTGAAACTGGGCTATCCCTTTGATTTGTTTTGACTTAAGAGATTGCAACAGAAGTGATGTCATATAGCTTTTGATACCAGGTCTTATAAAGTCTACAGCTTCAGCCTTTGCTTCTTGGGATGGTCCTGCTTGGTACCTAGCCACCATGTTGGGAAGAAGCTCAAGCAACCATGCTGAGAGGCCCAGGTAGAGGAAAAGTGAGCCCTCTGCCAAAATCTCTACTTGAGTTCTCAGCCAGCAGCCAGCACCAACCACCAACCACACGTGTGAGGCTGTCTTAGACATTTCAGCCTTCCCAGTACCCAGGTAACATCACACAAAGAAGAACTGTGTCTGCTCAGTACACAGACATTTTTTAAAATGTTGTTGCTTTAAGTCACTAAATTTGAGGGAGGTTTGTTAGGA
Organism: Globicephala melas; assembly: GCF_963455315.2. NCBI lineage: Eukaryota > Metazoa > Chordata > Mammalia > Artiodactyla > Delphinidae > Globicephala > Globicephala melas. Next base: position 78,001,641 of record NC_083320.1, on the reverse strand, counting down.
GGCAATTTCTCCAGATTAAACAGAGTTTAATATTGGAGCAGAACCTCATGTCTAAAATACATCAAGCTAGTCCTCCATTCATCCACTCCTTCATTCAATCAAATAAGTATTTACTGAACATCTACTATGCTAAGTGCTGAGGGCAAAAAGGAGACCAAATACAGACATGTCCCTGCCCTAGTGGAACTTGCTATCTGGACAGGGAGACAGACATTAACAAAAAAATCTAATTACATGTTAAATAATGAAATGTTAAATAAATCGTGATGGTACTATTGAGAACTGGCACAATGCACTCTGGGGTGAGGTAAGTGGCTAAGGAACTAACCTTAACAGGGAGGGTAGAAGAAGAAGTGAAGACTAAACTTAGGTCTCAAGGAAGATTAAAAAATCAGCTAGGCAGAGGGGAGAACAAGAGCCCTCCACACAGACAACTCAGCATGTGCAAAGGGCCTATGGCAGGAGGGAGGGTGGTGTGTTCAAGATCTGTGTCCAGAGCTTAGAGATCATGGCTTAAGATGAGGCTGGAAGCTGGTAGGAGCCAGGCCTTGTGAGACTCTGCAGTTCTCATAAAGGCAGACTTAACAAGGAGAGGTCAACAAACTGATCTCACTCTGATCAGATTTTCCTTCGAAAGCCAGTGGGGAGAAAGGTGGGAGTAACCCCAGTGAGAGTAACCTGTAGCATTCTGCCACACAACCTGTATGCAGTGCCACCCATGGGTATTTCATATACTCAGCACACATGGGCATTCTGCAGACACCCTAATTCCTTGCTCCATTTCACCGTATTATTTGTATACATCTATGTCTCCATAACTAGATCATAAAATCCTTTGGGTACAGAAGCTGTGTCTCATTCTTCTTTTCATTCCTATTCCACAGTACCTAGTGCAGTGCTAGGCACATAGCAAATATTTAATGTGTTTCCTAAAAATTTAAAACATGAATAAACAATCTATTCATAAACAGCCTGTCAAAAGTAATCTCCCGAGACAAAATTCTACAGCCTTTCTTGGAAAGCCATTCCGATGATATCAACGCTCTTCGGAAAGTCCTGCTGTAAAAGCATCATTCCTTTCTAATTGTAGCCAATTCTTGAGTTTCGTCCTCAGTGAAGACTGACAACAGCCCATCACATTTCCAAAGAACGTCTTTATGTACTTTTTTTTTTTTTTTGGCTGCACCGCACAGCATATGGGATCATAGTTCCCCAACCAAGGATCAACCCGAGCCCCTGAAGGGGAGGCTCAGAGTCTTAACTACTGGACCGCCAGGGAAGTCCCATCTTTGTGTACATTTTGAAGATCATTACTGGGTCACCCCTAGCTCTCTCTCCTTTCAGTGGCAAAATACTTAATCTTCTCACGTTTCCTCAAAGAAATAATTTAGCTGCTCCCTGGATTCATTCCAAAACCTCCATCCCTCCTAAATTGTGGAGGGCAGCAATCTAGGAGACCAGGAAACAAGGTCAAAGATGCCAGAGGGACTTTGTGAGCAGTCCTCAGGGGAGAGGCAGGCTCTCTGTCTCAGTCTGTTCATTTTCAGGCCAACTCACATGTGTACCTGTGTATGTGTGTGCACACATATTCATCTGTGCATATACACACATGAACACTGAAATTTTTTTACCAGCTCAAAGAATAAACACTGTTCTATTTGATGAGTTTGCCAGCTGTCCTCTGTTCTTTACCACCAGCCCAGATTTACCCATCTGATTCAACACAATCTTTTTTTTTTTTTTAGTAAGTGAAATCTTCCCCCTCCCATCTCTGTAAATGATATAGCAGAGAAATGAGCAGCACTGTTTTTATTGGTATCCTCACTATCTTCATCATGTGCAAAGGCATCACAGAGATTGTGAAATACATCAAGAATTTGAAAACAATAAGCCACTGGTCACTCTACAAATAATGAGTCTCTAGTAACATAAACAGCTGTTGTGCTTTTTAAAAAAATACTTTTTTGGCATTTGGGTGAAAACTGTTTAATTTAATTTCAAAATACACTGTTAAAGTTACATTTGGAATCATTTTTCATCTCTTGTCAAATAAATAAAAATCCCTCAGTTATTTTATTGTAGCCATTATAGAAGTCTATATTATGCCATTTAAACAAGATCATATATAGGATGCGTACCGAACTGTAAGTGCTCACAAAAATTATGTATTATTTTTGTGCAGAAAAGTTAGTTAAGATTGTGTATATAATACAATTACAGCTAGCTTCTGAATTTAAATTAGGCCATCTTATTACACCAACAAATCCTAGCCTATTTTCAGAAAGACTTATGAAATATATTTGTTCCAAAAATCTGCAATGGTTTAAATTACTCTCGAAATTATTTAGCATGAATACTTTTTACATTTTTAAGCCAACACATACCAGCACACTTAACAAGAACTTATACATGCATTATCTCACTTTTTCATTTAAATTGAGGAAAGAATAAGAATATTACAAAGGATATTGATGGCTCTGTGCTTGGAAGAATAAAACATTAGTGAAGTGATGGTGTAGCTGAACTCAAAAGTTTTAGTCAAACAGTTCATGGAATACACTGCTGTATAATTAACATTTCTAAGAAGTTGCAATAATAAAACACTACCAAAAATAGGCACCTACAAAATAACATAAACAAGATCTCAGTCACCTAACTCAATTTTTGTAAAAGATGAAGAATGTCTTTGCTTTATTAAATACATAAATAATCTAAACACTGCAAAAAGGATAGAATACACTTTCAAATGAATTCAGAATCCAAAATATATTTATTTTTTAAATGTACATGCTTAGTACTCACTGGATTAAAGAGTCGTAGGAATAACTTCTGTTTCTGCAGAAAATGAATGCCTATGTAATCAATATTATGTAAATATGCTCTATGGACTTTTTAGGAGAGGTCTGAGTCCAATTCTGAGTCTAATACCCAATTCGTCATGGATAATCTGTTTAAATTGATAACAATCACTACAGAAACACAGTGCAGCTGCCATCATAGGTTAAAAACACAATGATCTGAGTGACCCACAGGGAAAAAAACTTCCCAGTGTCACTCCAGCAGCCCACAGCGGAGCCTTGGGATAAAAACGTCGTGGTGCGATGACCAAAGTCCTCCCAGGGTACCCCGAACTTACACACCTCGACAGTTTCTGTTCCAAAGAGAGATCAAGGTGATTCCCTTTTGCATGATCTCTCTAGCACCCAGCAGCTATGTAGGGGTAGTTTCTTTGCAGCAAATTAAGGGGCAATTTCCTGTGTCAAGGTAAAAGGCACCTCAGCATTCAGCTGAACCGGCGATTTTTAGCACTGTCAACACGCACTAGAACCACGCAGAAGAAAACCCCTAAGAAAACAAACACTAAGTGTAGCACCACCGAGACCCCCGAAACTGAGGGCCGGCCTTCGCTTATTTCGATTTAAACCAGATCCGCTGTCTTTCCCTAACTGAGCGAACCAAATAGGTCCCAAAGCGAGACCAAACTTTCTGTTCCAAATGTCTTTCATTTGACCAGAGCTCGGAGATGACAAAGGAGAGTATTCAAAATAGGGCAAAATAGAAGAGCCCTCTCTCAGCCGAATCACAGCAGTTGTCCGGCCCCAGGGGCTCTGATCGCTCAAAGTCCAGTCACACGACTAAAACGCTTCCTCACGCATCCAACGTGCAAAAAGAAATAACTTCCAGTCTTAAATTCAACGTCCCTGACCTAAAAACTAGGTCCCCGCCGGCTTGTGTCCACACCCACAAACTAACTTCCCAGGACCCGAAGACTTGGGAACCCGGGGCAGAGGGTGAAGGACCAGCCGGAACTCCCGCCCGCGGCCGAAAAGCGACGCGCTGAGGCATTACCAGCCGCTCCGGCACGTGGGGGCCGCGCGCTCGGCTTTCTGCCCAACCTGCTCCCCTGCGCCCGCCTCCTACCTGTCTGAGGATGAAGCTGGTCGAAGTGGTGCTGCCATCGGATCTTTTCAACCTGCTCCTCCGGGTCGTGGTGCCTCGGGCCACCTGGACTCGACACACGGAGCCAGAAAGAACCCGGTAAGGACGGCAGTGTGGAACCGGGCGACCACCCCTGGCTAGAGTCCGCCTCCGGACACCAGATCCCCGGGGTCCCCCAGAGCCCGCACCCAAGTCTCCTCCGCGGTCCCCAGATACAGCCTCCACCCCACCCACCCACTCAAGCCTCGACGGCTGAAAAGGCGCCCGAGAAGAGCAGCCCGCGAGCACCCACCACATCCATTAACAAAGACTCTCAGGGTGCGGGGCCGAGTCCCCGGCATGGGCTGGGGACGGCTGCGGGCTCCGGAGCGGGAGCGCAGAGACCCGAACGAGGTGAGAAGGAGGAGGAAGAGAAGGAGGAGAAAGAGGAGGGGCGGAGGAGGAAGGGATGCGGGGGGAGGGGCGAGGGAGCGGGTCCTCAGACTCCCAGGACTGGGGGCCACGCGCGCCGGGCGCGAAGGCGGGGCGCTCTAGGGCAGCCGAAGAGGGGGGAGGAGGGTGGAGGAGGGTGGAGGAGGGGGCGGTACCTGTGAGGTGGGCGAGTGCGGCCCGTCCGCGGTCCAGTTCTTGGCGTAGGAGGAGGACATGGTTCACAGCCGCATGGCGGGCCCGGGCGCTGTGGGCGGAGGGCGGTGAGGCCCCCGGACGTTCGGAAGCGGGAGGTAGGGGAGGGCGGCAGGACTTCCCCACCCGCTCCCGGGACCGCGCCGGCTCCCGTGCTCCCTGCCCCTCCTTCCGAGAGCGCAACACCTTAAAGCGACCGAGACGCTTCCCCCGCGCCCACAGCGGGGTCCCGGGCAGCGGACCCCGCAGGCGCAGGTCCTGCGGAAGGGGCTTCTCGGAATCTCGCCTACCGGAGCCGATCGGGAGAAGCGCTCTCCCACCTAGCGAGCGCCTTACATCAGAGCTTTCCAGAGGAGAAAGGGAGGGGGGGAATCGGGGATGGGGGTGGGAGGATTAAAATAGTCTGCACAGTTTAGAATGAGACAAAGGTGGCACGGTTCATGAATCAGGACTTTGGGAGGGACGCTGGTGCAGTGTGGCAGTGAGTGGGAAGAGCCGACCCGGGTGTGTGTGTGTGTGAGTGTGTGTGCGCGCGCGCGCGCGTGTGTGTGTTTGCTGCACTGGAATTTTAAAAGGGCAAGCAAGAGTCGAACCTTTCTTCCGCGACTTCACTCATCTGCCCACGGTGGTAAGGCATGGGGTTTTGTGGTTTGGTTTTTGTCGGTGTTTTTGTATTGTTTTGTGAACTCTAGCTTCAGAACCCCAAGCCATACACATCCAGGCAGCCGCGGGAGACTATGACAACCTGAGTCTGACGGGGATGCAGCCCCGCAGGAGACCAGCATACCCCAAGGAGTTTTGAAGGTCATGTTAGACCTGCTAAAAAGCAAGAGTTGGCCACGTGCCTCCCACTTCTACGCGGACATCTGTTTTCAAGGGAGGAAACTCATCTTTGAAATCATACACAATCTTTGCCATTGTTGCAACCCTTGGTTTCCTCCTGCAAAAACATACTAGAGATTAATTTGAGATCAAATTAAAAGCGAATTGTGGAGAAGAGGGATTTGAAGTAATAAGAAGAGGGAAGAAAAACATGCGAATTCAAAAATAAAGAGACCCCGTTTAATTACAGTAACTGCAAGAGAAATCCATCAGTAAAATTTGCATAGTATCTCAAACTGCTAAATCAGCCCATGTCACTTTGGGTTCTAGTATTTTTTTTAGGGAAACTGCCATGTTTGTTTTAACAATTGGTTGGCCTTATTGAGGTCCTGATTATGTTTTACCATCCACCAGACACTTTCTTTACATTCCCACCCTCTTCACTTAATCCAGACCTTCAATTTTTTGTAACAGCCTAATAACTAGTCTCCTTGCCTCATGGCTCCCTGCTGGACACACATACACACACACACTCCATTCTATCTACGCACTACAAGCAAAGCCACTTTCCTAAAATCTCTTTGCCCAAGCCACTCTTCTCTAAAAAGCACTCATTGCTTTCAGCAGCCCACAAGACAGGGTCCAAATTCCATGGTCCAACAATCAAGCCCCTACTTTTCTGGTCGCCACCTCATTTCTCCAACTTGATCTCTAAACAGACCTTCCGGCAAGCAGACAGGTCTACTCATTATTACTCAGACATACCAAATACAATCCCACTTCAGCACCTCTGCCTTGGAATGTATCCTTCCCCCAACCCACATTGGGCTGAATGCTACCCTTCTTCCCAGCCTAGCTCAGCACACTCTCCCTCCACAGAAATCTCCCCTGACCATTCCAGGTCTGGGTAGTTTCTTGTGCCCCTGAAAAACTGGAGCATTTATTCTCTGGGCACTTAGTGCAGACTGCCTTGGTTTACTTGTTCTCTTTTTGTGAAAGTCTAATTTCTAAAATAGATTTTTAGCTTTTTATCTTCCACTCTTATACCTCACATATAGTAGATATTTCATAAAGTATATGGGTAATGTTATGTCTGCCAATGCATAACTCCTGCTTTAGTTACTGTCAACTCAATCCATTTTTAGTTCTCAGCCATTTTCCTAGTTGATACTTACTCAATACTTACAGAATGAATTACTATGTGGGCACTGGAATTTGAGTTTTCTGGTGTTCCACTGCCCACAGTCTTACTACTTTGAGTTATCAAAAAAGAATCTACAGCAGCATGACAGTGAGGGGTTCTCTGTACCTACCTTACAGCAGAAATGGTGAAAATAGTTTCTAAAAAATTCTTTAATCTCTGGAAATGGTCCTGAGGGTATGCAGCCAATGAAGAAACCTTTATTCAAGAAAATTTACTAAAACTCAGTAAGAAAAGTGAGCCTGTGGTATTTGAACTAAGACCTGCTTTCCCCTCCACCACCACCTCCAACCAGTTCAGAAAGAGGGAAACTTACTGTACACTGGTACAGCTGAGAACACAGGGCTCCCTCTCCCCTCAGCTCCCAGATGGAGGGTTATTTTCCTGAGAGGGACAGGTCATGGGGCATTTATCATCCTGCAGCAGCCACCTGTTGCTGAGGCTAAGTTCCCATCAAATATAGCAGAGAGGTGGGGGCTCCCTTCTTTAGCCCAGCCCTCACTTGTGGGATGGGGGCTCTACCTTGGACACAGTGCCACTGAGAATATTGGGGCCCTGATCACTCATGGAGAGACAAGCCAGAAGACCGGCCTACTGCCCCTCCCTACCAAGCACTCAGCTCCTAAAGTGAGGGTGTCACTCAGAGAGATACACCATTGTCCCTGCCCCCAGAACCAGAGCTGAAAGAATGAAGTTGGACCCCTACCTCACACCACGTACAAAAATTAACTCAAAATGGACCAAAGACCTAAATGAGAAAGTTTTACATAAAAATGGAAAACTATTAGAAGAAAGCATAAGGGTAAATCTTCATGACCTTGGGCTTTGCAACGGATTCTTAGATATGACACCAAGAGCACAAGCAACAAAAGAAAAAAAAAGTAAACTGGGCTTCAAAATTTAAAATGTTTGAACTTCAAAGGGCAATATCAAGAAAGTGAAAAGACAACAGGATGGGAGAAAATATTTGCAAATCATATTCAATATATGTAATAAGGGACTTGTATATTTTTTATATATATATATATATACACACACACACACACACACACACACACACACACACACACATATATATATTACAACTCGGTAATAAAAAGACAAATAACCCAATTTTGAAATAGGTGAAGAATCTAAATAGACATTTCTCCAAAGAAGATATACAAATGGCCAATAAGCACATGAAAAGATGCTTGACATTTTTAGTCTTCAGGGGAATGCAAATCAAAACCATGAGGACATCTCCCTGGCAGTCCAGTGGTTAAGACTCCGATGCTCTGGGACTTCGTGGTGGCGCAGTGGTTAAGAATCCACCCACCAAGGCAGGGGACATGGGTTCGAGCCCTGGTCCGGGAAGATCCCACATGCCATGGAGCAACTAAGCCTGTGTGCCACACTACTGAGCCTGAGCTCTAGAGCCCGTGAACCACAACTACTGAAGCCCGTGTGCCACAACTACTGAAGCCTGTGCACCCAGAGCCCATGCTCTGCAACAAGAGAAGCCACTGCAGTGAGAAGCCCACATAGCACAACGAAGAGCAGCCCCTGCTTGCTGCAACTAGAGAAAGCCCGCATGCAGCAAAGAAGACCCAACACAGCCAAAAATTAATTAATTTTTTTTAAAAGACTCCAATGTTCCACGGAAGGGGACACAGGTTTGATTCCTGGTCAGGGAACTAAGATCCTGCATGCTCCATGGTGCGGCCAAAGAAAAAAACAACATACCATGAGATACCACTTTACATGCACTAGATAACTATAATGAAAACATAAGATAATAAGTGTTGGCAAGGACACAGAGATATTCGAAATATAATACACTAATGGTGGGAATGTAAAATGGTGCATCTACTTTGAAAAACAGTCTGGCAACTACTCAAGTGGTTAAACATAAGGTTACCAAATGACCCAGCAATTCTACTCCTGAGTATATACCCAAGATAAACAAAAGTATATGTCCATGCAAAAACTTGTACAAGAATGCTCATAGCAGCATTATTCATAATAGCCAAAAAGTGGAAACAACCCAAATGTCCACCAACTGATGAATGGATAAACAAACTGTGGTATCTCTATACAATGGAATATTATTTGGCAATAAAAAGGAATTAAGTATTGATACAAACTACAATATGGATGAGCCTTGAAAATATTAAGCCAAAAAAAATGAAAATATTAAGCTAAGTGAAAGAAATCAATCACAAAAGTCATATAGTGTATGATTCCATTTACATGAAATGTCCAGAATAAGGAAATCTATAGAGACTAAAAATAGACTAGTGATTGCTTAGGGCTGGGGGGATATTGAGGTGATAGCTAAGTGTACAGGGCTTCTTTTTGAGGCAAAGAAAATGTTAATAAAACTGATTAGAGTGATGGTTGCACATACCTTTGAATACACTAAAAAGCACTGAATTGTACACTTTAAATGGATGAATGGTATGGTATATGGATTACCTCAAAGCCTCTATTTTGAAAAATCTTCAGACTTTAAAAAGTTAACTCAAAATAGATCATAGATCTAAGTGTAAAATGCAAAACTTTAAAATGTCTAGGAGAAAAAATAGGAGAAAATCTACATGACTTTGGGTTTGGTGATGAGGTTTTAGAAACACCACTACCAAAAATGTGATCCAACAAAGTAAAAGTTGGTATGTTTGGCTTTATTAAAATTAAAAATTTCTGCTCTGTGAAAGACTCTGTTAAGAGAATGAAATAAGTCACAGACTGGGAGAATACATTTGCAAGACACAAATCTGATAAGAACTTGTAAACAAAATATACAAGCAACTCTCAAAAGTCAACAATAAGAAAACCCAATTAATAAATGGACAAAAAATTTGAACAGACACCTTACCAAAGATGATAGAAAATAAGCATATGGATAGCAAATAAGCATATGAAAAGATACCCAACATCATTTGTCAATAGGAAAATGCAAATTAAAATGACAATGCAATACCACTACACACTTATCAGAATGGTTAAAAAAAATTTTTAATTGACAATACCAATTGTTAGTGAGGATTAGAAGCAACAGGAATTCTTTTTTTTTAATTTATATTTATTTTAATTTTTGGCTGCATTGGGTCTTTGTTGTGGTGCTCAGGCTTCTCACTGTGGTGGCTTCTCTTGTGGAGCACGGGCTCTAGGTGTGTGGGCTTCAGTAGTTGCGGCACACGGGCTCAGTAGTTGCAGCACGCAGGCTCAGTAGTTGTGGCTCACGGACTCTAGAGCGCAGGCTCAGTAGTTGTGACGCATGGGCTTAGTTACTCTGCGGCATGTGGGAGTCTTCCCAGACCAGGGCTCGAACCTGTGTCCCCTGCATTGGTAGGCGGATTCTTAATCACTGTGCCACCAGGGAAGCCCGCAACAGGAATTCTTATTCATTGATGATTGGAATGCTAAAAGGTATAGCCACTTTGGAAGACAGTTTGTCAGTTTCTTAATAAGCTAAACACACCAACAGTCCAGCTTACGTCCACACAAAAACCAACATGCAAATGTTTATGGCAGTTTTATTTATAATCTCCCCAAACTGGAAGCAACCAGGATGTCCTTCAATAGGTGAATGGATTTTTTTAAATGTGGTAAATCATACAATGGAATACCATTCAGTGATAAAAAAGAATGAACAAGCCATAAAAGGACATGGAAAAACCCTAAATGCATATTGCTAAGTGAAAGAAGCCTGTCTGAGGCTACTTTTATAGCTACATAAATGATTACATTTATATGCGATTCTAGAAAAAGTCAAGCTATAAAGACAGTAAACAGGTCAGTGGTTAGAGACAGGGAGGGTTGAATAGGTGAAGCATGGGATTTTTTCGGGTGGTGAAACTATTCTGTATGATACTGTAATGGTGGGTATTTGACACTATGCATCTGTCAAAATCTATAGAACTTTACAGCACCAAGAGTGAACTTTAATGTGTGCAAATTTTAAAAAATAATCATTTAGGAAGTTTGGCGATTCCAAGATGGGATGCAGAATGTGACAAAAGAATATTATTTTTTTTAATTTTTATTATTATAAATATATGAAACAACTTCACTGAAGGGCGTGGGGGAAAGAGTACTGGCCTAAGTAACTCTGGAAATGAGTAGAGTCTGTAAGACTAAAGGCAAAAGGAACTGTGCATAAGCACTGTACTGCAGTTGACAAAGTTGTTTCCTGATGGGGAAAGGTTAACAATTCAGAAGTCACTATACATACATACTGGAATTGGACAATTAGGTAAACAGATGGCCAGTACTGGGAGCCAGCTTTTCTACTGTTGGAGTGGAAGGTTACAGATGAGCAACAGGAGAAGGCTGGGGTGATCCATGTGGTAATGGATTAGAGTCAGAGACACTGGTATGAGCTCAAGTGTACCTTGATATAGATTCAGATGGTTCCATATAGAAACGTTTATAGATATGTGTATATACACAGGTTAGTATACACACATATTTTCTTGCCTTCAGTTGAGGGCCTAGAAATAACTATATCTCAGCAGCAACAAATGCATCTAGGATCCAGGTCTTGGTTTCTAATACTATTCTCTAATAAAGGGGCACCTTGAAGAAATGGCTGATTTTAGGAGTGGGGCAGGAAATATATAACATAAGCCTGGAGCATCTTAAAGTGCCAGAAAGTAAAGAAGTGCTAAAAACAAAAAAAAAAATGATTGGGAGTATATCAAAGGGGCACAGGAGCAAAATGAAAGAGCTCCCAAAGGCCAAAGCTGGAACACTTTGAGCAATAAAATAAAGTAGTATTGGAATATATCCTAACGTATAAAATAAATATCCATGAGCTCATAGTGATAAAAATAAATGATTAAATAAATAAACAGAAGAGAAGAGACAAACCTTCCATGCAGAAGAATTCCAAATACTCTTATTAGATACTCCACCCTTCAAGGAGGAAAGCACAGCTGCCCCTCCTTCAGTATGGGCTGCACATAGTGACTTCCTTCCAAAGAGTGCAACTTGGGAAGGAGAAGTGGAGAAACTTGACAAACACTACCTCAGCCAGGTGTTCGAGATCGATCAACATCAACGGTGATCAGGATGACAGTACATACCCGTGGTATCAAGTGAGGAGAAAGGCACTTTACCTTTGGGGTCTTCTTCCCACAAACATATAACACCAGTCTATTCATGAGGAAAATGTCATGCAAATCTCTATTGAGGGACAGTCTACAAAATATATGACTGGTTCTCCTCAAAACTGTCAAGGTCATCAAACACAAGGAAAGTCCAAGAAACTGTCACAGCCAAAGGGAGCCTGGGGGGACATGATGACTAAATGACATGTGGTATCCTGGATGGGATCCTGGGACAGAAAAAGGACATGAGGCAAAAGCTAAGGAAATCTGAATCAAGTATGGACTTTGGTTAATAATAATGTGTATTGATTTTAATGGTAACAGATGTACCATAGTAACATAAGATGTTTATAGGGGAAACTAGGTGTAGAACTCTCTGTACTATCTTCACAATTTTTCTGTAAATCTAAAACGATCCCAAGATAACATTTTATTTTTAAAGAGTCTAAAATTTCATAGCTGGAAGGGAACTTAGTAACCATCTAGAACAAGCCCCGCTTTTAGCAAATTAGGAATCTGAGCTCAGGAGAATGACTTGCTCAAGAGCAAATGACCTTACACTCTGCTTTCCTTCCTCAAACACTGAATGCTGCCAAATCACTTTTTCAGCTGCAAATACTCTTAATAAACTTCATTCTGTCACTTAATACATTTTGAAAAGTGCTTCCTACAGTTACTATCCTGTCTGAGGCACTGTTATAAAAAAAAAAACCATGATTTGCAGAACTCACAGCTCAGAATCGTAAGATGGAAGTGGTTTCATGTTTAAAAATCAAATTACAACACACTTTGTCTAGGGTCCACGCACCTGGAGAATATTGTTTGTATTTTTAAGCTAGGAGCATACAAAATCACAACAGTAGCACATGTGCTCAACTGCATAACAATCCCAATGTAAATTTTCTGAGTTTTTGTCTTGGGAGGATCTACTTTGTCTTGTTCTAAAGAATTTCTCCAATTACCTCTTCTCCCCCCACCCCTCCCCTAATGCTCTGGTTCAAACTTTGCAAATCTGTTCAAAAGTCACATAAAGCCATGGACCTTCTGGATATTAAAGATTATTATAGTTTCAGAAATTGGAAAAAAATTCCACTTTCTTAACCCTAAAAAAGCTTATATGCTATAAAACCCAGTGAAAATGCTATTCTCTGGGTACAATTTTAAAGGGTACAAATGATTCAGATGGTAATGGAAGTAAATTTTTAAAATTTAAGTTTGAAATATAATTACTGTGAAGATGACTCATAAGTGGGGAATTATACTGAGATGCTAACTATTAGCTAATTTAAATTGTTTACTATTCTTTTACCAGTCATATTTGTCATCTTTGCTTTGGTAACAAACAACCCTAAAATCTTAGTGTATTACAACGCCGTGGAGCCCGTGATTCTGGTCCAGGCAATGGCTCTGTTCCTCTTGTCTTCCTATTCCCAGGCCCAGGCTAAAGGAGCAGCCCCGATCTGAGACATAGTAGCTCTGAAGAGGGTAGAAAACAGAGTTACAGGAATTTCGTGATGCCTCTTTAAGCTTCTGCTTATATGTGGGCATTTGTTGCATCAGCTCATATCCCATTGGCTAATGCATGACATGCAACCAATACCAAAATCATTGAATGGAGACATACTACTCCAGAAGTCAAGAGCATGGGCAGGTATGTATAAGCCTCTTCCAGGAAAGGGGAGAGTAAAAACCTACAAAGAACAATATAACCCTTCACTTGAAGGATAACTTACTGAACTAGGTAGGTATAAAATCTGATCACCTCTATCCTTCATCATCTTCATTCTGCCATTTTTGGGTGTCATAAATAATGCTAATTCTTTCTATAATGTTGAAAGGAAACATTCTTCTAAAAGTTCAAATTAGGGAATTCCCTGGCAGTCCAGTGGTTAGGACTCTGCGCTTCCAATGCCGGGGGCATGGGTTCAACCCCTGGTTGGGGAACTAAGATTCCGCAGGCTGCGTGGTGTGGCCAAAAATAAATAAATAAAAGTTCATTGGTGCTGAATGTTAATTAAATTCCAACTAATATTCAAATACTGTACTAGTTTTCCTACTTTTCTGTCCTCAGTGAAGGACAAAGGCTTACAGAGATTCAAAGTTGGCAGAGAACATGAATGAATCTATACCAGTGGTTCACAGCAAGCATAAACATGTAAACATGGAAATGGAGATATCCAGTATTGTCAGGACGATTACGTAGAATTTGCTTTTTCCTTAATCCCCATATCCTCTCGTTGTGTCTCTTATTAATGTCACCTGCCTAAATTACCTATGACCTTTCAACCTTCTAGGTGACTCCTTTATTTACTGAGTGTTCTTCATAACCACTCGCTCCTCCTCCAGCCCATAGCAAGGGTCTGTGATGTACTGTTTCCTGCCGTAAGCCAGAAAGAAATGTTCACTGTGCTTCTGTGCTGCTTCAGTCCCTGAGCTCAGAGTGGAGAAATGAGCATGCTGTTCTGGAGTATTATTCAATGAGCAGTGGAGACACTGAGGTTTTTTTAAGAGCTATTAGCCTTCTTGACAATTAGGACCCTAGCCCCCTTTGTCTCTTGACAGTTAAAATAATGCCCTTTTCCCTGGATTCTAAGACAACTTGGAGTTTAAGATGCATCATTGGTTGAACAGCTTTGAGGGAATAAAATGAAGTCCTACAATGCATGCCTATCCACTGTAAAATACATCCTGATTTCACACGTTAAAATGGAATGATTATGATAAACAACAAGGACAAGGATAAGAAAAGTTAGAAGAAAACACAAATTTATTGAATGCCAGGCACTGTGAGGTGCTATGCAGCTCTCTGCTAAATCAATTTTTATTCTTCATTCCACAAATGTTTTATATGCCTATGCTAGGCCCTGGGAATACACCAATGAGTAAAACACAACTCCAAGTTCTGAAGGATTTTGTAGACCTAGTGGGGGTAGGAATGCTTTCAGATACAAATAGCAAAACCCTACCAACAGTAACCTATACAAATAGGGTTGACAAGAGATAGACTTTTTTTTTTCACATATGAGGAAGTCCAGAGGAAGAGAGTCTAGAACTGGTAGTGCTCTCAAAGGTGCCATCAGAGCCAGGTATCTGTAATCTTCCTGAGCCATCATAACTTTCTTCCTCATAGTCACAATATGGTTGCTTTATCTCCTGACATTGCATCTGCCTTGTAAGCCATAAGGGGAAAGAGCCAAAAGCCTTTTCTTTCAAAGGTGTTTCTCTCATCCTAGGAAGCCCTCCCCAGGACCTCTGACCTATATCTCATTGACTGAAACCGTGTCATTGGGTCACCCATGGCTGCAAAGGAGTCCAGGAACGCAAGCCCTATTATCTTATTTACTGATTTCCATATGGAGGAATATTAATAAGATGGTTGGAAATGCATGGTGAGTAAAACTATAGTATCGCACACAGAGACATCCATGTGACACACAGACAGATCATTCCAATGCAACATGGCAACTAGGCTAAGAGAGTTACAAGATGCTACTCACAGAAGGGCAGCAAGGTCTGGAAGCCAGAATCAGTGAAATTTGGGCTGACACTTAAAAACACAATTTATTAGGTGATCAAAAGCATTTTAGGCAGAGAAAACGATAGGGCCAAACGCAGGCACAAAAAAGCAAAATTAGCACCTGAGGAATTTGGGGCTTGGGGGTTGGAATCTAGCATATATGTGAGAAAGTGGAGGAGCTTAGAAGGACTGACATGGGTGAGATCATGAAGACCCTACCTAATATGTGATCCTTAAGAGTTTAGCCCTTACCGAGAATGTAACAGAACCCCAAGCTCAGGTTGAATGATTTTTCTCAGCAACTTTGGTTCTTGGAGAAACCAGCCTATGTATGTTGACGGCGGGTCCCCAGGCTTCAACTCGGAACTACTCTCCTAGTTCAGATCACTCAACTAGTTGTCACTTGCTGTCTTCCTCAGAGCAATCCCTTGAATTTCACTCTTTCAGCAAACACAGAACCCTGTCAGAGTCTCAGAAAGAGCCAGTCTGTTTGCATCAAACTCTGGTATCATCAGCCCACCTGTGTGACAGAGCTAAGTGTACTACAAGTTACACAGTAAATAGATCCAGCCACTTGTATGCTCTTCTTTAGATGAGCGTTCTCACATCTGAAGGCATTTTAAATCCATGTGAGCCCTTGGGACCCCATCAATCTCAGTGATTTGTGAGAAAGGAAGCTGTTACCTGATAACCTTAATATACAAATCATTTCTAGGCGATAGTCACACTAGTGTAAAGGAAAAGGGAAAAGGGAAAAGGCACATGTGTGAGCATCGGATAGACCGGTTCATAATCCTAACTTTGCCACTTAACTAGCTGTGTGACCTTGTGAAGATTATTTAACCTCTTTGCCTACCTCTCTAACAAGTGTTGAGAATTCAATGACACTGTATATGAAAATGGTTTACAATCAAGTCAAAGTGCAACATCTGATGTTATATGACCAGTTAGTGCATGGTGAAGCGAGAAACAACTCAGCCTTGGAAATTCAGTTCTTAGCATCCCCAGCATATAGTAGCTATGTTATTATATGAATTAATTAATGAATGCTAATAAACCTGTAATTTTTTAAATCTGTTTTAAAATAGAAGTGACAGGAGCAGCTTAAATCTTTAATCCCCATCTCCACTTCCAGGGACTTCTCTGTCTCTCCTGAGGTTAAAAAAAAAAGTCCCAGTTTTAATAATCAAGTCAGATGTAAATATATTAATTCTAGCCTTTATTGACTAAAAAACTATGGTGTGCTTGTACTAGAGAATCTGAACAAGAGCTTATTTGACCATGGGACAGTAACAGAGCAATTTGAGTCTGAATTTATTTACCAGGCACACAAATAGTAACACCAACTTGTAAACACACCTGGACAGGTCTGTCTCTGTGGCAGATACTATAGAATGGCTCACTCTACATTCATTCCTAATCATCTTCTTTCCTGCCTTCTCTATATTATATAGAGGCTGGAAAACAAAATAGTCACTTTCCCAGACTCACTTGCCGTTAAGGGTAGCCTTTTGACACAGTCCTGACCAAAGACATGTAGGCAAAAATCCCTGCGGGAGGGTTTCCCAGGAAAGAAATATGATAAAGATTGTATTTGTCTGGGGTTCTATGTCCCATTTATAAAGTTTAGACAATGTACTTTTCACAACACTTGTTTGAAGTTACTTGGAGAAAAAAAAAATTTATGTGACAGCTAAAAACCACCTCTACATTGACACCCAACATATCTGTTCATGGGCTACCTGTTCACCGTGGGGAGCTATATGCTGACAAGATAGCACTGAGTGGGGAGCTATATGCTGACAAGATAGCACTGATTCCCCTTTTGGTATGTGACAGAAGTAATCAGATGAGGACAAGGCTGTCACCTCTTAGAACTGCAAACTATACAGCTATGTGGTTGATGCATTGCAGTTGGAGGACTTAGGTTCTAGAACTGACCACCATTAGAGTACGTTATAGCAGTGTCAAAAAGCAGCTGGTGAAAGAACAGTCTGTTCAACAAATGGGGACAACTGGATACCCATATAAGAATGAAGTTGGGAGTCCTACCTCACATCATGTACAAAAACTAAATCAAAATGGATCAATGACCTAATTATAAGAGCTAAAACCATAAAACTCTTAGAAGAAAACAGGAGAAAATCTTCATGAGCTTGGATTTAGTAATGAACTTAGATATGACACCAAAAGCACAAGCAACAAAAAAATAATAGATAAAATGGACTCCATCAATATTAAAAACTTTTGTGCATCAAAGAACATCATCAAGAAAGTGAAAAGGGCTTCCCTGGTGGTGCAGTGGTTGAGAGCCTGCCTGCTGATGCAGGGGACATGGGTTCGTGCCCCGGTCTGGGAAGATCCCACATGCCGTGGAGCGGCTGGGCCCGTGAGCTATGGCCGCTGAGCCTGCGCATCCGGAGCCTGTGCTCTGCAACGGGAGAGGCCACAACAGTGAGAGGCCCGCGTACCGCAAAAAAAAAAAAAAAAAAAAAGAAAGTGAAAAGACAACCCATAGAAGGGAAGAAACTAGATCTAAGTCATGTATATAGTAAGAGTCTAGTGTCCATAATATATAAAGAACTCTTACAACTCAATAACAAAAGACAAACAATCCAATTAAAAAGTGGGCATAGGGCTCACACAGATATTTTTCCAAAGAAGATATACAAATGGCCAAGCACAAGAAAAGATGCTCAACATCATTAATCATTAGGGAAACACAAAAACCACAATGAGGTACCACTTCTCATTTACCAGGAGAGCTATAACTTTTAAAACTAGGAAATAAACGTCGGTGAGGATGTAGAGAAATTGGAACCCTCATGCACTGTTGGTGGAAGTTTGGCAGATCCTCAAAAAATTAAATATAGAATTACCACATAACCCAATAGTTCCACTCTTATGTATAGATCCAGAAGAATTGAAAATCAGTACTCAAATAACAGGTACATGCATGTCCATGGCAGTACTATTCACAACAGCAAAAAGGTGGAAACATCCCAAGTATCCATCAACAGATGAATGAATAAACTGTGGTATATGAACCTCATATATTACGGTATATATAGAGATGCACCTCAAAAACTTTATATTAAGTGAAAACAGCGAGACACAAAAAGTCTAATTTTGGGAGGTGGTGGCTGCACACTATAAATGTACTAAATGCCATTGTTCATTTCAGAACGGCTAATTTTATGTTATATGATTTCA
The DNA here is from genome assembly GCF_963455315.2 of Globicephala melas. NCBI lineage: Eukaryota > Metazoa > Chordata > Mammalia > Artiodactyla > Delphinidae > Globicephala > Globicephala melas. Next base: position 77,983,232 of record NC_083320.1, on the reverse strand, counting down.
CCTCAATTTTTTTTTAAAGGTAGCAGGCTCCCTAGACCACATGTAATTAGTAGAGGTCACTGACTTGCTGTAAAGATATTGGAAAGTCTTTCTTTTCCTCATTAGTATATTAAATGGTATAAAATAAGAACACAACTCCATTCTTCAGTAGCCTTTCTGGGGAATATCCAATCCAGTTTTCTGGTTTCTTCTTCTGTTCCTCTGCTTGCCTTTGAACATTTCTCCTTTCGTTCAATACCCACTACTCAAGATAGAGGAGAAGAGTGAATAGTAAATGCATAAGCTACAATCTTGTTAACACCTCTGGCATAAAGAAAGCAATAATTGAAATGTAGATGTTTTTTAAGAAAATCACTAAAAATGGGATTATGGGATTATCAGGGGTCTTAGTTTCATTTATCCATGCAATTTCATTATAGTTTGGAAAAGATAATAAAAGATTGCTATTGGGCTACAAACATTTGTCTCAGAACTCTTGTGACAATTTTAACCAATCTTGTAAAAGTTTGGAATGCTTGGTATTCAGATTTTTCTGTACACTTTTATCCAAGTTCATTAGTTTCCTAGTGCGGCCGTAACAAAGTACCTCAAACATAGTGCTTTAAAACATTAATTTCTTCTGAGTTTTAGAGGCTAGACATTTGAAATCAAGGTGTCAGTAGGGCCATGTTCCCTCTGAAGTCTCTAGGGAAGAATCCTTCCTTGCCTCCTTCAGCTCTGGTGGCCCCAGGCAGTTCTTGACTTGTGGCAGAATAATTCCGATCTACGCCTCCATCTTCACATGACTTGCTCGCTGTCTCTGTGTCTTCTCTTCTTATAAGGACACCTGTCATTGGATTTAGAGCTCACCCTAAATCCAGGATGATCTCATCTCAAGATCCTTACCTAATTCCATCTGCAGACTTTTTCCAAATAAGGTCACATTCTGACATTCTGGGTGAACGTGAATTTTGGGAGGACACTATTCATCCCACTACTCTACGTAAGCAACCTAATTTTTTTTGACACAGTAATGTTTTTTAAAGATGCAAACTCAAATTTGGCTTGGTAAAATTAGAATAATTCTTCTGCAGAAAGCTTTATTAAAAAATAAATCTTGGGGCTTCCCTGGTGGTGCAGTGGTTAAGAACCCGCCTGCCAATGCAGGGGACACGGGTTCCAGCCCTGGTCTGGGAAGATCCCACATGCCGCGGAGCAACTAAGCCCGTTCGCCACATCTACTGAAGCCCGCGCACCTAGAAACTGTGCTCCGCAACAAGAGAAGCCACCGCAATGAGAAGCCCACGCACTGCAACAAAGAGCAGCCCCCACTCGCCACAACTAGAGAAAGTCCGAGCACAGCGATGAAGACCCAATGCAGCCAAAAATAAATAAATAAACGTAAAAAAAAAAAATCTTTAACCTTCAAACAAAAATAAATCAAATTAACAACAAAAAAATCAAATCCCTAGAATTGAATGCTCCCTTTACTTACTAAAACTGATGTAAGTAAATAAGAAAAATGCCTTTTGACAGAAACAAAGCATGACAGACTGGTGCTATATTATTTACAATTTATTATTTACAAAAATAACTTCAGCTTTCTCATCATAATGACAATTCAGTAAATCCTCTCTTAGAAGTCAGGGGCCTTGACACTTACAATTTTTACTAAGAAAAACTTGCTTTTTAAATCTTTAAGCCATAATTTTTTTTAACATCTAATAATCAATTTTTTAAAAAATTTGGACAATGAAACTATAACTATCTTCAAAAATTTATAGTGAAATTTGTTACATAGTCAAGTATCAACTCCTAGTTGATATAAATATTATAATTATTTAATGTTCAGGTAATTTTATAAACAAGTTACCAAATTACAAGACAATACTGATAGACCGTACATTTTCCAAACTATAAGAACATATCCTACTTTATACAGTTTAACATCCAGGGGAAATTTTTCCTACATTAGCGAAAATTAATTTTATTATAAATTTTCAGGAATTCTTTCTAATGTACCAAGATACAATATGAAAAAGCAGAAGTTATTTTTATTTTTTATATAAACCTATGAACCTAATGTAGAAATCTGATGTTAGACAATTCCTTTGGCAGAAAACATTTAATTATAAACAGGTCTTAAATACAATCCATAAGATCATGAAAAAGAAAGAAAAATAACAACCCTGTGTTTCTTATTAACACCAAAAATATCATCTCAGTACACACATTCAATAACGTTTTTATACTATCAACAACCTGCAACACAAAATTCATTACAGTATGGCAAAAATAATTTTTAATTTAAAAGGGAGAAGAAACTTCTGGATGTATAAAATTTCACTGCTAAATGCCAATATACACTATATACATGTTGCATGTTATATCATTACAAAACTACATTAGGTGAACTTAAATGGCAGATCCCAATTTAGTGGGTGTGCAGTATTTATTCTACTTCAAAGACTTATACAGAATTAAGCTCTTACAACTCAGATCACAACTATACATGAATTATTTACACAAACATTAAAATAACTTTATTAAATATTGTTTGGGGGGAAAAATAAGATTTTCCATGTATATGCAAACACTAATTATTATTAAGAGCAGCTTTGTAAATGTTTTTTATGTTTTGTTTTCTTTAAAGAATAGAAGATTCATTTCCAAAAAAGTAAGGTGCCATTTTAGAATTTTTTATAAGTATATAATTGAATCCACATAGAAGGAAAATACTGGATAAAAAACAGAACAGAGACATGAAAGGTTAAGTTTCTTTCCAGTTACTTGTACCTGAAATAAGACAATGACAGAAATTGGGCTTTCAAATACTGCTTGTTTTTCCCTTTACATGTAGACCAAGTAGTATACATAAGACTATTTTGTTCTAATATACAGTTTCTTTGAAAAAGGAACATACTTATAATCAAATTTCTGTAACTACATAAATGACAAAAATTTCCAGAGTACTGTCTTCAAACGGATTCTTGGTAGAAAGATTAAGGGCTTTCTTTAAAAAACAATATAGAAATCTTGCTTCCATGCAAGTTAACTTTTTTTTTTTTGGCGGCTTGTGGGATCTTAGTTCCCCGAACCAGGGATCGAACCCGGGCCCCAGCAGTGAAAGCGCCGAGTCCTAACCACTGGACCACCAGAGAATTCCCACAAGTTAACTTTTTAAAAACAAAACTTATGTCCATTGTTTTTCCCCAGTCTAAATACCATATATCTGTAAGCATATGTATTTGCATGTTGTGTTATCTAAAAAGTTGGCAGATGATGCAGTAGTGTGCAAATTTTTAGGAAAGAAAACAATCCTTATTGGTTTACTACCGAACTCCTAAAGTACATGGAATCTGTTAGCACTATAAACTCACTTTAAAACATAGCCTTCAGGAAAACTGTCTTGATGGCTTCCCTATAAAGCCATTGCCTGTTATTATTCCACAGGCTCAGGATTACTTTTGAAAGGAATGGCCAAAATTTTCAACAGTCTGGCATACCAGTGGTACTCAAATCATCTCTTTAAAAGAACAACATCAATAAAAACACACATCATCCACACTTGGTATATATATCACATCAAATTATTAGGAATGTCTCATAGCTTAAATTCACATATACTCTGTAAAAAGGGAATGCAGCATCTCTGCACACCACACTACAGGAAAACAAAACAAACAAAAAAACTGACCATACCTTCATTAGAGAATGGCCAAAATCACTTGAAAAGGTCATTAGTGGCAATTCTAAATGCCAAGGAACCTTGTAGGAAAAGAAATCGTTTTTTTCCAGGGAATGGAAATGTTTTGTGGGGCATTCCTCAGCCCACTTGTTGGCATGACTGGGGGACTGGCTAAACGCTTTATCACACAACTGCATTTACATGGTCTTCACTGATAATAACAGAAAACATTTTTGTTCCTCCCAAAGTGCTCTTGCTTCTGTAGACAATTATATGCTAATTACTACTCAACACACCACTGAGAGCAAAACTGACAGTACTGCAAACACAACTACAATTTAAGAAGCCAAAGGAAATATGTAGGGAAGCTAGCGTACACAAAAACATGTTTGCCTTTTAAAATAATGATGGGTGGGAAACTCTGAAAAAAAAATATGCAGACAAAAAATACTTAAACGTTTCAGTGCTCTCCCAATTACCATATTTTAGGGGTAAATGGTGGTTTCTTTATACGCTCCTATGTCATGTTGTTTAGTGTCATAAGGCTACTTACTGGTTGTCCAGATTTGTGTAGAGAGATTTGAAAGTAAGAAAAAACTAACTGGAAGGAACCTGAAGCTGCCTCTCATCAAAAATTTGACCTCAAACAAGTTGGGACTGAAAAAACCTTTTATGGCCTGTTAGAGTAAAATACGTTTCTGAGCTTTATTCATGGGCCTTTTGAGCTGAGAAAAATTTTTTTTCTTCTTTTAATATTTTCAGATTACAATCACTAGGGTCAAGTAGTACACTTAGGAAGGCTTTCAAGAAAATGCTTGGTTTGTTTTTAAAGGAGAGGCTGCTGCTGAGGGTAATCTGTTTGCTGCTGTGCAACTGAATGAGCTGGAGCTGCCACTGCAAAGCCTGCCGACCGCGGCAAACTGGAAGTAGTGCTCTGGTGAGATGACAGATCCACAGACATCCCCATTTGCTGTGTGTAAGCAGCTGCACCAGTAGCTGATTGAAGGTGAGAGTTCTGATTCATGTAAGTAGGATTGGAAACAGTGTCTTGTCCAGCACTACAAACAAAATTTTAAAAAGAAAGCCATAATTACTTTACATTATCTAAGTTACGGTCAGAGATCAATCATCATGAGAAAATAAAAATGTCTTTTCCGTGTCTTAAAGTTTATATACCTCTACTATTCCGATTATGATTTAACTACTCCAGCTATCCAATACTGTTAATGTAATTTTTATATTTGGGAAGAAGAAAGTACTCAAAAAGAAATAAAATATAGGATTATACGGCCTATCTAATTCTGTTCTCTCCAAAATCTCTCACGGAAAACATTTAGAAAGCTTTTGAGGAGATGCAGATTGTTTCTGATGCTGGCGTCCTTGGCCAGCTGCAATGAGAACAAAACCCCGGCTCAAGTACACCCTCGGCCCATTTTCTCCCTTCCCTCTTCTCTCGATCAGCACAGAGGAGACCACTATTCCTCACCCACTCTTTATACTTTCCTTTGGTAGGGCACTTTCAAAGCTGCCCGGGATAGCTTAACCTGAATCCCTACATAAAAATAATAAAGGCAGGGAGAACATGTAATCCACATAGGGTTCTGAATCTACCCTCAAAATAGTCCTGACCTATAGTTTACTTATTGACACTATACAAAAACAAAACAAAACCCCCAAAACCCCACTAAGTTGAAAAGTCACACCAAATCGCAGGACTTTCATGTGTTCCTGTAATTACTACAGCATATCTTTTAAAAGATATATAATTTTTAAATGCACCAAATACACTGCTTCAATATAGGAGGATTAATGTCTATACTCGTCCAAAAATGAGTAATGTCTATACTCGTTTTTCTCTCTGTAATTCCTAGTGTCACCCAGGATAACAAAATTTTTACATTTTAACTTAATCAAACACCAATACCAACAGATTTATTTAATTTCCAGATAATGTCTAAAATTTATACACATGGAATTTAAGAGTGGGAAGAGACCTTACAAATCATTACATGTGACTGTACTGAATAAACATTTTGTGTGGTTAAGCAAAGTTAACAGAAGGCAAGATTTAAACATGTTTTTCAGAATAGAAGTTAGTATGAAAACTTAGACTACAAATTCCACAGTCAAAACACTTCTTTTTAAGAGTCGAAGTAACACAAGTTTTCTGATTTTTAGGAGTACATGCTCCTAAAATATGTCTGGGACTACTTTACTAGGCTGATTAGAGCACCGTGCTAAGTATACCCTTACAGGACCCAAGTACAGGCTTGGGTCCTGTAAGGGACAGTTAGCTTTATTTTGTCCCGGGGACTCAGACCATAAGCCAGGTCTAGGCACCATCTCAGTATGGTTAACAAAGCTAAGACAGCACCATTCCAATTTCATGGGATCTTGAATGGGAAGTTTTACAACTTCATCTCAATAGCAAAAGAGGGCACTATTATTATAAAGAGAAGGGTCTAATTATTCTCATTCTGAAAATCTGTGAAACTTTAATGCATATAATTACAAAATTAACACAGCTCCCAAACACTCACCTTAAATACGGAGTTGGAGCAGGCTGTGTTGTCACTGAGGAATTCACATTTGGAGGCAGCGATCTCAGTGGACCGATTTGATCTGGTCCTAGGCTGTAGCTTTGGGCAACAGTGACTTGGTGAATACTTTGACCCATATAGTTTGCACCATGTGGTTGAACTGGATATGTCTATTAACCAAAGAGAAAAAGTTGACTTACTGATCTCCCAAACAACTACCTAGCAATTCATTTAAAACTTTAAAAGACTTAAATGAAATAAAATGTTATACTTCTTTGGGGAGCAATCTGATTCTACCAATCTATCCACCCTAGTATAAAAAGCGAAGCGCTTCCAAATCACAGTGCCAAATCTATGGAAATTTATGATTTACTTGTTCTTTTATTTTGCAGGGGGTTGAAAGGAAGGGAGGTGGTGTACTTTTAAGGAGCACGTTGGAATCCACCCAGGTTGCCTATTACTAAGTAACATGTCTTGCTGAAGAGCCACAGAAAACTATATACTCCCTTGAAGGGCAGCACAGTATCACTTCAAGTTACCATCAGAGAGATGACCTTCTTCACCCCCATCTCAGGTGACTTATTCAACTTCTTAAGAATGAAACTTAAAAGAGCAAGTTGAAGAATAAATGGTATCAAGGCAGAGTGCAGGCCCTCTCTGCCAATGCCTCCTTCATCCTGCCTGCAGGACAGATAGGACAAAAGGAAAGAAGAACTATGGGTAAAGGAGATGTACTCTTAAGAAATAGCAAAGGTCTAAGTCTCTGTGAATATTTATATGTGCCCTACTTAATTTCCAGGGTAACATACAGGATCTACCATCTGCTTACCAAATACAGCATCAAAACGATGCACGTTTAATAAATATCAATCGCTCCAGTTTTAAACTGAGCTCATTTTAAAAATTAATTTTTATTGGAGTATAGTTGCTTTACAATGTTGTGTTAGTTTCTGCTGTACAGCAAAGTGAATCAGTTATACATATACATATATCCACCTGTTTTTAGATTCTATTCCCATATACGTCATTACAGAGTTTTAGGTAGAGTTCCCTGTGCTATACAGTAGGTTTTTATTAGTTATCTATTTTATATATAGTAGTGTGTATATGTCAATCCCTATGTTCCAGTTTATCCCTCCCCCCCCACCCCTTCCCCCTTGGTAACCATAAGTTTTAAACTAAGCTATTTTTAAAGCAAAGACCAATGACATGAAAATTCAGAATGCTAGAAATGCCAAATCAACTATGACATTAATAAGTACAATCATATTACCTCCTTAGCAGACACATAACAGCCCACTGACCACAGGCTGAGATGGTGGAAGCAGACCTCTTCTGCAGGTTAGGATTCCTGAGTGGCCTTCACAGATGCAATTAATGGTGTGTTACACTAACTTTTTTTAGTACGAACTTTTTTTTTCAAATTAGAATAGGAACTTTGAATATTTCAAATGCTGTTATGCACGAATAGTACAGATAGCATCATGTGAAGACTCAAACTAGACAGAAAGCTAGCTTTTTTTTTTTTTTGAAAGCTAGCTTTTTAAAGAAATGAGTTATGCTTAGCAAAACACAGACTGTAAATAGTATGCAACTAAACAGAAAAACCTGACAAAGGAATAATAAATAACCCTTTACAGACACACAAAGAAGTAAATACAATACACAGTCCCATAACACAATGGCGCAAACATTTCTTTTTGTTCCATGTTCATAGCAGCAGCAGATAACTCTTTGAAAACAGAAGCAATATTGAATAAACTCCAGCTGTCTTTTCTATCCTCATATGTAATGACTCTTTCATCATTTCCAAAAGTTCAGGGCATGGCATATTTGATAAATGCATCTTGTCCGATGTGAGTTACCATGGTAACTATTCTTTTTTTTACTTAACAATTATGTTGTGTCAAGTTATCTAGATTATGCATCCATATTCTATCTTTTCTCCTTGGTGTCTCCTTCACACACTCCTTTACATACCAGTTTTTGTAAATTAATATGAAATTTGTTCATCCAAACTCATTCTGAATTCAACCACTAACTGGCCGAAATTTCAAAAAGGTTTCAGAATAATGGATATTGATAAAAATAAATATTCAGTTCAGCTGGGAAACACAGAAAAGGTGTAAAGTTCTGGAAAAGATGGTGTTCATGAATGGCTCATGGAACCTGCATCTATATGCCTGCATCATATATGTTATGCATGCACAATTTAAGTTGTGCATCTAAGAAAATATAAAGCATGATCTGAGAACAAAATGAGTTCTTTAATGAAGACTTTTAATAATCATGTAAGTCAAAGAAATCTTAACAGAAATTTAAAAGAAATGTTAAATTTTGCTTGCTGAGCAACAGGAACAGCATCAGTACCTCATCTGTAGAAATTGTGACATGCCAGGCACTGTCCTAAATCAAAGGATTTATACTTACAAAAAGGATTTACACTTACATAAAGGATTTATGCTTTATATTTACAAAAGCTTATGAAGAACAGAACTCCCCTCATATATTTAATGGTCTCTTCATTATGTTATAAATGAACTAAAATGTATTTGTGAAATATCAGTGTCTTTGTAATTGTCCTGGTGAACACTAATTGTTTAGCCAACATTTTTTGACAAAGGTGAATTTTATAATGTTATTCATAGACCATAGAAATTTTAATACTATGCTTTAAAGCTTTCTTTTTTTAAATTTAAAACTTTTCTTAAATTTTGAAAAATGTTCTCAAAAATGCTCACCTGCATTGGAACTCCAGCTGATGAAGGTGGGTAATGTGCTGGATGATGGATCTTTGAATAGACTGAATATACTGGTGCTTCATTCATCAACTTGTTATATAGTTCCAGAGCTTCCAAGACTTTTACATTCAATTCAGACAATTCTGAATGCTTCCTAACATAGAAGGGAAGCACTTTAATACTCTTCAAAGTTTTTAAGCATTTTAAGCATATTTTTAATTTTTAGCAACATAAATTATTTTTAAAAATTTACCACATTTTCTACTCATATTTTAAAAGGTTCTTTATATATATGAAAGTATATTCAAAAAGGGAAAATGGGAGGAGGAATTATTTAATTCATGTAATGTCTAGGCTGATATGACTTCATAATATTAGGGGAACTCCTTTCCACACCTCATAAAATGCAATCAATTCATAATTCTGGTGCTAGGAGAATGTTGTTTCTTATGTTACAGGTCTCTGTTGGAAATTCAATTACAAAGAAGAATAATTACTAAATTTAGGAAGAGTCCAAGCCTTAATTAAAAAAATCTTAGTAGAAGAAAGTCCTCAGGCAAGGCCCAGAGCCTGCTATGAAATACAATATGACTGAGATAAAAGTACATTCACAAACAAAATCACACACATTTTCATCTGCTCATACTCATGAAAGGATTAAAAAAAAAAAAAAAAAGAATAATTATCCTTGAAAATGAAAATGAAAACAATATAATGAACTAGTCTCTACTGCTTGTTTGCTGGTTTCTTCCGAAAAAGTGAGTGAAACCAGGTCCAAATAAGAACATTTTCAAATTTGCATCTTCAAATCTGCCCAAGGAACTCCAATGCAAATCCTTTTGACTTGGTACAGTTTTGCCTGTTACCCTGGGAAGTACCCTGAACGGCCACTTTATCTGGCCTAAAGCACCCACAAGTCTGTTTATTAAATGTAGCTTTTTAAATATGTACACAGAGAGACTCGAGAGACAAGAGGCAAACACAGGCAGCCAGACACAGGGCTCCCAAATACATGACCTGGACTGAGTCCTGTCAGGACTTGTCACCTTTCCTCTATCAGAGACTGTTATGTCTCAAACAAACAAAAAGTGCTGTTTCCTCTCTTGCATGTGTGACAGTATAAAGGAGGTCAAACTCTATTTTCAGAAATACCAGTTATAAATCATACAGGAAGCTTCAGAAATTAGTGTCCATGCTGACAAATTTGTGACTAAGAAATAACCATAGGCAATTGGTCCACATAACCCAGTATACTGATGAATACCAGAAGAACATAGAAGGGCAGGATGACTGAGCACATTTGAGATCACCTTCCAGGATTTGAGACATAATACCAAAGAAACAAATTTTTTACTAAACTGTGCCCAACACTATCCTGGGACAGAGAAATTAGGCAGAAGGTGTGGTCCTCTCCTTCAGAAAGACTGCAACTTACTAGGAAGACAAGGCTAAGCACCTGAAAAATAGCAAATGATGTAAGACAGCATATATTTGAATGCAAAATTAAATGAAATAGGTAGGGAACAGAAGAGTTTAGAGGAGGGGATTAATTTGACTGAAAAGGCTTTGGGAGAAGCTGGGACTTAAGCTGGCACCTGAGGAAGGATGGAGAGGCCAAGCAAAAAAAGGAAGGCTAAGTCAGGTCAGTGGGACAGTGTGAATTAAGGCAAGTGAAAGGAACGAGAAGGGTACACGAGAGAAGAATGAAGAGGGTAATTTGATTAAGGTGGTAGAAAACGGTTTTCGGAAGGTAGAAGGAAAGAACGTTAGAACAGCCTGGAACATAGTTAAGTTCAAGCTATGGATCTCTCTTCAATAACTCTATGTACACTTTTTTGGGGTTAATTTATATTGTTTACACAATATAATTTCCTAGTGTGATAAATGCTACAAAATTTCATTCTGTACAATGACAGACAGAAATGAAATGTAAAATTTTAAATTCTGACAGTAAAGTTGTTTTTCTTTTAAGGAAAAACAAACTGACAATGATCCATTCAAGTGAAGAAGCAATATTTTATTCATCTCTGAATGTTTGACAAAGGTAAATAGTCAATAAAAATTTGTTGCAGAACAGCAAGCATTTTCCAGAACAGGAGATGCATCTGCAGTTAGTGGGCATGGAATGGAAAATGCCAGCTGGCCCATTCAGGAACTGAAATTGAAGAGAGAACTGGTTAACAGGTGAGCTTTCACTCAAAAAATTAACTCATATCAGAAAATATCACTCTAATTTTTAATTGTTCTAGAACTTTTTCTCTGAAGATATTCTTTTTTATCAACAAAAATAAAATTATACTGTCATATCTTCGGTTTTTTTTTTCATTATATAGCATGACATCTTTCCATGTCAACAGATATTTATCAGTGGTAATGCTTTTTATTGTAGAATGTATGGATGTAGAATACTTTTTAAACCAATTTCACATTGAAAGACATTTTAGGGCTTCCCCGGTGGCGCAGTGGTTAAGAATCCCCCTCCAATGCAGGGGATACAGGTTCGAGCCCTGGTCCCGGAAGATCCCACATGCCGCGGAGCAACTAAGCCCCTGTGCCACAACTACTGAGCCTGCGCTCTAGAGTCCATGAGCCACAACTACTGAAGCCCGCGCGCCTAGAGCCCGTGCTCTGCAACAAGAGAAGCCACCGCAATGAGAAGCCTGAGCACTGCAACAAAGAGTAGCCCCCGCTCACTGCTACTAGAGAAAGTCCGCGCACAGCAACAAAGACCCAATGCAGCCAAAAATAAATAAATAAAAATTAAGGGGAAAAAAAGAGTTATTTTAGTTACTTTCAAGTTTGTTATAAATAACATTGTGAAGAACACTCTAAGAGGTAAATCTTTGCATATATCCCTATGTATTTAGTATTGCTGGGTTAAAAGATATAGACTATGTTTAGGCTCCAGAAAGGTTTATAATAATTGCACCCCTAACCACACCTAAGATGATACTATCTTTCTTTTTAATCTTTCCCATTTGATTATTCACTGACCATTAACATGCCTTCAATGAAACCAAAGTAACAGATGTATAGGTAGATATTCAATGCTTTCTCCAAAATAAGACCAATAAAATGTGATGAAACTGCTACCATCATTTCATTTACTGCGACAGGGATTTATTTTTCATTTCTGTAGAAAATACAACAAATTTACAAAAAAAAAGTCTCAGGGAACAAAGATTATAATCTTCAGTGACTAGAAAAAAATCTTGCTGCTACTACTCTTCTCTGGTAAAGGTAGATAAGAAGTAAAGTAGTTCCTGTTCTTGTGCTGTTTTGTACACAAGTTCAGTAAACAGAAAGGGAGGATGGTGGAGCACTAAAGCCTTCTTCCTTGTCTGCCATTCACTACGGCTGCCCCCTCTGACTTCAGACAGAAAGCTCTGAGGAATAAGAGAAGGAGCAAAATTAAGTTAAAAGCTCAAAACCCTGACAGTCTGTCTTTCAGTGCTACTATTTTTAAGGAAGTGTAAGACTAGATAGGATAATGAAATTAAAAGGACAACAGAGATACAGAAATACAGGGAACAAAAATGAGAACAGAAGGTATATACACTGGATTTAGAGTCACAAACACATAGGAAATTTCATTTGAAAGTTTTACAAATACTACTTCTCATTATATAACAAAACAATGCTTGCCTAAGATCCCTATTCCCATTTTTGTGCTTTATTCTTCACAACTCATTATCTCTCAACTCCAGCCCAAGTAGGAAAAGGAAGACTGGCACTGTAAGAGCTGGAGTCTATCATTCTGCATGTAATATATTGCCATGAAAAAAACTGCACCAAAATCAAAAGTACCATTCTGCTATTAGTTTGTAAGAGTTTTGGAAACTGAGAAACAATTTCAAAAGATTGGAACAGTTCCACAAAAACTCCCTAGCTTAAAGTTCTGCCAAAAACAAGTAAACTTAGGAAAACTATATTTGTTATTTCCTGCATGAAGAATCTCACCTATCAATCTCTTCAAGTTTTTCATCTATCATTGGACCCATCCGTTGGCAGATATCTGTAAATACAAAAATATTTTAAAATCTTGAAACTAAAAACCAGTTTAAGTCAATTTCAAAAATTTTGAACAACAGAGCACCACATGCAACACCATGCAAAATACAGAGAGAATTAAGTTTATGCTACAGAAGGTACTATAAAAGACCAAATTTAATACTATTCAGCATCAACATTAATATCATGTGACCAAGGCAAAGTCAAAATCAGAACAGAAATCCCACCATGTTCTCTGGAAGTACTAAGTTTGCAGACTGAAATTTGGAGTTACCTCAAAAATCTTAAAAATACCTAGAAAACTATTATTAGCTAAAGTAAAAGGAATTTGAGTCACAGTGTATAAAATATGTAATTAAGTACAGATTAGATATGAACATTTTTCATTTATTTAAGCCATTTCAAAATAAAACATTTTATATATCTCCAAATGTAAACATTGATACAATAGCATAATATTATATATTCATAACCAGGCTTTCTTCCATAAAAAAATTTAATAACATTTATCCATTTATCACAGAGATTTTTCTCCCAATGGATTAAAAAAGACATAAAGACATTTGTTTTGTTTCAGATTTCTTAGAGACTAAAAAGACACATCAGCATGCATCAAATAACTGCATTACAAAGTTAACACAGATCATGTATAATTTTGACATTTAAAGTTACGACACAAGAAAATTAAAAGAGGAATAAGAATTTCGAACATTTTGACTCAATTAATATGCTGTTATTTCTAATTCTGTCCTTTTTTGGACTGCAAATTTCACTAGTGATATTACAGAAAAGCAAAGACTTCTTCACTGGACAGGATAGGCAGTTTTACAGCAACATCTTCTACGTAATATGTTTACTCATTTACTACACCAGTCTATTTCCCACCAGAGATTTCTAAACTCTGGAAGCAACCCAAGGCAGAAGAAATTTAAGACATTATAAATAGCTAAAACATTAAATGACATTAATCCCTAATATTCACCTTCTAAGTCCAAGAGGTCTTGGGAGTCTGGTTTTGAATCTGTTGGATCTATACTCTGCAGTACTTGCAGGGCTCTATCCATCTTATCCTAAAAAATAGGACACTTTACAAAGAGTTTTAATTTCAATGATAATAAAAATTACTCTTTCCAAGCATTCTCAAGGATAATACATTTTAAGTCTCAACAGTTTAACCATTAAACAAAAGAAGGATCCTACCTCATCTATATAAACAGGCTCAGGCTCTGATTTCTTAATTTCCTCCTCTTCATCATCAATTACATTCAATTTGTCCACAGCTGCTATGGAAACAAAGTAAACTTTAAGTTCCTTAGTATTTACTTTGGTATTTTAGTCATTAATTTATAAGTAGCCTGTGATTATCCATAAGAAAATGGAAACCCTTTAAATAATCATCACATTTCATAATCAATATAAATTATTACGTATGTTCACTCATTCATGCCACAACCATTTATTTAGCCCTTACTACGTGCCAGGCATTGTTCTAGGCATTGGAAATACACCAATGAATAAAGCAGATAAGAATCCCTGCCCTGATGGAACTTACATTCTAGAGGAACAAGTAAGCAATTCATGGGAACTGTCATTACAGACACTTTCCTGAGAACTGAGTGTTATCACTAGGGTGAATATATATATATGAGAGAGTAGACAGAGTATTATCTAATTAGCTAATTTCAGAGTTAAATCTATGAACAACTTCTACACTCTTTCCTTGCTATAAAAAATTATTTTCTATATGTACAAAAAAATAGACTTGATTTCAACCTAACTTTGATAACGGTTAAAGCAACACAAAACAGAAACTTTTCCTAGGAAAAAGAAGGCTGAAAAATAACTTACAAACATACATATACAAAAAACTATTTAAATGCTCACTGGAGTACTGCTATAATGTACTATATTTTAATAAAGTAAATTTTAGTAAAAAAAATTAAAATCAAAATTTATATAACCAAAGAACTTATAAGTCCCAACAGTTATTTCAAATATTTGGCTAACTTTCAAATATGCCCTAAGGAGCAGACCTCAGCATAACATGAGGACTTACTGAAAACCCCAAATATTTTTTCCTTTTAAAACTGCAGCTCAATCTCTCTAGCCTATGCCAAGGGGAAATCACCATAGTATAGGATTCCCTGAGCGTGGTCTATATCAAGTTATTAAAACTAGTGTCTCCAATTTTCATACCTACTTAGAGAGTCAGACTAGAGGAATAAAAAGTATAAATAGTGGCAGAGTACTCAGTATTCATCTCTCTACACTTCATTTTAATTGAATGCATCACCCTACCCATACAAAGATGATGTTACACACAGTGCAGCGAGTTTTCAATTTAAGTTCTTTCTCTAGAACTATAAGGATTAGAAGCAGTATGTCCAGCAGTGAGTCAGTTAGTACAAGTACATTCTAACGGCAGACTAGCTGACTTTAGTATCCTGGCTGTCACCTACTAGCCACATAACCTCAGCATCAGTTTCCTTATCTGTAAAATGAGGTAACAAAAGTACCTATCTCACAGACTTATGAACATTAAACGAAATAGTGCAAGCAAAAGATTTGGCTTAACACCTGACAAATGAGTGCTTAAACACCACTGAGCAATTCTATTTTTGATCCTCACCATCATTAGTGTTATCATCAGCTATTCTTTACACTCAGCTCCCCCCAACTCCCTGCCTGCCTAACAAATGGAAGCTTTCTCTGTATGGTTGGCAGCAGCTGAGGGGAACGGTCTATGGCTGCAAAACTGAGTGAAGTTCAGAAGATCTGAACTAGGGACCTACTGCCTTGATTACATGACTTTGTTATTGTTCTGAGTTCGCTAGGATCAAATCAAGGTGAGGAAAAGTCTAAAACTTAGGCGTACTCCTAACCCCTGTAATCAAACTCAGCACTTGTCAACCAGTTCTCCCAACCACCACCCCACCCCCAGCCCGCTTTGATACTGTGCTTCAGTGATGAATAAAACAAATATTTGTTTGTACTGAACAAACACATACTGCCTCTTAAACTATAATTACATTGATTTAAATATTTACATGGTCAAGCACAGCTTATTTTATGCCTTAATTGTACCTCTGTACATTAGCTCTCAAAGGATTTAAAATATAATGATAAGGAAATAACTCTTGGAATTGACCTGGGATAAGTTAATGCCTTAATTTGGTAAGCAGTATGTTACACTGTATTCCTTATAAATAAATGATTTAAAACAAGAGTTAAATGCCAATCTACTTTATATTTCAAACTGAACCACAAAATTCAAGTTAAAAAAAACTTCAATAGATTCAACCTTCCCTCAGACTTAACTTACCTGCCTCAGGTTCTATGTTTAAATTAGTTGTTACAAAATTAGATGGGAAGAGTCCTATTCCTCTGTGATTTTCTCCTTTCCACCAATTGGCATCACTGAAAATACAGTACAAAAATGTCACTTGTTACTCTACATTTCAGTACACTAATGTCAAGAGTAATTAAGATAAAAATTAAATTTAGCCTACTTTGAAAATACCAGCTCAAATCCCACTATATTTAAATGTAGTTCTTCTTAAACTTAATAGGAACTATAAAAAAGCACAAATAAAACAAAACATCCATACTCCCATACTTAAATTTAGAACCAATCAGCAACTGGTCATATTTGATTCTGGGCCTTAAAAAAAATCAAAACATTATAAATAACACTGAAGTTTCCTTTATCAACATCCCCAAGTCCCAAACTCACATCCATCTTTCATACCACCACTATCAAGTTGGTATGTCACCTTCCTTCAAGTGTATTTTTTATTCTTTTACTATATCTATATAGTAAACTCTATAGATATAAATATCTATATAGTAAACTCTATAGATATAAATATCTATATAGTAAACTCTATAGATATAAATATCTATATATCTATAGATATCTATATACCTATAGATATCTATAGTCAGCTCTATAGATATAAATACTAGTCATTATAGATCTTTTAAATTTTATGTCAATACTTTCAGCTCTTGCTTATTCCTTTTAAAGATGCATCACACAAACATGGCATATTTGATTTATCCATCCCCATACAGGCAGACATTTAGGTTATTTCCAGTCTTTCACCCTTATGAAGATTGGGGCAATAATCATTCTAGATTTTAGGGCGTACATGCAACAATTCTCTAGCTTATTCACAGACATGGACTTGCAGGGCCACAGAACACGTTACTAGTATTGCCAAATGTTCCCTAAAGTGGTTGTGGCAATTCACCATCCTCCTTTCCCTCAGCAGTGTGTGAGAATGTCATTTCTGCTCACACGTGTTAACTGTCCAATCAACACATGATGTCACACAGGAGAAATCATCTCACTGCTGTGCTCATCTGCACTTCTGAGCATCCAAAATGCCTTTTCTGTAAACTGCTCGTTCATACCTTCTGTCCACTTTTCGTTTTCCACTGGGTCATTTGTCTCTTTTCATGGATATGTAGGAGTTCTGTACATATTCTGATTAGCATTTGTTTGTCTGCATTATGCAAATACCTTCTCTCAAACTGTCACTGTCTTTTAACATATGCTTACAGTTTTATTGCATGTTGTTTTCTGTTTCTATAATCAAATTTAGCAACCTTTTATGGTTTACACTTTTTAATTTTTTTTTATTTTTTAAAATATTTATTTATCTGGTTGTGCTGGGTCTTAGTTGCAGCAGGTGGGCTCCTCAGTTGCAGCACGTGGGCTCCTTTAGTTGCGACACATGGGCTCCTCAGTTGCGGTAGGTGGGCTCCTTAGTTGTGGCATGTGAACTCTTATTTGCAGCATGCATGTGGTATCTAGTTCCCTGACCAGGGATCGAATCCCTGCATTGGGACCATGAAGTCTTATCCACTGCACCACCAGGGAAGTCCCTACACTTTTTTAAAAAAGAAATCTTTCTCTATCCTTGAACTCCTATTCTCCTATATATTTGTTTAATAGTTTCAGGTTTTCCTTTATATCCCTCTCCCACGTTTAGTTCTTTAAATTTGGAATGAAATTTTATGTACTGTGTGAAGCTGAATCAAATTTTATTTATACTGCACAAAAAACCATCCCAGCAAAATTTACTTAATAGTACACCAATTTTTCTACTGATTTATGATAGCCTATCTTTCAAACAGCAAGCTGCTATCTTTCATGAGCCTATTTTTGGATTCCATCCTGTTGCAACAGTCTATGTATTTATTTACTACAGCTTGTTAATATGCCTTGATACTTGGCAGGGTAAGTACCTTCCCTATGTTACTGTATACCTTCACATTTCCATATTAATGTTAAAATTAAAATGTTTTCAAGTTCTCTAAAAAAAAGTCTTATTGGGCTTTTAATTGGAAATGCACTGTTTATACATTAACATTGGAAAAATTAAATCTTTACAATATTAAGGTTTCTTCACCATAAACATGGTATCTCTCTCCATTTATATTTACATAAATATATTACATATATTTATATTCCTTTGTATCTTTCAAAGAATTTTATAATTTTTTCCATAAAGTCCTTATGTACCTTTGTTAGGTTTATTTATTCCTCAATCATTTATAATTTTTGTGACTATAGAGAATGACATTTTTTTCTACTACATTTTCTAAATAGTTGTGATTAAAGCATACCACTGATTTTTGTATACTGAGCTTATATCCAACAACCTGATGAACTCTTATCAGTTTTAACAGTTTGATCATTGATTCTCTTGGACCTTGTAAATGGACAGCCACAGAATCTGGAAATGATAATTTTGTCTATTCCTTTCCAAACACCTGAAATAGACCCCCTGGATAAGCCTTCTTTCCTAGATGCTTGTACCAGGTGTGATTCTGCTTTCTTCTGGACCCCAACGTTACCTCTTATGGCATTCACAATCTGCATCCCACCTAATTACCTCTAACTTTAACTTCCTTACTTTATTCTAGGTTTCATGAAGAAAGAACTGTGCCCTCGGTCACTTTTTTATTATAAACACAGCTTATTTACATAACATTTTCTCAATAAATATTTACTGTAGCAAAGTAAAATGATTTTATGTATCTACACATTTAAAAATATACTAATGTATCCTTACTAAGTTATTTATAATGGATACCAAATACATTTGCAATCTCTCTTCACAGCAACAAGCTATGAGGTCTCACTCTTGCTAAATTTCATCAATTTCTTTTAAAAGCAAAGTAAAATAGACTTAGGCCCAATACAGACAGATCTATTCTTTATTACAACTTTAAGTGATAGAGAAATTGCGAGGGAGAGGCAGTAGCAGATTAAGAATTGCGGAGGAGCTGAGTAGTTTTTGGTTGCACTGATCAAAGGTAATATAACTATATCTCTTCCTAAAGTTTTTTTTTGCCAGTAATTTTAGAATATACAACTCCTAATATAAATGCCATTCAGATGACTGAATATTTCTGTTTCCCAATTGTGATAATAAACAATATTATTTAATACATTTTTAATCCAAGATCTAAAGAATACTTTATTACCAAATTTAACAAAAGAATAAGAAACTCACACTACCCAGTCTAATTTGAGAAAAAAATAACTAAGGTAGAAAAGGTTCTAGTACGATTTAAATACACCAAAGTCAAAAGCTGAATATCCAGCATTCTAAATTAAGGGTATTATACTTAATAACTTCAAAATATTCAAGAAATATTTAAAACATACCTGTCATCCAAAACAATAATAATTTCACCATGTTTAAAGGTGAGTTCATTGTCCTCCACAGCTTCAAAATCATATAAAGCTCTCACTTTCCTTGCAACTTTATTATTTGATGGAATTTCTGCAGATGGATATAAAGATTTTGTCTCTGTGTGCTGCTGCTTCTGCTCTTGCAATGATAATTCAATAGCTAGTTTGAAAAATTAAAATACAAAAAACAAGACAGCCAGAATTAATTCTTATTTTTTAAAACTTTAATAAGAAATATTACATAATGTACTATTTAATAAGAATAAATCAAGTGAATATCTTATTTGTCCAGTTGAATGCTAAACAATTAGCTTTTGTGGGGGCAGGAAGGGGAGAGGGGACAGGGCAGAGAACCATGACATTTTTTAAAATAAGTTTTTGCTCATTCCTTATTATCACAGTCTGTCATATATAGCAGCTATTATTTTTACAGCAAACAGATTGTGACATTATAATATGGGTAGCTTTCCATATAGGACAAGTCATGAACATATTTCTGTGCTTGACTCATAACTTTGGCATTAAAGAAAAGGTGAAATGTAATCTCGTCAAAGGTAGGACATTAAATACATGTTACTGACAACGCTTATGAGTTCAATCAATCTTATATCTCGTCAATTGTTTCTCTTACTTTTCAGACTCCACTAGTTTTTAGATTAGCAACACTAAATTACACGTGCATGATCCTTTATTTACCTTTAGCTATATCCTCATCTTCTTTGTTTTTGTTCAATGACGTACCATTCTTGGCAGCAACTGAGACAGTCTGTAATGTATGAGTAAAATGAACACAACTACCTTTTCAAGGAAAACACAAGCTCTATGATTATTCGCTCATGCTAATTAAAAAGTTAATTAAGTTCCACTTAAAAGTGAAGGTCTTTGTGATAATATTAAGTAGTTGTTTTCAAGCACTAAAACAGAACATCAGAATTTTCAAGAAAACATTAAAAAAATCACAAAGGGCACGAACCGGCTTACATTTTGCATAAATCTTAGTATCTGACACAGAACCTGGCATACAGAAAGTACTTAAATATGAATCTCTCCTGATTGCACTTCCTGATCTCAGTGGTCCAAGGTCTCTCATTCAGTGAGAGGTGCTATACTGCTACAGGCACAGGGCTATGCGAGCAGTAGAAGCAAGAAGCCATGATAATGACTGAAGAAAAGAGGAGGGAGGACGCAGACAAAAGGTGCAGCTCTAGGCATACACGTTAAGCCCCCTTTTACTACTCATTGTGTTTGAATGGTGGTGGCTCTTCAGGCATAGCAGAGGACTAAGGAAGGTCATGGTTAAACTTAAAGGCATGGAAGACAGAGATGTCCAGGATTCTGAACCATCAACCAGTTCTTTAACACAGATTTTTGAGAATGACCTGCAGAAAGGACAGAGCAGGAAAATGCTAGACTTTTGTTACTTATAAGGTTTTTATCTCAAAATTCTATCTTGAACCCTTAGGCCTGGTCAGCTATAAAGGTTCTTTTTGTGTCTTCAGTCTACAGTCCAAAATTTTAAAAAAATATACAGTACTTCTCTTAGTCTCTTTGCCTAGCCCACATCCTGGAAAAGAAGAGGCACTGAGAGCAAAAGCCAAGACACAGTGTTTTTCTCCCACAGACTAAAAAAAACAACCTACTCTGTGACTCATCATCCCTGCTCCCACCCCTGTCCTACTAAAGCTACCCCGTACATCTCCAAATAAATTTCTCATCTTATAGTTCACCCCATCTTATATGTAAACTACACTATTCACTCCAGGCATATTCATTCTTCAACAAACAGGTCTTGAGCTTTCTCAAGTCCATGAACTGGTTCATGTCATTCCTTCCTTGATGACCTCTTTACTCCTCTCTACATACTGAAATACATTCCAGCCTAAAAATTCTACTCTTCACCTTCTTCACCATCCCAATCTGTAGTTAACCTGGCATCTAGCTTGTGTATCCCTCATCCATATTTGTCAATTATAACTAGTTATTTTTCACATGTATATAGTTACCCTCCAAATTGACTATAAATTTCTTGAACATAAGGGCTCTCTCACACATCTATGCCTTTTGCATGACTCTACATTCAGAGTAGCATTAAACAGATTATTTATGGATGATTCACTTCTCAAAGTTCTCATTTGTAGAAGTAATTCACTTGACAATTACAATGTCTACTCAATATAAGGCACTACGCTAGACAGACTCCTGTAGAGTGCAGGTAAGCAATGATGACTAAGATAAACCTTGCCAGCTTTTACCCAAG
This sequence comes from Globicephala melas, assembly GCF_963455315.2. NCBI lineage: Eukaryota > Metazoa > Chordata > Mammalia > Artiodactyla > Delphinidae > Globicephala > Globicephala melas. Next base: position 77,961,307 of record NC_083320.1, on the reverse strand, counting down.
GTATATATCTTCAAAATAGTATAGGGTCAACCATGAGTCTGAATGATCTCTTACCTGAGAACCTGCTGAAGGAAAAGTAATTCCTTCTTCTTTCATAGATTTAATAGTTGCAGATATCAGACTAAACTGTGGGTCCTTCTGAAATTCTTCTGACCACTCCACCATTAAAGATTTCAGTTTTTCACATACTTTAGGATGAGCCTTTTAAAGAAAAGGCAAAGAAAAAAATTGTTAAAATAAGTACTTGAATTATTTAACAAAGAGAATTACCACCAAAATTCTCTAATTTTATGAACATCAACAAAAGTCTAGCAATCCTTAGCCTAAATGAGCACTTGATAAATGCTTATTTACATTTTAATATATAGTTGTTTCTTGGAAAATTACTTTTTTTTTTTTTTTTTTTGGCGGTATGCGGTCTTCTCACTGTTGTGGCCTCTCCCGTTGCGGAGCACAGGCTCCGGACGCGCAGGCTCAGTGGCCATGGCTCACGGGCCTAGCCACTCCCTGGCATCTTCCCGGACCGGGGCACAAAACCGTGTCCCCTGCATCGGCAGGCGGACTCTCAACCACTGCGCCACCAGGGAAGCCCAGAAAATTACCCTTTTTGAACATCAACATTTATGCCTTATACAATGACAATGAATCTATTATATTCAGAGGTTATTTCTTTTATGTTTTCTTAATATTCTCAATATTAGATTAAGCTTTTCATATCAACTAAACTAAAATTCTGATATTTTTGCCACTAATAGCATGAGAATAGTGCTTCAGAGCTTCTAACAGAAATAAATTAATAACAACCCCATCAAGAAGACCCTCTCCACCCTGCTCTAAAATAAAGGCCCCCTTTGCTCACCATCTCTAATGGGAATCAGGACAGAATGGTGGTTAGTTTGGACTCTGAAGTCACAGAAACCAGAATATGAACATCAACTATGCCACTTAGTAGCTGCATAACCTTAGACAAGTTACTTAACTTCTCTTAAGTCTGTTTCTGCATCTATAAAATAGGAATGATAAGGGAATCTAACTTCTAAGGGTTGTTAAGAGCTTTAAAAAAGGTAGCATACATAAAATGCTTAAAGCAGTGACTGCTAACCCTCAATAAAGATCAGCTATTATCACTAATATATATGATTTGGGGAGGAAAACAGTTTTTGGTGTTACAAATGCAAACAACAAATTTTAGAACAGAAAGTTTTTTTCATTTCAAATCTATTTAAAATGATTTCCCTTACTATACAACTCTATTAATGCTTTATATAGTTAAAAATAACACAGCATATATATTTTTTAATGACAAATTTCTTCTCTTTTTAAAATTTACCTTATTTTTTATCACAGCACGTACTTCTGTTGCAAAATCACGGGAACATACTTCTAAATGAAATATCTTTCCACAGTTTGCCACACAAGCCCCAAGAAGCTATTAATTAAAATAAAAATCAATATATAAATGTTGAGATATTATCTTACTTAACTGAAATAAATACACATTTAAAATTTGGGTGAAATAATAACAAGACTTTCACTTACAGTTAACGCCTGCAGAGCAACATGAGGAACCTTATGATTTACCCTTTTCATTATGGCTTTTAGGCAATCTTTTGCTCTAAAAAAATGAAGAAGGTTAAGTATTCAGAATTTCAATTCAAACATTTACTTTTAAATTTAAACTTATTTGGTAGCAGAATACCTTATATATACACCTGCAAATGTCACTTCATTAAAGGACTCAATCTATCAAATGATCTTACACAATGTTTTGCTCATAGACTTGTAGAACTTAAAAGAAAAAAAAGAAAAAGAAAACTTGTTGCAAAGGTTGTACATTCCAAAATCAAAAATGAAGAGCCAAATCATTTCAAAAAAGGTCAGTCAACACAAGAGAATAATATCATATAAATTACCTTTTCATTTCTTCAAGACAGACTGAGCTTTCACAGAGCAAATTCTTATCTTGTGGGAAAAAAAACTAGCAAGATATACAGTCTCAAAAGATTTAAGTATAAACATGCATGAATGCACTTTGAAAAGCTGTAATGTTAAAACAAATGCTTTCATCAGTCTTCTAAACTTCTAACGTATACTCAGTTCAGCTTGACTGCTCCATTCCATCCCCAAAGCACCATTATTTATATTCATTTTTTCATTATGATTTATTGCATTTACCTATTCATTATTGAAAGGTCTTTTTAGTATATATGTTTTATGTTATTGTATTTACCTACTTCATTATTAAACATGTCTAAGTCACAGGGGAATTCCCTAAATAATTAAGTCTATTCATTGTTAACGTGTGTCCCTGCTGTAAAAAGGCTTTAATTATGTGTTTTAATATTTCAAGTTTTTGGTCAATTCTTTTCATTTGTTCTTTCAGGATGAGGTTAACCACATAAATCCAGCCACCCAGCATGTCTTTACTTTTATCCCCCAAAAGGAAATAGTAAAAATCCCATTTTCCTTCCAAAGTTACATCAGGATAAGAGACACAGATTATTAAGTTCCTAGACATTCAGCGGGCATGACTGGGCATCTTACCCATTAGGAGTGCTTCCAACTTTGTCACATATGTCCATAATAAGACTCCAATCTTCTGTAGTGTTGTACTCATTTGTGGCCTTTTCTATAAGAGATAAGCACACACAAAAATAAGGATGTCTTGCATAACAATAAATACCAAGAAAGACATAAAAGCAGCAAGAGAAAAGCAACCAGTTACACACAAGGGAACTCCTGTAAGACCATTAGCTGACTTTTTGACAGAAACTCTACAGGCCAGAAGAACATGGCACAATATGTTTAAAGTGATTAAAGGAAAAAACCTACAAACAAGAATACTCTAGCCAGCAAAGATATCACTCAGATTTGAAGGAGAGATGAGTTTCACAAACGAACAAAAGCTAAGAGTTCAGCACCACTAAGCTGGCTTTACAAGAAATGTTAAAGAGACTTCTCTAAGCAGGAAAGACCACAACTAGAAATACAAAAATTATGAAAGGAAAAATCTCACTGGTAAAAGCAAATATACAGTAAAGGTAGTAGATTAACTACTTACAAAGCCGGTAGGAAGGTTAAAAGACAAAAATAGTAAATTCATCTACAACCACAAGAGTAATTAAGGGATACAAAAAATGAAAAATTATAAAATATGACATAAAAAAATTAAAAATGTAGGGAAATGTAAGGTGGTTAGAATGTTTTTGAACTTAAGGTCATCAAGTCGGGACTTCCCTGGTGGCACAGTGGTTAAGAATCCACCTGCCAATGAAAGGGACATGGGTTCGAGCCCTGATCCTAGAAGATCCCACATGCCGTGGAGCAACTAAGCCCATGTGCCACACTACTGAAGCCCACATGCCTAAATCCCGTGCTCTGCAACAAGAGAAGCCAAAGCGATGAGAAGCCCGTGCACCGCAACAAAGAGTAGCCCCCGCTTGCCTCAACTAGAGAAAGCCTGTGCACAGCAACGAAGACCCAATGCAGCCAAGTATGTAAATAAAATAAGTTAATAAAAAAAGAAGTCATCAAGTCAAAAAATATACATATGATTATATATATATGTATATGTCTCGATATATATCTATATGTTGATATGTATAAACTTCATGCTAACCACAAATCAAAAACCTACAATAAGGACTTCCCTGGTGGCGCAGTGATTAAGAATTTGCCTGCCAATGCAGGGGACATGGGTTTGAGCCCTGGTCCAGGAAGATCCCACATGCCGCAGAGCAACTAAGCCCGTGCACCACAACTACTGAGCCTGTGCTCTAGAGCCTGCGAGCCACAACTACTGAGCCTGTGTGCCACAACTACTGAAGCCCATGCACCTAGAGTCTGTACTCCACAACAAGAGTAGCCACTGCAATGAGAAGCCTGCGCACCACAATGAAGCATAGCCCCCACTCACCACAACTAGAGAAAGCCTGTGCGCAGCAATGCAGACCCAACGCAGCCAAAAATAAATAAATAGATTTACTAAAAAAACCCACCCCAAAACCTACAATAGATACGCATACAAAAAAGAGAAAAGAATCCAAATGTAACACTAAAAATGGTCATCAAATCACAAGAGATCAAAGGAAAAAGGAACAAAAAAGAACTACGATAACAACCAGAAACAATTCACAAACTGGCAGTAAGTACAAACCTATCAATAATTACTTTAAATGTAAATGGACTAAATGCTCCAATCAAAAGACACAGGGTGGCAGAATAAATTAAAAAACAAGACTTGTATATACATGCTGCATACAAGCAGCTCACTTTAGATCGAAAGATACATACCAACTGAAAGTGAGTGGATGGAAAAAGGTATGTGTTCCATACAAATGGAAACAAAAAGAAAGCTGGGGTAGCAATATGTATATCAGATAAAACAGACTTTAAAACAGACTGTAACAAGAGACAAAGATGGACATTACATAATGATAGAGGGATCAATCCAACAGAAGATACAACAATTGTAAATTATGCACACAACGTTCAAGCAGCTAAATACATAAAGCAAATATTGACAAACAGAAATGGAAATATTGACAGTAATATAATAATAGTAAGGGACTTTATCACCCCATTTACATCAATGGACAGATCATCCAGACAGAAAATCAATAAGGCAACACTGGCCTAAATGACACAATAGAGCAGATGGAACAAACATATATAGAACATTTCATCCAAAAACAGCAGGATACACATTCTTTTCAAGTGCACATGGAACATTCTCCAGGAGAGATTATATGCTAGGTCAAAGAACAACTCTCAATAAATTTAAGAATGAAATCATACCAAGCATCTTTCTCTGACTACAGTGGTATGAGACTAGAAATCAACTACAAGAAAAAAACTGCAAACACAAACACATGGAGGCTAAACAATATGTTACTAAATAACCATGAGCCGCTGAAAAAAAATCAAAGAAAAAATAAAAAAAGTACCTGGAGACAAATGAAACTGGAAACATAATGATCCAAAATCTTTGGGACACAGCAAAAGCCGTTCTAAGAGGGAAGTTTATAGCAACAGAAGCCAGGCTCAGGAAACAAGAAAACTCTCAAATAAACAACCTACACCTAAAGGAACTAGAAAAAGAAGAACCAACAAAATGCAAAGGTTAATAGAAGAAAGAAAATAAAGACCAGAGCAGAAATAAATGAAAGAGAGACTAAAAAAACAATAGAAAAGATCAACGAAACTCAGAGCTAGTTCTTTGAAAAGATGAATAAAATTGATAAAACTTTAGACAGACTCAACAAGAAAAAAAGAGAGGGCCCAAATAAATAAAATCAGACATAAAAGAGAAGTTATGACTGACAATGCAGAAATACAAAGGATCATAAGAAATTACTATGAACAATTGTATGCCTGTAAAAGGGGCAACCTAGGAAAAATGGATAAATTCCTAGAATGTACAATCTCCCAGGACTGAATCAGGAAGAAAAAAAAACATGAACAGACCAATTACCAGTAATAAAATTGAATCAGTAATTCAAACAAACAAACAAAAACACCCTCCAAGAAACCAAAGTACCAAAGTCCAGGACCAGAGGGCTTCACAGGTGAATCTATCAAATATTTAATGAAGAGTTAACATCTACTCTTCTCAAACTATTTCAAAAAACTGAAGAGGAACGAATGCTTCCAAACTCAGTCTACCAGGCCAGCATCATCCTGATATCAACACCAGACAAAGAAATCACACAAAAAAAGAAAATTATAGGCCAATATCACTGATAAGTATAGATGCAAAAATCCTCAAAAACATATTAGCAAACCAAATTCCACAATACAGTAAAAGGATCATACACCACAATCAAGTGGGATTTATCCCAGTGATGCAAGGATGGTTCAACAACCACAAATCAATCAATGCGATACACCACATTAACAAAGTGAAGAATAAAAATCATATGAGCATCTTAATAGAAACAGCTTTTCACAAAATTCAAAATCCATTTGTGATAAAAACACTCAATAAAGTGGGTATAGAGGAAACATACCTCAAAGTAATAAAGACCATATATGAAAAACCCAGAGCCAACCTCATACTCAATGGTGAAAAGCTGTAAGTATTTCTCCTAACATCAGAAAAAAGACAAGGATGCCCACTCTTGCCACTTTTATTCAGCAGAGTATTGGAAGTCCTACCCACAGCAACCAGACAAGATAAAGAAATAAGGGGAATCCAAATTAGAAAGGAAGAAATAAAACTGTCACTGTTTGCAAATGATATACTATATGTTGCTTTTCTATATGTTAACAACAAACTATCAGAAGGGAAAATTAAGAAAATAATCCCACTTACAATTGCATTAAGAAGAATATAATTCCTAGGAATAATCTGACCAATGAGGTAAAAGACCCATAGTTAGAAAACTACAAGAACTGAAGAAAGAAGTTGAAAACAACGATGTCCTGTGTTCTTGGATTGGAAGAATATTGTTAAAATGACCATACTACCCAAGGCAATTTACAGATTCAATGCAATCCTTATCAAAATACCAATGGCATTTTTCACAGAACTAAAGCAAATAATTCTAAAATTTGTACATAATCACAAAGACCCCAAATAACCAAAATAACCTTGAGAAAGAAGAGCAAAGCTGGAAATATCACACTAGCTAATTTCAAACTGCTAAAAAGCTACAGTAATCGAAACAGTATGGTCCTGACATAAAATAGACACATGGATCAATGGAACATAATAAAGAGCCAAGAAATGAACAACACACTTATATGATCAATGAATCCATGACAAAGGAGGCAAGAATATATAATGGGGAAATAAATTCTTCAATAAATGGTGTTGGGAAAACTGGAGAGCTACATGCAAAAGAATCAAACTGGACTACTTTCTCACACCATATACAAAAATAAAGTCAAAATGGATTAAAGACCTAAATGTTAAGACCTGAAACCATAAAACTCCTAGAAGAAAACATAGGCAGAATGCTCTCTGACATCAGTCTTAGTAGTTTTCTTTGGATATGTCTCTTCAGGCAAGGGAAACAAAAGCAAAAATAAACAAATGGTACTACATCAAATTTAAAGATTTGGCACAGTGACAGAAACTATCAACAAAACAAAAAGGCCACCTACTGAATGGGAGAAGATATTTGCAAATGATATATCTGATAAGGGATATCCAAAATACACCAAGAACTCATATAACTCAACATCAAAAAAAGCCATCAACCCAATTTAAAAAATGAGCAGAGGAAATGAATAGACATTTTTCCAAAGAAGACTTACAGATGGCCAACAGACACATGAAAAGATGCTCAACATCACTAATCACCAGGGAAGTGCATATCGAAACCACAATGAGATACCACCTCGCACTTATCAGAATGACTATCATGAAAAAGACAACAAATAACATGTGTTGGCAAGGATGTGGAGAAACGTGAAATCTCGTGAACTGCTGGTGAAACTGTAAATTGGTGAGCCACTATGGAAAATGGTATGGAGGTTCCTCAAAAAATTAAAAATAGTACTGCCATGTGGTCCAGCAATTTCACTCTGGGTATTTACCCAAAGAAAATAAAAACAATAATTCTAAAAGATATATGCACTTCAATGTTCACTGCAGCATTATTTATAAAAGCCAAGATATGGAAGCAATCAAAGCGCCCAGCAAAAGATGAATGGATTAAGAAGATGTGGTGTGTGTATATACATGTTATGTAATGGAATATTACTCAGTAATATTCTAAAAAAATGAAAAAAATATAATTGCCATTGTGACAACATGGATGGATATAAACAATATTATGCTAAGTGAAATAACTCAAAGAGACAAATACTGCATGAACTCACTCATACGTAGAATCTAAAACACAAAACAAAATGAAACAAATCGAAACAGACTCAACAAATGTGGGTGGTTGTCAGAAGGGAGGGATTTGGCAGGGTTGGGGGGGGGCAATAGATGAGGGGAATATTTTAAAACTTCAGTTTTAAAATAAATAAGCCACAGAGATAAAAATACAGGATTAGGAATACGGTTAATAATGCTGTAATAACTTGATATGGGCACAGATGGTTACTAGACTTATTATTATGGTGATCATTTCATAATGCACCCAAATGTCAAATCACTATGTAGTACTCCTGAAACTAACAATATTTTACATTAACTATACTTCAGTTAAACTACAGTAAAATAAAATAAAAATACCAAGAAAGGCACAGTAGTTAAGATTGAGAAGTCTTACCTTTTCTTTTGCCAAATATAAAAGTTGCACAGAAAGATTTCAGACAATGAGTACTTTTATTAATTTCAATTTTAAGTTGTATAATTAAATGTGCTGAGGTACACCAATAAAATGTCTTCTAAATAATTAAATACTAAATAAATTTCAAATGATCAATAATTCTACCAAATTCTTACTTCAAAGAAAGCCTTAAAAATGTGTTACAATATAAGGAAACATGGAGTGAACTGCTCACTGAAGCATTTTTTTAAGAGCAAAAAGGAAAATGGATTAAGAAAATACAGTAAATTCATATAACAGAATGTGAAAATGAGTTATAAAGAACTGAACTGTCCAAAAATCTGTAAATCTCAAAATGATTTGTTTGGCTTATGCTGAGTTTAAAAAGCTTATATATAACATTCACATGAACTTTTAAAACAGCTAAATTGAGATATAATGCACATCCCAATACAATTCACCATTTAAAGTGTACAATTCAATGTTTTTAGTATATTCACAGAGTTGTGCAACTATCACCACTATCTCACTTTAGAACATTTTCATCATCCTAAAAATAAATCCCTAACCATGGGAAATCACAGCCCATTCTCCCCCTAGACAACCACTAATCTACTTTGTTTCTATACGTTTTCTGGACTTCACATATAAATGAAATCATAAAATATACAGTCTTTTGTAACTGGCTTCTTTTACTTAGTATAATGTTTTCAAGGCTCATCCATGTTGAAGCAGGTATCAGTACTTCATTCCTTTTTACAATGTTGAATAATATTTCATTCTACAGATATACCTCATTTTATTTATCCGTTCACCAGCTGATGAACATTTGGGTGGGGTTTTCTTTGTGGCTTTTCTGGCTAAGTTTGAATAATGCAATGCTGCTATGAACATCCGTGTACAAGTTTTTGTGTGGATATATGTTTTCATATCTCTTTGGCATATACCTAGGAGAACTGCTGAGTTGTATGGTAACTGTTCAATTTTTTTAGGAAATGGCAAACAGTTTTCCAAAGCAACTGTATCATTTTACATTCTTACTAGCAATATATGAATGTTTCATATAAAATTAAAACTTTCTGTTTTAAAAAAACATTTAAAAGTATGCTCTATTCTTTAGATATACATATACAGACAGTAAATATATTAACATATGCACAAGAATGATAAACACCAAACTGGAGGTGGATGGGGAATTAAAACAATGTACACAGGGACTTAATTGTATTTGTAAACTTTTGTTTATTAAGTTGCAAAGTGAGTATGCAGAAATTCTTTATTTTATTCTCAGTATCTTTTTTTGTGGTCTGAAATATTTCATGATCAAAATAAAAATTAAAAATGTAAATTTTTAAAAAGCATGGTCAAACTATAGTAATTTAATTATGTAGCATGTTTACTCTTTTACAACTTCAATATCAAGAGGGACAATACAATTTTTTTCTACTAGTATAGAGAAGTGGGGATATAAAAACTAGCACTTTAGAAACATTTTCCTTATGTCTTTTCCCCTTTTAATAAATATATCCTATGATTTCAAATACAGACAAACCTGGGTACTATATACATATAAGGGTACTATTATCACTATGATAAACAGAAAGGATGGTAGGAATCTAGAGTAGCTCCTTTTCTAAAGGCAAGGGATAGTAAAAGAAACCAAAAAAATAAACAGGCTTATTAGCAAACAGCTATATTTTGCAAGTAGGAAAGAAAAATACAGAATCCAGTTGACCTCAATTAAATACTGTAACAAACTTTTAAAAATCATGCAAATTGGGGGCTTCCCTGGTGGTGCAGTGGTTGAGAGTCCGCCTGCCGATGCAGGTCCCGCGGGTTCATGCCCCGGTCTCCGCAGCGGGAGAGGCCACAGCAGTGAGAGGCCCGTGTACCGCAAAAAAAAAAAAAAAAAAAAAAATCATGCAAATTGCCTAACACAATTTAAGGATAAAAGGCAATTATTCTGACATATGTGATGAAATGACAAGTCAGAGACTTCAGAAAAGTAATATATTTTTGCCTACCATAAGTTCTAGACTCAAGCACCAAGCTCTGTAGGTGGAAACATCTACTCAGGTCCAGCTTCTTCCCTTGTACAAAGATGACTAACTCTTCTACAGGGAAAGTCAGACCAGGCTATATTTTTCAGAGGTTTAAAATGCTTAACTATTTCTTAATTACATATCTAATAATTCCAGTGAATTCAAAAGTACAGACAAGAAAAAAAAGAAAGCAAAAATCTTCTAATTCTACAAACCTCTTGGAAAACTATGATGCATATTTTCCCAGACTTCTTCCTATATATGTATATGGAAAAATAATAAAAATATGTGTAAAACTAAACAAAATAGGCTTATAAGTATAAGGTGTCCAAAGAGAGCACCCAAAAACTGATAACCACTTCCCTGCCAAATGAACAAGTTGAGAAACAAAACAAAGAATAAAATATTACTGTCATTACTAATAGAAGCTTTAGGTGTGCTGGACAAATGGGCTTGCTAATAGCCCCAGAGGTGGACATGTTAGCACTAGAAAGAAAAAGAGCTCTCCCTCAGGGGTGAGCCCCTGTACAACTTATTCCATGAAGAAATCACTCAATGGCTGTGGAAAGACTAGCTAGCTGCTATGCTGACAAAGGGCATCAGTAGGGCCAGTTACTCCCTAATTTACCAATCAGATAAGATACCGTGATCATACTAAATGTATCATTTCCTAACCTGCATTTCCACTTATAATAAACATCTCTCCATGTTCATAAATATATGTCTATACTAACATTTTTAATAGCTGCATGATGCACCACTGTATACAGTGTGGCCACAAAGTGCCTATACAAGCTAGTGAGAAGTCATCAGCAAACTATAATTTTAAATACATCAAGTACTCAGCCTCTCTTCTTTGATACACTTACTGTTACCATTCATATTGATGTCCCACATAGAATAAATACAAAATAATTAAAAGAGGTCAGGACTTCATGCATAGGCCTTTCTGTAGATGTGTCATAGCATACACACTTAATCTTATCTACTGTCTGTCTCTGCCACTGTTACTCTTCCTCCACCCAATCCTCAGAAGGAATGTAGACTGCATTATGGCAGGAATTTTTTGTTTTGTTTTGTTCACTATTATTATTTCCAATTCATAAAACAGTATTTGGTGCACATAGCAGGTGCTGAGTAAATATTTGTCGAATGAATGAATGATGCTCATTGCTCCTTCATATCCTATAACCCTGGTACAATGGCTGTAAAGTGGGAAACAAGAGCAGAACTTCTGATTATATGAACTCTAAAAGCCTTTAAGAGGCCCCATGTGCCCCCAGTGAAGTCTGTGCAAACTTCTGGACCAGTTACGAGCTTCACCGCTGAGCAGACATCAAGGGGCTGCACAGGATCAAGCTTCAATAGCAACACCCTGTGGCAACAACAGGCAACCGCACTCGGGGGCTTAAGAGGGAGGTTCCAGTTCTCTGCTTGTTTACTAAAGAGGAATGACAATACCTCTGGGAATTTCAACAGGCAGACAAGGTAAGTGCGGAAGGGAATGCCTGAGAGGGAGGCAAAGGACTTCTTGTACAGTGATATATAGGTGACTAACTTTTTACCTTGAGTCTGAAGAACAAATCACATATATTACATATGACTTGCCAGCTTCATGCTCAACTCTTCTCTTTGCTTATAATCGATGGGGTTTTGTTTTTGCTGTACAGATTGATCTTTTTTTTTTTTAAATGTCATTTGGCAATGTTATAACTACCTGAGATTAAATATTCACCCGTATATTTTTCTGTATATATATTATTTACAGGCAAATCCTTAGTCTTTCTGAAATTTCATTTGGCACATGGAGTGAGGCATGGACAGAAAGGTATTTATATAAATTATATAAATTATATATATATTATTTCAGTAGTTCCAACATCTAAGAATCTATCCTTTCCTCTCTGATCTGAGAAGCCAGCATAATCAATTACCAAATTTTGCCAGTACATATGTGTATGAGTACAAATACACACACTCACACCCACTCATACCCACCCCCCACATGCAAATGAGTCCGATTTTGGACCATCCAATAACCTACCTATTTCTGCTAGAACTCAACTTTTAATGATTGCTTTTTCAATTTTGGCGATGTGATACATAATTAAATGTGAAGCCTTTTCAATACCCCTCAAAATCCTTCTAACAATTGCAAAAATATCTAAACAGAATTGTTTTTACTTGATGTAATCCTTATAGAAAATGGAAAAATCCTGACTTACTCTATCCAGCATAGTTTACTTTCAACAAATACAGGACTCATAATTACTCTTTTCAAAAAGTATAAAATCTAAAGACTTTATAATGGCCTGCCAAAAAGGATTTCATTTTTCAAGTGAACGAAGTAACAGTTAAATTATGTACTTATGAGTATTTTAAACTCCTGGAAAAATTTTAACTATTATAATTAAGGAACCATTCTTTTATAGCATGTCACTTTGCCCAGCGTTGGGGCCATATCTCACATTATCCTATGTCAAATTCATATAGGGGGAGAGAGTTAAAAGAGCCCTCCTGGGGCCTAAATAAATGCTAAATTTCTAGGGTTTGGTGGGTGTAAGTTATAACATTTCATCACCAGGTTTTGATTACTGTATATAGAGAGCTTCAAATACACAGTGAAATACTTCAGAAAGGTTCTAACAATATCATAAAGAATCAGTCCATCAATACCTATAACGAACAAAAGAGTCACCCTCTACAAAGTCCATTATGTTCAACACACAGCATTAAAAAGAATTCAAGTCTACCCATAAAACATTTTTTTAAAATAAACTTATTTATTTATATATATATTTTTGGCTGCATTGGGTATTCCTTGCTGCACGGGCTTTCTCTAGTTGCGGCGAGCAGGAGCTGCTCTTCATTGCAGTGGCTTCTCTTGCTGCGGAGCACGGGCTCTAGGCATGTGGGTTTCAGTAGTTGTGGCTCGTGGGCTCTTGAGTGCAGGCTCAGTAGTTGTGGCGCACGGGCTTAGTTGCTCTGTGGCATATGGGATCTTCCTCGACCAGGGTTTGAACCCGTGTCCCCTGCACTGGCAGGCAGATTCTTAACCACTGCATAACCAGGGAAGTCCAAGTCTACCCATAAAACTTTTAATAAAATAGGCTTCTTCAGTAATATTAAAAAAAAATTAACTATGAAAAACAAGAATGCCCAAAAGAGATCTTTAAAGCTTCTCCTACTATGTTTGAAAATAAAAACTCATGACTTGTCTGCTTTCAACCATGGCAGAATATCTGGTACCAGATTTGCTATTCTACAGAAAACAAGGATAAAACTGGCCAAAATATACAAAGCAACTGTGTTCAGGAAATGAATAACAAGCAGTGCACATCTGAGGTCTTTGAGGGAAGGGAAATATGAAGTGAGCCTCTCGATGGCCCCAGTGTTCTGCCTGGGAACACTTTCCTGTCCCAACACAAGGAGGACTAGCTCAAATAAAGCAGCTAGGAGACAGCAGATTTCTGAGCACAGGGATTTAATCATGGGTCCTCGTTGCTCAAGGGCTGTGCTATACACACCCACACCCACATCCACACAGGGTGAGGCTCTATGAGGTCTAGCACAGATAACCTACTATGAGGCTGAAAGGTTGTGCAATGCAAGGAGTCTTTTAAAGTTCCTGTTACGGACTGAACGTCTGTGTCCCCACAAAATTCACACCTTGAAGCTCTAACCCCCAGCATTGCTGTAGTTGGAGACTAGACACAAAATAAGTAATTAAGGTTAAATGAGGTCATAAGGTCGAAGTCCTGATCCAAGAGAATGTGTCCTCATAAGAAGAGACACCAGAGAGTTCACTTGTCTTTCCTCACACGTACAAAGACGAGGTCATGTGAGGACACAGTGAGAATGCAGCCATCTGCAACCCAAGGGGAGAGCCCTCACCAGAAACCAACCCTGCTGGGACCTTGACCTTGGACTTCCAGTTGCCAGAATTGTGAGAAAGCAAATTTCTGTTGCTTGACTACCTAGTCTATGGTATTTTGCTATGGCAGCCCAAGAAGATTAATACTCCACCCAATTAGAGTAGAGAGAACATTTCAGGCTATCAGTTGAAACCCCCGAAAGGCTAAAACACCTTAGGAGTACAGGTACCGGAAAATTTAGTACAATATTGAAATAGGCCTACCTCACAAAGAAAACCAGGCCAGACAAAAACCTAAAAGATTCTCCAATAATATAACTACCTGACAGAACAAAATTCAACACTCTTTTAAAGGAAGACAACATAATCTAGCCTCCTTACAAAGAATAAGGAGTGGCCAGCGTAATATAAAAAAATCACTAGATGTGCAAAAAAGTGTCCCACAATCAAGATAAAAATAATCAATAAAAAAGATAGCATAGGGCTTCCCTGGTGGCACAGTGGTTGGGAGTCCGCCTGCCGATGCAGGGGACACGGGTTCGTGCCCCGGTCCAGGAGGATCCCACATGCCGCGGAGCAGCAGGGCCCGTGAGCCATGGCCGCTGAGCCTGCGCGTCTGGAGCCTGTGCTCCTCAACAGGAGAGGCCACAGCAGTGAGAGGCCCGCGTACAGCAAAAAAAAAAAAGCATAATCCAAATGTTAGAATTAGCAAAAAAGTACTTTAAAGCAGATATTATATATTTTTTTCAAGAACTTAGAGCAAACGATGGTCATAAGTGAGTAGATGATGAGTGCCCAGCAGAAAAATAGAAACTATAAAAATAGAATGATATACCCTGAGAAAACCATAATTCAAAAGGAGACATGTACCACAGTGTTCACTGCAGCACTATTTACAACAGACAAGACATGGAACCAACCTAAATGTCCATCGACAGATGAATGGATAAATAAGATGTGGCACACATATACAGTGGAAAATTACTCAGCCATAAAAAGAAACGAAACTGATTTATTTGTAGTGACGTGGATAGATCTAGAGTCTATCATACAGAGTGAAGTCAGAAAGAGGAAAACAAATACCATACACTAACGCATATATATGGAATCTAAAAAAAAAAAAAGGTACTGATGAACCTGCAGGCAGTAATAAAGACGTAGACATAGAGAATGGACTTGAGGACACGGCGGGGGCATGGGGGGAGAGGAAGCTGGGGCAAAGTGAGAGTAGCATCGACATACATACATACATACGCTACCGAATGTAAAATAGTTAGCTAGTGGGAAGCAGCAGCATAGCATAGGGAGATGAGCTCGGTGCTTTGTGATGACCTAGAGGGGTGGGATAGGGAGGATGGGAGGGAGGCTCAAGAAGGAGGGGATGTGGGGACATATGCATGCATATGGCTGATTCACTTTGGTGTACAACAGAAACTAACACAGTATTGTGAAGCAATTATAGTCCAATAAAGATCTATTTTAAAAAGTGGTATACCTAGAACTGAAGATACAACATCTCAACTGAAATATTTCACTAAATGGGCTTAAAACAGATTGAAGACTGCAGAAAGAATCAGTGGAGAAAACCTGACAAGCCTCTTAGATAGCCTCATCCACCAGAGGGCAGACAGCAGAAGGAAGAAGAACTACAATCCTGCAGCCTGTGGAACAAACACCACATTCACAGAAAGATAGACAAAATGAAAGGCAGAGGGCTATGTACCAGATGAAGGAACACGATAAAACCCCAGAAAAACAACTAAATGGAGTGGAGATAGGAAACCTTCCAGAAAAAGAATTCAGAATAATGATAGTGAAGGTGATCCAGGACTTTGGAAAAAGAATGGAGACAAAGATCAAGAAGATGCAAGAAATGTTTAACAAAGATCTAGAAGAATTAAAGAACAAACAAACAGAAATGAACAACACAATAACTGAAATGAAAAATACACTAGAATGACTCAATAGCAGAATAACTGAGGTAGAAGAATGGATAAGTGACCTGGAAGACAGAATGGTGGAATTCACTACTGCGGAACAGAATAAAGAAAAAAGAATGAAAAGAAATAAAGACAGCTTGGGACTGTCTTTATTTATAAAATAAAGAGACCTCTGGGACAACAATAAACGCAATAACATTCGCATTATAGGGGTCCCAGAAGGAAAAGAGAGAGAGAAACGACCTGAGAAAATATTTGAACAGATTATACTCGAAAGCTTCCCTAACACGGGAAAGGAAATAGCCAACCAAGTCCAGGAAGCACAGTGAGTCACATACAGGATAAATCCAGGGAGAAACACGCCGAGACACATAATAATCAAATTGGCAAAAATTAAAGACAAAGAAAAATTATTGAAAGCAGCAAGGGAAAAATGACAAATAACAAACAAGGGAACTCCCATAAGGTTAAGAGCTGATTTCTCAGAAGAAACTCTACAAGCCAGAAGCGAGTGCCATGATATACTTAAAGTGATGAAAGGGAAAAATCTACACCAAAGATTACTCTACCCGGCAAGGATCTCATTCAGATTCGATGGAGAAATCAAAAGCTTTACAGACAAGCAAGAGCTAAGAGAATTCAGCACTATCAAACCAGCTCTACAACAAATGCTAAAGAAACTTCTCTAAGTGGGAAACACAAGAGAAAAAAAGGACCTAGAAGAACAAACCCAAAACAATTAAGAAAATGGTAATAGGAACATACATATCAATAATTACCTTAAACGTGAATGGATTAAATGCTCCAACCAAGACACAGGCTTGCTGAATGGATACAAAAGCAAGACCCATATATATGTTGTCTACAAGAGACTCACTCCAGACCTAGGGACACATTCATACTGAAAGTGAGGGGATGGAAAAAGATATTCCATGCAAGTGGAAATCAAAAGAAAGCTGCAGTAGCAATACTCATATAAGATAAATTAGACTTTAAAATAATGTTACGAAACAAAGAAGGACATTACATAATAATCAAGGAATCAATTCAAGAAGAAGATATAACAATTATAAATATATATGCATCCAACATAGGAGCACCTCAATACATAAGGCAACTGCTAACAGCTATAAAACAGGAAATCGACAGTAACACAATAATAGTGGGGGATTTTAACACCTCACTTACACCAATGTACAAATCATCCAAACAGAAAATTAATAAGGAAAAACAAGCTTTAAATGACACAACAGACCAGATAGATTTAATTGATATTTATAGGACATTCCATCCCAAAACAGCAGATTACACTTTCTTCTCAAGTGCACATGGAACATTCTCCAGGACAGATGACATCTTGGTCACAAATCAAGCCTCAGTAAATTTAAGAAAACTGAAATCATATCAAGCATCTTTTCTGACCACAATGCTATGAGATTAGAAATGAATTACAGGGATAAAAACGTAAAAAACACAAACACATGGAAGCTAAACAATACTTTACTAAATAACCAAGAGATCACTGAAGAAATCAAACAGGAAACCAAGAAATACCGAGAGACACATGATAATGAAAACATAACGATCCAAAACCTACGGGATGCAGCAAAAGTAGTTCTAAGAGGGAAGTTTATAGCTATACAAGCCTACCTCAAGAAACAAGAAAAATCTCAAATAAACAATCTAACCTTACACCTAAAGGAACTAGAGAAAGAAGAACAAACA
This sequence comes from Globicephala melas, assembly GCF_963455315.2. Classification (NCBI taxonomy): domain Eukaryota; kingdom Metazoa; phylum Chordata; class Mammalia; order Artiodactyla; family Delphinidae; genus Globicephala; species Globicephala melas. Next base: position 77,943,501 of record NC_083320.1, on the reverse strand, counting down.
AAACCCAGAATTAGTAGAAGGTAAGAAATCATAAAGATCAGAGCTGAAATAAATGAAACAGAAACAAAGAAAACAATAGCAAAGATCAATAAAACTAAAAGGTGGCTCTTTGAGAAGATAAACAAAACTGATAAACCATTAGCCAGACTCATCAAGAAAAAGAGGGAGAGGACTCAAATCAATAAAATTAGAAATGAAAAAAGAAAAGTTACAACAGACACTGCAGAAGTACAAAGCATCCTAAGAGACTGCTACAAGCACCTCTATGGCAATAAAATGGACAACGTGGAAGAAATGGACAAAATCTTAGAAAGGTATAACCTTCCCAGACTGAACCAGGAAGAAATAGAAAATATGAACAGACGAAATCACAAGTAATGAAATTGAAACTGTGATTAAAAATCTTCCAGCAAACAAAAGTCCAGGACCACATGGCTTCACAGGTGAATTCTATCAAACATTCAGAGAAGAGCTAACACCCATTCTTCTCGAACTCTTCCAAAAAATTGCAGAGAAAGGAACACTCCCAAACTCATTCTACGAGGCCACCATCACCCTGATACCAAAACCAGACAAAGATACTACAAAAAAAGAAAATTATAGACCAATATCACTGATGAATATAGATGCAAAAATCCTCAACAAAATACTAGCACACAGAATCCAACAACACATTAAAAGGATCATTCACCATGATCAAGTGGGATTTATCCCAGGGATGCAAGGATTCTTCAATATACGCAAACCAATCAATGTGATACACCTTATTAACAAACTGAAGGAGAAAAACCATATGATCATCTGAATAGATGTAGAAAAGCTTTTGACAAAATTCAACACCCATTTATAAAAACTCTCCAGAAAGTGGGCACAGAGGGAAACTACCTCAACATAATAAAGACCATATATGACAAACCCACAGCAACATCATTCTCAATGGTGAAAAACTGAAAGCATTTCCTCTAAGATCAGGAACAAGACAAGGATGTCCAATCTCACCACTCTTATTCAACATAGTTTTGGAAGTCCTAGCCACGGCAATCAGAGAAGAAAAAGAAATAAAAGGAATACAAATTGGAAAAGAGGAAGTAAAACTGTCACTGTTTGCAGATGACATGATATTATACATAGAGAATCCTAAAGACACCACCAGAAAACTACTAGAGCTAATCAATGAATTTGGTAAAGCTGCAGGATACAAAATTAATGCACAGAAATCTCTTGCATTCCTATACACTAATGATGAAAAATCTGAAAGAGAAATTAAGGAAACACTCCCATTTACCATTGCAACAAAAATAATAAAATACCTAGGAATAAACCTACCTAAGGAGACAAAGAACCTGTAAGCAGAAAACTATAAGACACTGTTGAAATAAATTAAAGATGATATCAACAATTGGAGAGATATACCATGTTCTTGGATTGGAAGAATCAATATTGTCAAAATGACTATACTACCCAAAGCAATCTACAGATTCAGTGCAATCCCTATCAAACTACCAATGCCATTTTTTACAGAACAAGAACAAAAAATCTTAAAATTCGTATGGAGACACAAAAGACCCTGAATAGCCAAAGCAGTCTTGTGGGAAAAAAACAGAGCTGGAGGAATCAGAGTCCTTGACTTCAGACTATACTACAAAGCTACAATAATCAAGACAATGTGGTACTGGCACAAAACCAGAACTACAGATCAATGGAACAGGATAGAAAGCCCAGAGACAAACCCACGCACCTATTATGGTCAACTAATCTATGACAATGGAGGCAAGGATATACAATGGAGAAAGACAGCCTCTTCAATAAGTGGTGCTGGGAAAACTGGACAGCTACATGTAAAAGAATGAAATTAGAACACTCCCTAACACCACACACAAAAATAAACTCAAAATGGATTAGAGATCAAAATGGATTAGAGACCTAAATGCAAGACAGGACACTATAAAACTCTTAAAGGAAAACATAAGAAGAACACTCTTTGACATAAATCACAGCAAGATCTTTTTTGATCCACCTCCTAGAGTAATGGACATAAAAAGAAAAATAAACAAGTGGGACCTAATGAAACTTCAAAGCTTTTGCAAAGCAAAGGAAACTACAAACAAGATGAAAAGACAACCCTCAGAATGGGAAAATATATTTGCAAACGAATCAATGGACAAAGGATTAATCTCCAAAATATATAAACAGCTCATTCAGCTCAATATTAAAAAAGCAAACAACCCAATCAAAAAATGGGCAGAAGACCTAAATAGTTATTTCTCCAAAGAGGGCATACAGATGGCCAAGAAGCACATGAAAAGTTGCTCAACATCACTAATTATTAGAGAAATGCAAATCAAAACTACAATTAGGTATCACCTCACACCAGTTAGAATGGGCATCATCAGAAAATCTACAAACAACAAATGCTGGACAGGGTGTGGAGAAAAGGGAACCCTCTTGCACTGTTGGTGGGAATGTAAATTGATACAGCCACTATGGAGTATAGTATGGAGGTTCCTTAAAAAACTAAAAATAGATTTACCATATGATCCAGCAATCCCACTACTGGGCATATACCCACAGAAAACCATAATTCAAAAAGACACATGTACCCCAATGTTCACTGCAGCACTATTTACAATAGCCAGGTTATGGAAGCAACCTAAATGCCCATCGACAGACGAACAGATAAAGAAGATGTGGTACATATATACAATGGAATATTACTCAGCCATAAAAAGGAACGAAATTGAGTCATTTGTTGAGACATGGATGTATCTATAGACTGTCATACAGAGTGAAGTAAGTCAGAACGAGAAAAACAAATATCGTATATTAACACATGTACGTGGAACCTAGAAAAATGGTACAGATGAACCGGTTTGCAGGGCAGAAGTTGAGACATAGATGTAGAGAACAAACGTATGGACATCAAGGGGGGAAAGCCACGGGGGAGTGGGGATGGTGGTGTGCTGAATTGGGTGATTGAGATTGACATATATACACTGATGTGTATAAAATTGATAACTAATAAGAAGCTGCTGTATTAAACAAAAACAAAGAAACAAAAAAAACCACATGCACCCCAATGTTCATTGCAGCACTGTTTACCATAGCCAGGTCATGGAAGCAACCTAAATGCCCATCGACAGACGAATGGATAAAGAAGATGTGGTACGTATATACAATGGAATATTACTCAGCCATAAAAGGGAACAAAATTGGGTCATTTGTAGAGACGTGGATGAATCTAGAGACTGTCTTACAGAGTGAAGTAAGCCACAAAGAGAATAATAAATATCGCATATTAACGCATATATGTGGAACCTAGAAAAATGGTACAGATGAACCAGTTTGCAGGGCAGAAATTGAGACATAGATGAAGAGAACAAACGTATGGACACCAAGGGGGGATGCAGTGGGGGGGGGGGTGGTGGAGTGATGAATTCGGTGATTGGGATTGACATGTATACACTGATGTGTATAAAGTGGATGACAAGAACTTGCTGTACCAAAAAATAAATGAAAAATTTAAAAAGTGATCCTTACTCAAAAGTTAATTTATCATGGGAAAGGAAACACATAAGCACAATCTATGGTAAATTAAAATGACTACTCAATGTTTGAAGAATGAGTGAATGAGCAAGTGAATGAATGCAATTAAGTCAAAAGTCCTAACTGTCAACTACTATGGGATGTGTTCATATACAGTTTTGAGTAATGGAGGAAATGGTTGTCATTTGGTAAAAAAAGAAAGTTTCAGTATTATACAGTTAATATAACCTCAGATACAAACCTGAACATGTAAAAAAAAAAAAAGTTAGTGAACATGAAGAAAAGTCAACAAAAGTTATCAAATTTGAAGAACAGCGAAAAAAGATTTAAGAAAACTGAAGAGTCTCAGTATATTAAGTTTTTAAACTTTCTATGTAACAAATGCAAATTAGTGGTTTAAAACACCACCCATTATTAGCTCATAGTTCTGTAGTTCAAAATCTAAGCAGGCTCAGTTGGGCTCTATGCTCAGGTTATTACAGACTTGTTGTTGGGGAATTGTTGTTAATTAATTACACATGGTAACTAAATTCATGCATGTTGGAATTACGTAAAGTGAAGACTGCCTGTACATTAAAGCAGAGTTTAAATATTTCTTCAAATGTGCACAAAACTACCAACACCTAGAAATAATCTAGGACAACAGACTCAGTGTGTTCTCTGAATACACTGTATTTGTATTAGATCAAACATAATAGCCAATCACATGGACATTAACAATCACAACATATAATTAAGACTATAACAGAAGGTAACATAAAATTTTATTATAATTAGGATACTATATATCAATATCTTGGGCTATGACTAAAGCAATGCTTAGATCCTAGAGGAAAAATTACTTCTTATGTATTAATTTTAAACAATTATTTTTATACCTTAAAACTATAGTAGAAGAACAGGGGAAAACTGGCAAAAAAAAAAAAATTTTTTTTTCCCAGAAGAAGAAATAAACTAGAAAATGGAAAGCAAGTAAATAAGTAAAATTCATTTTGGTATCTAACAGGAAACCATAGCTGACAGCTTTTACTAAAGATATAAAAATGCTTTTTCTTTGTACCAATTCATTATAAACTAAACAATTACTTGAAAATACAAAACAGCCAATTTTTTCTAGTTTAGAAATCTTACATGTTTACACTATTAAATACATATTTGTTATTAAATTTCTAGACCACACAATTCTTCTGTAGTTAAATTAAAATATTTAAACGCCCAATACTTCAAACTGACAGATTATAAATATTTCACTGCTTCTCTGACTCCAATGACAACAACCACACTTAGCATTTTAGAGTACTTGGGTTCAACATACATTTTCTCATTTAATCCTCCTCCCCATTTAATGCTTTGATTTGTTTGGGTAAAATTTTTATTGATACAAATCTTCAGTTTACTCTGGAGAAAACAGTAATATAAATTCTACTTTTCCTAAAATGAAAGCCTACTTACAGCTCTGAGTAATGAATGATAGGTAATAATTAATTAAAAAACAATAACAATGATTTCCCTGGTGGCACAGTGGTTAAGAACCTGCCTGCCAATGCAGAGGACACGGGTTCGAGCCCTGGTTCGGGAAGATCCCACATGCCACGGAGCAACTAAGCCTCGTGCGCCACAACTACTGAGCCTGCATTCGAGAACCTGCGAGCCACAACTACTGAGCCAGTGTGCCACAACTACTGAAGCCTGCACGCCTAGAGCCCGTGCTCTGCAACAAAGAGGAGACACCGCAATGAGAAGCCTGCACACTGCAATGAAGAGTAGCCCCCACTCGCCGCAACTAGAGAAAGCCCGTGCGCAGCAATGAAGACCCAACACAGCCAAAAATAAATTAATTAATTAACTAAAAAAGAAAAAAATAACAATAGTTTCAAAGTATTTTACATACGCTAAACTACTTACATTGAATCCAATGAAGATGCCCCATTTTATACATGAGCAAACTGAGACAGAAAAGTAAGTAGCACAAGATCATACAGATACTAAATAGTAAAAGCGGGATTTCAGTCTAGGCAGTCTGGCTCAGGGCATATTTTCTATTAATCTGCCTCTTGGGTGCAATTTTTGTTCAAAACTGCTAAATTAACTCTTTCAACAAGTTAGTTTTCAGTTTCTCTATGCATGAACATTTTAAACATACTGAATAGGACAAATGCAAGACCAACTCTTGTTTATAAGAAAAGAATCAGACACAATGCCACACTTAACTCCATTTACCGCATCATTTAATAACACAATGTACATATTTAAGAACTTCTTGCTCTGGTGGAATACAGAAGAGTGATTGCTACTCTTTTTTCATTTCACATGTTACCACCAACATTTGTGGGGGGACTAGGAAGAGTTTAGAGAGTTGGGCAGATAGGAAAAAGGAAGAAACAAAATTAAAATCATCTTTTACTTCCTTCTAATATTGTAAATCATCTATTTAAAAGGTAAAAGGTCTAGAGCCAGCCTTTACATTCCTACAAGTTCACTTTCTTCTTGTCTAATACTCCCAAGATGCCCTCTGTAATCCTGTTCATTGAGAGCCATACCCCCTCACAACTCCACAGAACAGGCATGCTCTTTTCTACAAACATCCTTACATTACGGAACAGGGCAGAAGAATAAATGTAGTAAGTATAATTTCTATTTTAACAGACCTATCTGGAAGCTTCACGTGCAAGACACAATAAGAGCTGGGGAAAAGGAAAAATGAGTCTCAAAGTAGCCACTAACACGCCAAAACATCACAGATGGAGAATCAAAAGCAGTTAGGTTGGGCAGATGACCACATAACCTCTGCAGACTGAGGAAATCATTATGCACATGTGGAGTACACACATCACCCACTAACACTGAAGACCCACCTTCTCTATTCCCAGCTCTGAAACTTACATATTAGCTTAAGGTTGCTAGGTAGTTCACCTCAGCTCTGACTCAAATCTGAATCCATGTTCTCATCTGTAAAATGGAAATTAAAATAGCTGCCATGCTTAAAAGAGGAGTTGTGAAAATTAAGTGAAAAGAAAAATGGGTGAAAAACTTAAACAGATATTTCAAAAAAGAGGATATTAATTTAGTGAACAACTATATTAAAGATTAGATAAATAAATACTTATTAAAGCCACAAAGAGATGCCACTAGAATGGCTAAAATTCTTAAAATTACACCGCCATGTACCAACAAATTTTTTATATGAAGTTGAAGTAATATGAGCTAAAAATAAGTAGGTGGCTTCAAAATGTCAATAATTTTCAGGGGGCAATGTCTGATATCTGTCATATAGACCTTCTTAGGTTCAATCCCTATACTCAATACAAACATTTATTCACTATCAAGTAAAGTTACAGAGCCTAATAAGGCAATAATATTTTTAAAAAAAAAGTTCTTTCCCTTTCCCTTCCACCTCAAGGGACAGTAGTAGTATGTGTATACTTACTTGTAGAAAAATCATCCTCTTGCTCTCTTACCTAACTTTACAATTACACTTGACCCTTGAATAACATGGGTTTTAACTGCAGAGATCCACTTAATATACAGATTTTTAAAAATAACTATATTGGAAAAATTTTTGGAGATTTGTAACAATTAGAAAAAACTTGCAGACAAACCGGGTAGCCTAGAAATATCAAAAAAAATAAGAAAAAAGTATGTCATGAATTGTATAAAATATATGTAGATATACACATAACCTTCAAAACATGTTAACTGACTGTTATCGGTAAGGCTTCCAGTCAACAGTAGGCTATTAGTAGTTAAGTTTTGGGGGAGTCAAAAGTTAACACATGGATTTTCAGCTGTACAGGGGGTCAGCATCCCTAACCCCCCGAGTTGTTCAAGGGTCAACTATATAATCTAAGTAAGATTAGAACTAAACATTATTATCAGGAAATAAAAAGTGTATTATTAACTATCAACATCATCAGTGCATATGAATCAAAAATATAAACTACAATGTCTTCTCAAATTCTAAAAGAACATAAAAGAAATTCCCTTTTATGATTTTACTAATCTGATAATAAACCCATATGAAAGAAAAAAGGCAAAAAACAGCTAAGAGTATAAAAATGAAGAAAAACAAGACAGGGGGCTTGCCCTACCACCTATAGAGGCCAATGGCATTAGAATGTGGTATTGGTACAGGATAGATAAAGAGAACAGTGTAGAACAGAAAGCACAGACACAGACCTCATACAAGGAAAGGGATTTACTATATGAAGGAGAAAGTGCTCCAAACTAGTGGGGGAAGGATAGATAATTCAATAAATGGTGATTAGGCAACTGATAATTGTCTACTGTGAATCGACTATCCAATCAAATCTCTCCTTAGACCTTACATAAAGACCAAGTCCAGGTGGACTAAAGACCTAACTGTGAAAATCAAAACTTCAATAAAACTTTCACAAGAAAACATAACAAGATCCTTATAGACTCAAGGAGGAGAGAAAGCTTTTCTTGAACAAGAAAAATAAAATCAAGGGAGAAAGACAATATTACTAAACCGAAACTTCAATCTTAATTCAATCTTAATAGTAAAAGGCAGCACAAAAAGAAAAACAAAAAGAAGCAACAGACAAGGATATATATTTGCAATTCACATAAACAACAAAAGATTAGTAGAGAACGCATGTGAAACTTTAAAAATCAATAAGAAAAAATAATCCAACAGAATAATAAGTACATGAAAGTAAGGAGCAGGCAATTTATACAAAAAGAAAACAGACTGACCAAGAGACATGAAAAGATGCTCAACTGCAATGAAGCTGAAATAAATGGAAAACAATGCCCTATTTCACACCCATCAAATTGGCATAAATTTTAAAGTCTGACAATACCCAGCGTTAGTGAGACTGTGGAACAACAGGGACTTCACTTCCACTGTTGGTGGGAGTAAAATCTCCCACAAACACTTAGAAGAACAATTCTGTATTATTTAACATTTTGCAACTTTGCACTATATGCATTTTTAAAAAAGAATTCCTCTTCAAGATACAATCCCTTGAGAATCTCTCACTCTTGTGAAGAAGAAAACGTGGATAATAACTTTCACTGCAGTGTTGTCTGTGATAGCAAAAAACTGCAAAAAACTTCATGTTCATTAATAGGAGAATGGGTTAAAAAATGTGGAATATCACATAGCTCTTAAAATTAATGAACTAAAGCTACAAACATCAACATGAATAACTCTCACAAAAAATGCTAAATGACAAGCTACAAATGACTACAGAGAATATTATTTTTTATGAAGTTTAAAAACATGCAAAACAATATATATAGTATATTTGTATGTATAGTATATATTACAAAATAGACTTTTAAATCTTTTTAGAGTGTTTAACTCTGAGAAGAGAGGAAAAAGAATATTATCAGGTAGCTAATAAATAAAAGTAATAATTTCTACTGTATTTTGAATGTTTTCTTTAAAAAAAAAGAATGAAGTGTGGCAAAATGTTAGGACTTGACAGAGGTGACTGACAGGAATAGAGTTTATGTTATATTCTGTACTTTATGCTAAAAATTTTTCATCATTTAAAAAATTACAAAATATATTAATTAAAATTTGTAACTATTTTAATTAGGAGTAGGTATTAGAAATTTTTGGTACCATGTAAGCAAAAGAAAGTATAGGAAAAAAACTGGCTGTTACAGCTGTCATTCTCACCTAAAACCAAAATTTTTTTAATTTTAATATTTTGCAACAACCTCATGTGTTCAAGAATTGCCTTAATGACTATGTAAATGTAATATATTTAAATGTATAAAGTAAATTTGTATTACCAGAGTGCCATCAATATCTTTTTTTTTTTTTTTTTTTTTTTTTGCAGTACGCGGGCCTCTCACTGTTGTGGCCTCCCCCGTTGCGGAGCACAGGCTCCGGACGCGCAGGCTCAGCGGCCATGGCTCACGGGTCCAGCCGTTCCGTGGCATGTGGGATCTTCCCGGATTGGGGCACAAACCCGTGTCGCCTGCATCGGCAGGCGGACTCTCAACCACTGCGCCACCAGGGAAGCCCAATATCTATTTTTATATTAGGGTTTCTTGTAAAATTTCATTGGAGAAAACGATTCCATTATCAAAAACTCCAAGCTACTCACTGTCAAGTTATTTGACCAAACACAAGCCAAAGACATAGCAATACATGCATTCAAATTTTACTTGGAAAAGTCTCCTTTTAAGATAAAGTTCATACTTCAATCCACTGTGTGAAAAGAGTTTTTGTAGAAGTAGAATTTGAGCTCAGCTCTGTGGGACACAAGTAAGTTTATCTTTAAGAAAGGAGATACCAAGTATTGCTGAAAAAAGCAAAAATCTATCAGTGAATAGTAGTAAACGGCACAGAGACAGAAACTGGCAAGAAAGATTGCCTGGCTTGAGTAAGGAGAAAAAAGACACGGAAATAAGAACTGGGGTTACGGAGCAGAACAGACAACCATGACTCAGGAATCAATGTAATGAGACTGGAAAAATCGGTACAGGATGTAAGGAAATGACATCTGTCTGCCCTTTTAACACTGCCACTAAATCTTCCTATTGTGGCTCTGTCCCTCACGTTTTACTTTCTCCTTGGGATCTCCTAAAAAGGCTGCCCCAAACCAGCTCTCTACCTTAGGAAACCTACACTCCCCTTCAAGATAAGAATCAGGGCCGGGGTGAGGGGGGATGTGTGTGGATATTTTCTCTTTTTTTCTCAGCACAGCTTCAAAGGAATTTTATTCAACAAAACAAACAATAAACCCATATTAGAAGAAATCCAATAAATATTTACACTTGATCTTAGCCGATCAAAAGGCTGAGAAGCGATCCAATAAATATTTAAAGAGCTCTAATGCTACCATACCTAGCATACCTTTCAGGATTTGTAGGTTCTGACTCCAAGAAAAAAAAGAAAAAAAAAAGGAACTTGCCAGAGTTCCTTACCTCTTAGCCTTTGGCCGGCTACCATTTGACAAGTCATATACCATCATCAACTTATGAGTGCCTTCCTAGACATCTTGAGTCACTACAGCCTTTTCTCAGAGTCTCAGGGTCTGAGAAAAGGATTTCTTCCCCACATGAATGATGTCAGAAACACTGTTCACCCTCTGATGAGACTGCATCGACCAAAGGAATGTAGTTTCAACTTTACAGTTAATTATAAAAATGACCAAACCATACATATAGTAAGAGATGGTCACTTCCTGCAGGTGTAAGTGCTATCAGGATAGCAGGGGAAGAGAGAGGATAGTGTCAACACTTTTACAAATAAAGTGTCTGCCTGAAGGTCCTTGTCTTCTCTTCAGGGAAGATGACTGTTTTAAATACAGGGAGAATGTAAAGCATCTCCTGTATTTCTAGTATCGTAATATGGTGTGAAAAATACAATTATCTTTTTATGTGTGTACGAGTCCTCCATTAGATTGAGAGTTCCTTGAGGGAACCCAGTTTATTTATTAAATTTGTGCTCCCAAAGTCTGATACACACTGTCTGACACACAGTAATCACTCAAAGCCTGTTTGTTGAATGAAAGGTAAACAAAGCTATGACAAAAAAGAAACAATGGTAATAAAAATCTGACTGAATCAAAGAAAGATGAAAAGGACAATGACACTGCAAAGGAACATTCCTGTGGGCATCTCAAGTTAAACAATGACTTGATCGTCATATTACTTAACTACTGTATTTCAAATGAACAGGGGCTTTAAGTTTTGAAAAGTGCAATATATAATTTTTCTTCTATGATAGATGTATAAAGCCAATTTGAAATCCTTAGTATTTCATGCCACTTTTTCTATTAATTCCAACCACTTGCCTAAAAGAGGTTACAATCAAACTTTCTATTTTATCTTAAACTGCCTTTTGGAAACTGACTTCAGTCAGTCATACTTGAGTTAACAAGTAAGTACTTGAAGTTTTGGCTGATGGCACTGCCCATGAAATAATCTATACACAGTATTTTTTTTTTTTTTTGTCTGAACAGCAGTGCTTCTTTTACTACAGTGGAACTAAACTGTGATCCACTAAACCATGTAGGAACCTCAGGAGACACTGAGGGGGAGGTTTAGAAAAGCAACTTGGCTTACTTTCACCAGAGAAGTTGTCAATCAGAAAACAATGGGCTGCCAGGAAAGATCTCCCTTGAAGAGTTCCACAGTTGTTAAGTTTGAAAATCATTTGTCTTATTCTATTTTGCCTTTTTTTTCCACTATGACAAAATGAAAGTCTTCACAACAATAAAAAGTGAAGGTCTCACTGCAGCAAAGGAAGACATCATTAGGTGTTCCAAAAGCAGACGCTGTGAACCTCAACATTATGCTTCCTAGATTTATAGCAGTCGGCAATGTTAAACTACCAAGAAAAAAGTTGAATGAAATTATGGAAATACATATTTGAAGACTATCTAAGGATCAAAATCTATAGTTTTTTAGCTCTCTGCGAAAGGAAGGTACTTATACATCATATTTGACTTCTGAACACATTTTTGGAATCACATAATATACCAAAATAGGGCACTTTCTAGACTTTCCCCATAATTAGAAAATTGTAACTATGAAACAGGTGCAATATTCTGTATAACTGGCAATTTGCAGCCATGTGTTTTTTTCATTCCACTAAATCCTAAAACTCTACCTAGAATTAACTACTGCTACAAAAATATTTATTTTAGCCAGCTTGGTTTACTGTTTTTCTAAAGCCACAAGTTAAGAGTTCTCATGCCCAATCCATCTTTTTCTCACTCCATAGTCACTGACGACCCCCCAAGAAGTAAAACAGGTGTTCTGGACTGTTTTGAAATCCTGGGGTTTTCCTTTCCATACCCTAAGGCAGAACACCTTATAGCACTTGCACTATCCATGGATAGTGTAACACTTCCAACTATCATAAATAAATCCTGAAGCCGTGCGATCAAGGGTTGGACGCATCTATATATAAGCGAGATAAAATAGGTTCTTCTTATTGAACCGGGGCAAGTTGAAGTCTCTAAGTGCTGAGCTGCCCTAGACAACAGGGTCTGCTGCACCACTTTTAACCGCGGGGCGGGGGAGTGGGGAGGGGGAGACACAAGACTCAACCAGTTCTAGAGGGAGCTGGAAGTTCTGTGTCATCAACTCCGCAATTGCTCAATTAGTCCGGTCTCCAGAGAACCCCAGGCTCCTCCCTATTCCTGTGCCTGGCGAGGGGAACGGTCCTCTTTCGGGGTCCCCAACCTCAGGTGGGCTGGGGACACTCCCCTGGCAGCTAGGGACGCGCCGAGGTTGCCCCCAGAAAAATCCCGGCTGCCAGGCAGCGGCGACGCCGCACCCTCCTCCCCCTTTGCTAGGCTTTCCAGTCCCCGGAGTCGCCACCGCCCACTTTCTAGCACAACAAACAACGGCTTGGGGCCCCGGCCCAGCACTTACCCACATCTTGCTCGAAGTGGTTGGCGGTAAACAGAGGCATCTCGCCGGCGCCCGAGCCCAAGTTGCTGCGGTCAGGCGGAGGCTCTGCAGCTGCTCCGGGCTGGGGTACCCACGGCCCCGGCTTCCTAGACGGCTCGGCTCCAGTCGCGTCCGGCACTTCCGCCACCGCATCTGCCCCACTCCTGCCTGACGGACCAGCTCCAGGTCCGCGTTCCGCCCTTGCGCTCCGCCCCGACCTCTCCTCCCGGTATGAGGTCCCACCAGCTGCGGGCATCTTCTCAGCGGCCCTGTAGCCGCCGCCCTCCGGGAGGAGGCGGCAGCCCTGATCCGAAGCCCCCGTAGGGGTCAGGCGGCCGCCGAGGCCACCTTTCCATCGCTAGGACCCCGGCAAGCCATGGAGGGGGGACCTTCAGGGCCGGAAGTTGTCGAGCCTATAACTTGGCGACGCCAGAGGACCGGGAGCTGCAATGCCGGCGGCAGTTCTGCAGGGGGCGAGGTGTTCTGGGATTCCCTGCGTAGGGCTGCTGGTTCCGACGGCCAAGTTCTCTCCAGTTTAGTTCCTTCCTAAAATATGGGCTAGTCCCACGCGGCTGAGGGCCCGCGGCTACGTTCGCGTCACAGTCCCGTTGCCCTGGAAACGGATGGAGCCTCACTGGTTTCGAGAGTCGGCGAAGGGTTTGGCTCCGCTCCTGGCGGTTCTGGGGTTACACTCTCCTCGGCGCCTAAACCCCGCCAGAATAACCACCGTGGAAATCGGGACTCCTCACTTTTCGCTTTCCATCGCGCTCTTACACTGAAAACACTGCTCGACTCTGGGAATCCAGAGACGAATGAGGCACCGTCCCTGCCTTCAAGTTGCTGACAGTTTTATGGGGACAGTGTATAGCATATACGTGACAATACATGACGGTTCTGATATGCAATCGCGGTCACAAACTCAAATTCCCATCGGAGACAGCCAGGTATTGAAATGAGTGTGTAAGTGCAAGCACCCTTCCCACCCACACGCTCCCAAACCCTCTTAACCCTGTTTTATTTTTCTATAGCATTTATCACTTCCTAATATAGAATTATGTTTTCTGTCTCTCCTCTTTAGACTATAAACTCCATGATTATTTTTGTTCACTGCTGTACCCCCAGCATCTAAAACAGTGTCCAGCAAGTAATAGGTGCTCAGTAAATACTTTTCAAATCCAACCAAACAGTGCATGGCAGCTACCAGTAAACTTAAGCTATTTGTTTAAGTGTGGGCTCTACTAGAGCTTCCAGTTTTTCAATGATTTTTTTTTTTTTTTTTGCGGTACGCGGGCCTCTCACCGCTGTGGCCTCTCCCGTCGCGGAGCACAGGCTCCGGACGCGCAGGCCCAGCGGCCGTGGTTCACGGGCCCAGGCGCTCCACGGCATGTGGGATCTTCCCGGACCGGGGCACGAACCTGTGTCCCCTGCATCGGCAGGCGGACTCTCAACCACTGCACCACCAGGGAATCCCTCAATGATTTTTTTTAATGTTAAGAATTACTTCAACATTTTTAATAATGGGCTAAACAAGACCATTTTACAACCTCTGTGTAAAGACTTGATACAAAAGAGAGAGAACCATTATACATGGAATAGTTCAGAAAGGTTGTTGCATTTTATATCATAAAGATAGGTTCACAAATAAGGAGGAAACATCAGCAGGTGAAAGGAGCTGATTTTCAAAAACCATTGAACCTAGGATGTTCAAGATATGTTTGGAGACTTTCTAGGTGAATTTGTCTAGGATTAAGGCTTAGTGTTGGAATGGAAAACAAGGGTAGATAGAGATAGGAGGAAACAGATTGGGAAGAGCCTTAAGGAGCAAGCTAAGAATTTTTAATTTTATCACATAAGGCACTAGATAATCATTTAAAGATTTTGAGCAGCAGAGGAGTACACAAAAAAGAGTTTCCAGATAGTAATCTGACAGCAGTGTGCATGACATATATTAAGAAGCAGACCAGGCAGTGGAACAGTTTAGGAGTTACGTAGTATTTGAAGAAGAGATATTGTAGAGGAGATTGTACTGAGATAAGAACAAAGGTCTGAGGATTTGTCTTTGGAAACTATTCACATTTTAAAGAGATTCCTTTAGCTCCTCCACATCTTTAATAGCAAGCATGTTCAAGAATCTATGGGTTGGGCTTCCCTGGTGGCGCACTGGTTGAGAGTCCGCCTGCCGATGTAGGGGACCCGGGTTCGTGCCCTGGTCCGGGAGGATTCCACATGCCGCGGAGCAGCTGGGCCCATGAGCCATGGCCGCCGGGCCTGCACGTCCGGAGCCTGTGCTCCACAGCGGGAGAGGCCACAGCAGTGAGAGGCCCGCGTACTGCAAAAAAAAAGAATCTATGGGTATTTACTCA
Source organism: Globicephala melas (assembly GCF_963455315.2). NCBI lineage: Eukaryota > Metazoa > Chordata > Mammalia > Artiodactyla > Delphinidae > Globicephala > Globicephala melas. Next base: position 77,928,211 of record NC_083320.1, on the reverse strand, counting down.
TCTGTGCATATACTCAGTCTCTTGGTGAATCCAGTTAACAAAATTTTTAATAGTCACTAAGAGCCAGGCCCTGTGTTAGAAACAAGAAGATACAAAGATTGTTCATTGTTACTTCACCTAATGAAGTTATTGAAGAAGTAAAAGATATGTCAATGGCAGCCCACAAGTTCTGGTGTGCAAAATTTCTGTTGTACAACCTCTTTTGAGCCCCAGTCTCCCTGATAACAAAATAATCTCATCAATTTCAGTTAAATTCTGTCTCTTTAGGGGCTTTTGTTGTTGTTATTATTATTTTGGGTTTACACTCAACAAATCTACATCCTTACCTCACACCACTTTCTCTGAACATACACCAAGATCCATCCTCAGGTATGTTCTTCCAACTCTGCCAGTCCGTATTTGGTGAATAACCCTTTTTATTCCAAAACAGGGACAGTGCTTCCCCAGTCAAGACATGATGAAACTTGACTCTAGTTATTGGTCTAGAAAAACTGAAGGGGGTTGTGGGAAATCTTTTTTTCTTTTTCTCTCTCGCAAAAGATTAATGAACATGACCTCCTCCCAATACTTCAGTGAATAAGGATTGAGGTCAGCAGGGAAAGCAGTGGTTTGGTTCTTTCTGGATCAAAAGGGAAATCTTGAAAGGGAAAGTAGCATTTTGGAAGGCATCTTCCTCAGATGAGGCTTCTCCATGGTCTTCGGGCAAAGGGAGGTCACTATCCTCTAGCAGGGGCAAGCACACCACTTGTGTCAGTCCAGAGGACTGAGGTGAATCTATCAGCTCAAAGTTCTCAAGAGTATCCACCCAGATATCCCCATCATCCTAGGTCTCAGGGTCTCATTCTTTCCCCTGCAGAGTCCTGACTTTACATTATGCTATGGGTTATGAATTCAACCTTCTTTTAAATTCTGCTACTCTCACAATCAGGTCCTGAGTCTGATTTTTTTTTTTTTAATTGTAATCCGTCCCTCTGGCCCCCCCTCTGGCCATAGCAAATAAAGCTAGCTAGCTTTCTCTCTCTCTTTCTCTCTCTCCTTCTCTCATTTTTCTCTTTGTATTTCAGTTTGGATAATTTCTCTATGTGTCTTTAGGATGAGTGGTATGTTATTTTTCATTAATTTCCAAAGCATTCAGTTTGAGTGTTTTTTAAATAAACTTTTTATTTTGGAATAATTTTAGAGTTACAAGGAAGTTACAAAGATAGTATAGAGAGGTCTCATTTACCCCTCAGCCCTTTTTCCCACTGTTAACATCTTACGTTTCCATGGTATATTTGTCAAAACTAAGAAACTAACATTAGTTCATTGCTATTAACTAAACCACAGATTTATTTGGATTTTACCAATGTTTACATTAATGGCCTCCTTTTTTTTCCCCAGGATCCAATCCAGGTGTGCCAGGTGTCCCCAAGGTCATCCCCAGTTTCAATGATTCATTGGGACTCATAGGACTCAGCATATAGTCATCCTCATGACTATACTTTATTACAACTAAAGGATACAAAACAAAATCAGCAAAGGGAAAAGGCACATAGGGTAAAGTCTGGAGGTGCGAGCTTCTAAGAGTTCTCTCTCAAGGAAGGCACACAGGACATGCTTAAATCCTCCAACAATGAGTCGTACAACAATGTCATCTACCAGGTAAGCTCATTGCAAATTCAATACCCAGGGTTTTTACCGGGGTCTAATCACACAGGCACCCTCTACTTAACATGCACCCATGTTTCCAGACTCTCAGAAGGAAAGCAGGTGGTCAGCATAAACCACATTGTTTGTACAGTTTAGACACCATGAGCCATTCTTATCAGGGAAATTGTGGGAACTCTCCCAAAATCTAAATTCCCAGATGCCAGTCAAGGGCCAACTTTGCAAGCAGGACTTTCCTTTTTTTTTTAATTTATTTTTTATTGAAGTATAGTTGAATTACAATGTCATGTTAATTACTGCTATACAGCAAAGTGACTCAGTTATACATATATACATTCTTTTTCATATTCTTTTCCACTATGGTTTATCACATGATATTGAATATAGTTCCCTGTGCTATACAGTAGGACCTAGCTGTTTATTCATTCTATATATACCAGTTTGCATCTGCTAATCCCAAAGTCCCAATCCAACCCTCTCCCACCGCCCCCCCACATGGCAACCACCAGTCTATTCTCTATGTCCCTGATTCTGTTTCTGTTTCATTGATAGGTTCATTTGTGTTGTATTTTAGATTCCACATGTAAGTGATATCATATGGTATTTGTCTTTCTCTTTCTGACTTACTTCACTTAGCATGATCATTTCTGATTGCTTTTTTAAATTTAACTATAATTGATTTACAATACTGTGTTAGTTTCAGGTGTACAGCTTCAGGTTCTTTTCCATTATAGATTATGACAAGATATTGAATATGGCTACCTGTGCTATACAGTAAATCCTTGTTGATTTACTTTATATATAGTGGTGTGGCAAGCAGGCCTTTCTAAGGATAGTGGTCTCAGGCCTGCTATGTTAACCCTTTTCTGCATACCAGAGTATCACAATTCATTTGGTTGTCATGTCTCCCTAGTCTCCTCTGGTTTGTGACAGTTTCTCAGTCTTTCCTTGTTTTTCATGACCTTTACAGTCTTGAGGAGTGCTGACCAGATATGCTGTAGATTGTCTCTGAATCTAAGTTTGTCTGATGTCTTTCTCATGATTAGATGGGTGTTGTAGGATTTTGGAAAGTATTTCACAGAGGTAGAGTGTCCTTATCACATTATTGTAAGGAGTACATGATATCTGGTGATGGTAACTTTTAGCACTTAGTAAATGTAGCATTTGCCAAGTTCCTCCACTTAAAAGTTAATATTTTTCCCTTTCCCTACTCTGTTCTTAGGAAGCAGGTCACTGAGTCTAGCCCACCCTCAAGGGGAAGGAAGGGCATTAAGCTTTACCTTCTGTAGAGGGGAATATCTAAGTATATTATTGGAATTTTTCTATAAGGAAAATTTGTCTCTTTTATCCTATTTACCCATTTATTAAATTGTTTATAGCAGTATGAACTCATGTATATTTATCTTATACTTTGAGTTGTACCCCAATAATACTTTTTTTTTTTTCTTTTTTTTTTTGCTCTTTTCTTGTTTGCGTTTGCTCAAAGTGTTCCATCTTTGGTCACTGGGAGTTCTTTCAGTTGACTTCTATGTCCCTTTGATGTGTTACTATTTTTTTTTAGCATTTCTTTACTTTCCTGGTACTATAAGATGCTCTAGGCTCATCTTGTGTATTCTCTGCTGCATTCTTAGAATCAACCGTTTCTCGAAGGCAACCTGGTTCTGACGTTCTCTTTAAAGGCTGCCATAGAAGATTCCTAGACTTCATGATGCCTTAAGTAGAGAGCTGGCTAACCTGAGCTTGTTATTTCCTTCCTGAAGCACATTAACAGTAATTAACAACAGCCATCCAATTCCACAGTTTTTATAACTGTCTTCGCCTCTCTCAAATGCTAGAGCTATTATAGAAGCCAGTGCATGCCCTTCTACCTGTACCCAACTCCAATTTACCATGATCTTAGTAATTGTGATGCTACGGAAGTAGTTCTTAACATTTGGCATCAGAACCACCTGGAAGACTTGCTAAAAACACAGATTGCTGGACCCCACTGCAGAGTTTCTGATTTAGTAAATCTTGTGTGGAGCACAACCTAAACCCTACCCAGGTAAACATAAAACTTCACACAAAAGGCCTATTCTCCTCAGTTCCTTTTACCCAGTATATCATGTCTGGCTTTTAACCAAAACTCACAAAGCATACTAAAAGACAAAAACCAAAACAAAACAGTTTGAAGAGCAAGCATCAGAACTAGATTCAGACATGGCAGGGATGTTAGACATTTCTTCAACCTGGCTTAATTTCTGCCAGGTTGGTTAGGCTCTGGTGAAACCCTAGTTAGTTAGGCTCTGGTAAAACCCTAGTTTAGGTTAGAATCTAGGGTTTTACCAGATTCTAAAATAATAATTTCTCTTGAGGTCAGGCCTCCTTAAAAAGAATAGAATGCTCTAGGCTTATTTCAGAATGGCTACTTTCCTCCTCCCCCTGCCAGAAGCACAAGGGGATTTTCTCTGATCTTCCTTGTGGGAACTTGATAGGGCTCCTAGAGGTAAAACTTACAATAATGGGGGGGCCTCCCTGTTACTGGGTCCTCATGAAGTGTTTAACTCTCAGACTTATCCACAGTGAGCCTCCAGCAGTTCATCAATCACAGTTCAGGTTTCCCTACCCCAGTACTTGTTCCAGCAGAGGCTTCTGCTGCCTGTCTGTCTCTCCAACTTTGGGGGCAGCAGTTTGCCCTGTGACCTCAGATCTCTGAGGGAGCTAAAAAGAGTTGTTGATTTTCAGGTCAGCTTTTTTTTCTTATTGTGTGGACCAGAGTGACAACTCCTAAGCTTCTTGGATTCTAGACCAGAAACCAGAAGTTGGCTCTCTTTTTCTCTCTTTTCTATCATAGGCATTACAGTGTTTTGGACCTACATACTAGAAACCTTAGAATAAGCTCTAACTCTGCTTCTATTTTTCCAGTTTTTAAAAACCTAATTGTTTCACTTCTGTCTTCAAACTTTCTTTTTGCTGTCCACCCACCCCCTCCCTTTGGCATCACCTCTATTGTATCCCACGCTCTCTTTTCCTCCACGCCTTCCAATTCTTCCTTTGAGAAAGGGCACCCAATAGAAGGGGCTGGGATCTACTTCATGCTCTGTTAACTGAGTCATGAACCCATAAGGCTACGTCTCTCCCAGAGAGGGAGCCTTTTTCTTTTAAAGACATCATATGGGCTAGCCTATCCCTGCCCACAAAACAACTTAATTATCCTGAAACACCACCTTTATGGTTTTGTTCCCTCAAGAACCTACTGGATTTGCCTGCCACAGAAAGTTCAATCTGGGCTGTCACTGTCTGTGGTAAATAACTCATTTTTCCCTACCCAATAACCTTATTTTCCATGGCTTAAAGCATCAGTTTTTGAAGTCAGGTGAATTTTCACAGCCTTGCCACTGACTATGTGACTTTGGGAAAATACCTAAGTTCTAGGAATCTCAGTTTTCTTATTTGTAAGTATAACTTCATAAGTTTGCTATGAAGATTCAATGGGATCATGAGAGCTTTTCATATAGTATGTGCTCGGTAGCATTTACAAAAGGAAGTTTTGCAATGATAGATGTGTTTTCTATTTGCACTGTTCAATTTAGTAGCCACTAGGCATCTGTGGCTATTGCTCACTTGAAATGTGTCTGAATTTTAAATTTTATTTCATTTAATTAATTTAAACTTAAATAGCCACATGTAGCTTAGTGGCTAGCATTTAAGACGGAGCTAGCACTAGTAAACATTGTGAAAATCAGGTGAAGGAAATAGAAGTGTCTTTTGTCTGTATTACTTGTGTCTCATGATACTTCCCTTTCTAGAAATGCGTGCTTTCTTCATTCACCTATCTTCATCTTTTACCTCTTTTCATTTTTCACATCTGTAAATTTAAGACCCAATTCAACACCCATCTTCTCAAGAAGCATTCCTCAGTTGGTCACAATTCACGTCTTTCACTTCTCTGAAACTTTTGTTGAACAGATGGTCAACACTGCACTAGTTAGCACTTAATATTCTTCTGACCTATCTTGTGCAATAGTTGTAACTCCCCAAGAGCATAATATAAGGATCTGTGTGGTTTTTGATTCTGTGCCCCTCCAAGGCAAATAGCCCATTACTTAAAATATGTAAACACTGCATTATGGACTGAATGTTTGTGTCTCCCCCAAATTCATATGTTGAAATCTAGTCACCAATGTGATGATATTTTGAAGTGGGACCACTGGCAGGTAATTAAGTCATGAGAGTGTGGCCCTCACTAATGAGATTAGTACCCTTATAAGAAGAGGCCAGAGAGTCTAGCACACTCTCTTTCTGCCATGTGAATGTACAATAAGTCAGCAGTCTGCAACCCAGAAGAAGATCCTCCCCAGAACCTGACCATGCTGGCACCCAGATCTCAGACTTCCAGCCTCCTGAACTGTGAGAAATAAGTTTCTGTTGTTTATAAGCTACCCACTCTCTGATACTTTGTTTTAGCAGCATGAACTAAGACACACTGAGTAACCCTGTTTGATTTATTACTTGTCCTTTACCTCTCTGATTCATTCTTCTCACCTTCCAATTCCCACTACCAATTTGGCTGAAAGAAGTGCCCAAATATCCAATAAAATACTTACTTATCTTTTTCTATTCTACCTTTGTGTTACTTTATTCTCCCCACTCCTGCAAAATGAATAAAAGCATATTTTCAGGTACGTTACATTTTTCCCATTTAATTTAGTTAAACATTGGGTGCCTACTATTTACAAAATATTAGTGGTAGGGGCAAGAATTGATGATGGAGACTTCCCTGATGGCACAGTGGTTAAGAATCTGCCTGCTGGGGCTTCCTTGGTGGTGCAGTGGTTAAGAACCCACCTGCTTGGGCTTCCCTGGTGGCGCAGTGGTTGAGAGTCCACCTGCCGATGCAGGGGACACGGGTTGATGCACCGGTCCAGGAAGATCCCACATGCCGCGGAGTGGCTGGGCCCGTGAGCCATGGCCGCTGAGCCTGCGCGTCTGGAGCCTGTGCTCTGCAACGGGAAAGGCCACAACAATGAGAGGCCCGCGTACGGCAAAGAAAAAAGAGTCTGCCTGCCAATGCAGGGGTCACGAGTTCGAGCCCTGGTCCAGGAAGATCCCACGTGCTGCGGAGCAACTAAGCCCATGCGCCACAACTACTGAGCCTGCGCTCTAAAGCCCGCAAAGCCACCGCAACGAGAAGCCCGCGCACCACAACAAAGAGTAGCCCCCGCTGCCACACCTAGCAGCAACAAAGCCTGCATGCAGCAACAAAGACCCAACGCAGCCAAAAATAAATTAAATTAAAAAAAAAAAATGACACGGGTTCGACCCTGGTCCAAGAAGATCCCACATGCCATGGAGCAACTAAGCCCATGCACCACTATGAAGCCTGCGCTCTAGAGCCCATGAGCCACAACTTCTGAAGCCCACATGCCTACAGCCTGTGCTCTGCAACAAGAGAAGCCACCACAATGAGAAGCCCGTGCACAGCAAGAAAGATCCAATGCAGCCAAAAAAACAAACAAATAAATTTTTTTAAAAAAGAGTTGATGATGGGGGCATGAAAATGATATAACTGCTCTCGAATGAGTTATATTTAGAAGAGGAGAGTGATTTATGAAAATGATTGATTAATGGAAGAGAATACACAGGAAAAAGGGAATTACCAACTGTTGGTGGAATATAGACCAATGGTATTTTGGTATGTAGCTATTTAAAATATTTTAGTTGCCTAGTTGAGGGTAGTTAGCCTAACAAATTTTGGTGTCTGGGATGCTTCCGATTGTAATTAAGAAATTTTATCTTGAACTAAACTCTCACAAATTAGATAGGTTGAATCCTTAGCAAAATAAAGAGAAACTATGTATGGACAGTATAGAAAAAAATCATTTTGAAAATCAGCTTATGAAAAAGATAACATGATCTACTATACTGTATATAAATAAATAAATAAACATAAAAAAATTTAAAAAATAAAAATTTGTCACTAGAAAAAAATGTATTAAGCTTAAAAAAAGAAAAAGATAACCTGGAAAAGTAAGGGATAAACAAATGATAATAACATTAAAAATCATGTTAAAAGGGTTGGAGAAGAAAAACAGAGGTACAAATTCAGGAAATTCTGTGTGTGCACATGTGTGTATGTTTTTTTAAGAAAAATACTAAGGTTTATCTTAAAAGCCCATGGCAAACATTTAGAGAAGAGCTAACACCTATCCTTCTCAAACTCTTCCAAAATATAGCAGAGGGAGAAACACTCCCAAACTCATTCTATGAGGCCACCATCAACCTGATACCAAAACCAGATAAAGATGACACAAAAAAGGAAAACTACAGGCCAATATCACTGATGAACATAGATGCAAAAATCCTCAACAAAATATTAGCAGACAGAATCCAGCAGCACATTAAAAGGATCATACACCATGATCAAGTGGGGTTTATCCCAGGAATGCAAGGATTCAATATATGCAAATCAATCAATGTGATACACCATATTAACAAATTGAAGAAGAAAAACCATATGATCATCTCAATAGATACAGAAAAAGCTTTTGACAAAATTCAACACCCATTTATATTAAAAACTCTCCAGAAAGTAGGCACAGAGGGAACATACCTCAACATAATAAAGGCCATATATGACAAATCCACAGCCAACATCTTTCTCAATGGTCAACAACTGAAAACATTTCCACTAAGGTCAGGAACAAGACAAGGTTGCCTACTCTCACCACTATTGTTCAACATAGTTTTGGAAGCTTTAGCCAGAGCAATCAGAGAAGAAAAAGAAGTAAAAGGAATCCAAATCGGAAAAGAAGAAGTAAAACTGTCACTGTTTGCAGATGACATGATACTATACATAGAGAACCCTAAAGATGCTACCAGAAAACTACTAGAGCTAATCAATGAATTTGGTACAGTAGCAGGATGCAAAATTAATGCACAGAAATCTCTTGCATTCCTATACACTAATGATGAAAAATCTGAAAGGGAAAATAAGGAAACACTCCCATTTACCATTGCAACAAAAAGAATAAAATACCTAGGAATAAATCTACCAAAGGAGACAAAAGACCTGTATGCAGAAAACTATAAAACACTAATGAAAGAAATTAAAGATGATACAAACAGATGGAGAGATATACCATGTTCTTGGATTGGAAGCATCAACCTTGTGAAAATGACTATACTACCCAAAGCAATCTACAGATTCAGTGCAATCCCTATCAAACTACCAATGGCATTTTTCACAGAACTAGAACAAAAAAATTCACAATTTGTATGGAAACACAAAAGACCCCGAATAGCCAAAGCAATCTTGAGAAAGAAAAATGGAGCTGGAGGAATCAGGCTCCCTGACTTCAGACTATACTACAAAGCTACAGTAATCAAGACAGTATGGTACTGGCACAAAAACAAATATAGATCAATGGAACAGGATAGCAAGCCCAGAGACAAACTCACGCACATATGGTCATCTTATCTCTGATAAAGGAGGCAAGAATATACAATGGAGAAAAGACAGCCTCTTCAATAAGTGGTGCTGGGAAAACTGGACAGCTACATGGAAAAGAATGAAATTAGAATACTCCCTAACACCATACACAAAAATAAACTCAAAATGGATTAAAGACCTAAATGTAAGGCCAGACACTTTAAAACTCTTAGAGGAAAACATAGGCAGAACACTCTGTGACATAAATCACAGCAAGATCCTTTTTGACCCACCTCCTAGAGAAATGGAAATAAAAACAAAAATAAACAAATGGGACCTAATGAAACTTCAAAGGTTTTGCACAGCAAAGGAAACCATAAGCAAGATGAAAAGACAACCCTCAGAATGGGAGAAAATATTTGCAAACGAAGCAAGTGACAAAGGATTAATCTCCAAAATATACAAGCAGCTCATGCAGCTCAATATCAAAAGAACAAAAAACCGAATCCAAAAATAGGCACTAAACCTAAATAGACATTTCTCCAAAGAAGATAAACAGGTTGCCAACAAACACATGAAAGGATGCCCAACATCACTAATCATTAGAGAAATGTAAATCAAAACTACAATGACGGGATTTCCCTGGTGGCGCAGTGGATAAAACTGCGCTCCCAATGCAGGGGGCCCAGGTTCCATCCCTGGTCAGGGAACTAAATCCCACATGCATGCCACAACTAAGAGTTTCCATGCCACAACTAAGGAGCCCTGGAGCCATAACTTAAGGAGCCCTGGAGCTGCAACTAAGACCTGGCTCAACCAAATAAATTAAATAAATAAATATTTAAAAAAAAAAAAACTGCAATGAGGTATCACCTCACACCAGTCAGAATGGCCATCATCAAAAAATCTACAAACAGTAAATGCTGGAGAGGGTGTGGAGAAAAGGGAACCCTCTTGCACTGTTGATGGGAATGTAAATTGATACAGCCACTATGGAGAACAGTATGGAGGTTCCTTAAAAAACTAAAAATAGAACTACCATATGACCCAGCAATCCCACTACTGGGCATATACCCTGAGAAAACCATAATTCAAAACGAGTCATGGACCACAATGTTCATTGCAGCACTATTTACAATAGCCAGGACATGGAAGCAACCTAAGTGTCCATCAACAGATGAATGGATAAAGAAGATGTGGCACATGTATACAATGGAATATTACTCAGCCATAAAAAGAAACGAAATTGAGTCATTTGTAGTGAGGTGGATGGACCTAGAGTCCGTCATACAGAATGAAATCAAAAAGAGAAAAAATAGTACTGTATGCTAACACATATATATGGAATCTTAAAAAAAAAAAAAGGTTCTGAGGAACCTAGGGGCAGGACAGGAATAAAGACGCAGATGTAGAGAATGGACTTGAGGACACGGAGAGGGAGAAGGGTAAGTTGGGACGAAGTGAGAGAGTGACATTGACATATATACACTACCAAATGTAAAATAGATAGCTAGTGGGAAGCAACTGCATAGCACAGGGAGATCAGCTCAGTGCTTTGTGACCACCTAGTGGGGTGGGATAGGGAGGGTGGGAGGGAGATGCAACAGGGAGGGGATATATGTATACGTATAGTTGATTCACTTTGTTATACAGCAGAAACTAACACAACAATGTAAAGCAATTATACTCCAATAAAGATGTTAAAAAATAAGTAAATAAAATTTAAAAGCAAAAAAAAAAAAAGGCCCATGGCCATAAAGGCCTAGCTCACAGGACTCTCAGCAGGATTGGTTGATTCTATTCAGTAATATTGTTTATTGAAAATACAGTTGAAGAGTGGTATAATGTAATTACACCAAAAATTAGCTTTTTACTTCATAACTAACTTACAACTGGAGAATTATTTATTTCTCCTTTTATCATCTTTATTACCATGCCCTGCACAGTAGGTGGCGGCATTGTTTAACTTCCTATCAACAGAATGGCCATAACTACAAAATACAGAAGCAAATATTGAAACAAATTGCAGGAACCCAATTTGGCCAATTTAAAACATTGCCCTTTCTATCTACCTTAAAAAGTTATATGCCGCCTGCCGATGCAGGGGACATGGGTTCGTACCCCGGTCCAGGAAGATCCCACGTGCCGCGGAGCGGCTGGGCCCGTGAGCCATGGCCGCTGAGCCTGCGCGTCCGGAGCCTGTGCTCCGCAACGGGAAAGGCCACAACAGTGAGAGGCCCGCGTAACGCAAAAAAAAAAAAACAACAAAAAAACAAATTATATGAATAATACCTCATTATAGTATACCAAATTTGTATATTTCCTACATTGAGTTTAATAAAAAGTATTTGCTGATAAATTCATTTTGCCAATGAATGTCAATAAACCAGGATGTGCTGTTTTAAATATCAATATTTACTTATTCTTCATCACGAGACTGTAACAAATTAATTCCTTTTTAGTTTTAATGTAAAGATAGTATTTATTTTGTACTTAATTTCATTTGTGCTAGTCATTCAGCAATGTTTATTATGCCTACAATGACCAGCACTCCATGAAGCTCTGCAGAGATAGTCAGAAGAGCAGTTATCTGGGTTGGGCATTAAAGACAGGTAAAATCTCAACGTGCATTTGAGGTTTAAAACGTCACTTTCAGGCAATATACAGCCATAATTTATGCATGCTATGGAGTAGTTGGGTTTTTTTTTTAATTTTTATTGGAGTATAATTGATTTACAAGGTTGTGTTAGTTTCAGGTGTACAGCAAAGTGAATCAGTTATACATATACATGTATCCACTCTTTTTTTAAAAAGATTCTTTTCCCATATAAGCCATTTACAGAGTATTGAGTAGAGTTCCCTGTGCTATACAGTAGATTCTTATTAGTTATCTATTTTATATATAGTAGTGTGTATATGTCAATCCCATTCTCCCAATTTATCCCTCCCCCTCTTACCCACTGGTAACCATAAGTTTGCTTTCTATGTCTATGACTCTACTTCTGTTTTGTAAATAAGTTCATCTGTACCCTTTTTTTAGATTTCACATCTAAGCGCTATCATATATTTGCCTTTCTCTGTCTGACATACTTCACTCAGTATGTGGAGTAGCCGTTTTTAGTTATTCTAAAATTTACCTCTTTTAGCTTTAAAGGGTGCAGTCTAATTTTAGTATTCAGAATTTATTCTGAATTTATTATTTTTATATCCTCCTAAGATCCTATATTTTTAAATCTTTCTTTTTCTAAAATAAGAGATATTTTTAAAAAAATAACTGTCTTTGTCTCTTGTCCCATTTGGGTTCCCTTTTTGATCCTTTCCATAATCACTGTAGTGTTACTTAAAGTGAAACATTCCAAGTAGAGATATACCAGGTAGGATTATATTTTCATTTTTGGTTTCCAATAATTTCTTGAGGATCTTGAGCGTGAACCAACAGCTTTAGGAAGCCAACTTCAAAATTCTAAGATCTCTTTCTTGGTCATAATTAATACATGCCTTTTAACCTAGCATGCAGCAGCTTAGGTTGCTTTTTCCCAAATGTCTTATTTTATTCTTACTTTAGTCAAAGTTATCTATTCTTTCTAGTCAAGGGAAATTTTCAATTCAAGGACATTTCAGAGATTTATGTAAAGAACAAGAAATCACGTTTGTTGCAGGGGGTCACCATATTGTCCACAAGTATATTCACATTTTTAATAAGATATTTTATAGATCTCAGATTAAGCATAGAGACAGATGTCCTAAAAAAACCTTCTTTTGTTTGCACCAAAAAAAAGTCGTATGTAATATAAAATAATAGCTCTTTAATGTGCTAAGAGCTACAACTTAGTATTCATTGTATCACCTGCACCTGGCTCAGCGGATGTGCAAACAACTGTTGGCTGAACAAATGCACCTGAACAGTCTCAGTGTCCTGAATAGCTCGATTCCACCCACAGGCAGGGCCTCAGACGTCCTACTGCAATCCCCGTGGCTATCGTTAAGCCTCTTGAGGAATCTTTCTTGGCGTCTCCCTCCTGCTTTCTCTTATGAACCCGCTTGTTGCACTCAGTGTCTCTGATTCCAACGTGTGCCTCATTCCCAGCCTCCTCCTCTCTGCTGTGTCCCTTCTAACTGTCCCTTCAGTTAGCAACAAGTAAATTCAACACTCATATCAGTTCAACTCTCTCCCAGGCTTGCTCCAGCTTTGCTGTCAGTTCTGTGTTTCAGATCTTCCTGGACATCAAATTCTGTTACCCTCACACATTAAACCAGCCCTGGCTCATCAAGCCCCCCAACTTAATCTGGGAGGGAAATTTAGGGCAAATGTATAAACGCAGGTGTGAACTAACACATTTTAAACAATGTAGATTATTTCAGTAGCTGAAGTCATTGGACTAGAAATAAAAAGGAATTCTATAAAGATGATGGGCCCAATTTAAGAAAAAATAAGGGAAGAAGTTGTAATTATCATAGGGTCAATATAACAAAGGAGGGCACATCCAAGCTTACTGTAGGTCTCCCTCCTAGAGATACCAGTGCAATCCTGTGGGAAAAGATCAGGGGCAAGAATTGAAAAGAGTTTTTTGAGGAAGGAGGGGGACATTTTACTATTTCTATTTATCACTCTACTAGGCTAAATTGCTTTATTCAACAAATTGAATAATACATTTAAACATCATTGGATGCTAAAGTAGAAGTGCCATAAATAGCAAGTGACACTGTTGAGCTTACATGACAGGCAAATGTAGTGGTGGATGACCCTCCACTGTGTAAGGTATTTAAGATTTTTAAATGGAGAAGACATTCAGAAATAATGCAGAAAACATCTACTTACTTTTTTATAAAACCATACTCTAATAGCTGTGGAAATATGTTTTATGGTTCTAGTTATGTGGCACTTCACAAATATAATGACTCTTGAAAATATCCAGAAAGGAATCACCAGAGTGATAAACTATATGAGGTCTACTATCGGAAAACCAGCCAAATGAGTAAGGCTACAATTTAAGAAAGATAGACGTTAAGAAGGAATATGGTCAGAGTTCATAAACTGTAGTTCACATGTACATGGCATTATTTTTCAAAAATGCTGTAATGCAATACTTCATTTGCTTATAAAAATTTAGTAAAAATTAAGCATTATAATCTTCATTTAAAAAATAAACAGCATGGGGACTTCTGTAGTGGGTCAGTGGTTAAGGATCCGCCTGCCAATGCAGGGGACACGGGTTCGAGCCCTGGTCCGGGAAGATCCCATGTGCCGCGGAGCAACTAAGCCCGTGCACCACAACTACTGAGCCTGTGCTCTAGAGCCCGTGAGCCACAAATACTGAGCCCATGTGCCACAACTACTGAAGCCCATGCACCTAGAGCCCATGCTCAACAAGAAGAGAAGCCACTGTAATGAGAAGCCCGCGCACTGCCAGGAAGAGTAGCCCCCGCTCGCTACCACTAGAGAAAGCCCGCGTGCAGCAACAAAGACCCAACATAGCCATAAATAAATAAATACTTAAAATTAAAAAAAAATAAACAGCATGTAAAACCATGAAGGAGTTGATAAAGTGACAATATACCTCTTAACTAAATATTAATGTATTGTAAGTGGGTAAGATTTCTTTGTAGTTTATAAGAGGTACATTTAATGAGCATAATTTGACAAAATACACGTAATACAGTGGACAATAAACTTGAGACACTTTAAAAAAAAATTTAGGCTGGTAAAGTCCTCAAAGTTAAGTGGTTCCAAAGAAGATTAAGATCAATTTGTAGATTATATATCCATAATGAGTTGTTAGGAGAAAATAGAGGACAATGTTCTTCCAAAAACATCCCCATGGTCTAAGATTCAAATCTTAGGTGCTGAAAACTAATATCACACAAAAATCAAGTAAATTGCTCTATTCTTCTTAATACACTGTATGGGAGTCTTAACCTACTACCAAATTACTATTTTAGGACTAACCTTTAGTCATAAGATTAACATCTTCTATATTCCAGTTAATATGAAATAACCTTTGCTTCCCAAATTCATTAGCACATTAGCAGAATCTAGGCATATCACTTATTAAAGAAATGTCAAAAGGAAACCCTAAGTGTAACAAATGAATGACTACCACTTTAACACTCAACACGTGTTCCCTATTCTTGCCCCCATTAGAAAATAAAATGTTCATGATCTTTGTATTCATAAAAGGATCTAGAGGTTTAAACAAAGACAAATGAAAAATACATCTTTTTCTTTAGGTAGTCTCTAAATACCTTTAATTTTTTTTTTTTTT
Organism: Globicephala melas; assembly: GCF_963455315.2. Lineage (NCBI taxonomy): Eukaryota > Metazoa > Chordata > Mammalia > Artiodactyla > Delphinidae > Globicephala > Globicephala melas. Next base: position 77,912,890 of record NC_083320.1, on the reverse strand, counting down.
TGGCTTATTGACTATACCTATAAGACAGGCTTATAGTCTGTCTGTAAGTATAAATCAGGTTGTGATATTGAGTTAGAGCTAAAGAAAGGAAAATATAGTTCCTAGGTACTCCACCATAGTGCTTGTGCTGCGAACACAGCACTCCTTTGATATTCAAACCAATCAATCCCTCGTCCGTACCCACTTCAGCCTCCTTTCATCACGGGTTCGTGCCCCGGTCCAGGAGGATCCCACATGCCGTAGAGCGGCTGGGCCCGTGAGCCACGGCCGCTGAGCCTGCACGTCCGGAGCCTGTGCTCGGCAACCAGAGAGGCCACAACAGTGAGAGGCCCGCGTATCGCAAAAACAAACAAACAAACCTTTTGCCCATGCTTTCCCCGCGCTTGTCTTGCCTCCTGACTGAACGTGGTGCTTCCTGTGGCCCTCCATGGCATGGCGTGCCCCCTCCTCTTGGGAACTGTAAGTAACAAACTATCTTTTCAATGGCAGTTGTCTCCTGATCTGTTGGACCCACTCTACCAGAATAAAAACCAAAATCCTGGGTATGTTTTAAAAACAAGAGATGCAGAATGAAAAGGGCTTATGTAGAACTTGGTCTCAGAGTGCAGTTTGAGGAACTCTGGGTTGCCTGAGACCTTTCAGGGAGTCTGAGAGATCAAAATCATGAACAAGTAAAAGATCTTCTCAGAGTGCAAAAGCCCAATGGATTCTAATGTAACCAATTATGAAAAGACTGTGGATATGGTTTCAGATTCCTCACTGTAGCTAATCTTTGAGAAACTACCACTGGTTGAATATTATTATTGTATCATAGAGGAATATCTACAATTATCTGTAAAGCTTTTAAAATACTTCTCCCTTTTCCAACTACGTGTCTGCATGAAGCCAGATTTTCTTCATATACTTGAACCAAAGCAACATATTGAATGCAGAAACAGATATCAGAATGCAGCTGTCCTCTATTAAGCCAGATACTAAAGAGATTTGCAACAATGAAAAAGTGATATTCTTTTCAAAAAATTTGTTTAATTTGGAAAATACATTTATTTTCATAAAACTGTTATTAATAACATGTAATGTGCTTATTATTGTTATTTTTAATGAATCAGTAAGTAAAACTTTTCAATGTTCCTCAGTTTTAATTTCAAATATGGTAAATATCAATAGATAACGTACTGTTGAGAAGGAAAGGGGGTTATGAGATCAAATTTTGAGAACCACTGGTGTAAAAGAAAAGAGACAGATGAAACTGGAGAGACAGTGAAGAACCAAGCTGTGAAGCAACTTGAATTGCAGGCTAAAGTGGGTATTTTTATCATGGAGATAATGGAGTTTTGAGCAGAGAGATAATATGATGAAAGGAACTTTTTACGAAGAGAACTCATATATATGCTTATGTGTGTAGGACAGTTTGAAAAAGGTGTGTATCTGTTTAGTGTGTTTTGGCGGAGTGGGAGGCAGTGTCTGAGGCAGAGAAACCAGGCAGGAAGCTGATGGAAAATCCTAGACACAAGGTAGCCAAGGTCTTAATGAGGAGTATCGTGAGGGAATGCAAATAATAACTAGTGTTGCTAAAATGTATTGAGTGCTTACTATATGCCAGGCACTGCAGAAAATACTTGGTGTAGGTTATCTCATTCTCTCCTCACAGTCTTCTAATGGTTAACTTTATAAATTACATTTTAAAGATGAGAATACTGAGGCACAAAGAGGCTGCTGTAAGATGGCAAATGAGAGATGAAGCTGAGGTTTGAACACAGGCAGTCTGACTGCAGAGTTGAATAGCAGAGTCAGCGCAGCATAGAGGAAGAAGCCTTTCAGGCATTGGGTGAGGGTGGCGGATGCTTTGGTTCCTCCCTGATCTCTTTACTGGGCAGCATACGCGTCCCCAGCTAACGTGAATATTGGCTGCTTCTGGCTCACAGCTGCACCCTTTGGGGGAGGGTTACCCTTGGCTGACAGGAGATGACTAGGAGGCCTGGGAGGCTGGCGGTGGTGGCTCCAGGCCCTCAGAGGCTGTGCAGGTGTGCGGAAGGCCTCTGTGGCACATACCTACTCCTGTGAGAATGCTTCATGTAGGGGCAGGAAAGGCGGAGGCTAGACCTCTTCTGAACTACACGTCTGTCTGACTTCTTCTCCTGCCCTCTCCTGCTACCCTCCCTCCCTTATAGTGTCTCAGGAAAGCATTCTCCCAATCAACCAATTGAATGAATCCCAGTCTCAGGCTCTGCTTCTCAGAACCTGTCTGAAACACTGAGGAAATTTGTTTTAAAATAACTTTTGGAACCTATAATGGAAAATAATCTTTAAAAAAAATATATATATATATATAAAACTTTAAAAATAAACTAGTCTGAATTAAAAGAAATACATTTTGGAATTCCATTCTTTTTGTGGGCCTCAGACTTTAGAGCAGTCTCTGAGATGGATCTATAATGTGGTCCCTCATTAACTTGACTACTTTTTTAATATATATCCAGACAACTTGAGAAACTCATTAAGACTTTTTTTTTTTTTAACATCTTTATTGGGGTATAATTGCTTTACAATGGTGTGTTAGTTTCTGCTTTATAACAAAGTGAATCAGTTATACATATACATATGTTCCCATATCTCTTCCCTCTTGCGTCTCCCTCCCTCCTACCCTCCCTATCCCACCCCTCCAGGCTGTCACAAAGCACCAAGCCAATATCCCTGTGCCATGCGGCTGCTTCCAACTAGCTATCTACCTTACTACGTTTGTTAGTGTGTATATGTCCATGACTCTCTCTCGCCCTGTCACAGCTCACCCTTCCCCCTCCCCATAACCTCAAGTCCATTCTCTAGGAGGTCTGCGTCTTTATTCCTGCCTTACCCCTAGGTTCTTCATGACATTCATTAAGACTTGAGACACATTCATTGCATATCACACTCCAACTAGAACCTTTTGCTTTTTTTCTAATCAAGCTACTCTGGGCACTCTGCTCTTCCCTTAGCAGAACAGGAGCCTCTATGTTTATTCATCTTTATATCCCACCAGCAGCTAGCATGGTGTTCTTTACTTAGGAGATACACAGTGAATGTATTAGATAAAAAGAAAAAAATTCTCAGAATTTGTTACATCATTTTACTGGCACCCTTATGTTGAAAAATATCCTCCTGAGTATCTAATGTAGTTGTTTTCTCTCATGTGCGTGAGACTTATCTGGGGGAGCTTGACACAAATGCAAATCGAAGGGTCCCATCGCTCCTATCCTCCCTACTTGTGATTTTCATTCTCTAGGGCTAAAATAAGGTTACGAATTTGCATTTCTAGCAACACCACAGGAGATTTTAATGCAGGAGGTTATTGGGCCATATTTTGAGAAACACTCCTTTAAAATACTTAGATATGACATGAAGCTACCTGTTAAAAAAAAAAACCACCACCAACAAGATTTCAGATGTAAAGGGCACGACCTTCTTTTTTTTTTTTTTTTTTTGCGATATGCGGGCCTCTCACTGTTGTGGCCCCTCCCGTTGCAGAGCACAGGCTCTGGACGCGCAGGCTTAGAGGCCATGGCTCACGGGCCCAGCCGCTCCGCGGCATGTGGGATCTTCCCGGACTGGGGAACAAACCTGTGTCCCCTGCATCGGCAGGCGGACTCTCAACCACTGTGCCACCAGGGAAGCCCGCACAACGTTCTTTACAATCATGAACATTATCTCTTACCCATAACTATCATTACAAGATGTACAGGCCAATTTGAGGATCTTGGAACATTTTCAGACTTGCCAAGTTTTACTGAGATGACTTCGTTCGTAAACATGGGAACAATGAAAAAAAAAATGTTTCTAACAAGTTTGGTATTTAAATATATGTCCAACATCCTATACAGTCTATCATTAGATGCCTTCTAACATGCTATTAGTACTCCTAGGGGCCTTGGTTATCCTACCATACATTAACCACGGTGATTTGTACAGCTTTCAGGCAATTTGCCCTTCCATCCTTCAAAAAAAAATACACCAGTGAATGCTTTTGAAGGGTCTCTGAGGTAAATGACCTTTGCCACCTAGAAAGCGCTATTAAAGTGATGTCTACTTTGGGAAATTGTTGCTGAAACATTATAAATCCATCAGTGACCAGGATGACCATGAAAAAAGCCAGAGTTTCTGGGCTGGTCTCAGAGGAATTCAGTTCTCTATACTGAAAGTCAGTGATTTACAATAAACCATGCTGTGAGGGATATCTGAAAGGATTATGATAGAATCATCCCCAGTTTATTCACAGTCATTCTTGCCTTTAGGAACAACCCTAAAAAGACAGTGACTAGGTTGGCCAGCTGTGGCATTGCTACAACAGTGGGCAAAAGCACTTTTACCTCCTCACCAATAAATGTGTAGTGGTGTGCCAGGGCATATTTAGCATTTCTTCTTAAAACATGACTTGGTAACTTAAGATATGGAAGTTTCTCTCCTGGTACTGAGGAATAAACTCCTAACAGACTGAAACTCCCACCAAATAACAAAATATAGAAACTAACTACCTGAGAGCTCTGCAGAGTGAACAAAAAGCAGCAAGTTTGGGAGAGAAATTAAAATTTGGAAAAGATGACCAGCCTGGAGTAAATTTCCTGCTTTTTTATAGCTTGCCTCCAGGGGTAACTACAGATGAAGCATGCTATGAGCAGCTAGACTCTCACAGAAAGTCAACCATCGTTCTGTCCTGAGCAGCCGGGGGATAGAACCCCAAGTAAGAAGGACTTCCAGAAAGTGAGACAAAAATCCCAGAAAAGAGAGAGCCTAAGAAGGGGACCCCAAATTCCTGTGTATAAACTCTGCCCAAGACCGGCCTCTGAACAACACCTACATATGGCAGACTGCAAGCAGTTCCCCTAAAATAGAAGATCTGAACTGAGATTTAAGCTTCCAGCCACTCTAGGCAAGGAAGAGCTTGCAGTTTAAGTATAACCAATTAGTATCCTGCTATAACAAAACGTCAATACTCTCTGGAGAAATATGAAAGAATCCACAGTCCTGAATCCCACAGCACAACATTGACAATATCCAGGATACAATCCAAATTTCCTTGACATTTGAAGAATTAAAGAAATGTAAGAGAAAAGATAATCAAAGAAGGATGATCCCAGATGACCCAGATGTTGGAAATACCAGAGACTTTGAAGCAGCTATTGTAACTATGCTCAGTGAGGTAAAGGAAGATATTATTGGAATGAAACGATAACAAATCTCAGCAGAGAAATATAAACTATAAAAATAGAAATTCTAGAACTCAAGAATTCAATATATGAAATAAAAATGTCACTGGGTCAACTTAAAGCAGAATGGAAATGACAGGGGAAGGAGTGAGAGAACTTGGAGACAGATCAATGGAAATTTTTCAGTCTGAAGAACACAGAGAAAAAAGAGTTAAAAATAAAAAGACCAGGAATAATATCAAGCAGTCTAACATGTGTAATTCATAAATAAAAGTTGAAAAAATTAAAGGGAGAAATAGACAATTCCACAATTATTGCTGAAGATTTTAACACAATTACCATTTGAGAGATCTTTCAGAAATTGATAAAACTGGAAAAAAAATCATCAAAGACATACTGATTTTGAGCATTGTTAACCACTGTGACCTAATTGGTAGTGTTGAATGTTTATATTTGAAAAGAAGAAAAGTCTGAAATCACTAAAGAAGCTGGAAAAAAAAATTAAGTAGAAAGAAAGAAAAACTTAAAAAACAGTGTGAGAAAGAAAATTTACAAGTCAATACTATTCATGAATTGAAATAGAAAAACCCTAAGACTATTAAAAAATCAAATCCAGCTAAAAAAGATAATACATCCTCACAAAATTGGGTTTAACTTCAGGAATACAAGGTTAAATTTACCACTTTAACAATTTAATGGAGAAAAATCATATGATTATCTTCATAAATGCAAAAAATGTGTTTGATAAAACATTTATTTGTGATAAAACTCTTAGAAAACTAGAAACAGAACTTTCTAAATTTGACAAAGGCTGTGCATAAAATAAAACATCAAATTTTTATTTGTGAAACAGTGAAAGCTTACTCTTGACATCAGGCAAATGGCAACGATAGCCACAATAACTATTTCATTCAACAGTGTACTGGGTATCCTAGACAACACAGAAAGGCATAAAGAAAAGGAATAGAGATGAAAAGAAAGAAACAAAAAGTCCATTATTTTGCAGGTAGTATGATTGTTCCAAAGTAATAGAACTCATAGTAATCTACGGATTATTAGAATTAATTTCAAAATATAGCATGTTCCTAAATACATCAATATCAGTGCATTGCATTTGTATAAACTATCAACAGATGGTTCAAAAATAAATTTTAAAATTTATTATATATATAAAATACCAAACCGAAGACATTTGTTGCTCAGCGATAAAAATCACTGGTGGGATTATTTAAACACTTCAGTTTTGTTTCTTTTTAAAATAATAGACATGGTTTTAAATTTTACTATATGTATAGCTACAGGATGAAATTAGTTAAATATTAAAAGAGTTACTGGGCTTCCCTGCTGGCGCAGTGGTTGGGAGTCCGCCTGCTGATGCAGGGGCACGGGTTTGTGCCCCGGTCCGGGAAGATCCCACATGCCGCGGTGCGGCTAGGCCCATGAGCCATGGCTGCTGAGCCTGCGCGTCCGGAGCCTGTGCTCCGCAACGGGAGAGGCCACAACAGTGAGAGGCCCGGGTACCGCAAAAAAAAAAAAAAAAAAAAGAGTTACTTATGTTGTGATCATTAATGTGTCCTTTGTTCCTGAATAAAAATATAAATAAATAAATCACATATTGGGGAAATTTTTTTTAATTATTATAACGGCATCAAAAATATTAAGTACCTAGCAATAAATATTACAGGTATAAACTATAAGATAAATTTATAAAATTTTATTTAAATACATTAAAAAACCCCTAAACTATTAGAGAGAAGCCATGTTAATTAATAAAAGACTCAATTTTATAATGATGTCTTTTCTTCTAAACTGCTGTGTAGGTTTAATAAAATTCCAATCAGTATTTCAGGGTACTTTTTTGTTGAATTCGAGCAAACTAATCCTAAAATTTAAATTGAAAGAGCAAAGATTGGGAATAACCAAAACCCTCTTGAAGAAGATGAATGAAATGGAGCAATTTGACCTACCAGTTATAAAATTAATTTATAAAGTTATAGTATTTAAAATGGTGTGTTATTTGCACAGTGACAGGAGAAAAGAACAGTGAGCAGAATTGAGAGCCCAGATGTGGATGTTTGATACTTGACTGAGATTATTAAATCTTGCAGTTGAGCAAGGAAATATATTGGCTTTGCAATAAATGGTGCTGGGACAATTGGATAACCATAGAAGAGGGGGATGAAATTACCCCCCACCTCTCACCACACACAGAAAAGAAGGATTACAAACCTCACAGATAAGCAATACAATAAAACTTTTAGAAGACAGTATTGGATAATATCTTTATACCACTAGAGTGGGAAAAGATTTCTTAAGAGAAATATAAAAAATAATCAACGAACTACATTCAAATTTAGAACTTTTCTTCATCAAAGACATATTAGGGGGCTTCCCTGGTGGTGCAGTGGTTGAGAGTCCTCCTGCCAATGCAGGGGACATGGGTTCATGTCCTGGTCCGGAAAGATCCCACATGCCGTGGAGTGGCTGGGCCCGTGAGCCATGGCCACTGAGCCTGCACGTCCGGAGCCTGTGCTCCACAACGGGAGAGGCCACAAGAGTGAGAGGCCCACGTACCGCAAAAAAAAAAAAAAAAAGACATATTAGGAGAGTGAAAAAATGGACCATAAACTGAGAGAAGACAATTTCAACACATATAACCGACAAAGGAGTTGTCCAAAATGTTTCAAGAATTGGTATGACTAAATAAGAAAAATACAAATGCTCCAGTAGAAAGATGGCCTATAGAAAGAGCCAGAAATTTCACCAGGATGAATCAAAACTGGCTCACAAATATATGAAAAGATGTTAAATCTTTGTTGGTAATGTGGACATTCAAAATAAAACCAGAGTGTGAAACCATTTCACACACCAGATTGGAAAACACAGATCACTAACCTAATTTATTTTCTCCCCATATCCACTCCTTGTGATTCAACTGATTTGATTTTCATGAGAAATTCAACATTGTCTTCTCCTCCCTTCCTAATGAGTAAGTGGGAAGAAACTCACTTCACTTAGTGCCCTGTTCTTGGTTGCTAAGTGGAAAAAGTGTTGGCAATGTACCATGATAACTTTTTTCTTTCTACTTTTAACCGTATCTCTGTGCTATCTTTATTTCTAGGCTTGTTTAATCACTCAACAGCTATATCAAAACAAACATGTAATAGTTAGGTTTATTGCTCAATTGTGATTCTTTTATTATGTGGGGTGATGAACTAATTAACTTCTTAAGCAGAATTTATGTGCCAAGATTTTACCTGAAATATGTTCCTCATGTAAGTCTGAAGTTGTATTTTTTTACGTGGAAGGGAACTGCTTTTTTTTTTTTTTTTTTTTGGCGGTACGCAGGTCTCTCTCTGTTGTGGCCTCTCCCGTTGCGGAGCACAAGCTCCAGACGCGCTGGCTCACCGGCCATGGCTCACGGGCCCAGCCACTCTGCGGCATGTGGGGTCTTCCCGAACCGGGGCACGAACCCGTGTCGCCTGCATTGGCAGGCGGACTCTCAACCGTTGCGCCATCAGGGAAGTCCCGGGACTGCTTTTTTAAAAATACAAAGATCTCTAGATGGGAAACTTCAGGTCATTGGCATCTTAATGTGAATTCATTTGTCAGAGGTTCTCCTCCAAAACAGAGAGCATGAAGTTTAAAATGGATGTGAGGTCAAGGAGGTGCAGGCAATAAAAGGAGGGAAAGGGAATCAGGAAGTATGTGTGGAAACTACAGCAGAGCACAAACTTTACAGTTTGCTTAGCCCTACTGTCATATCCTAATTTCAGGTGCCACTTTGTCTTGCCTAATAATCACCATGAAAATATTCCATATGAAATCAGTTAAAAAACATTTAAGTGGTAATTTGGGAAAATAGAAGTGGGTTGCCAGGTTATAGGAATTTCCAGGCATTATTCTTCCACAAAATTTTTGATATTATTTTATGTTTAATCATGTAGCACACCAGTGTTCTCAATGAAAATAATTCCTGGTCTTCATTAGCCAAAGATTATCCAAATTCTATTCTATGGAGAAACCTCTTCCTGATGTAAAGCACTCAATTTGAAGCAGTAAACAATTTTGGCACTAGATAATGATTTTAGTAGCATGTACACATAATGATACACTAAGATCCTAAAAAAGAACCTTGATTCAGGTCCCTTGAAAGAGATTATTCCTGATAGATCAAGGAATCCTGATGATAGATTCCAAGTTCCTATAAAGCCTGTTGTTCTGGCTCTTAAAAAAAGTTACTTTCTTCATATCTACTTAGGTTCTCCAAATGATAGATGAATTGATTTCCCTTTTACAAATTTATTTTTAAATATCAAACCTACATCACACAACTGGATGTGAAAAATCAGACCAGGATCTTATATTATAAAAAGTATCACTAAAGCTCCATATTTACTTCATATCACATGCCAATGAATCAAAGTTAAAATGCTATCATTTTCAAAGAAGGATTCAAGTCTATTTCTATATTGCTTTCAAAACAAAAAAATACAAGGTTTATGATTTGACCTATCCACAGCAAGTCATAATATTGAAAACTAAGTTTCAGTGTTTTATGCTAGTTTTGTAGCTATGTTGGAAGAAAGTCTGAATGCATTACCAAGAAGATGTCTCTTAGTGTTCATACCTATGACAATCTGGTTTTGACCCTGGTTATTAGAGAGACATGTTTCCAAACCTCTGAGAATATCTTGTTTTCTAGGTTAAGATTTGCATGATATACATTCAGCTAAACTAAGTGTATATAAGCAGCAAAAATCACTAACCTGTTTTCTATTGCTAAGTACATAGGCAATAAAGTAATTTAAATTAAAGCTCTTTTTACTGAAATTCATGTATTCCCCTTCCTTAAGTGCAATCTCAAGAAAGTACAGATTCTCCTCACCTTGGTTTTCTAGATTTTTCCTTATTTAGACTAACTTTCAAGACATATTACATTTACCATTATCACTTCCTGCTCAAAAGTTGTTGACCTGACCTTGCCACATTTAACATCTAAATTTTTTTGGTGACAGCTTTATTAAGATATAGTCACATACAGTTCACCAATTTAAAGTGAATATAATTCAGTGGTTTTTAGTATATCATGGATATATGCAATCATTATCAGAATCAATTTTAGAATATTTTCACTGCCCTAAAAAGAAACGCTCTCTCCTTTAGCTATCACCCCTCAATCCTCCTACCCCATACCCTTACTGTAGGCAGCCACTAATCTACTTTTTGCCTCTATAGATTTGACTATATTGGACATTTCATATAAATGAAACATATATGGTCCTTTACAACTGGCTTCTTTCACTTAGCATAATGTTTTCAAGGTTCATCAAAGTTGTAACATGTATTAATTAGTATTCTTTTTTATGGCCAAGTAATACTCATTGTGTTCCATTGTATAGATAGACCACAATACCACATTTTGTTTATCCATTCATTATTTAATGGACATTTGGGTCATTTCCACCTTTTGGCTATTGTGAATAATACTGCTATAAATATTCAAGTGTTTGTGTGGATATGTTTTCATTTTTCTTGGCTATATATTTAGAAGTGGAATTGCTCCATGTTTAACTTTTGAGGAATTATCAGACTGTTTTCCAAAGTAACCACACCATTTTCCATTCTCATCAGTGGTTTATAAGGGTTCTGATTTCTCCACATCCTTACCAACATTTTTCATTATCTGTCTCTTTGATTACAGCCTTTCAAGTAGGTGTGAGTTGGTATCTCGTTGTTTTGATTTGCGTTTCCTTGATGATTAATGATGTTGAGCATCCTTTCATGTGCTTTTTGGCCATTTGTATATCTTCTTTGGAGACATGTCTATTCAGATCTTTTGCCCATTTTTAAATTGGGTTATTTATCTTTTTATTATTGAGAGTTATGTGTACTTTATATATTCTAGATACAAGTTCTTGTCCAATATATGACTTGCTAATATTTTCCTCTCATTCCATGAGTTGTTTTTTAACTTTCTTGATAGTATCATTTGACACACAAATGTTTTTAATTTTGGTGAAGTCCAGTTTATCTATTTTGTTGTTGTTGTTGCTTGTGCTTTTGGTGTCATATCTAAAACAACAGTGCTAAATCCAAGGTCATGAAGATTTAATCTTGTCTTTTCTAATATTTTATTATTTTAGCTTGTACAAAATGGATGTTTGATCCATTTTGAGTTAATTTATTTATATAGTGTGAGTTAGGGGTCCAAAATAATTATTTTGCATGTGGCTATCCAGTTGTCCTAGCACCATTTGTTGAAAAGACTATTCTCTCCCGACTGAATTATTTTGACATACTTGCAGGAAATAAATTAAGTATAAATGTGGGGGGTTGTTTTTGGATTCTCAATTCTATTCCATTGATCTATATGTCCATCCTTATGTCAGCACCATACTGTTGATTACTGTTTCTTGTAGTAAGTTTTGAAATGAGGGCTTCCCTGGTGGCGCAGTGGTTGAGAGTCCACCTGCCGATGCAGGGGACACGGGTTCGTGCCCCGGTCTGGGAAGATCCCACATGCCGCGGAGCAGCTGGGCCCCTGAGCCATGGCCACTGAGCCTGCGCGTCCAGAGCCTGTGCTCCGCAACGGGAGAGGCCACAACAGTGAGAGGCCCGCGTACCGCCAAAAAAAAAAAAAAAAAAAAGATTGTTTTAGCTATTCTGGGTCTCTTGAGTTTCCATATGAATTTTAGGATCAGCTTGTTAATTTCTACAAAGCAGTCACTTTTGGATTCTGAGAGTAACTGTATTAAATCTATGGATCAATTTGGAGATTAATGCTATCATAACAATATTAAGTTTCCTATCCATGAACATGAGCTGTCTTTTCATTTATCTAAATCCTTAATTTCTTTCAAATATATTTGAATATATTTCAGAATATATTTTTCACTTCTTTTGTTAAATTCATTCCTAAGTATTTTATTTTTGATGCAATTGTAAATGAATTTTTTTAAATTTCATTTTCAGATTGTTTATTGCAAGTGTATAGAAGCGCAATTGACCTTTTCCAACTGATCTTGTATTCCACAACCTTGCTGAACTCATACATCAGACATAGATTTTTTAGTGGATTCTTTAGGACTTTGTTACAATATCTTGTCATCTGCAAAGAGAGTTAGTTCTTTTCTAGTCTTCCCTGGCTGGAACCTTCAATACAGTGTTAAATACAAGTGGCAAGAGTAAACATCCTTTTCTTCTTCCTTATCATATGGGGAAAGCATCTAGTCTTTCACCATTAAATTTATCGTTAGCTGTGGGGTTTTTTGTAGATGCTCTTTGTGAGGTTAAGGAAGTTCCTTAAACTAATCCTAGTTTGTTGGGTGTTTTAATCGTAAAACTGTTTTGGATTTTCTCAGATACTTTTACTATGTTTATTGAAATGATCATACTTTTTCCTTTATTCCATTCATATGGTGTATTATACTGATTAATTTTCATATGTTGAACCAACCTGCGTTCCTGGGATAAATCCCACTTGGTCATGGTATAATACCCTTTTTATATGCTGCTGGTTTCAGTTTTCTAGTATTTTATTGAGGAGAATCTTTCGTCAATATTCATACGGTATACTGGCAAATATATTACATTTCAATACCTTATAGGCATATGTATATACACATACAATTATATATAATATTTATACATCATTATTATATGTAATATATAATATTTTATTTTTTTAAAAAAAGATTTATTTATCTATTTATTATTTATTTATTTATTTTGGCCGGGTCGGGTCTTAGGTGCATTGCAGCACATGGGATCTTCGTTGAGGCATGCAGGATCTTTTCGTTGTGGTGTGTGGGCTTCTCTCTACTTGTGGCAGTGCGAGTTTTCTCTTCTCTAGTTGTGGTGTGCAGGCTCCAGGACGTGTGAGCTCTGTAGTTTGCAGTACATGGGCTCTCTCATTGAGGCACGTGAGCTCAGTAGTTGTGGCACGCAGACTTAGTTGCCCTGCAGCATGTGGGATCTTAGTTCCTCGACCAGGGATCGAACCTGCGTCCCCTGCATTGGAAGGCAGATTATTTACCACTGGACCACCAGGGAAGTCCCAATATATAATATTTTAAAACAATTATGTATTTTATTTTATTTTTATTGAAGTATAGTTGATTTACAATATTGCATTCGTTTCATGTGTACAGCATAGTGACTCAGTTTTTTTATTTTTTGCAGATCATATTCCACTAGAGGTTATTACAAGATATTGTATATAATTCCCTGTGTTATATAGTAAATCCTTGTTGCTTATCTATTTTATGCATAGTAGTTTATATTTATTAACCCCATATTTCTAATTTGTTCCCCCTCCTCTTTGGTCACCATAACTTTGTTTTCTATGTCTGTGAGTCTGTTTCTGTTTTGTGTATAGATTCCACATATGAGTGCTATCATATAGTATTTGCCTTTGTCTCAATTATTTCATTAGGCATATTCTCTGGATCCATCCATGTTGCTGCAAATGGCAATATTTCATTCTTTTTTATGGCTGAGTAATATTCCATTGTGAATATATATCACATCTTCTTAAGCCAGTCCTCTGTTGATGGGCTTGTGGGTTGTTTCCATGTCTTGGCTATTGTAAATAGTGCTGCTATGAACATTGAGGTGCATGTATCTTTTTAATTAGAGTTTTTGTTTTTTCCAGATATATACCCAGGAATGGAATTGCTAGATCATATGGTAGCTCTATTGGTAGTTTTTTTTAAGGAAACTCCATACTGTTTTCCATAGTGGCTGAACCAATTTATATTCCCACCAACAATGTAGGAGGGTTCCCTTTTCTCCACATCCTCTCCAGCATTTATTATTTGTAAACTTTTTGATGATAGCCATTCTGCCCAGTGTGAGGTGATCTCTCACTGTGGTTTTGATCTGCTTATCTCTAATAATTAGTGATGTTAAGCATCTTTTCATGTGCCTATTGGCCATCTGTATGTCTTCTTTGGAAAAATGTCTGTTTAGGTCTTCTGCCCATTTTTTCATTGGGTTGTTTGTTTTTTCACTATTGAGTTGTATGGCAATAATGTACTGAGTTGTATGACAACTATATATACACACTATATATATAAAATATACACTATATATATATTTGTGTGTGGTGTATTTTAAAAGAAGAAAGAAGAAGCAAAGAACACATTTAATATTTTGTGGTATTTTCTTTGAATTTCCTACTGACAGTTCAGAAAGATATTTAGACCAATTTTCTTTTAGATTATTATGGTTTATTTCCACCATTAACTCTGATCCTGAGAATTCATTTCAGTATTTGGTCAGAAGCAATGACATTGTTTTTTCAAATTATTCAGCAAATATCCCCAATAATTCATTGTATAATTCTTCCTTTCCCTACTTTCATCATGTAATAAAGTAATACATGTAAAAAGCCCTGTTTCTCTACCATATTGTTTGTATTTGTGTCATGTTCTCTTTCTTATTTCCCCTCAGGATTCAGTGCAGTCTCTATCAAAATATCAATAGCATTTTTCACAGAAATAGAACAAATAAGTCAAAAATTTGTATGGAAACACAAAAGAACCCAAATAGCCAAAACAATCTTGAGATAAAAGAACAAAGCTGAAGCCATTACATTCCCTGATTTCAAACTATACTTAAAGCTAGAGTAATCAAAACAGTATGGTACTGTTACAAATACAGACACATAGTTCAGTAGAACAGAATTGAGAGCCCAGAAATAACCTGTCACTTAAATGGTCAATTAATCTATGACAAAGGAGGTAAGAATATACAATGGGGAAAAGACAGCCTCTTCAACGAAAGGTGTTGGGAAAACTGAATAGCTACTCATACTATATACAAAAATAAACTCAAAATAGGTTAAAGAGCTAAATGTAAGACCAGAAACCATGAAACTCCTAGTAGAATATAAATATAGGCAGTATACTTTTTGACCTCAGTCTTAGCAATATTTTTTTGGATATGTTGTCTCAGGCAAGGAAAACAAAAGCAAAAATACACAAATTAGACTTTATCAAACTAAAAAGCTTTTGCACAGTGAAGGAAATTATCAATAAAATTAAAAAGTAGCCTACTCGAGGGAGAAGATATTCCCAAATTATATATCTGACAAGGGGTTAATATCCAAAATATACAAAAAACACATACAACTAAAAAACAACAACAACAAACCCCCCCAAAACAAAACAAACAAACAAACCCACACAACCCAATTAAACAATGGACAGAGGACCTGAACAGACATTTTTCCGAAAACGACATACAGATGACCAAGAGATACATGAAAAGATACTCAACATCACTAATCATCAGGGAAATGCAAATCAAAACTATAATGACCTCATATCTGTCAGAATGACTAACATCAAAGAGACAACAAATAACAAGTGTTGGTGAGGATGTGGAGAAAATGAAAACCTCGTGCACTATCAGTAGATTGTAAACTGGTGCAACCACTATGGAAAACAGTATGGAGTTTCCTTAAAAAATTAAAAATAGAACTGCCATGTGATCCAGCCATTCACTTCTGGGTATTTACTCGAAGAAAACAAAAAACACTAGTTGGAAAAGAGATATACACTCTAATGTTCATTGCAGCATTATTTACAATAGCCAAGATATGGAAGCAATGTAAATGTCCACTGACAGATGAATGGATAAAGAAGATGTTAAATTAAAAATTAAATGAAAACAGACTCATAGGTACAGAGAACAAATGGGTTGTTGCCAGAAGGAAGGAAGGTGGGGGGTAAGAGAAGTAAGTGTAGGAATATAAAGGTACAAACCTCCAGGTGTATAATAAATAAGTCATGAGAATGTAACATACATTATAAGAAATGTGGTCAATAATATTTGTGATAACTTTGTGTGGGAACAGATGGTTACTAGACTTATTGTGGGGATCATTTCAAAATAAACACAAATGTCATATCATTACATAGTACACCTGAAACTAATAAAATACTGTACCTCAACAATATTTCAATTAAAAAAGAATATAGGAAATGATTTTACTAAAAATCTGAAAATTTTCTAAATAATGTGATGAATATTACTATGTTATTAGAAAAAAATAAAAAAGATCTGAGAGGATATGGCCCAACTGTTACAATAGTTATCTCTTCATCTTGGTTATTTAGGATGGAGGGTAGGGGAGAGGATGTGTGGAATAAAAGGAATTTTCACTTTAAAAATTTATTCTCTCATTTGTTATTATCTAATGTAATTTCATTGGTATCAGAGAAAATTATCTCCATGACAAATATTCTTTGGTATTTGTTATTTAGTTTAGTTTGCAAGTTAATGATCAATTTTTAAACTGTTATTTATGTACTTGAAAAGACTATATATTATGTATTTGATGGATATAACAGTATGTTATATACATACACACATACATATATGTGTATGTCCAGTAGAGAAAGAATATTAATTGTGCTTTCACATTTTTTATGCTTTACTAATTTCTTGTCTGCATAGTATCTTAAATATGAAGAGAAGTATGTTTACATCTCTCCTATTTGAATGTATTTATCCTTCTCTTCTTGTAATTTTCTCCATTTTTGCCTTTTTTTTTTTTTTCTTTTGTGGTACACGGGCCTCTCACTGCTGTGGCCTCTCCTGTAGCGGAGCACAGGCTCCGGACACGCAGGCTCAGCGGCCATGGCTCACGGGCCCAGCTGCTCCGCGGCATGTGGGATCTTCCCGGACTAGGGCACGAACCCATGTCCCCTGCATCAGCAGGCGGACCCTCAACCACTGCACCACTAGGGAAGCCCCATTTTTGCCTTTTTAATGATAATATAATTAGATACATACAGGTTAAGAATTTTTATACTTTCTTAATGGATTGTTCATATCATCATGATGTAATGACCATATTGTGTCTAATAGTGTTTATCTTAAAGTGTACTTTGTCTGATACTAATATTGTGGCACCAGTTTTTGGGGCGTTGTATTTCCTGGGTACATTTTTTTCTGTCTTTTTACTTTCAAACTTTTTGTGTCTTTATATTTTAGGTGTACCTCAATATACAGCATATACTTGGATTTTTAAAAATACAATTTGCCAAGATAAAAATAAATTCACCATGCAGTATGATAATATTATTGTAAGCATCAAATTATTTCTATAAGCATTTTTTAAACTGAAGTATAGTTGATTTATAAAATTAGTTTCAGGTGTACAACATAGTGATTCAATATTTTTATAGGTTATAAAATCTATAAAAATTAAAAGTTATTGTAAAATATTGGCTACATTCCCTGTGCTGTACAATATATCCTCGTAGCTTATTTATATTATATAGGAGTTTTTACCTCTTAATCCCCTTCCCCAACCTTGCCCTTCCCTGCTTCCCTCTCCCCACTGGTAACTACTAGTTTGTTCTCCATACATGTGAGTCTGTTTCTGTTTTGTTATATTCACTCGTTTGATTATTTTTTAGATTCCACATATAAGTGATGACATATACAGTATTTGTCTTTCTATGACTGACGTATTTCACTAAACATGATACACTCAAGTCTATCCATGTTGTTGCAAATGGCAAAATTTCTTTTTGGAGAAAAGGGAAACCTGGTACACTGCTAATGGAAATGTAAATTTGTGAAACCACTGTGGAAAACAGTATGGTATATATACATATATATATGGTAGATATACATATATATTGGTGTATATACATAGAGTGGTATATATACATATATATTGTACTATATATGTATATACACATATGTGTGTGTGTATGTATATAAAAATATATGTATATATGTATATATATGTATATATATAGCATAGTACCCTCAGGTCCATCTATGTTGTTGCAAATGGCAAAATTTCTGTTTTGGAGGAAATATGTATTACTCAGCCCCTCCCACCAAGGGAGGAAATATATATATATTTGGGGGAATATATATATATAAAATATATATTATATATATATATTACTCAGCCCCTCCCCCAAAAAGAAATTTTGCCATTTGCAACAACATGGATGGACTTGAGGATATTATGCTATATATTATTTATATATATATATATGTATATATACCATTCTTCTTTATCCATTCATTTGTTGATGAACCCTTAGGTTGTTTCCATATCTTGGCTATGGTAAATAGTGCTGTTATGAGGATTGGGGTGCATGTATCTTTTTTTTTTTTTTTTTCAGTAAGCAGGCCTCTCACTGTTGTGGCCTCTCCTGTTGCAGAGCACAGGCTCCGGACGCGCAGGCTCAGCGGCCATGGCTCACGGGCCCAGCCGCTCCGCGGCATGTGGGATCTTCCTGGACTGGGGCACGAACCCGTGTCCCCTGCATTGGCAGGCAGACTCTCAACCATTGCACCACCAGGGAAGCCCTGCATGTATCTTTTTTAATTAGTGTTTTCATTTTCTTTGGATATATACCCATGAGTAGAATTGCTGATCATATGGTAGTTCTATTTTTAGTTTTTTGAGGAACCATCATACTGTTTTCCATACTGGCTTCAACAATTCACATTTCCATCAACACTGTACCAGGTTTCCCTTTTCTCCAGATCTTTGTCAACATTTGTTTTTTTTTCAACATTTGTTATTGAAGATATCCATTGTGACAGGTGTGAGGTGATATTGTGGTTTTGATTTGCATTTCTCTGATGATTAGAGAGCATCTTTTCGTCCTCCTGTTGGCCGTTTGTGTGTCTTCTTTGGAAAATATGTTTATTCAGGTCTTTTGCCCATTTTAAAATCATGTTGTTTGTTTTTTTGGTATTGAGTTGTATGAACTGTTTATATATTTTGAATATTAAGCCCTTATCGGTCATATAATTTGTAAATATTTTTTCCCATTTAGTAGGTTGTATTTATATGTTGTCATGGTTTCCTTTGCTGTGCAAAAGCTTTTAAGTTTAATTAGGTCCCTTTTGTTTATTTTTGCTTTTGTTTCCCTTGCCTTAGGAGATGGATTTTAAAAATTGCTATGATTTATGTCAAAGAGTTTTTTGCCTATGTTTTTTTCTAGGAGTTTTATGATTTCCATTCTTACATTTAGATCTTTAATCCATTTTGGGTTTTTTTGGTATTTGGTGTTAGAGAATGTTCTAATTTCATTCTTTTACATGTAGCTGTTCAGTTTTCCCAGCATCATTTTGAAGAGACTATCTATTCCCCATTTTATATTCTTGCCTCCTTTGTCATAGATTAATTAATCATGGGTGCATGGGTTTATTTCTGGGCTCTGTATTCTGTTCCATTGATCAACTGATCAATGTGTCTGGTTTTGTGCCAGTACCATACTGTGTTGATTACTGTAGCTTTGTAATATGGTCTGAAGTTTGGGAACATAATACCTCTACCTTTGTTCCTTCTTCTCAAGTTTCGTTTGGCTATTCGGGATCTATTGTGGTTCCATGTAAAATTTAGAATTATTTGTTCTAATTCTGTGAAAAATATTATGGGTATTTTGATATGGATTGCATTAAATCTGTAGATTTCTTTGGGTTGTAGGGGCATTTTAACAATATTAATTCCTCCAATCCATGAAAATGGGATAGCTTTCCATTTCTTTGTATCACCTTCAGTTTTCTTCATCAATGTCTTATAGTTTTCAGAGTATAGGTATTTTACCTCCTTGGTTAAGTTTATTCCTAGTTATTTTATTCTTTTTTTTTTTTTTTTTTTGCGGTACGCGGACCTCTCACTGTTGTGGCCTCTCCTGTTGCGGAGCACAGGCTCCAGACGCGCAGACTCAGCAGCCATGGCTCACAGGCCTAGCCGCTCCGCGGCATGTGGGATCTTCCCAGACCAGGGCATGAACCCATGTCCCCTGCATCGGCAGGTGGACTCTCAACCACTGCGCCACCAGGGAAGCCCTATTTTATTCTTTTTAGTGTGATTTTAAACTGGTTTGTTTTCTTGCTTTCTCTTTCTGATAGTTCATTATTAGTGTACAGAAAAGCAACAGATTTCTGTAGATTAATCTTGTATCCTGCAACTTTACTAAATTCATGTATTAGTTCTAATAATAGCTTTTGGGTGGAGACTTTAGCGTTTTCTATATATAGGATCATGTTGTCTGCAAACAGTGACAGTTTTATTTACCCCCTTCCAATTTGGATGCCTTTTACTTCTTTTTTTGTCTGATTGCTGTGGCTAGGACTTCCAATACTATGTTAGGTAGAAGTGGTGAGAATGAGCATCCCTGTCTTGTTCCTGATTTTAGAGGAAAATCTTTCAGCTTTTCACCATTGAGTATTATGTTAGCGGTGGGTTTGTCATATATGACCTTTATTATGTTAAGATATAGTCCCTGGTTTAACAACTCTGATGAGAGTTTGTATCATGAATAGATGTTGAATTTTGTCAAAAGCTTTTCTAGCTTCTATTGAGATGATAGTGTGATTTTTTTTTTTTTTTTTTTTTTACAGTGTGCGGGCCTCCCACTGTTGTGGCCTCTCCCGCTGCGGAGCACAGGCTCCAGATGCGCAGGCTCAGCGTCCATGGCGCATGGGCCAAGCCGCTCCGCGGCATGTGGGATCTTCCCGGACCGGGGCACGAACCCATGTCCCCTGCATCGGCAGGCGGACTCCCAACCACTGCGCCACCAGGGAAGCCCGATAGTGTGATTTTTATCTGTCTTTTTGTTAATGTGGTGTATCACATTGGTTGATTTGAAGATATTGAATCATCCTTATATCCCTGTAATGAATCCCACTTGATCATGGTGTATGATCCTTTTATATACTGTTGAATTTGGTTTGCTAATATTTTGTTGAGGCATTTTGCATCTGTATTCATCAGAGACATTGGCCTGTAATTTTCTTTTTTTTGTAGTGTCATGGTCTGATTTTGGTATCAGGGTAATGGAGCCTTTGTAGAATGAATTTGGGAGTGTTCCCTTCAATTTTTTTGGAATAGTTTGAGAAGAATAGGTATTAGCTCTTCTTTATATGTTTGGTGGAATTCCTCTGTGAAGCTGTCTAGTCCTGCACTATTGTTTGTTGGGAGTTTTTTGATTACTGATTCAATTTGGTTACTGGTAAACAATCTGTTCCTATTGTCTATTTCTTCCTGATTCAGTCTTGGAGATTGTATGTTTTCAGAAATGTATCCATTTCTTCTAGGTTATCCAGTTTGTTGACATATAACTGTTCATAGTATTCCCTTATTTATTTATTATTTTTGGCTGTGCCATGCAGCATGCAGGATCTTAGTTCCCCAACCAGTGATAAAACCCGTGCCCCCTGCACTGGGAGCAGAAAGTCTTAACCACTGGACCACCAGTGAAGTCCCCCCTTATGCTTTTTTTAATGTCTGTGATATCAGTTGTAATTTCTTCTCTTTCATTTCTTGTTTTGTTTATTTGGTCCTCTCTTTTTTTCTTAATGAGCCTGGCTAAAGGCTTATTAATTTTGTTTAGCTTTTCAGAAAAACAGCTCTTATTTTCATTGATGTTTTGTTTTTTTTGGGGGGGGTGTCTCTATTTCTTATTTCTTTTCTGATCTTCATTATTTCCTTCCTTCTGCTGACTTTGGACTTTGTTCTTCTTTTTCTAATTCCTTTAGATGGTATGTTAGGTTGTTTGAGTTTTTCTTGTTTCTTGGTGTGGGCCTGTATCACTATAAACTTCCCTCTTAGGACTGCTTTTGCATAGACCCATATATTTTGGAAAGTTGTGTTTTTATTTCCATTTGTCTGGAGGTATTTTTTGACTTCCTCTTTGATTTCTTCATTGACCCATTGGTTTTTAGTAGCATGTTGTTTAGTCTCCATGTGTTTGTGTTTTTCCCATTTTTCTTCCTGTAATTTATTTCTAGTTTCATACCATTGTGGTTGGAACAATTGCTCAATATAATTTCTATCCTCTTAAATTTGTTGAGGCTTGTTTTGTGGCCTAGCATGTGATCTATCCTGGAGAATGTTCCATGTACACTTGAAAAGGATGTATATTCTACTGTTTTTGAATGTAATGTCCTGTAGATATATACTAAGTCCAACTTGACTATTGTGTCATTTAAGACCACTGTTTCCTTATTGATTTTCTGTCTGGATGATCTGTCATGTAAATGAGGTGTTATGTAAATGAGGTGTTAAATTTCTCGATTATTATTGTATTATTGTCAGTTTCTTTCTTTATGTTTGTTAATATGTGCTTTATATATTTAGTGCTCCTATATTAGGCGCATATATGTTAATGCACATATATGTTAAATATAATCTCTTCTGGTATTATTCCCTTTCTCATTATATAATGCCCTCCTTTATCTTTTGTTATAGACTTTGTTTTAGAAATCTACTTTGTCTGATAGGAGTATTGCTACTGTAGCTTTCTTGTCATTTCCATTTGTATGGAATATATTTTTCCATCCCCTCACTTTCAGTCTGTGTGTCTTTAGTTCTGAAGTGAGTCTCCTATAAGCTGCATATAGATGGGTGTTGTTTTTTTATCTAATCAGCCACCCTATGTCTTTTGTTGGAGCATTTAGTCCATTGACATTTAAAGTGATTATCGATAGGTATGTACTTATGGCCATCTTGTTACTTGTTTTCTGGTTATTTTTGTAGTTCTTCTCTCTTCTTTTCTTCTTCTTTTACTTTCCTCCCTTGTGATTTGATGATTTTCTTTGGTGCTATGCTTCTGTTCCTCTCTCTCTAGTTTTTGTGTATCTGTGGTAGGTTTTTGATTTGTGGTAACCATAGAGTTCATATATGTTGACCTATAACTATTCTACTTGTTGTAAATTGATACTCATTTAAGTTCAAACATGTTCTAAATGATCTACATTTTTTACTCCCCTCCCTATTTTTGTGTTTTTCATGTCCTATTTTATAACATCATGTTTATCCCTTAAATGTTTGTTGTAGTTATAGGTGATTTTATAATTTTTGTCTTTTAACACATTATTGACAGGGGGATTTTTGCAGAAACTAACACCAGTGGCTGTAATCTGTCTCCAGTCAAAAATGTGTTAATCTTGGGCTTCCCTGGTAGCGCAGTGGTTGAGAGTCCGCCTGCCGATGCAGGGGACACGGGTTTGTGCCCCGGTCCGGGAAGATCCCACATGCCGCGGAGCAGCTGGGCCCATGAGCCATGGCTGCTGAGCCTGCGCGTCCGGAGCCTGTGCTCCACAACGGTAGAGGCCACAGCAGTGAGAGGATCGCGTACCAAAAAATAAAAACAAAAAAAAAAACTGAGAGAATTAGTCACAAGCCCAATATGTGTTTCGAACTGCTCACTCCCCAGGGAGGATCTCTGAACCTGTGTAATCCTCCTTCTCTTTGTGTCTCCTTCCAGGGATACAGGTCCTAACCTGATCACTTTTCTTCCATTCCTACCCCATCTTTCCTACAGCCTTGGTTGTACAAGAGTCTTTCTGCCAGTCTCCAGTTTGTTTTCAGTGAGAATTGTTCCATATAGATTTTTTCCTTTTTTTTTTTAACATTTTTCTTTTTAAAAAATATTTATTTCTTTATTTTTATTTTTGGCTGTGTCAGGTCCTTGTTGCGATGCATGGGCTTCTCTCTAGTTGTGGCATGTGGGTTTTCTCTCTCTAGTTGTGGCATGTGGGTTTTCTCTCTCTAGTTGTGATGTGCAGGCTCCAGGGTACATGGGCACTCTAGTTGAGGTGTGTGAGCTCAGTAGTTGTGGTGCGTGGGCTTAGTTGCCCCATTGCATGTGGGATCTTAGTTCCCTGACCAGGGATCGAACCCAGGGCCCCTGCATTGGAAGGCATATTCTTTACCACTGGACCACCAGGGAAGTCCCTAGATGTATTTTTGATGTGTTCATGGGGAGAGGGGTCAGCTTAGCATTCTCCTACTCCACCATCTTGATCAACTCCCCTCTATAAGTGTTTTCAAGTACAATGTCTAGCACACAATAAAAAATAACCAGGTACCCAAGGAAACATGACAACATAACTGAGAACCAGCAGGAACAATAGAGAAGAGAAACAGGCCCTAGGGTCCATTAGGTTTATCAGAATAGACTTTAAAATAAATATGTTTACCATATTCAAGAAGGTAAAAGACAATATTGAAAGTTTTTGGAGATACAGAACAAAAAATACGTGAAAATGTTACCAAATATAACCTAGAAATGAAAAATGAATAGCTGGAATTAAAACTCAGATTAGACACATTAGAACAAAAGAAACTATTGAGAATAAAGCACGAAGAGTCAAAAGGATTGAAATTATAGGTGAAAAGGTAAGAATCATAAAGGTTGATTTGTGAAAAAAAACCATATATATGTACAGTTGAATCCCAGAAGGAGAGGAGAGACACTAAGAGACATATTGGAAGAGGTGATAGCTGAGAATTGTCCAAAAACTGATGAAAGATAAGTTTAAAATTCATAACTTCCTACAAAGTCTAAACAGGATAAACCAAAAGAAATGCACAGCCAGGTCCATCACAGAAAATTTTCTGAAAAGGAAAGATAAAGAGAAAAGAATTTTTAAATTAGCCAGGGGTGTGGAGGAAACAGCCAGAGGAGGACAGATTGCTTTCAAAGGACCAATGACTAGCCTAAGAGCCAACAGCTAACTTCTAAACAGAAACAATGGAAGGCAGGCTTCCCTGGTGGCCCAGTGGTTAAGAACCCTCCTGCCAATGCAGGGGACACGGGTTCAAGCCCTGGTCCGGGAAGATCCCACATGCCGTGGAGCAACTAAGCCTGTGTGCCACAACCACTGAGCCTGAGCTCTAGAGCCCATATGCCACAACTACAGAAGCCTGTGCGCCTAGAGCCCGTGCAGAAGCCACAGCAGTGAGAAGCCCGCGCACCACAGTGAAGAATAGCCCCCGTCACCACAACTAGAGGAAGCCTGTGCACAGCAACAAAGACAAGGCAGCCAAAAAAAAAAGAAAAGAAAAAACAATGGAAGGCAGAAGACAATGTTATAATAAGTTCAAGGCACTGAAAGAAAATAACAACCAAACTAGATATGCGGTGAAAGCATTCTTCCATAATTAAGGGGAAATAAAGACATATAAATAAAGACAAATAAAGACAAAAACTGAGAGGGCTTCCCTGGTTGCGCAGTGGTTGAGAGTCCGCCTGCCGATGCAGGGGACAGGTGTTTGTGCCCCGCTCGGGGAGGATCCCACATGCCGCGGAGCAGCTGGGCCCGTGAGCCATGGCCGCTGAGCCTGCGCGTCCGGAGCCTGTGCTTCGCAACGGGGGAGGCCACAACAGTGAGAGGACCGCGTACCAAAAAAAAAAAACAAAAAAAAAAAAACTGAGAGAATTAGTCACAAGCACATCTACACTAAAGGGAATACTATAGGGTATTCTTTGGGTAGAAAAAAATGATCCCAATTGGAAATGTAGATAGCAGTGAAAGCAAAGAGATTTAAACATTTGGGTAAATATAAATGAGTATTTACTGCATAAACAGTAATAATAAAGACTTCTGGTCTTTATAGTATGCAGAAAAATACACAACAATAGTATATTAGGAGAGATAAAATATTGGTAAATTGTTCTAAGATTCTAGCATTTTCTGGGAATAGAGTAAAAGTAGCCATAAATGTCAGATTTTGATAAATCACAAATGTAATAAATGTTAACCTCTAAGAGTCTGTTAAAATAGTAAGTAATTCCCGAGGTAATCATGGGTCAAGGATAGAGTGATTGAATTACTGAATTCATCTAATAATTGGAAATTTGACTAAGCTAGATAAATTTTAATGAAATATATACTTCACAAGACATAGCCCCATTTTAGGTAATTAAAATTTGAATAATTGGAACTTATTTAGGGTTCTATCACTTATGGCTATTTTACCTTTTTTACTATAATTTTTAAGAAGCCAATGGTTTCCCAAAGGATTTGTTTAAAAATGTTAAATTTTATGTGTTTAATTCTTAACCAAAAATAAAATGTTATTAAACATATGCAAAATAGCTGAATGTCAAGTAACCAGTTATACAGCCAGCTCATTTACACTGAATTAGTAATTTGCTCAAACAGTCTGCAATTTATGTTAAGTAAAGATTATCTTATGTTATACATTCACATAATGACATAAATGTCTCATTCTCTTCTCTGTAAATGTTATTATTATCTTAAATTTCAGTTCTTTTCCACTGTTAGCCTCTTAGAGTAATTCCATATAAGGCTGTAGTTTTCATTATACTTTTGCTGGCACTGTCATTGAGAGAATATTCAACCTAAAAATTAAATAAGTATTAAAAAATACATATTTTGGAGCAGGGGTTGGAAAACTATGGTGCATGGGTCAAAACTGGCCTGCTTCTGTTTTTTATGTGTCCTGCAGCTACGAATGGTTTCTGCATTTTTAAATGATTGGAGAGAAACAAATCAAAGACCAGTATTTCATAGCATGTGAAAATTATGTGAAATTCAAATATCAGTGTCCATGAATAAAACTTTATGAGAACATAGCTGTACTCATCTGTTTACATATTATCTATGGCTGCTTTGAGTGTTTGCAACAGAGATTGTAAGCCCTGCAAAGCCTAAAATATTTATTTTCTGGTCCTTTTCAGAAGAAGTTTGCCAACCCCTGTTTTAGAACATGAGAAAATGTGAAGGTCTTCAGAGATTGAGTTAGTATATCTAAATGAAACAGGAACTTTATGTTTTGGCTTTGAGCATTGGTTTGTAATGTTGACTTAATAAACTCTTATGTGCAGTTTATTAAAAAAAACACGTAGGATTCTCTTGGCTTCAACAAGCTGTGTAATACTCTGCATAAAATATGACAAGCACTGTGATAAACTTATTTATTTTTTTTGCGGTACGCAGGCCTCTCACTGTTGTGGCCTCTCCCGTTGCGGAGCACAGGCTCCGGACGCGCAGGCTCAGCGGCCATGGCTCACGGGCCCAGCCGCTCCGCGGCATGTGGGATCTTCCCAGACCGGAGCACGAACCCGTGTCCCCTGCATTGGCAGACAGACTCTCAACCACTGCGCCACTAGGGAAGCCCGATAAACTTATTTTTTAAATATAAAAAGGCTCTTGTGCATTATAAACTTTTATATCTCTTTAATGTATTATGCCTTTATAAAATCTTAATACCAAATATTTATGAAATATGTCAGATACTAGTTTTCCTATATTGTAGACACTAAACAGTAGCCTGGTTGAATGCATTTGTTCTGAATCTCTGTCTAGCCAATTACTTTTATATTCCACTTTTATATTTCCACATTCATCAAATAATTTTCAACTCTCTGAAATAAGTAAAAACTTAAATTTTAGTTCCATCTTGGCCACTGATTTGCTTTGTCAACTCAATGTACTTCTCTAGGCTTCTCAGTTTTCCTTTTAGTAACCTGTCCTTGTCTGTATTGTGTATTAGAGTATTTGATCTCTTGGTAGAAAAGAATTTCTGCAAATCCAGTGTTTTTGTTATCCTTCGTTGGAATATTCACATATAAAGTTTTCAATTAAAAAAAATATTCAGCAGTTTCCCTGAGCATATTAAGGGCCTCATCACAAATCTAGGCTAAACACAAAGCATGTGTAAAACCCAGCAGCCTCTCTAAGTACAGTGAATCTGTGGTGTTTGCCGTCTTACTGTTCATTGTTTCCTGAACTTGTTGCCTATAAGAGTCTGCTTTTGCAGTATTCCCCACAACATTTGTTTCTGCCGTCATGGCATCTTTCCACCCAACATTTTCTTGTTTACTGTGAGTCAGAAAATTATCTGCAATAGAGAACTTAGCTTATTCCACTAGAGACTTCAGGCTCAGCTGAAGTACTAAGGAGATTCTGGAGCAAAGTCTAGACATGAGTAACTGCTAAGAGACATCAGTATGTTTGTTCTGTTATGCCCAAAGGCTTAGGTGACTGCTCCATGAGCAATGAAGAGATCTGGCTCTGTACAAGAGCTGAATTTGCAGAAACTGGAGGTGAATTAATTGTTAAAAATTGTTGAATTCAAATAATATCACTAAATTAGGAGCATATGTAAGTCACTAAAGTGTGAGTTTTACAGCACTGTCAAAAGAATCTTTAATAGTAAAAACTGAATTTTTCTCAGTAAGAAAAGAGGAGGGTCAGATCAATAAAGAAAGTCACAGAAACAGGACTATAAATGATAGAAATAAAGAAAAAACCAACATAGGCTTTAGGCCTAGGAAAAGGTCAGATTTGTGCTGTGTGTCTTTGACATGAAAAAAAAAAATCCTGCAAATGGGACTTCAACTTTGATCTTGATATTTATTGTTAGAAAGTGCCAGGATAAGAAATATTGTATGTACAATTACACCATCAGGCCTGGAAAAGTATTCTAATAGAGTAGAGAGGAAAGGAGGGCTTGAGGAAACAGAAAATGGAATCAATTGACTTTACATTAAAAAAAAGAAAGATATCAAAAGAAAAAAGAATAAAGGACAGAAATTTTAGAGAATTAAACATATATAAGTATACTGACAAGAAATGTGCATTCATCTTAGTGATTTTGCAGTGTTATTGCTGATATGGTTTATAAGATGCTTTGAACAAGGATCAAGTCATAGAATTTCACCTTCTATAATGTCTGTTTATGGAAGAAGCAGTTTGCAAAGTAAGCATGGGTCAGCTCGCAGCATACTACCAAAGATATCATGATTTCTCCAAGTTAGAGTACTCACAAGATTAAGCCATAGCCTGGAGATGCTTCTGTCTGAGAGAAACAAAGGTGATAGGGCTTCCCTGCTGGGATTACTATCCTAATTATCAGAGAATCATTGTTTCTCTCTGCTCCTGGGCATCAAATACACTGACCCCCTCAACTTCAAATAACCTCCCACCAGTACTGAGAGCATTCTCTGGCTCGTGCTCGCCTTCTCTAAAACCAAAGGCACTTGGCCGTAAGCCAGTTCTTAGTATTACAGTCCTTGGCACATTTCCATCAGCACTGAACTTTAACACACACACACTCACATCTCAACACAATTTGCAAGCTCGATTCACTTTTTTTTAGCATTGAAAAAGAAAATTTCTAGTATACCTTTTAATGACAATTTCTATCTCTTGTCACTGAACTATCTTATAAGAAAAGCCTCATGTTGGCTTTTTGAAAATGGAAATTCTTTAAGGATAGGAATCAAAAAAAGAACTCACTTTCAAACAAATCACATTATTACAAAATATGAGCGTATAAGGTCTATTCTTAGCCAAATTTCTTAGGATAGACCTTTATCCTAAAATTCTATCAAATTTCAAATAATTCTAATAAATTTATGAGGTGTACATGTATTTAGTTTCCTTGGCTTTGTTTGAATGGGACCTACCTCCCTCTTTCTCCTTTTAAGCAATATTAAACTCCCTTATGAAAAAGAGTTACAATTCTAGATATTTGCTCACTGGGAATAGAATTGCATCAACCATTGGGATATTTGCATTTTATACTTTTGATAATTTATTTACCACCCACTTTGTTTTTCCTCTTTTTAGTACAGCTGTGTTCCCTCTGCACCCAAATATGGCCTGAGTCCTGATCCACAGAGTAAACTAACTTCATTACAGCCGTTGTCTGGTCAAATCTTTCCTCTTCCACCAGGCTCCAACCTTCTCAGGGATCTTGGGTCATGGCTGAAGCAGTGAGGAGTAGCAAAGAGAGAACTAGAAGTCTGGAGCCTCAGATTCTGGCCTACTGAGACTAAGTGGCTGTTACCTAATTAAAGTGAGTCACACCTGTGGGCCTCATACAGTAACCAGGTTAGACTGTCATTTAACATTTCCCCTTCTAAATTCTATGATTTTCATGCTATTTTCTGGTTCCACTGTTTCTAGAAGGGGGGAGAAATCTAAGAATCTGAACAATGGCTTTCTGAAAACAGGCCATCTAGCAAGAGAATTATAATCTTATTATTCATTCATTGCTCAGTGAATGTTTATTGAACACTTACTGTCACTCAGGCTCTCTGCTGACTAGGCACTGAGTGATAATTATTCTTACTTTTGTTCATTCTCAAATGGTTTTTATAGAGGTGCAATTCACATAACATAAAATTAAGCATTTTAGAGTAAACAATAGTGCATTTAGTATATTCATAATGTTGTACAACCACTACCTCTTAGTTCTAAAATATGTTCACCCCTCCAGAAAGAAACCCCATGCCTGTTAAGTCATCAGTCTGAATTGTCTTCTCTCCCTACCCCTATTAACCACTAATCTGATTTCTGTGTCTATGGATTTATCTGTTTTGGACATTTCATATAAAATGTGACCTTTTTCATCTAGCTTCTTTCGCTTATCATAATACTTTTCAGGTTTATCCACATGGTAGCATGTACCAGTATTTCACTCCTTTTTCTCGCTAAATAATATTCCACTGTATATACCTACCACAATTTGTTTACTCATTTACCTATTGATGGACATTTGGGCTGTTTTCTCCTTTTGGCTGTTGTGAATAGTGCTGCTGTTCACTGAACATACATGTATATCAAGCAGTTTTTAATACCTAGTAAATATGGCTCAAATACACAGTTTATGGTCAGGACTCTTATAAATACTTTTGGAAGCAGTTAACTGTCTTCCTGAACTGGATTCAATCAAAGCCACTGCTTTGTCATCGAATCTCTGACTTCTCTCATTTCTTTGTTCCTGGTTTTACTACTCAATAAATTGAGAAAATATAGAGTATCTCCTAATACTTGATGTGTTCCTATAAATGTATAAGTATAAAACTAGAATCCAACAAATGTCCTTATAATCAATGCCACATACAGTCATATAAACAAGGAGCCATTAACATCAGAAAAAGAAAAGACCATGTTTTACAAAATGTTTCCAACTGACCAATTACTTACTGGAAAAGGGAGTAATATGAAAGTGCCAGGTTATTGCTATTCAGATCAGTTAGGGCAGCAAAGATGTACTGTATATATTTTTATTCTTTAAATTACAACTTGTGGGAAACTTTCCTTTTCTTCACTATACAATAATTTAATAAGAACTGGGTTTATTCTTACTTCTATTTTTGTTTTTCTGTCCAGAGGCCAAATCACTCAAACTGATGGTGTAATTTTTAGATATAGCTTAATAAATACTTCATGCCAATTCCTGGTCCTTGATATCCAAGACATCTGTGGTTTTATTCCATTTTCTCTGCTTACCAGTCTTAGTGATCCGTGTACTGTTTCTATTGATTTATTGGCTCAGTGTAACTTTGTAGGACCTACAGTGCTTGGCAAAAACCAGTCCTCACATTAACACACACACAGATACTCACACTCGCACTCAGTGCTCCCTTATTTTCTTCATTAGCCTAGATTTTAGCTTCATATGGTTCACAAATTTTGAGCTATTTGTTTTTAATATCTTACTATAAGTTCTGGCTTGGACTACCTATAGGCTTAAAATTGATATAAAGAAATTTTGCATACTAACAAAGAGATATTGCCTTGGTGAGTCACTAAAATCTTTTATTTTTCCAAAATAGAAATTATTAATTATTCCTAGTGTGGTACATTAACTGCTCTGGCCAGTGTTAATTCTTTCAGTCCAATAATAAACGCACACTCTCTTTACATACACAAAATGCTGCAGCTGCCATTTATCCACTCAGTAGAGAAAAAACAGTCAAATTAGTTCTTTGAATTGAGTTCTGTTAAGACTTTAGATCAGATAGACAGAAACTGAATCTAGGTATTAAATAGAATTTGACTGGACATATGACTTACATTTATGGTAAATTATTGGCATAGAGTTTTATGAGGTATTTGTGCTCATGAGAAGCCATGCATTAAATGTAATTTTTTTTTTTTTTTTTTTTTTGCGGTACTTGGGCCTCTCACTGCTGTGGCCTCTCCCGTTGCGGAGCACAGGCTCCGGACGCGCAGGCTCAGCGGCCATGGCTCACGGGCCCAGCTGCTCCGCGGCATGTGGGATCTTCCCGGACCGGGGCATGAACCCGTGATCCCTGCAGGCGGACTCTCAACCATTGTACCACCAGGGAAGCCCTAAATGTAATTTTTAAGTGTTGAATCACCTTAAATGTATTAGTGGATACAATAACTGAAGAAATATCATCTTGACATCTCTTATAAAGCAAAGAATCATCAAGAAAAGTATATTATTTCTTATTGATCTATTTTGCAAAGTTAGATTTTCACATTGAGTTTGTTTCAAAAGCAAGGTGCTAATATCTTCATAAAACTTCCCATTTACATAGTTCTTTACTTTCCAAACATTTTCTCACCTATTATTTTACTCATGCAGTTGTACTGTGTAATAATAAGTACAACTGCTTTTATCTACACACAAGTCAGATATCCTAAGGTCTTGCTGCTCTAAGTGTGATCTGAGAACCAGCATCATCATCAAATGAGTCTGTTAGAAATGCAGAGTCACCACCCTAGACCTACTGAATTAGAATATGATTAAGAGATATTGAGTGGTTTGCCCTGGGTTTTTTGATAGTAAATCTGGGGCTGGAACTCAGATATTCTACTGATCTGCAGCTCAGAAATCTGTCATCTGACTGTTCTAAATTATAATGAACAAGTAACATGAGTGTGAGAGAATGCCCTTCCAGTAAAAATTAGTCTGGCATTTCTATTGTGTCCATGATATATAGGTCATCAGTTACATTAAACAATAAAACATGTAGGATCCAGGAAACAAGGCCTGGCTGCAGATAGAGAGATTTGATGGGTCTTAGGAGGACCGTCTGTTTTCTTTGTCAGATTTTTCACCATCAATTTTATTAGCACTGAGAATGATATAACTAACTTTGCTTTCTTTAACATACAAATAGAATAGGAATTAACACTAAACCAGAAGTTAAAAAGGAATAAAATGCACGCTAAGTTTAACAAACAGCTCTCAGTATACTACGTTGTAGCATTTTCCATGGACACATTAATGCCTTTTACAAAGATAATGCTTTCTTTCCTTAGTTTCTCATTGCCATGAGTAAAATATTAATGAGACCCACCATTTTGAACAAAAATAATCTTCCCCTCTGACTTACCAAGTGTTTTTATGATAAGATCTTATCTCAGGAAAGTATCTTTTTTTTAAATTGCAAATATGAGTGGTGATATATTAATATGATAATAAATGGTAATTGGGTTTTCTGAGGTTTGTCTATCTGATTGGGATAGAACAGGGCCCTCTAGAAATAATTCCCAATTCCAGGGGTTTATAAATGTACATCAGGTAGTCAGTAGTGGAAGGAGTCACACAGCAGAAAGGTGAAATGTTAAGGGCATACCTGGGGACCGTATAAACAAGACATTAAAATCCTATAATGCTTTACACTTGCAGGGTGTTTTCTCTTGTTTGTTTTTCATGGTAATGAGATCTCTGGGTTCACAGTGAAGGTAGGGGAGACCAAAAGAGGCAGGAAAAGCCTGAGAGGGCAGATGCTTGAGCCCAGCCAAGGGAGATGCCGCAAACTTGGAACAACCTTGGGATTCTGTCTAGGAAAACTCTTTGGGATGACTTCCTGGCTCTGGAGCAACCGTGATAGGAAAGGTCCGTCCCTGAGGTGCAGTCCCATAAGACTTTGATCTACCTGCTCAAGATGGCTCTCTCTTAATTGGCTTAGGACAGTGAAATTCCCTAAGAGAATATCTTTTTTTGTTTGTTTTTTTAAAGAAGAATGAATATTTTAAAGTCCTTTTAGGTCTCTTTTACTGTTTCTTCCTAGTTTACCCTAGAGAAGGGCTTCCTGAGAAAAAAGAACTTTAAGTACAGGAATGGATTACAAGGGAGGTTGTGAAATCATCATGACTGAGACATTTAAAAATAAAATCGCATCTAATGGCTTTGGGATGATTAGCTAGACATTGTCTAAAGGCAGGATGATGGAAGAGAAATTTCTTTAGTATTTCAGTTCAGCAACTCACAGGCATATGCAAGACTTGTGTTTAAAATTAGGCTTTAGGGCTTCTCTGGTGGCACAGTGGTTGCGAGTCCGCCTGCTGATGCAGGGGACACGGGTTCGTGTCCCAGTCCGGGAAGATCCCACATGCCGCGGAGCGGCTGGGCCCGTGAGCCATGGCCGCTGCGCCTGCGCATCCGGAGCCTGTGCTCCGCGACGGGAGAGGCCACAACAGTGAAAGGCCCGCGTACCGCAAAAATAAATAAATAAATAAATAATAAAAAATAAAATAAAATAAAATTAGGCTTTAGTGTTGAGTTTCTAAACATTTCAGAATTTTACAAAAGTATGTTTGAGATTTTGTGCTTGAAATAGTAGTTTGGCTTGCAAGAGCTACAGTGTAAAGATGCCTAACGAAACAATTATATTCATATACTCAAGATGAGTCTTAGGTATTATGTATTATCAGAAATCAATATTTACTTTTGTGTCTTTTAAAAAATTCAGTTACTCTGTGTGTGTGCTTCTATGGTGCTTCATACACTATGATTATAAATTATATTTATATCCAAAGTATAAACATCATATGGTAAAGATGGATGGAGTCTTAGTGAATTATACAGAAATGAGAAAAAAATTTTAACTTCTCTATCATTAAAGTCCTTTCTTGCTTCCTTTTTTTTTTTTTAATTAATTAATTTATTTTTGCTGTGTTGGGTCTTCGTCTCTGTGCAAGGGCTTTCTCTAGTTGTGGCAAGCGGGGGCCACTCCTCATCACGGTGCGCAGGCCTCTCACCATCGTGGCCTCTCTTGTTGCGGAGCACAGGCTCCAGACGCGCAGGCTCAGTAGTTGTGGCTCACGGGCCCAGTTGCTCCGCGACATGCGGGATCCTCCCAGACCAGGGCTCGAAGCCGTGTCCCCTGCATTAGCAGGCAGACCCTCAACCACTGCGCCACCAGGGAAGCCCCATCTTGCTTCCTTTTTTTGCATGTTTTAGATAATTTAACTATGGAGAGTTATTCAAGTTAAGTTACTCTTAAGTTGGAAAGTATGCAAATTTAGCAGACTTTGGTCAAGGCTGTTTTACACATTTTGTAAATGATCCATTTATGATACTAAATGCAACTTAAGGAAAATACTTCCTAATATATTTAGAATGCATTTATAGCATTTTAAGAAGGTTCTATAATTCATTCATCCTGATTTTTGAATTATATTAATTAAAACAGTAAATAACAATATACCATTAGTGACATATTCCTTTTTATTAAAATTAAAGTGCTTACATGTTAAAAGAAACTTCTTAAAGTATCTTATATGTCACATCTGCCTAAGCTTTGTAATATATATTTCTATATATGACTTACTTATATGAATAAGTAAATATTGAGAATTCTGTTTGGGACTAATGTATAAACTAATCAATTTATAGTTTCATATACAACTATATAGATATATGTATATAAAGATTTTTAAAAAACAGTCTCCGTTTGCACATGATGTTTCAGCCCCCAACAGGGAAGAAAAAACATTATTTTTATAATACTATAGTATGCATCTATTGAAAAAAATTCATGTATAAGTGGACCCATGTAGTTCAAACCCATGTTGTTCAAGGGTCAACTGTATATACACAATATAAGTAGATTTATAATGTACATTTGTATGTGTATCCATCCCCTAAAAACCCACAGATATACACACACCATACATATGCCAAAGAAAAGGAAAATTAATAAGACCATGAATCTTGGACTATTCTTCATCATTGCTTCCTTTAAAATAGAATCTATTCATTAATTTTAAAAATAAACTGAACAAAACTATTTAATCCAAGGAAGTGCTTACCGAGCATAGATCTGTGATAAGTTTGTACAAAATATGGGAATTCATATTAGATAAAGAAGCATTTATTAAGGACGGCTACCACTTTGGGTATGTCCAGCATTTGACTTAAAATCATAAAATAATTGTTTTGTACTTAAAAAGAGGCTCCAATTAGTGAATGTGTCAGTTGAACTTTCTTGGCCTATGTGACGTTATCCATTTCTCTGACATACTTGTGGAAGCAGTTATTTTATAGATTCAGCTTTTATATTGGTTTAGATTTTTAAAAAGTATCTTTTTACATCACAAAGTGAAAAGGAGGTTTAGCACATCACCATGTTTTTTTAATTGAGATACACAAAAGAAGTGTCCATTTAAATTTTGAAGTGTCCATTTAAATTTTACCCCATCCCTATCCTCCTGCTCCCACCATTTATTAGCAGTCCAAGAAGAGCCCTCTGTTTATAATTTGGTGCTACAAATTCTTTTCAATTTTCCCTTTCATACAGCTGTATTAATCAATCTACCTACACAAGTTTTACAGAAATGGATCAGACTAGCCATATTGACCTATAACATAGGTTTTCCCCTTACTTATATATCTGGACATATTTCCATATCATCATACATAGATTTCCTCACTTTCAATAACTATTGCATTCCATTGTATGGATGTATCATAATCTGTGTAGGTATTTTCTATTGATATTTAAATTGTTAAATATAGATGTTTTTCTTTTACGCTACTGAAAACACTATTTCAGGGAATAATATGTAGCTTTATGTGGTTGTGTAGCATGTATGTAAGATGTATCTCTCCACAGACTAGTTCTTGCTAAGGTCACCATAACCAGCATGACGCTGGAGCCAGTGGGACGTTGGTTTTCTTTAGCACACTTTCGACCATCCTCTCTGTTCCTTGGAAGTTTCTCTGCTTTTCCTCCTACCTCTTTTGTTGTTCCTTCTAAGTCTACTTCACCACCACCTCTTCTTCAATGCAAACTCCTCAAGCTCAGTCTAGGCACTCTTTTATTTGCATATTATATTTTACCTCTAGATAACCTCATCAATGACCAAGGCTTTAATTACCATGTATACAGGAATGGCACCCATATT
Organism: Globicephala melas; assembly: GCF_963455315.2. NCBI lineage: Eukaryota > Metazoa > Chordata > Mammalia > Artiodactyla > Delphinidae > Globicephala > Globicephala melas. The sequence continues at coordinate 77,876,003 of NC_083320.1, read as the reverse complement.
TATATCTTCACCCTTGACTCTGGATTCCAGAACCATGTATATTGCAACATGTTTATTACTTTTTAGATTACTTTTGATTTATTTTTCTACTCCATACCTCTCTTCATTATTCTAGACCCGTGACTCCTACTGCCACAAACTCATTTTATCTGAAATCAAACTCATAATTCCATCAAACATAGTCCTCCCCAGCAATTTCTATTTTATTGAATGGTACTGGCATCCAAAAAGTTGCACAATAGAAATAACTACCCATATATAATTCATCACCAAGCATGGTTTTACCCCTAAATGTTTCTTCAATTCATCAATTTCTCCCTACCTCCACTGCTACCCAACTAATTCATGCTACAACCATCTCTTGCCACTGTCATGTCTTCCTAATTAAGTTCTATCTTTATCTACCTACTCTTGCCCCTCTCTAATCAAGTTTCCATTTATAGCCAGATGGACCTTCCCTCCTCACTTTCTGCCTTTCAGCCACACCAGCCTTCTTTCAATTCCTCCAGTGTTCTCCCATGTTCCCTCCATCTACAGAACATCTTTATTTGTTTATGTGAAGGCTCTGGGATGGACAGGCAAGGTTTCTGCTTCTAATGGTGCTTTCATTCTAGAGGAGTAAAGTGTGAGAAGGCACACCAAAAACACAAACATAAACAAGACAGTTTATTAGATAGTGATAATTGTTAATTTCTATGCTGAGAATAAATTTAAGGTGATATAAAAGAGAATGACTAACTGGATGCTCCTTATTGGGTGGGCAGGGAAGGCCTCTATTGGGTGGGCAGGGAAGGCCTCTCTAAAGGATGTCAATTAAAAGGTAGCCAACCATGCAGAGATCATGAGGAATAGCCTTCCAGGCAAAGGGAACAGAAACTGCAAAGACCCTAGTATGGAATGAGCTTGGCTTGTTGGACCAAGGTGGTAGGGTTGGGCATGGTGAAAAATGAACAAATTGAAGAAATTATTCTACATGCTGTTCTCTCTGCCTAGAATATTTTCCCTTCTTTTTACGCAGTTAACTCCTACTGTCCTCTCTTTTATCGAGTGTACTCCTGTTCATTCTTTGATCTCCCTTCCTCAGGGAGGCCTTTCTTGCCCTGCAGACGTGGTTAGGTTCCCCATGTATATGCATCATGTACACTTCCTTCCTAACATGCATCATAGCTGTGGTTTAGTAACATTCATCTCCTTGGTGATTTGATTAATTTATCTTTCTCCTTCATGAATACTTGCTCCATAAGGGTCAGGACTTGTCTGTTTTGCTCAATATGGTTTTTGTTGCTTCTAACACAGATGCGCCACTAAATAAATATTTGTTAAAATGAGATTGTTGGGCTAAAGGTATGCACCTTTTAAATTTCAATAGATATTGCCAAGTTACTTTCCCCAAAATGCATACTCCTTGACATTTCCATTAATCTCACATGAAAGCACTCATTTCCCCTCATCCCTGTCAGCCCTGCATGTTAGCATTCTGCTTAATTTCATTACTCTAATAAATGGCCATTTGCATTTTTCTTCTTGAGCATCTACATTTGAGACAAATCCAATTATATTAAATTCAGGTCGCTACTAGACTTTTTAGGCCTAAATTAATTTGAGGTGGGGGGAACAGAGAAGCCCTTCTCCCATCTAACTCTCCAGTTTGCGTGTCTCACACTTATATCTCATACTCTTGTTTGGAAATTTCTGCGCTTACATCTGCTATTTTGGCAGTCATACTCTACACAGTCGGGAGAGATTGGGCACCAGTGAAAGACAGGTCGGTTCTGGGCCTCCAAATGAGAAAGAGATAACAAATTAAGAGGAGAATCAGAGAAAGGGATGAGTCAGAGTTAGAACAGAGCAGAGTCTTGTAAAAACACTGGAGACAAGGTAGGATCTGATGGTGTAAAAGATCTTGGGTAAAGTGTACTTGAGGTCTTGATGGGACCTTAAGTACATGGTAAAGCCACTATTTCTTTAGTGGCCAGGTGAGTTTAGAGCAGAGACATAAAATAAAATAGGGAGAAGCCGGATTTGTTGAATAGTAAAGCAGAACAGGGCCTAAATCTGAAAAGACTTGGGCAAATATATCTAAAACCAAGGACCACAGAGACTACTTTATAGAGTTGGACCTAGAGGTTTGTTACTGTACCCTAATAGGCCCTCACTCTTGTAGAAAAGTGGTGTTCTTGCAAAGAAACAGTACATTGTCTTTTAAGAAGGGACCTGGGAGACACTGGGGAAGAGATTTGCACCTTAGCCCATAAGTACGAAGCCCTGGGACCAAGGGTGATGACAGCAGGAAGAGCCAGCAAAAGTAGCTGTCATTACTTGGGACTTGGGCATAAGGCACACGTGATTGTGGCTGTCCACTTATGGCAATAAGGAACAGTGAGCAGGAATCCAAGAATCTGGACAACAAACCCCTGGGTGCAGCGGTAGTCACCGAGTCTCGAGAGCCCCAGCCTAATAATGGACTTAATGTTAAGTTCCATCAGATTGGGGGCAGGGGAAGGAGTGAGAGGGCAGGATGTTTGAATTAGCCTAGGGACTGAGACAAGACTGAAAGAAATTATGGACAGTGAGGTGGAGTTTAACAGTGGAAAAGCCCAGTGACTCATTATGGACTGCCTATTGAGCCTAAATTACTTAGATGTCTTCTACCATCTCCACCATTATGTACCATAGCAACTTTACAATTAATTTCTGAAGATATTTGGATTAAGTAGTTTCCTGTGTTGACATATGAATGGAAAGAAACGATTTCTTTAGGAATATTGTGTCCTAAAATGCTGAAATGAGGAGCACCACTGAGGGTTAGTCCATGTATTTCCCCTTTGGAGAGGATTTCACCCTACATTTTCTAGTGCAGTGTCCAGGCTGGTTTTCAATGCTTCATTTGATATGGACTTTTTTTTCGTAGCAGAACATACCTCACTATTAAATAAGTCTCACTGCTAGGAATTCAGATAGGCTTCCTACATTTTCCCATTTTATTTTACCTCATTATTTATAACTCGTGACAGTAAATAATTCCTCTCTCAGTATGGCACTTTGAAATAAGCACCACTGTGTTTTCTCAAAGCTCTGTAAGATTTTCTATTGCATTCCAGTCCAATATTTTACCTAAAAGCTCTCCTGGTTCCAATTATTACCCCCGATTTGAGTCAGCACAATGAAATTGAGCACTCTCTGTTCTACCCGGATGAATGTTTGCAAATGTAGCACCTTTATTTTTTATTTATTTTTAAAATTTTTATTTATTTATTTATTGGCTGTGTTGGGTCTTCGTTGCTGCGCACGGGCTTTCTCTAGTTGTGGCGATAGGGGGCTACTCTTTGTTGCGGTGTGCGGGCTTCTCATTGCGGTGGTTTCTCTTGTTGCAGAGCACGGGCTCTAGGCGTGTGGGCTTCAGTAGTTGTGGCTCACGGGCACTAGAGCGCAGGCTCGGTAGTTGTGGTGCACGGGCTTAGTTGCTCCGCGGCATGTGGGATCTTGCTGGACCAGGGCTTGAACCCATATCCCCTGCACTGGCAGGCAGATTCTCAACCACTGCGCTACAAGGGAAGCCCTGTAGCACCTTTAGAATAGGATAAAATGCCTTTGAATATCTTTGTGGTTATTGGTTCTATAAATAAGGAGAAAAATCTGTATTTCATGAGATTGTTCTAGTGAATTTTGATCCTTTAAAAAATGCTAGCAACAAAAACAACAAATCTGAACAATAATAAATCAGCAATGGCTTCACTGTTCTGCTTTTATTCATGAAGACAAGTATAATCGTCCTATCATATCTTCTGTTTAAATGAAGCCAGTGTAATGTTCAGGGTATTTTGGTAGCAGAAAGAGTATTTCACATATAACAACTAGCTTTTAAAGAAAGAATTAAGAGACAATATCTTCCTATGGGGAAAAAAGTCAGATTCCTAAAAATAACTACTTGTCAAGGCACAAAATCTGGCCAAATGCTGAACAAAAGCTTGCTGTTATCTAGGCAACTTATTTGGCAATCCTAGCACTACCCACTGTGTGTGTTTGTGTCCAGATGGCCAAAGTGCCAAGCAAATCCTGGAATCACAGGTGGTGCTGAGATGGTGATTCTGCATGGGAGATTGTGGGTGGGCACCTTCCTCAGCAGGTAGGCTCTTAAAGTGAGCCCTGGCAAGCCATAGGATCACCGCCATCCATGTGTGGGTGGTGATTGAAGATACTGATTTAGGGGAGTCCCAGATATGAAACAAAGCAGCTGAATGAATGGGTGTTTTCTTTCCCTGAGTTGAGATAGTTTCTCAAGGTGTGGTCTGAGGGCCACTTGAATGAGGATCATTTGGGTATCTGTTAAAACTGCTTAGTGGGTCCCATCCCTGGCTTATTCAATAAATCTCTGGAGATAGAATTCAGGAGTCTAAATTTTTTTAACAAGATACATTTTATCTTATTAAAAAAATTTTTTTTTCATTGGTGTATAGTTGCTTTACACTGCTGTGTCATTTTCTGCTGTACAGCAAAGTGAATCAGCCATATGTATACATATCCCCTTTTTTGGATTTCATTCCCATTTAGGTCACCACAGAGCACCGAGTAGAGTTTCCTGTGCTATACAGCAGGTTCTCATTAGTTATCTATTTTATACACAGTAGTGTATATATGTCAATCCCAATCTCCCAATTCATCCTACCCCCCCTTCCCCCTTACCAAGATACATTTTAAAATAACCTCTCTGATTTTTCTGAGCCCTAAATTTGAGAACCATTGATTCAATATTAGTGAGATGATACTTAACATATGCAAACATATTGCTTTACAGAATTTAAAGAGAGCACAAAGGCCCATCTGTCCACTGGCACAGCTACATGCTGGCAGTAACTGAGTGGCTAACCACACAGCTTTCTCTGACCCCTGGTGCTCTTTCCCAAACAGTGAATTCCCTCAATACTCACATGTGTACAATGCAACTTATGGCAACCATGCAATTGCAATTTTCCAGGACAGTTCCAATAGTATGGACAGTTCCATACCATTTCATTCTTTTCAATAAATGTAGCCTATCTAAATGAATTAATCTTTTATACTTCTGTAGCAGAAAAATATTTTGATATTAAATCACGTATTTGGAAAAAAAAACCCCATTTACCCCTGCCCTTTCCACATCATTCAAGCAACACTAAGAACATTCTATTTGCACTCTCCTCCAGATTGGGGTGACACACAGAGAGAGGAATTAGTGAAATTCTAGGCTTTAAGCTTTTAAGAAGACTTAAAAAAATTCGTGACAGAGGCAATAGTCTGAAATTAAAGCACTTTTGAGTTGTGTGAAACAGAATCAGAAAGAAGTGTTGTCTTTGTGAATTGCTTTTAATTCTACAAACTTGATTTTGAAGATCAAGAGCCAGGTTTGAGAGAGAATAGTCTTTATAAAAGACCAGAGTGGCAAAGAAGGCATCATGATGGCAAGAATAAGCTTTTCACAGATAGAACAGGAAGTTCTTTTTTTTTTTTTCCTGCTAGTGGTGGGAAAGAAGCTAAGTGAACATGACTAAGGTTTGCCATGGATTGCCTTTGAGAAAGGGCCTAAGGTCCTGGGCCAAGTTCTGAAGTGTGGAGTGGGGGTGGTTGACTGAAGAGAGAAACTCCTAGTAAATTGGGCAAGAGTTGAAGCTTGGAGCAGAAGGACTATTACATGGCTTCCTGGGATATAGCCTGGGAGTTTGCAAACCTCACAGCAAAGCCCCCTGTGACACAAGAATGGCAGAATAACTGTGTAAGTGGATGAGCCTGAGGGTAGTCAGCTGACTTAGAGAGGCTCACTGATGGGTGGAGGATACAGAGTGACCTTGCTGGACCCAGAAGCCAGCAGAAAAGGGTCCCTAGAACCCTTCAGCCACTGAGGCCAATGAACAGACATGTGAAATGAATAACTCAAGGAAGGCACACAAAGACAAGCACATTTTCCTCCTCCCTGCCAGGATATTACATATGTGATATGTGTCTTGAGGTTTTAGGTCACCCTCAAGGAGATGGAAATGGAATGAAAGAATCTCAAGTTTGCTTGAGTGTTTTCAGACAGAAGACATGAAATATTAAACTGGAAGTCACTGCGTCATATAGTCTGTGAAACGTCAAATTTAATACACCTTCGTGAGACTTCATATGAGCAAATTCACGAATTAGTTAGACCACATGTCCTGATTTTTTTGACACAGAAAATATGGTCATCCTATTTAGACTAGGCTATCCTACCTTATATTTTCCTAGAATTGTTCTTTGGATATTCTGGGCTGTATAACTTTCAACTCTCCAACTGATTTAAGAGCAACACGTCCTCTATTCTCCCTCTTACACCTTCTACATCTCTGAACATAGGAAAGTACAGAATGAATGGATGAATGAATGAATGGTCTGCTCATTGGAATTGGAATCCCAATTCTAATAAATTAGTTGCTGAGGAGGCATACTAATGAATAAAACAACAAGAAAAGTATACTTGGGATTTTTTTCCTTAAAAACAATTAAGGTGGCCCTTAATATGGGTACTTATATGACCTGAACATAAATAAATCTTGTTAAAACAACAATCTGTTAAAAGTGTCACTTGTCTCTTTTTTCCTGCTCTGGGCAACAGAATCTTGATAATGATAGTCAGCTCAGTACTACAAATATAGATTTTGATATAGAGCGTTCTTTATATTGGAAATAAAAAGATTATGGTTAGTAGAAGTAGTTGAACACCCAGCAGGGGAAAAATGTATATACATTTTGCCATAGAATATATTATCCTTTTTTGTTGTTCATATCAGTTATTTGTCATTTTGGTTCTATACTTTTTTTTTTGCGGTACGCGGGCCTCTCACTGATGTGGCCTCTGCCGTTGCGTAGCACAGGCTCCGGACGCGCAGGCTCAGCGGCCATGGCTCACGGGCCAAGCCGCTCTGCAGCATGTGGGATCTTCCTGGACCGGGGCACGAACCCGTGTCCCCTGCATCGGCAGGCGAACTCTCAACCACTGCGCCACCAGGGAAGCCCGGTTCTATACTTTTTGAGGCAGAGACTACTATCTAATTATCAAATGTTCTGGGCCCTTAGCTAGACGACTAACTCCCTTGCACTTAGGTTTGGCCATGTGTCTGATTTCTAGTTAATAGAATGTGATTGGATGTGGAGCCCAGCCTGGTTCCTAGAAGCCTCCCACATGTAATAATATTCTATAATCTTTCCCTGTCTGGTTCAATCTAAGTGAATATGGTGCCCTTGGAGGTCTTATGTTGAAGATGGCAAAATGACAAAGTGGAACAAGCCTGGATTCCTGAATCATCACTTGGAGAAGAGTTGTCCGGACCCAACAAGAAGCACCCATTTTGGGACACTGAGTGAGCAAGAAATAAACTATCACATTAAATCACTGAACTTTCAGGAATTTCTTATTTCAGTAGCATTAACTAATATATTTTACTTATAATTTCATATAACATTCCACAAATATTATACAGTGAGGCTATGATGTAAATTTCCAGTTTCTCCCTCAATAAGAAATTGGTGAAAGCACTTAGATGAATAGACTCTTGTGTTATTCAAGCAAAAATATACAAAACAACTCAAATCGTTAGAGTATAATATAATTGCTACTTTATATTAAGAACCTACTACATTCTAGGCATGATAATAAGCACTTTGCATTTATCATCTCATTTAATACTTATTTATGGTTTTATATTTAGATTCTAAGATTATAAACTCAGGGAAACTAAGTTACTAGACCAAGATCATACCATTGGTAGGTGGCAGTAACAAGATTCAAACCCAGACCTGTGATTCCAAACCTTAAGCTCTTGAACTCAGTGGTATGCCCTGCATCTTTTGCTTACTTTCTATTCCAGTGTGGTCTGTGGTAGGGTATTCTTTTCTTATGTCAGAGCCTTACTACTTTTTTTTTGTTTCCATCTGGAATTGTGCCAAATTCATTTTATGTATTGGATTTAAACATTTATAATTCTTTTTTTTTTTTTTTAAAGGTGTAAACTCTTAAAGATTCCCTGAAAGTACTTTCCACAAGTCACATACTTTTCTTGCTGGTCCATAATGAGAGCCCTTTGTTTTCAGATGGAAAGGGTGGGTTTTTTGGTTTGTTTGTTTTTGCTCCTTTTGGAGGGAAGAGTAACTTCATGCTTGGAATCCAGATTGAAAGTGGATGCCCCCATTGGGTAAAACATGGATGCCCACTTTATTACAATCCCATCTGGCTGTAGCAGCTCAGCAATATTACTACAAACAATTTCATACCTCATGTTGTGAATGCTGTTCCAATTATCTGCTGCTATAGATGACTATCCAAATAATCAATGATTTTTAAAATAACTTGTTCTTATCTCTCCTAATTCTGTGGATTTACTGGGTTCAGCTGGGTGATTCTAATTTGGGGTCTCTAAGCAGTTAAAGTTAGATGTTGGCTGGAGCTGGAGTTTTCTGAGGCCTCACCTGGGTGTCCAAGGGAGTTTTTTCCATCCTGTTTGGTGCCTGGACTGAGGTGGCTTAAAGCTGAGGCCTCCCTGAGAATATCAATTCACATGGTCCCTCCATGTGGCTAGCCTGGGCTTCATGATAGTTTGAAGGTCTCAGGGAAATCAGAGTTCTTTTATGATAACAGTCTTTCCCTAGAGTGAACATTCTAAGAGACCAAGGTGAAAGTTGCAAGGCTTCTTCTGACCTAGGCTTGCAAGCCATGCAGCATCACTTTCACTGCAACCTGCTGATTCTGTGATAACCAATAGAATTCAAGAGAAGGAAGTACACACAGGCATGAGTACTGGGAGGCATGGTTCATTGGAAGACCCCTGGCTTACTTGGGAGAATCTTTCCATTGGCATTTGTATTATGGATTTTTTTTTTTTTTAGTGTAAAAAGATCATTTTATTTTATTTTAACATCTTTATTGGAGTATAATTGCTTTACAATGGTGCGTTCGTTGCTGCTTAATAACCAAGTGAGTCAGTTATACATATACATATGTCCCCATATCTCTTCTCTCTTGCGTCTCCCTCCCTCCCACCCTCCCTATCCCACCCCTCTAGGTGGTCACAAAGCACCGAGCTGATCTCCCTGTGCTATGCGGCTGCTTGCCACTAGCTATCTATTTTACGTTTGGTAGTGTATATATGTCCATGCCACTCTCTTACTTCGTCCCAGCTTACCCTTCCCCCCTCCCCATATCCTCAAGTCCATTCTCTAGTAGGTCTGCGTGTTTATTCCCATCTTGCCCCTAGGTTTTTCATGACCATTTTTTTTTTTTTTTAGATTCCATATATATGTATTACCATACGGTATTTGTTTTTCTCTTTCTGACTTACTTCACTCTGTATGACAGACTCTAGGTCCATCCACCTCACTACAAATGACTCAATTTCATTTCTTTTTATGGCTGAGTAATATTCCATTCCATTGTATATATGTGCCACATCTTCTTTATCCATTCATCTGTTGATGGACACTTAGGTTGCTTCCATGTCCTGGCTATTGTAAATAGAGCTGCAATGAACATTTTGGTACATGACTCTTTTTGAATTATGGTTTTCTCAGGGTATATGCCCAGTAGTGGGATTGCTGGGTCATATGGTAGTTCTATTTTTAGTTTTTTAAGGAACCTCCATACTGTTCTCCATAGTGGCTGTATCAATTTACATTTCCATCAACAGTGCAAGAGGGTTCCCTTTTCTCCACACCCTCTCCAGCATTTATTGTTTGTAGACTTTTTGATGATGGCCATTCTGACTGGTGTGAGATGATATCTCATTGTAGGTTTGATTTGCATTTCTCTAATGATTATGTATTATGGATTTTTGATTAGGTTCCCAAAAGGGTAGTTTAGTTCCCTCAAAATCTTATGGGTCCTTCCATCACTGTATTTTGGTCAAATTCCTCCAGGTCAAAGGGAATTTGGGTGGTATCATTTAGAGACACACTCAAAATTATCTCTACTCCTCATCATGAATCAGTGGCCTTCTGTTTCCTGGGATTCCACTATTGGTTATATGTTCCCTTCACTGCTTAACCCAACAGCTCTTTGATCAGAGGTGCTATGTGACAGAATTATTGAGGGGTGAGGGAGGCAGCAAATGTGCAACTTTCGTGATCCTGACTCCTTATTTTGCAGTGTTGGGCCTTTTAGGGGTCCAAACGGAGATAGCTAAGTTCAAACTATGTAAGAATGAAGGCACAGAGACAAACAGATGAAGATTAAAATGTCAAAACAGATGAAGATTAAAATGTCAGTTTTATAAGTAAATGTCAGTTTCATTACTGATTTGCAGCTCTGCTTTAGATCTGTAGCCAAAGCAATTGCTAAAAATCCCACACCCCACCTTCCCCAGAGGTTGAACTTTCCCCCTGCAGAAACCTGCCTGCTAAGGTTATCATATCATGGAGACAAACCAGAATGCAAGAGTCACGTGGCCAGGCTGGATCCTCAAGAAATCCCAGAAGGGGTGAGCCCAGTGTAGCCAAAGTCACCAATGAAACAAGTCGTTTCTCTAGGAGGTAGAGTAAGTGAGGAGGTGGGGAGAGGCTGAAAATCTCCTCTTTCACTCATCTCTTTATGGAAAATATGAGACCAGGGGAATGTGTGCTTTCCCTTACTTAGTACTTGGATGCCTCCCCTCCCCCAGGGATGTTGGGGAGTAAGCACAGAGCACTCAGAAATTCCCAGCATTCACACTTCTCATTGCAAGGAGGGCTGTTGGTGGCTTGCAGTGGCTTGCCAGACTTCCTGAATTAGACACGTATATAAGTACCCCACCCACCTCTGAACCTTTTTATATTGCTTCAAAAATACCATTGTAATTACCAAACAAAAGTGCATCTACATAAATGAGGTAGGAAGATAAGGACACATACAGCTTGGAATTTAGGTTTATGATCCAGAGCCTGATTATACTCTTCAACTATTACCTAGTAATTCCACAGGTTCTTCCTGAGATGTTTCATTTGAAGGACTGTTTGTTATTGTTTGGTATAAATGAAGCGGGAATAAGTATCATATATTTTATATATAGATATATGAATATGTGGGTGTGAATATGTGTGTAAATTGTCTGTTCATGGTAGAATATACAAATATAAATGTGATGTGTATGTCTTCCTAACATAAATATTTCATTGGTTTCTGTTAGGAGTTTTGAAACTGGAGGTTTGGACCCTTGTGTGTTGTTGCTGTTGAGATCCCTCTCACCCCTAATTTGCACATTAAACATGTATGTGTGCTTCTTTATAGCTCTATAATTGTCACATTTACATAATATATGTGCTCAGTAGACAAAGAGCTTATTTTCCTTTTAAATTAAAATTTCAAAAGTACGAATCCATCTTTGGAGGTGAGAACGCCGATCAAAGGATGCAATGATACTCATTAACACCAGGCGATGAAAGCCTGTTGTAATTATGGTGAACAGTGAGTTCTGGTGGTGGGCATGGGGAACTACGCAATGGGCTTTACAAGCCACAACTCCACCACAGCGCTGCCTGACGAGCAGCCAGACCCTACCCTGGGTCTCCCGTAGTAACCCAACATCCCAAGAATGTTGTACACATTAGTTTCTATGAAACATTTTTTTAAGATCATGTAAGTAGATAAGGAGCAAAACAGAAGGTCTTTACCATCCCATTGCGTTTTATGTTGAATAAATACTTACGTAGCCCGTATCAAGTATTGTTCTAGGCACTTGACACCCATTAGCTCATCCAGTACTTATAGCCAACCTGTAAGTGAGAAACTCCTACTAGCCATGTTTTAGAAAGGGGAAATGGAGGCAGAGAGAAGTTAAGTAGATCTCCTAAGGTAAACCAGCTGGACTTGAACCCAGGCAAGGCTGGTGTGAAAACCCATGCATTCAGTCACTCCACCTTGCTCCCTCTGGCCTGAGCCCATAGTGCCTGATAGTGTTCTGGTCCTAGCCATTGTACTGTTCACCTAACCTAAAGCAAATTTTGTCATCTTGCTGGGCTTCAAAGTCACCTTCCTTAAAAGATGATTGGTTTATAGCTATTCTTTATTAAACACATCCTAGTGGTAGGGTGGGAATGAATGAAATAAACTATGAGCTTCTCAAAGTTTTTACCCTGATTCAATACAGAATTTTAAATGTCTGCAAGTATTTTTGAGTATTTTAAGGTAAGCTTATCAATTGTAGAAAATTGTAAACAAATGTCTGGCCTTGTTATGCTATTCTAATTGTAGCAAGTAAGATTTGAGGCAAATTGAATGAGTTGATCGACATAACATGAAAAGGCTTTGATAGAAAGTTTCCAAACTTGAAGCTCTATCCTCCCCAGGCTATTATTTAGCTTTATGAATTGCTTCCTCCATGTTCTATCAGATGCCTTCTTAGTAGTCTAGGTCCTGAAATGAATCCATCTACTCAGTTGTGTTCCCGTGTCCAGACCTTAAACTCTGGCCACCATTATTAACACTAATTGGTAGGCTCATCAGAGAGGCTGAGGGCTGAATGAGCTCCAGGAACAAAAGTAGGTTCTCTTCTTAGAACTGTGTGAATGAAAAGGGTGGGAAAGGTCAGCTTGCTGCTGCCTGCCCTGAATCCACTGTGGAAGAAAGGACTTCATCTGGCATACCTCCCAGCAAACCCAATTTAAAAGAAATGCCACGAGACAAAATTGTCTCTTTGGATTTATCAGATCATATAGATCCTAGTTATAGAGAAACAGACAAAAAAGAAACCAATCTGTTCCATACCCTCTTGGCCAAAATTAGATTATGTTTAGACAATGGCTTTGCGTGCTGTGAATGTTGCCTGTGGAGCCCTGGCCCTGTGACTTTCCTCTGCTTGGAGCTTCCATTACTGTTGAACTCAGCCAGTGACTCACTCCAGCATCCTAGGGAGGTCTGGCAGTCATGGTTCTAGGGCATTCTGTACCCATGGTGCCAAAGGACAGGAAGGGCAGGAGCCGGGGGCTCTCCAGATTCGATTAAACAGAGGAGAGACTCTCGGCAGCTGCTATGGGAAAAACACACGCAAGTTTCCTTTCATTGTGGCAGTGAAATTGTGAGATGGATAGTTTTTATTGGAGCACAAAGACAGGAGAAACTTCTGTGGGGATTTCTGCTCAGGTTTTTGGCTAATAGGAATGCATGAGTGAATTTAGGTAGAAGTAGAAAAGTAAATACTTAATGGATTCCAAGACAATGCCTTTAGCTGGTGATCACTAGCTTCAAAATCTGGATAATCTGGGCTTCCCTGGTGGCGCAGTGGTTGGGAGTCCGCCTGCCGATGTAGGGGACGCGGGTTCGTGCCCCGGTCCGGGAGGATCCCACGTGCCGCGGAGCGGCTGTGCCCGTGAGCCATGGCCACTGAGCCTGCGCGTCCGGAGCCTGTGGTCCGCAACAGGAGAGGCCACAGCAGTGAGAGGCCCGCGTACCGCAAAAAAAAAAAAATCTGGATAATCTGATTTCTGAAAAATTTCAAATGAAAACCACAAGTGGCTTTTCCCTCTGCTCAGAAGAGAGCTAGGTGTAAGAAGTTGGATAACATGTAGGCCATGGCACAATACTTTAATACAGCCTTTCATCAAATGAACTGACCCAGTGATGAAATTGAGTACAGGGTCATTCAACTCAATCATAATGTTCAAGTACACAGAAAACACATTGAAGACACAACTCATATCAATGATCAAAAACTCTCCAGTTTGTGACTGTTTTATTTTTTGTTTTTTTAATTAAGCTCATCAAACACTTGAAACAGACAAAAGTGTTTCAAAGGCCCTTTAGGTGTCAAAGCAAACTCGAATAACACTATAAACTCAATGAACATTCATGACCACTTTTTGATAATGAAAATGGAATTAATGATATAAACATCTAAAGAATTGCCAAATTTTTTTCTAAACCTATACTCCCATTTTCTAAATCTAGATTCTCCTTTTCCTTTGTAATTGATTTGGCTGGTCTTTCTTGATGCTTGGATGAGTTTATCAGCCCCTTCCCCATACAGGTTTCCTCCATCCCTACAACCATGGAGAAACTCAAGGAAGAGTTGTGCCTTGGTTTACAGCTTCTCATGCCCTGACATGCTGAGTCACTGCTGCTGGTTAACACAGAAAGACTCAGGCAAACTAAGATCTGTGTGAATGTTACAACTTTGGGATTCTTCTAAAATATATTTTATTTTTGTACCATGTACAGAATCACTGGAGTGGATATCTTTTTTTTTTTTTTTTTTTTTTTTTGTGGTACGCAGGCCTTTCACTGTTGTGGCCTCTCCCGTTGCGGAGCACAGTCTCCGGACATGCAGGCTCAGCGGCCATGGCTCACGGGCCCAGCCGCTCCGCGGCATGTGGGATCTTCCCGGACCGGGGCACGAACCCGCGTCCCCTGCATTGGCAGGCGGACTCCCAACCACTACGCCACCAGGGAAGCCCTGTAGTGGATATCTTTTAATTGACCTGTATGAATGTATATAAAGTGTGACATAATCACAATACAAGAAATACACTTCTTTAGCTGCTCCTTTAGTTCCTGGATAAAAACAGCACAAAGGAATTTTCTGGAAGTGTTGGCAGCTAAGCAGTTAGATCAGTGTTTTTTCCTCCAAAGCTACCTTTTTAGGTAGGAATTTCATAGCATGTCATAGACGTTGCCAGAACCTTCGTTCAGCAAACTGACCTTAGAACCCTAATAAATTAATGAAAAACGAGACATACTTCTAAAGCACATGTGTGGTGAGACTAACGTCCTAAGGAATTGTTGATTGTAGCAGATGTGCTTCACCTGTAGAAATGATAAAATCTAGAAAGCTTTTACTTCTCCTGAAGATCACAACAATTTGGCTTTCAGACATATCATGGAGAATGTATTCACCAAAGGCACAAAAATGAATGTTAACCCTGTAAGTACTGGTACATTATTTAAGGTATACCATCAGTGCTTTCCTTTTCTGGGGGAAAAAGCCTAAACCATACCCTTGCTCCTACCATTTTGGTGGAACTTATGCTCCTAAAGTTCTGATGTAATAACTTTTTAATAGTGGTCCAAGACTCCTTACTCCACTATGATAGTACTGGCTGGGACAAACAGAGCAGACAAATAAGCAAGAATCCTGGCCATCTGACTGCATTTGTGGTAAGTCCCACTGATGCTTCATTCTTTTTCTAGATTAGCACATCAAGAATAATAACAAAGAGGATAGATGCTCCAAGGGCCACTAAGTGAGACTTATTCCCCACTGCTGAGGCATTCTACCCTGCTGCCTTACTGAGGACTGACTCAACCACTGGGCCCAGTACAAGTCCCCAGCATGCATTCACAAGGACTGATTCCTGACCACTGCAGTCAGTAGGGTAACTAGGAGGCTGTTCAGAGTGTGTGACCCTGAGTACTGGGAGGACATTAAAGATCTAGATCAGTGCTGGCCAATAGAAATGTAATGGAAGCCACATGTGTAATTTAAAATTTTCTAGAAATCACATTAAAAAGGTATAAAGAAACAGGTACTAATATTATTAATAATTTATTATTAATTTTAATAATAAATTTTACTTAACTCAGTATACCCAAGATCTTATTCAGACTCACCAATTGTCCTACTAATGAAGATGTTCTGGTCCAAGATTCAGTCTAGAGTCTCCTTTAATCTGAAACAGCTCCATAATCTTTGACTTTCCTGACCTTGACATTTCTGAGGAGTCCTGCCAATTGTTTTGCAGATATCCCTTAATTTTGGTTTGTGTGATATTTCCCCATGATTAGACTTATGTGTTTTGGACCAAGTGCTACAGAAGTGCTGTGGTGTCCTTCTTCGTGCATCATATCAGAGGCATATGATGATTTGCCCCATTACTGGTGATTTTAACTTTTTAAAAAATTGAGATATATTTGACATATAACATTATATTTCAGTTATACAACATAATGACTTGATATATGTGTATATTGTGAAGCGGTCACCACAAGTCTAGTTAACATCCATCACCACATATATATATATTTTTGGCTGTGCCATGCAGCTTGTGGGATCTCAGTTCTCCCACCAGGGGTTGAACCCGGGCCATGGCAGTGAAAGCCCAGAATCCTAACCACTAGGCAACCAGGGAACTCCCTATAAGTTTTTTCTTGTGATGAGAACTTTTAACATCTACTCTTTTAGCAATTTTCAAATATACAATACAGTATAATTAACTGTAGTCACCATGCTGTACATTCCATCCCCAGGACTTATATGTACCTTTTCACCCCTTTTACCCATTTCACCTATCCCCAGCTTCTGCCTTGATAATTTTAACTTTAATTAGTTGATTCAGGTGGTGTCTGCCTGGTTTCTCCACTGTAAAGTTATTTATATTTACTAAATTACTAACTTATGGGGAGATACTTTGAGACTATGTAAGCAAAAAGTTTATTACAGTTTTGTTCTCTAATTTTAGCATTCATTGATGACCCTTGCCTGAAACAATTATTACTGCAGTGTTTGCCAAATGGAGATTTTCTGTTTTCAACATTCCTTCAACATTTATTAGTTGCCATTCTGCTAATGGTTCAGGAGAACCCTCTTTTCTTCCTTATTTGTTTATTTGTATTAGTATGCACTCAAATTCTTATTTTATTCAATGGGCTATAATTCATTGCTAAGGTTATTTATTTTGTTGCTCAATATCGTCACAGTTCAGCCATTTGGAACCCCTTAACATTGGTCCTTGTGTCCCTTCAAGATGCTCTCATCCATTTTTGGAGCACTTCCTTAATTTTTGGTATTACAAAATATCCCAGGTTCATCTTATGCTTTCCTTGCCCAGGAATCGGCCATTGATTAGGAAGCTTGGTTCCTTTTAGTGGAGAATGGTATTTAGAAGATAACATCTGAGCATTACGTTTGTTCTTTGCCATGAGGTATTACTGTTCTCAGGCCTCTCTATGAACAGAGCTAGGCTATATATATGTGTGTAGACACACACACAGGCACACACACATGCACACACTTGTTTTCCTCTATATTTCTGTATGTATCTATATAAGTTGAAAACCATGAGTTCACAACATTACCTCCAATTCCAATCCAAACGCCATAGGGTTCACTATTTTTCTCCTTTTCTTTAACTCCCTTCTCTGACAGTGAGAAACCTGGTCCCAATTACTTGTAATATATTACTTCTTTGATCAATTCCTCTGAACGTAACCAATCTCCCATAAGTTATCACCACCCGTCCTTGCATGGATGCCAACCTCACTGCATTTGGGCTGTGACATGCTGTCAGTGTTGGTCTGTGAACAGGATGCCTTCCTCATCCTGCCTAGACTCTGACACTGTGTGCCTGGCCAGCTCCCCAACTCTTTACCCCTTTCCTGAGCCCACATCTGCATGGAGTGGAGTAAATACCTAAACATAACCAGGGTTCAGTTTAGCAGGGAGGACCAGGAAAGTGAATTTTGGATAGGCAACCAACACTGCCTGCTACAGTGCCCATTCCCATCTTGGTATTAGTAACCCAATTTTACTTTGGGGAACCATGCACCTTCTCAAACTATCCTTGTGATTTGAGTGGGGCAGGACCCATCCTTGGCTCTAGTGAGAGCAGGTTAACCACACTGCAAGCCTTTGACCAATGTGGTTGGTTCAAGACTGGGCACATGACCTAAGTCAGGACAAAGAGAACCTTGCCTAAAATTGCAGAAAGGATTATATAGAAATAGAATCTCTTTCTATTGATGTTGCCAAGCCTTGGATTGTTGATAGTCATCTTTCTACCACATCTGAAAATGAAGCTAACATAAAGAAAAGCAGGGCTTCCCTGGTGGCGCAGTGGTTGAGAGTCCCCCTGCCGATGCAGGGGACACGGGTTCGTGCCCCGGTCCGGGAAGATCCCACATGCCGCGGAATGGCTGGGCCCGTGAGCCATGGCCGCTAAGCCTGCGCGTCCGGAGCCTGTGCTCCGCAACGGGAGAGGCCACAACAGTGAGAGGCCTGCGTACCACAAAAAAAAGAAAAGCAGATCTATGACTTGGAGAGATAGAAAGATTCCATACATCATTGTTTAAGCATCTTGATCAAGCCATGCCTGAAGTTGGGTACTCCTAGGCTTATCTGTTATATGAGCCGATAAATTCTACTTTTTGCTTAAGCCAATTTTAAATGGGTTTCTGTCATCTGCAACCAAAAGTGTTCTAATTGATACAGCTAGACCTTAGATAGCTTTTATATACTCCCAATAGCTGAGGAAGGCCTAAGAACCATAATTCTTAGCTTAATATAGTGGGATGAAACAAAGATAATAACTTTAGACTTTAAGTGAAAACTCCATGAAGAATTAAAGGGTCAACAATGGTTGAAAAAAATTTTCTATGGGCCCTAAAATATTTTTAAATTTTATACCAGACTTACTTAACCAGTCTGTTTCTTTTCCACGTGTGAAAAATTGACAACAGTACTAAGACTTTCAAATCACAGATCAGGCAAGGAATTATAAGCACTCATTTTAAAGCAGCTTCAGTTCCTTAAGAGATGCAGCTAAGTTTGTTCTTTATCTTCTTTTCCTACACTGGACTTCTATTCATCCTCTAGCTCCAGCCAATAACAAGAACTGTTATTAGACTCTCAAACATATGGCACATATCACTTTAAAAAACAAACTCATACAAGGAGACTCAGAAGGCCACATCTGGGCATCTCAAGAGAGTGGTTCCAAAAGGAAGTCAGAGGCCTGAAATGAAGAAAATGGGTGTTTCAGTCCAAAAACAATGATTTGTTTTTCTGTGTTTATTTTAGTCATCCATTCGGCATTGGGACGGAGGTCACTCTCCTAGTCAGGCACTGCAGCATCTTGCCTGGGGTTTCCAGAGAGAAGCCAGACAAGGAGGAGTTGAGTCGGCAGGACCCAAGTAGCAACTGTGACAGAAGTAAGCCGCCTTTCCCACAGCTGTGCATCGCACATTGTCTCCATAAACCTAAAAGTTGGCATTGGGGAAGTTTTCTTTCTTTAAGATGACAGATTGCTCTTTTCCTTTGTCTCCCCTGTGATTTCTGCCCACCCCCAAACCCCATCTGCGTCAGTTCTGCCCTCAGCTTGAGGTGGTGGTGGTGTGACCCAGCCAGGCGGTGGAGCCGCTCAGTTACCACCAAACTGCCACTCAGTTCCTGGCAGAAAAGACTTCACAGCCATAATCCTGTAATCTTTTCTTCACACAATGATTCCATTTTACTTGAAGGGGTTGAAACGAATGGCTTTTGTCATTTGGAATCTGCACACATATGGATGAATTTTTAGTTTAAAAAAAAAAAATCAAACCATAAAAAAGGCAACAATATTCTCTTTTTGAAGACAAATGTGATTTCATCACATCAAACACATGTTAGAAAACTCGGCTCATTCTTGTTTTTCCATCCTGCTAAAGGTGACGAAGACAGCTGAGCTACTTAGTACTCTGCCTCATGCTAATCAGATAAGGAAGGAAGTACGAAGTCAGGGTACATAGGTGGACTATTTGTGGCTGCACAGCATTTTAAAGATCTGACAATCAGAAAGCAAATAAAGCTATAAAAGATTGCTGGCAATTTATTTTTAATTATAAGTCAGCTGTATTTTTAATTGTAAATTTAGACCTTTTTAAAAAGATAGTCTGTCCAAACTTTTCTCTGGAGACCACAGACCAAAGCCCAAACCCAGGGAAACTCACACCCCCACCTGGATAAAAGAGAAGCTTCATGACTGAACTTTTTGAATTTCACACTTCTAGAGTGATATGTTTAAGGGAATAAGTGGGCTTTGCATCCCAGTGAGATCTTTGGAAGATAGAAAATATCACTTGGTACCTTTTCTCCGATAGTTCTTCTGTAATCATTCACCAGACCTAATGGACTTTCCTTCCTAAAGGATTGTCATATTGATTTGCTCCTCTCCATCCCCATTTGTTCAAGGCCCTATCATTTCTCAACTGAATGACTGCAAAAGTGTCTTAACTAATTTCCTTGCCCCAATCTTCCACCCTGCCACAAGAATGATCTTTCTATTCCATGTTCTAAAGTGTCCTTCCTTTGCTTAAAATTTATTTTTATTTTTTACATATTTTTATTTAAGTAGAGTTGATTTACAATGTTGTGTTAGTTTCTGGTGTTCAGCAAATTGATTCAGTTATACATATGCATACATTCTTTTTCACATTTTTTTCTGTTATGGTTTATCACAGGATATTGAGTATAGTTCCCTGTGCTATACAGCAGCACCTTGCTGTTTATCTATTTTATATACAGTAGTTTGTATCTGTTAATCCCAAACTCCTAATTCATCCCTCCCCACCTTTCCCCTTTGGTAACCATGAGTTTGTTTTCTATGTCTGTGAGCCTATTTCTGTTTTGTAAATAGATTCCTTTGTATCATTTTTTTTATATTCCACATATAAGTGGTATCATATGTTATTTGTATTTCTCTTTCTGACTTACTTCACTTAGTATGATAATCTCTGGGTCCATCCATGTTGCTGCAAGTGGCAATATTTCATTCTTTTTTATGACTAAGTCATATTCCGTAGTGTATATATACCATATCTTCTTTATCCACTCATCTGTTGATGGACACAGGTTGCTTCCATGTCTTGGCTATTGTAAATAATTTCCTTTGCTTAAATTTGATTAATGGCTCCAAGTTGCCTCCACTGCAGAACACATATGATCTTTTAAATCTGGTCTTGCTAATCTCTCTCACTATCCCCTACTTGATCCCCCAAGATAATGAATTACTCAGGAGCTCTCTTAATTCTCTCTGGTAAGCTTTTCTCTCACTTGAGCCTTTGCATTTGCAGCTTCCTCCACCCACCAGGAACCCACTCTGCTGCTTTGTAGCTGGTTAAATAGCTGCTGCTGGAATTTTAAAACTTAACTCAGATGCAAATGCTTCTCAGACATCTTTCCTGGCTTCCCATCTGCTTTCAGGTAAGGAAACTTTTCTTATCTGCTCCTGTGTTTGCTGCTCTCATAGCACTTTGTATCTTCTTCACTTGTCTTGCTCGCTAGCTGGGGAAGGGTTGTTTCTTAATTCCTGTATCCCCATTACCTACCATGGTTCTTGGTTTATAGTTGGTGCTCAAAAATGTTGAATGAATGATGTGGAACATGAAGAATTGGTTTTAATTATATAAAGTTTAATCATTTGTGTTTGGTTGTTTTTAACTGGCAATGGCAATCACCATCTAGGTCATTGTGTAAATCTATTTAGCTGGACATTTTTGGTTAAGTTTTTAGAAGCCTTGAAATGTATATTGAATCTCTGCCTCAGTCAACTCTAGCTGTACTAAATTATTCAACACAGAACACTGTAAGGCAAACACATAAATTCACTATATGGAGCCAATAAAAGGTGTCAAAAACAGGAGGAAAAGTTACTGACAAAGTGTGACAAGGTTTTCAAACAGGGGCAATATTGTCCATTTAAATTGTGGAGACTTTACCCACATTCACTGCAAAAAAAGGAATAAAATGTACAGATTTTTTTTGGAATATTTGGAAGATGGAAATAGTCCTAGTACTCCCTGTATCTGAGTCATTATCTTGCAACACTTATTATCAAAATTTATGCCCTACCAACTCTCCAATCCAAACTTCACATCCTGGTAAAGCTGATTTCCTTGCTATTTCCTAAATCTGTTATCTTTAGAGCAGGCTTCATGACCTTGCTCAGATACGTCCCCAGTTTGAAATATTCCATCTTGAGTTCTTCTCTGTCCTTTATTCTCAGACTAAATCCTACCACCTTCAAAGAAACCTCCCCCCAACCATTCTGGCCCATATGAGTTGTACCTTTTCTGATTTTCCACAGCACTTGTGTCTGCAGGACCCGTGGTGCCCCTCCCATACCCTGACTCCAACAATCCTCATAGCCCTAGAATCTACAACCCATTGACACCTTGTCACTGTCCCCACATCCTTCATGTCTTCCCTCTATACCTGGTATAAGTGACCTCCATGATCAATCATTATCACTCCCATGAATATATTTCAACTCTTACTATGATACTTGCTGAGCAAAACCCCAATCCAGGTATAGTTCTAACTCTCTGCCTGTGGGGTAACTGCACTCACATAACTGAGCATGGCTAGAAAACTGTCACCGTGCTGACTGGTCTCATTTTGAATACATGAACACTAACTTTGAATGGGTTCTTAATGCTGCCTGGCAATCTTTTTATATTTCCCTATTCCACTTACTCTCCCATTCTCCTAGACAGCTAGATCATACTATCATGTGATTATATATTGTTTTGTCCTCCAGTTATTTGAGGAAACTTGTGTTTGCAAGGCTGTATATAACTTGTGGGCAGGAGCCCATCATCCGAGGCCCCTTTTACATCCTTAATAATTCTAAGCACATGAGCGGTGCCCTGTAAATGGGCAAAGGTCTTTGAATAGTTCCCCATCCCATCCTCAGGATATGGCAAGGAATTCTGAGAGGCTAGGAAGTTCGGCTAAGTTAGAAGGCCCAAAACCATTTGAAAGTGCCCCTTACGGAGAATATTGACAAGTGAGGGTGAAAGGAGAGAGAAAAATGAGGGTCCTTTGTATTCACTGGAGGCAGCCAATCAAGGAGGAGCAGCCGTAGAGTCAAACCGCCTGGGTTTGAATGCCAGCTCCACTACTAACCAGCCATGTGGCATGGGGATGTTATTAGTTGATCTTTGCATCTATTTCCTCTTTGGCAAATGAGACTAAAAGTAGTACCTAACACATAGAGTTTAGAAAGTTTCCAAGAGATAAATATCTCAAGCACTAACACATATAGCTAAATGTCCAATCAATATTAGCTATTATTTTCAGGAATCAGAGTGAGGCTAAACAGGTTTGCTTGAGCTTCTCCAGCTTAAAAGGCAACATCAATCCTCTAATTCTGGTTACAATATCTCTGGAATATAATGCGGCATTAAGTTTTTCATCCTGAGACCGTAAACGCTTGGTTAAGTTCTCCACTGCCAGCTTTCTCACCCTCACCCTATTCATGGGCCTTTCAGTTAAAGAGGCCACTGGGCCATATCTGAGCTGACGTAACTCCTCATGGTCAGACCTGGGTCTTTCAGTTGGCACCACTGGCAGCTGGCCCAGGTAATAATAAAATGTGTTGAAATGAATTAGATTCTGGAAAAGGATATAGGCAGTTGGCCCTACTCTGGCAATGGTGAAAATTTATAGAATTACCTTCACTTACACTGTGGCTGTTTGTATTATAAACATAAATACAATGTCTGAGGAGCAGAGAGACTCCTCCAATGGGCCATTTAAAACCCTGTGAAGGTGATATAGCTGGTAATCTGAGCCAAGAAGGACTTTGTTGTTTGGATTAAGCATAAAACAGTCATTTCTGTGCATTTGCTCCTCCAACACCTAGCAATCCCTTTTTGAGTTTTGTGCTGGGCACAAAGGAGGAGATAAGCCAAATGTAAGGCATGATCCTGCCTTCAAAAAGTTTATAGTCTGGCTGTGTAAGAGACCCTCAAGCACATGCACTCCAAGCTGGGGCCACAGTGCATAGTCAGGTGTTAGGCTGTAGGATAGTAAGTGCTCAGAGAAGAAAGCAGTCAGAAGAGTCAGGAGCCCAGGAAGCTGGCCTTGTTAGTTGATGGGTTCATTCACTTTCCTGTGTTCTCTGAGTCCTGCCAGAGCACCCACGAATGTGTGTGTGCCTAAGTGTGGCAGGCAGATTCCGAGCAGAGCCTCCTCCATGATATCGCTGTGCATCTGGTTTGAAGTTTGGGTGCGAATGTCTGTAAAATTTAAGTGTTTGATCTAGATATCTAATGTTCTGGTAAACACTTGTAGGATAGCTTTCTGCTTTAAAAAAAAGTAACACAGGACCTCAAGGGTCCATCAATATCACGCATATACAAAGTTCTTACCATTTTCCTCAACACAAGACACACATACAAAGGCTAGACTATCCCATTACGTGACCCAGGGAAAACATATATTGATAATGTTGTCATACGTTTAAGGATAAACTCTAGCTCCGACTCTATAAGAAAATGTACAGAGAATTGTTGGGTAAGACGAGAGAAAGAAGTGAGGTGAGGCTGATGACCCGGGGACACACCCACCAGTATATACATTTCCTTTTGCTGCTCTTCTCTGCTGTGGCCCTTAGAGTTGGCTTGAATGAATTGTGTTCTGATATGACAAAGTCCCCAAAATCCTGCCCGTGAGGAAAGTGAGGGAGTAAGTCACACCTCGGGGGTAACCTGGTTTAGAAATCTCTTTCTTTAAATCATTCATTCTTTCTTCCATTCAGTTACTGACTCTGTAGCCTCTTTAATGTTTAAATGTTATATTTGTTTGGGCAGAGAGAGAAGGAAAGAGTGACATCAATAATTAAAAATGGACTGTAGGGAGAGGCAGTAATGAGACACATTGTCCTTATAACAGCATTCTTACAAAAACATTCCTGGGCTGTAGCTTCTGACTGAAGTCACTTATTTCAGGAGGCTGTTTTCCCTCCCTGTTAACTCTGCCAGGATCTGATGTAAACCAGTGCACACTAGATTTTATGAGATTTCTTAAAAAAGAACAAAAAAACAAAAAAACAAAAACCTTCCTCTGCTCAATCAAAGCTTTCCTAGACTTTAATATTGGATGAGGGAAAGGCCAATGATCTAATTAGCATCATTATATTTGGTCAAGAATCTGAGATCTACATCTGCTTTGAATTAATTTGGGGTGGTTAATAATTGTCATTTGACCCTTATTTGTCAAAGTCAAGTCCCAGCAGTTACTAGTCCTAGCTGACATCAAATGCAGATAGTGATAGTACTAGCTGATGTTTTGAGTTTTTATCGTATGCCAGTCACTTGCTGAGCAAAGAACTCTAATTTGCATTGCTATTGATCAAAGTGAATGGCAGCTTTTCAACTATAGTTGAGTTGGGACTGGTTGTGCATCAACAAATCAGAGAGTTCATTAAAGTGGAGAATCAGGCTTCCCTGGTGGCGCAGTGGTTGAGAATCTGCCTGCTAATGCAGGGGACACGGGTTCAAGCCCTGGTCTGGGAGGATCCCACATGCCGCGGAGCAACTAGGCCCGTGAGCCACAACTACTGAGCCTGCGCGTCTGGAGCCTGTGCTCTGCAACAAGAGAGGCCGTGATAGTGAGAGGCCCGTGCACCGCGATGAAGAGTGGCCCCCGCTTGCCGCAACTAGAGAAAGCCCTCGCATGGAAACGAAGACCCAACACAGCAAAAATAAATAAATTAATTAATAAACTCCTACCCCCAACATCTTCTTTAAAAAAAAAAAAAAGTGGAGAATCACCCAAAACTTATGCATATATACCTTTAAACATTTTGTTTTAACTTACAACATAGAAATTATATTCATCTGCCAATCTTTTTTGATGTTTAGTCAACATCTTTTCTTTTAGTATAAGTCTGCTGAATAAAGTTCTGGGGGGAGTTGTTTGCTTTTTGTTTTGTTTGTTTGCCTTTTATAAACAACACCCATAATTAATGGTCTACAATTTCCACATTTAGTTTTTTTAAAGAGCAGCAGGAACTTCAATACACTTTGGAAACATCTCACATGCAGAATCTTCCTACATTTTTAAGGTTGTTCCTCCAGTCTTTTACAGTCATTGAATATAAAGGTATTCGTAAAGATTTTTTTTTTGATTGTTATCATGACAGGGACAGCATGTGGCTAAGACTTCCTCTCACTGCTTCCAAGTAGACCAGGGGTTTGACTCTGCTTTCAGTTTTAGTGTTGCCAAATTCAATAGTGTTCTGGCCCACAAACTAATTGAGCAGGAAAGAATCTCCAAAAACAATCCAAGAGTCATCACATGTCAAACATCCTTGTGTTTAATTCCAAAGGACATCTGGATGTATGAATCAGGATTGTTTCCCCCAAAAGTTGTTCATTCAACCCACATGTATTTAAGTATCTTCTACGTGACAAGCACTTTAAGGAGCCCACAAGATTTGTGAAATTCTTCTTAGGTGATGTTATGGAATTTCAAATTTTGGACATCAGAAACAAACCGTTAATGATACTTGGTTGCAGACTATGCTTAAGTAACCAAGTTCCCAAGTTATTGCTTTAGGAACAATCTAAATTTGTCCCACAGTCATCTTGGTTCAGTGTTTTATAAACATAATCCTTAGGCTTTTCATTATTTTCTAAAACTAGCTTCAGCACCTGGGCTGTTCATTAAGCCAGAAATGACTTTCTAACATGCCCTCTAGAAAGCAGTATTGGGCACTAGGTCTGCAAAACAACCTTGAATTGTTTCTTAAACAATTACTGAAAGTTGTGCTTTTTATTTTCTTTGGGTCTTACAGGCTAGACCAGTGCTGCCTCAAAACATTCTGCATTGATGGAAATGTTTATTCTGAGCTGCCTATCCAATAGCCACTAGCTACTACTAAGCACTTGAAATGTAGCTAGAGTGACTAAGGAACTAAAGTTTAATTTTTATTTAAATTTAATTATTTTTATTTAAAATTTAAATAGCCACATATGACTAGCAACTACCATATTGGACAACACAGCCCAGGGTGTTAGTAATTACCCCTCTCAGGAGTACCCAGCCATCCTACCAACAACACAGCTTAATGCTGAGTACATATTCTGTTCAGAAGATGCTGAGCTTTTGTGTTAACTATTTTGCTGAAGTTTCTTAGGAACTTGGTGGGAGTAATAAGAACTTCTGTGTAGTTAATTTGATTGGATGCCACAAGCATTTATTGGCCACATCCTACGTACCAGACTCTGGGCTAGTAAAATGGTCTTTGTTTCAGGGAAGCCCACAGACTAGCTTGAGAGAAACAAATAGGCAGGTAATGTCAGTTCAATGTGGAGAAGTAGTACAGGGAACACAGGGGAAGAGTGCTTCACCAAGGGCTTCTGGTCAATCCTGAACTGAGTTGGTTTTTTAAAATTAATTAATTAATTAATTAATTTTTGGCTGTGTTGGGTCTTTGTTGCTGCGCGTGGACTTTCTCTAGTTGTGGCGAGCGGGGGCTACTCTTTGTTGTGGTGTACGGGCTTCTCATTTGGTGGCTTCTCTCATTGCGGAGCACGGGCTCTAGGCGCGCAGGCTTCAGTAGTTGTGGCTCCTGGGCTCTAGTGCACAAGCTCAGTAGTTGTGGTGCATGGACTTAGATGCTCCACAGCATGTGGGATCTTTCCGGACCAGGGCTCAAACCTGTGTCCCCTACATTGGCAGGCGGATTCCTAACCACCGCACCCCAGGGAAGTCCCCTAAACTGAGTCGTGAAGGCTTAGTATGAGCAAGTCAGGCAAAAGGGGTAAGGGGTGAAGATGGAAGAAGAAGGATATTTAAGGACTGAGAACTACACACTTTGTTGCTTGAAGGAAAAGTACAAGGCAAAGAATGCAGGAGATGAGGCTGGAAATGTAAGTGGGTACCCAGGTCAAAGGGGCTGATTCATTCAACAGATATTCACTGAGGACCTACTATGTATCAGACTCTATTTGAAGCTAAGTTCTGGGAACATAGAGATGAATACATGATTTGTCCTCATAGTTTTACTATCCATTGAGGAATAAAGAAACAAACAGGCAACTTTATGAAATTGTGACAAAATAACTGCGATAGAATAAGAACAAGACGCTTTGTGAGCACATAAAAGGGTACATATTCAATATTGGTGTCGGGGAAAAGCTTCCTCAAACATTCCTAACAGTTTAAAAAGGGTCAGAATCAAAAGGCAGAAGTTGTAACTTTCATTTGAAAGAGAATTGGACAGCTGTTCTCAATGGCAAGATTGTACAGTACAGATGGGTATACCCCAAACAGAACTTCATGTAATTTTCACTCAGATATATGATGTATAAAAATTGTACTGCCTGTTAACTCTTCTGGGATTTTGAATATTTCAATATTTCTGTGATAGACTCTGCAAGGAGAATGGGGTCTGGCCACTCACAGGCAATTGGGACTTTTGAAATAAGTTTCCTTTTAGGAATTGTCTCTATTTTCCTCTCAAAGTGCTCTGACTTATGATTAGATTTAAACCACTAGGTGCTCTTTCATTTGCATGTTGCTTCAGCCAACATTCACTGAGGTTTCTTTCTGAATGTGAGCTCCTGGAGGGCAGAAACCATATATTTCACCTCTTTCCCCCCAAGCATTCAATCTAGCATACAAAGGGGTTCAAATAATATTTGTTGAAAAAAATGAAGAAGTGAAAGAATGCTGGGCAGGTGATAGATGTTACAAACATGAGTTCAGTATGATGGTTTCTATTGGAAAACTCATGGTCCAAGTAGAAAATCAGACACATCTTGGCTACCTAATAGAAAGTTGCATTTCCCAGAGTGTGTTCCATGGAACTCTGGTCTTGAGAGATGATTTAAGAAAAGATAAGTCCATGGTCAAATAAGTATGTGGAAAGTTATGTATAACATATCCCTTCTCTTATAGATTAACAATTCACTCTAGGATATTAAAACCCCTGAGAAGTCACCTATTTAGCCTATCATTTGCCAAACTAATTTGATCTGTTCTTTTTGCACAATTTCCATTAACATGCCACAGAGCTAATGTTCTGAAGAGTACATTTTGGGCATCTCAGAAAAGTGATAAATGCTTTTCTACCATAGAGAGAAAAATTGATTATGATTATAATAAATAATTATTATAATTATGAATGCAATGTATATTTAACATTTGAAATATTGATACAGTGTTATCCACTGTATTAACAAACCAAAAAAGGAAACAAAAAATATCATCTCAATATGTACAGAACAAGCATTTACAAGGACATCCACACTCAGGCACAGTAGAGTCAAACTGATGAAAACTAAAGAGAAAACAAAAACAAAAATCTTGTGGTGTCTGGTGGGGTATAGGACTACAAGAGAATTTTGATATTCTTCTAACCTAGGAGGAAAAACATAAAAGCATAATGCTTTGAGAATCTTTACATAATTTTCTTCCAAGCTGTTGCTATGGTTTCTAGGTATGGGATAGACATTGATCAGTGTTAATCGTAACAAGTAAACTGTTCATCACAGGTGAGCATTTGTTTAGAAGTAGAAGACCGTCTAAATGAAGTGCACTGTGTGGCTTGCAGGATCTTAGTTCCCCGACCAGGGATCATACCCTGGTGAAAGCGCCAAGTCCTAACCACGGGACCGCCAGGGAATTTCCAAAGTGAAGCAAATTCTTAAAGTCTCTTTAATCATCTGTGCTTACCAGGGAAGTGATCAGACTATGGAACAGGGCTGAACCCATTGCATTACTTAACCCAGTGCATGTGAAATAGCTTCTGAAACAGACCTACTTCCCGGTAGTACTAGTTGGCATCATATTTTAGGCCACATGAACTTCTACTACTGAAATATGAGCTAGAAAAGCAGGCTTTCAAAAATAAAGCGACACCACCATGAGTATACAAGCTGGAGGCCATAATTACCAGGTGCTTAACATGTATTGTGTAGGTGGGGACTGCTTTAAAGAGAGCATTATAAATGCTGGGGTTTTTTCTTTATCCCACTTCTCATATCACTGACAACAGATAATTTCATTCCATGGGGGAAAATTCTTGTTCTATAACATGTTCTGGCTTTATCAATATGAAGAAGTCAAAGGCTTTCCCTTCCTCTGGCCTCGGGATGGGGTTCCTTCAGCTCTGCTTGATCATGAATGTTTGTTTCCAAACTCTATCACTAATTCTGTGATTTTGCTGTGAGCAAAGGTGTCTTTTTTGGGCCTTGACAATGCTTTCAGGTTTTACTTCATTCATCTGTGAAACATGGACTGTGTCCTTGACCTCCAATGTTTCATAGCTTGTGATGTTAATAGTAATATTATGTATTTTACATAGCGCATTTATTTATTGTCTCCATACCATTTAAAGTAGAGCTTTAATAATTTGTCCAAAGTAACGCATGAAGTCAATGAAAGAGCCAAAATATGAACTAGGATTTCTTCATCTTCACTGTTTTGCTCTCATCGCAACTCTGATTTTGAAGACGTTGCAAATAGGAATAAGGGAGAAAAAAGGAGGCAGCTTAGTGGACTGAGGTTTTTCCAGTGACAAAGAAACATCCAGTGCGAGAGAAATACAAGGTCCTGCCCACTCTCCAGCTTCATCTCATGCATTATCCCCAGTTGCTTTCTCTCCTCCAGCCTCACTGGTCTTCTTTCCACACCTGGAATAGATCAGCTCTTTCCCCCTTCAGGACTTTCACATAAACTATTTGCTTAACTTGGACGCCTCCTTTACTCCCTCAGCCTTCCTCACCTGATCTTTCAGGTTTTGTTGACATGTCTCTAGTTTCCAATCTAAGTAAAACCCATGTCTTATTTAGTTCAAGTTTCCCCCAAAGTAGAGCCTGAAACAAAGGCTTTTGTGTGAGTGAGGACTGGGGAATGAAAGAGAAGAAGGGTGAGCCAACCAGTATGCATGATTGAGTTGACCACTGCTGTAGGCAACAAGTTGCTTGGTCACCCAGGACGTTCTGAGAATCTTATGAGCTGCATCTCAGAACCTTTTGGCCATGTATCCATTGGCTCCTGTACAGCATTTGGTTGCAAAAGGTTCAGCTGGCAGCTCAATGCTAAGAGGTTTAAAGGTCTCTAAACAACACTCTTATTTTTAATGTAGTGCAATCTTGAAAACAGGTGAGGCTGCTGATCACTGGAATCTCCTACACCTTTGAGCCTCTAAGCTATAAATAAAGCTCTAGCAAATGGGTAGAACCAAGAAAACTTCAAGTTCCACAACCCTTATGACTACCATATCCCTATACTGCTCAAGTGTTACACCTATCACGTAACCCAGTGCTGCTTCTTCCATCTTTATTTCAACCCAATCACCACAAGTAACAGTCTTGGTGATTGTGATGCTACTGCATGCCAAAGTTCATCAACACACTACCAGCAACAGTGTGCCAATTGCCATCTTATTCATGAGTAATCTACCTCCAAATATCCATTCTGAGGGTCTGCTTTCTAGAGCCATACCTGATTGCACTAGTTCCTCCCAAAGAGGAGTTTAAAATAAAGACTTCTACATGAATAAGAAGAGATGAGGTGCTGGTGAATGTTTAACAACCAGCTCTCCAGGAAAAACGTATGCATGTAGATACATGTACAAAAGTTTATTACACATTTTTACTGACATGAATAATGTATGTTACATAATTTTCAAATTATAATAAAATATACAGTGCTCTTCATAGTAAATCCCATATAGCTGACTGATTTTCACAGAATGCTTTGATTTTTGCTGAAGTCTTATAACCATAGCCAACCTTTGTTTGAGACTGACAAAAAAGTACAGTTGCAATATAAAAGCTGATTCATTTATACTAACAAGGAGAATGAAAGTAAAACTAAGAAGATGTGTGTCAACTTTACTCATTCATAAATGATGCGAGTGACTTTTTTGCGGAATTGAATAATAATTTAGAACACAATTTTTGTGTCATTCACAATGTAATTTCTAGAAACATGACACACTTCTAAGTTTACATTATTAACATTTTCTCCATCATTTTCTGAAGTCTGGACAATCAACAAAACAATTAATCAAATCCTAATTTGTAGCACTTGCCTATTTCTGTGATATAGATACTTCCTTCATGGCTGATATCAAGCTACTAACATAATGTCACTGAAATGATATGCCCATGGGAAGGGATCCAATGTAACATACCTTGTGGTATTCCCACCAAACAGATAGGATAGATGTAGATAACCTTGAGAGCACAGATAATAATAAAATAGAGTAAAATAGGAAGCGATCAATTTTGAATAGTTTTTACTTTTTTGTTTTTAATACAATTTAATTTTAAGTTTATATAATTTAATTTTAAATAATGACTCTCTTTACCTACCAAATGGCAAAATATCTGAAATTTAACAATCAGCTCTCACCAGCCTGTAGGAGCCAGTTCAGGACACCACTGGGGGGAGGTGAATCATGGAATGAGGGAGAGACAATGTAGGGATGTGCTATGGAGTTGGCCACTGTTATGAGGGACTGGGTGCCCAATCTCACAGGACCTTCTGAGAGGCTTCATGAAATGTGTCTTAAACTGTCATGCCAGCAGACTTCAGAAAGGTGGAGGCAGGCATGCAGTGGCTCCTACGTGACCTTAATTCTCCCACACTCTGGGTTGCACCCGTGTGAGTGTTGAGTAGATTCCCAAGGTTAGGCCACACCATGCAGTCAGAGAAGCTTCAGGGCAGGAGCCTGGATGCCAGCAGTACGGACCTGGGTGAGGGGCAGCCGGATTGCACTCGTGTGGGACTGGTTACCACAGTAGTCACTGGGATAGGAAGTGAGGCTAGATGGATTTGAAGTGGCAAGCAGCCAGTACCTGAGAAAGCCTTCATTCACTGTCCCACGGCACCCAGTGTTTGTTTTTGTTTTTTTCCATGGCATTTATATATGTCAGTATTTTTTAACAGCCATCCCTCTACTTGGCTGTAAGTTCTGTGGTATCAGGACTATTTCTGTCTGCCCCCTGCTGTCCCCAGGGCCTGGCACTTGCATTTTGCCCATAAAAGGAGATCAATACATTTGTTGATCGAATAAATACATAAATAGGGGATTTCAGACACTCTCCAATCATTCTCTAACCTCCCCTCCCTCCCAAAACTACCCTCCACCCTGGTAAACAGCAGCAAAAAACCAAAGTGTTTGTATGTTGGGGGTAATGGAAAGATGCAGCCACATCTTTTTTCTCTTCTCCATCCATTTGCTGGTGCTCCTACCCTCAGGGTCCTCCCATTAATTGCTAAGCAATTACTCTTTCCTTCCTAGTTGGCTCCTTCTCTACTGTTCCATATCCAGAGCCACCAACATGCTCTTCCCGACAATGGTTGATTTGCTTCCTGCCCCTCTCTCTAGAAGCACAGAAATGTTGCCAAAGGATTGAAATTCCCTTCTTTTCCCTTTCTTCTCTATCTCTCTTTAGTCTCTGCTTGTGGAAATGAACAACACAGACATGTATTTTCTCACTAACATAAATTATGATACTGCCCCCAGTAAAAAATTTTCCAGAAGGAAAAAGCACCTATAATTAGTTTGGGTTTTAATTGTCCAATTTCCCCATCTTCATCACAAATGCCTAATGCTTGGGAGAATACTCAACACATAGCAAACACCAGTGTCAATTCCATTTACTTTTGCCAGTGTTTCTCAAATTGCAGCCACTCCCATGCAACTTTCACCTCTTTCACATATTTATATGTCATCAGAACTATTATTTATTTCAGAGTTTTCTTTAAATCACTTCACTTTTTTAGATAAATAATTTTATTTAAATGGTAAATTGTATGTATCTACCATAAATAGAACCTTTTAAATCACCAGTTATAAATAGAAAGTAACCATAAGACATAATGCCATGGATTGAATGTTTGTGTGTCCCCCCACCCAATTCATTTGTTGAAGCCCTAACCCTCAATGTGATGATACTTGGAGGTGGGGCCTTTGATGAGGTCATAAAGGTGGAACCCCCAGATAGGATTAGTGTTCACATAAGAAGAGGAAGAGAGCAGAGCTTGTGCTCTCTTGCTCTCTTTCTCTGTCTCTCTCCCTCCCTGCCATGTGAGGATACATCTAGAAGGTACCCTTCTGCAAGCAAGGAAGAAGGCTCTCACCAAGAACCAAATCTGCCAGCAAGTTGATCTTGGACCTCCCAGCCTCCAGAACTGTGAGAAATGAATCCTTGTTGTTTAAGCCACCCAGTCTATGGTATTTTGATATAGCAGCCTGATCAGACTAAAACACACACACACAAAACTAAAAATGATTCATTAATTAAGTACTAGCTTGATAAATACCTGATAAATGCCTTGAGGGTGATGCCTCTTCTCTTAAAAAAAAAAAAAGTAGGTTAAAAAAGTAAATTAACAAATGTTAGAAAAGTTTTAAAAAATGTGAAAGATTTTTCTCCTGACATAATCAGAAAGATTAAAATAGAATTCAAAAGGGAGTGACTTCCTCACTATGGTCGTCTATGCTTTTTAAAGTTGTATTTGTGTACTTCCCCAAATCATCTGTGTATATGTCCTAGGCTTTGGGAAACACTGGCCTAATTCTTGCTGTCAATAGGGTGGCCATTTGAGAAGGCACTACTCAATTTTTGTATGTTGGTGCTCATTTTCAAGAGAATAGTCCAACTTTACATTTTAATCTCCTATTTCCCTTAATGTCCATGACCTATTGTTTGATGATCTCAGTTTGAAAGTTGGAGAGGTGCTGTGGTAAACCACAAAGAGCACTAGGATAGAAGGGGGGGGGTCTTAGCTTTCCTTCAGGCTGCATAAATTGGGCAGACCCCTGATTTTCCTAGCTTCAGTTGCTTTGTCTATAAATGAGGTGTTACCATCAGTGGGAGAAAATGAGGTGAAATGACAGGTAGTGGATGTAGATATTAAGACTAACCCATGTTCTGCATGGTCTATGTCAAAGCCTTTAAAATGGCTACTTATAACCATGGGAAAGTGCCATGTTGTGGACACCATCAATCAGTAGTATTGTAGCAGAAAAACTACTGGGAATGCTGAACTAAATCATTATTCCCGAACTGTGACAGGCATACTTCTGTGAATTGATTTGAGGTGGTAGACATGTGCAGACTTATTCTTTTTTTTTTTTTTTGCAGTACGCAGGCCTCTCACTGTTGTGGCCTGTCCCTCACTGCCGTGGCCTCTCCCGTTGCGGAGCACAGGCTCCGGATGTGTAGGCTCAGCGGCCATGGCTCACGGGCCTAGCCGCTCCGTGGCATGTGGGATCTTCCCGGATTGGGGCATGAACCCGTGTCCCCTGCATCGGCAGACCGACTCTCAACCACTGTGCCACCAGGGAAGCCCCAGACTTATTCTTAATTGTAATAGTTCTGCATCAATTTTACAATTGCCTTCCTAATTATGGAATAGACAGAGTTTCTATTTAAATGAATGCATTTCTTCTTGGAAGATAATTTTAAAATTCTTATATAGCTTTTTTGAATCAGGAAGTAAATAGCTTTTGATTTCCTGATTCACATGAATATCTGTTTTCTCCTTTTCTCCAAAGGAATTAGATTACATTTTCAAGCAAAAGTTGCTAGTAGATAAGAATTAGAACATAGAACTCTTTTAAAAATACATTGAAGGGTTAAAAACTAAGAAGTCACCACTAATTAATAACTCAACTCTAACAATATATTTTTGAAAGAAAATATTTGGAATTTTATCTTCTCTCTTTAGCTGAATTTATTGTGTTATGAATTATGTATAGTAAACTGCACATATTTAAAATGTATAGACTCCCTCTTGCAAGAGCACCGGAATCACAACTAACTGCTAAAGAATCATTGACAGGAGGACACTGGAACTCACCAAAAAAGATTCCCCACAACCAAGGACAGGGAGAAGCCACAATGAGACGGTAGGAGGGGCACAATCAGAAGAAAATCAAATCCCATGGCTGCTGGGTGGGTGACTCACAAACTGGAGAACACTTATACCACAGAGGTCCACCCACTGAAGTGAAGCTTCTGAGCCCCACATCAGGCTTCCCAACCTGGGGGTCCGGCAATGGGAGGAGGAATTCCTAGAGAATCAGACTTTGAAGGCTGGTGGGATTTGATTGCGGAACTTCAACATGACTGGGGGAAGCGGAGACTCCATTCTTGGAGTGCATGCACAAAGAAATGTGTGCATCAGGACCCAGTGGAGGGAGCGGTGACCCCACGGGAGACTGAACCGGACCTACCTGCTAGTGTTGGAGGGTCTCCTGCAGAGGTGGAGGGCAGTTGTGTCTCACTGCGGGCACAAGGACACTGGCAGAAGATGTTATGGGAAGTACTCCTTGGCATGAGCCCTCCCAGAGTCTGCCATTAGCCCCACAAAAGAGCCCGGTAGGCTACGGTGCTGGGTCAACTCAGGCCAAACAACCAACAAGGAGGGAACCCAGCTCCACCCATCAGGAGACAAGCAGATTAAAGTTTTACTAAGCTCTGCCCACCAGAGCAGCACCCAGCATTACCACCACCAGTCCTTTCCATCAGGAAGCTTGCACAAGCCTCTTAGATAGCCTCATCCACCAGAGGGCAGACAGCAGAAGCAAGAACTACAATTCTGCAGCCTGTGGAATAAAAACCACATTCACAGAAAGATAGACAAAACGAAAAGGCAGAGGACTATGTACCAGATGAAGGAACAAGAGAAAACCCCAGAAAAACAACTAAATGAAGTGGAGATAGGCAACCTTCCCCCCAAAAAATTCAGAATAATGATGGTGAAGATGAACCAGGACCTCGGAAAAAGAATGCAGGCAAAGATCGAGAAGATGCAAGAAATGTTTAACAAAGACCTAGAAGAATTAAAGAACAAACACCTAGAAGAATTAAAGAACAGACAGAGATGGACAATACAATAACTGAAATTAAAAATACACTGGAAGGAATCAATAGCAGAAAAACTGAGGCAGAAGAACGGATAAGTGACCTGGAAGACAGAATGCTGGAATTCACTGCCATGGAACAGAATAAAGAAAAAAGAATGAAAAGAAACGAAAACAGCCTTAGAGACCTCTGGGACAACATTATACACAACAACATTCGCATATAGGGGTCCCAGAAGGAGAAGAGAGAGAGAAAGAACCTGAGAAAATATTTGAAGAGATTATAGGCGAAAACTTCCCTACCATGGGAAAGGAAATATCCACCCAAGTCCAGAGAGCACAGAGACTCCAGGCAGGATAAACCCAAGGAGAAACATGCTGAGACACATAGTAATCAAACTGACAAAAATTAAAAATAAAGAAAAATTATTAAAAGCAACAAGGGAAAAATGACAAATAACATACAAGGTAACTCTCCCATAAGGTTAACAGCTGATTTCTCAGCAGAAACTCTACAAGCCAGAAGGGAGTGGCACAATATATTTAAAGTGAAGAAAGGGAAGAACGTACAACCAAAGTTGCTCTACATGGCAAGGATCTCATTCAGATTTGAGGGAGAAATCAAAAGCTTTACAGACAAGCAAAAGCTAAGAGAATTCAGCACCACCAAACCAGCTCTACAACAAGTGCTAAAGGAACTTCTCTAAATGGGAAACACGAGAGAAAAAATGGACCTACAAAAACAAACCCAAAACAATTAAGAAAATGGTAATAGGAACATACATATTGATAATTATCTTAAATATGAATGGCTTAAATGCTCCAACCAAAACATACAGGCTCGCTGAATGGATACAAAAGTAAGACCCATATATATGCTGTCTAGAAGAGACCCACTTCAGACCTAGGGACACATACAGACTGAAAGTGAGGGGATGGAAAAAGATATTGCATGCAAATGGAAATCAAAAGAAAGCTGGAGTAGCAATACTCATATCAGATAAAATAGACTTTAAAATAAAGAATGTTACAAGAGACAAGGAAAGACACTACATAACAATCAAGGGATCAATCCAAGAAGAAGATATAACAATTATAAATATATATGCACCCAACATAGGAGCACCTCAATACAGAAGGCAAATGCTAACAGCTATAAAAGAGGAAGTTGACAGTGACACAATAATAGTGGGGGACTTAAACACCTCACTTACACCAATGGACAGATCATCCAGACAGAAAATTAATAAGGAAACACAAGCTTTAAATGACACAATAGACCACATAGGTTTAATTGATATTTATAGGACATTCCATCCAAAAATAACAGATTACACTTTCTTCTCAAGTGCACACGGAACATTCTCCAGGATAGATCACATCCTGGGTCACAAATCAAGCCTTGGTAAATTTAAGAAGATTGAAATCATATCAACCATCTTTTCCAACCACAACGCTCTGACATCAGAAATCAATTACAGGGAAAAAAATGTAAAAACCACAAAACACATGGAGGCTAAAAACAAATGTTACTAAATAAATAAATAAATAAATGTTACTAAATAAAAAAATAAATGTTACTAAATAAATAAATAAAAAAACACTGAAGAAATCAAAGAGGAATCAAAATCAAAGAGGAAATCAAAAAATACCTAGAGACAAATTACAATGAAAACACGACGATCCAAAACCTATGGGATGCAGCAAAAGCAGTTCTAAGAGGGAAGTTTATAGCTATACATACCTACCTCAAGAAACAAGAAAAATCTCAAACAATCTAACCTTACACTTAAAGGAACTAGAGAAAGAAGAACAAACAAAAGCCAAAGTTAGTAGAAGGAAAGAAATCATAAAAATCAGAGCAGAAATAAATGAAATAGAAACAAAGAGGGCTTCCCTGGTGGCGCAGTGGTTAAGAATCCACCTGCCAATGCAGGGGACACGGGTTCGAGCCCTGGTCCAGGAAGATCCCACATGCCGTGGAGCAACTAGGCCCATGTGCCACAACTACTGAAGCCCGCGCACCTAGAGCCCATGCTCTGCAACAAGAGAAGCCACCATGCACTAAAACAAAGAGTAGTTCCCAGTCACCGCAACCAGAGAAAGCCCACATGCAGCAACGAAGATGCAAAGCAGCCAAAAGTAAATAAATAAAATAAATAATTTAAAAAAAAAAGAAACAAAGGAAACAATAGCAAAGATAAATGAAACTAAAAGCTGATTCTGTGAGAAGATAAACAAAATTGAAAAACCTTTAGCCAGACTTGTCAAGAAAAAGAGGGAGAGGACTCAAATCAATAAAATTAGAAATGAAAAAGGGGAAGTTACAACAGACACAGCAGAAATACGAAGCATCCTAAGAGACTACTACAAGCAACTCTATGCCAATAACATGGACAACCTGAAAGAAATGGACAAATTCTTAGAAAGGTATTACCTTCTAAGACTGAACCAGGGAGAAATAGAAATAGGAACAGAACAATCTCAAGTAATGAAATTGAAACTGTGTTTAAAAATCTTCCAACAAACAAAAGTCCAGGATCAGATGGCTTCACAGGTGAATTCTATCAAACATTTAGAGAAGAGATAACGCTCATCCTTCTCAAACTTTTCCAAAAAATTGCAGAGGAAGGAACACTACCAAACTCATTCTATGAGGCCACCATCACCCTGATACCAAAACCAGACAAAGATACTACAAAAAAAGAAAACTACAGACCAATATCACTGATGAATATAGATGCAAAAATCCTCAACAAAATACAAGCAAACAGAATCCAACAACACATTAAAAGGATCATACACCATGATCAAGTGGGATTTATCCCAGGGATGCAAGGATTCTTCAATATACACAAACCAATCAATGTGATACACCATATTAACAAACTGAAGGAGAAAAAACGTATGATCATCTCAATAGATGCAGAAAAAACTTTTGACAAAATTCAACACCCATTTATGATAAAAACTCTCCAGAAAGTGGGCATAGAGGGAACCTACCTCAACATAATAAAGGCCATAAATGACAAACCCACAGCAAACATCATTCTCAATGCTGAAAAACTGAGAGCATTCCCTCTAAGATCAGGAACAAGACAAGGATGTCCACTCTCACCACTACTATTCAACGTAGTTTTGGAAGTCCTAGCCACAGCAATCAGAGAAGAAAAAGAAATAAAAGGAATCCAAATCAGAAAGGAAGAAGTAAAACTGTCATTGTCTGCAGGTGACATGATACTATACATAGAGAATCCTAAAGATGCCACCAGAAAACTACTAGAGCTAATCAGTGAATTTGGTAAAGTTGCAGGATACAAAATTAATGCACAGAAATCTCTTGCCTCCCTATACACTAACAATGAAGAATCAGAAAGAGAAATTAAGGAAACAATCCCATTCACCATTGCAACAAAAAGAATAAAACACCTAGGAATAAACCTACCTAAGGAGGTAAAAGACCTGTATGCAGAAAACTATAAGACACTAATGAAAGAAATCAAAGATGACACAAACAGATGGAGAGATATACCATGCTCTTGGATTGGAAGAATCAATATTGTGAAAATGACTATAGTACCCAAGCAATCCACAGATTCAATGCAACCCCTATCAAATTACCAATGGCATTTTTTACAGAACTAGAACAAAAAACATTAAAATTTGTATGGAGACACAAAACACCCTAAATAGCCAAAGCAATCTTGAGGGAAAAAAACGGAGCTGGAGGAATCAGATTCCCTGACTTCAGACTATACTACAAAGCTACAGTCATCAAGACAATATGGTACTGTCACAAAAACAGAAATATAGATCAATGGAACAGGATGGAAATCCCAGAGATAAACTCACACACCTATGGTCAACTAATGTGACAAAGGAGGCGGGATATACAATGGAGAAAAGGCAGTGTTTTCAGTAAGTGATGCTGGGAAAACTGGACAGCTACATGTAAAAGAATGAAATTAGAACACCCTACCCAAAAATAATCTCAAAATGGATTAAAGACCTAAATGTAAGGCCAGACACTATAAAACTCTTAGAGGAAAACACAGGAAGAACACTCTTTGACATAAATCACAACAAGATCTTCTTTGACCCACCTCCTAGAATAATGGAAATAAAAACAAAAATAAACAAATGGGACCTAATGAAACTTCAAAGCTTTTGCATAGCAAAGGAAACTATAAATAAGATGAAAGGACAACCCTCAGAATGGGAGAAAATATATGCCAACAAATCAATGGACAAAGGATTAATCTCCAAAATATATAAACAACTCATGCAGCTCAATATTAAAAACAACCCAATCAAAAAATGGGCAAGGGCTTCCCTGGTGGTGCAGTGGTTGAGAGTCGCCTGCCGATTCAGGGGACATGGGTTCGTGTCCCGGTCTGGGAAAATCCCATATGCCGTGGAGCGGCTGGGCCCGTGGGCCATGGCCGCTGGGCCTGCGTGTCTGGAGCCTGTGCTCCGCAACGGGAGAGGCCACAACAGTGAGAGGCCCGCGTACCGCAAAAAAAAAAAAAAAAAAAAAAATGGGCAGAAGACCTAAATAGACATTTCTCCAAAGAAGATGTACAGATGGCCAAGAAGCACGTGAAAAGCTGCTCAACATCACTAAGTATTAGAGAAATGCAAATCAAAACTACAGTGAGGTATCACCTCACACCAGTTAGAGTGGGCATCATCAGAAAATCTACAAGCAGCAAATGCTGGAGAGGGTGTGGAGAAAAGGGAACCCTCTCGCACTGTTGGTGGGAATGTAAATTGATACAGCCACTATGGAGAACAGTAAGGAGGTTCCTTAAAAAACTAAAAATAGAATTACCATATGACCCAGCAATCCCACTACTGGGCATACACCCAGAGAGAACCATAATTCAAAAAGACACATGCACCCTAATATTCATTACAATAGTCAGGTCATGGAAGCAACCTAAATGCCCATCGACAGACGAATGGATAAAAAAGTTGTGGTGCATATATACAATGGAGTATTACTCGGCCGTAAAAAGTAAGGAAATTGGGTCATTTGTAGAGACTTGGATGGACCTAGAGATTCTCATAAAGAGTGAAGTAAGTCAGAAAGAGAAAAACAAATATCGTATATTAATGCATATATGTGGAATCTAGAAAAATGGTACAGATGAACCGGTTTGCAAGGCAGAAAGAGAGACACAGATGTAGAGAACAAACGTATGGACACCAAGGGCAGAAAGCAGGGTGTTGGTGGTGGGATGAATTGGGAGATCGGTATTGACATGTGTATACACTAATATGTATAAAATAGATAACTAATAAGAACCTGCTGTATAAAAAATAAATAAAAATATATAAATAAAGTGTATAATTCAATGAGTTTTTTAAAAAAATGCATTTAAGTAAAAAAGTGAATAGGTTTAAAGAAAAACACTACTTTGATAAAGTAGGCATGAAACATGAATATCACTGAATCTGTGAGGTGGAACTTGCGTGGCTGAAGTTTAGGAAACACCAACTCGATTTTTAAGATACTTTTGGTCTACAGCAGTAAAATTCTGTGCCATGATTTCTCAAAAAATTGTTTAGGAATTAAGAGTTTCATCTATTTTCTAAGGATGCTGTGAAAAATAATTGAAAAAATAATAGTATGTGTTGGGGCAGGGAATACATGGGAACTCTGTATTTTCTGCGCAATTTTTCTGTAAATCTAAAATTACTTTTAAGAATAAAGTGTATTTACATACAGATGGCCAACAGGCATACAAAAAGATGTTCAACGTCACTAATTATTATAGAAATGCAAATCAAAACCACGATGAGTTACCAATCAGAATGGCCATCATCAGAAAGTCTATGAATAATAAATGCAGGGGAGGGTGTGGAGAAAAGGGAACCCTCCTACACTGTTGGTGGGAATGTAAATTGGTGCATCTACTATGGAAAACTATATGGAGGTTCCTTAAAAATAGAGTTACCGTATGACCCAGCATTCCCACTCCTGGGCATATATCTGGAAACGACAGAAACTCTTAATTCATAAAGATACATGCACCCCAGTGTTCATAGCAGCACTATTTACAATAGTCAAGACATGGAAGCAACCTAAATATCTATCGACAGATGAATGGATAAAAAGATGTGGCATATATATACAATGGAATATTAGCCATAAAAAAATGAAATAATGCCATTTGCAGCAACATGGATGGACCTAGAGTTTATGATGCTAAGTGAAGTAAGTCAAACAGAGAAAGACAACCATCATATGATATCACTTGTATGAGGAATCTAAAATGTGATACAAATTAATTTATTTACAAAACAGACTCACAGACATAGAAAAAAAATTTATGGTTACCAAAAGGGAAAGCCTGGGGGAAGGGATAAATTAGGAGTTCAAGATTAACAGATATACACTATTATATATAAAATAAACAACAAGGACCTACTGTATAGCAAAAGGAACTACATTCAATATCTTGTAATAACGTATAATGGAAAGGAATCTGAAAAAGAATAGATATAAAATAGATATATATTATATATTGTATAACTATATATTCATATTCAGTTATATATATATATAACTGAATCACTTTGCTGTACACTTGAAACTAACATGACATTGCAAGTCAACTATACTTTAATTAAGAAAAAAATAAAGTCTGTTTAAAAAGAAACCAAAAAGACAAACAAAACCAAAAACCAAAAAATGAATAGTAAAGCATTTCACGTTACAGGCACTGAAAAGTTATTACCAACACTCTCCTATGCAGAGTTATATGAATAACCCCTTGTGTGTAAACAAGATATGTGCTTTGACCTCTAAATATGTGATCTTAATGACTCGTTCTTTACTGTACAATTGAAAAACTTATCCCTCAGAGATTATATAAGGTAAATAATTTATTAATAAGGGATTGTGTTCAGTATTAAACCACTGTCTGTGTACTTTGTACATCTATTCCTATCATTGTGGCCTATGTTAGATTGTGAAGCTTTAGGTGAAGAAAGACCACACTGATTAAGTTGCCCTTTTCTGTGCAGAGCAAAATATCTGGCATAAATGATGGTTGTAATAATAACATTGTAGTATTTTTGAGGAATGATTGTGAACCAAGATCATGAATATATCAAGGTG
Organism: Globicephala melas; assembly: GCF_963455315.2. Classification (NCBI taxonomy): domain Eukaryota; kingdom Metazoa; phylum Chordata; class Mammalia; order Artiodactyla; family Delphinidae; genus Globicephala; species Globicephala melas. Next base: position 77,832,553 of record NC_083320.1, on the reverse strand, counting down.
GATAGACACAGGGAATTTATCTAGAAGTTGCAATGGTGGTAAATCATAAAATCATTAAATGTAATAATTCAATATATATTTCTGGGTTTTTTTTGCGGTATGCGGGCCTCTCACTGTTGTGGCCTCTCTCGTTGCGGAGCACAGGCTCCGGATGCACAGGCCCAGCGGCCATGGCTCACGGGCCCAGCCGCTCCGTGGCATGTGGGATCCTCCCGGACCGGGGCACGAACCCGTGTCCCCTGCATCGGCAGGCGGACTCCCAACCACTGCGCCACCAGGGAAGCCCTCAATATATGTTCCTGAAGCCGAAACATCGGTTTAGCCTTTTTTGTGTACAGAGATGTGTGCTTGGTTTGATATTCTGCTGGTATCATCAATGTCTTAATGATTTTGTCTTTGAACTTGTGTTTTCTAAATGAAGTCTGACAGGACAACGGAGCACGTACATGAATAGAGGAGATACGCACAACACACATCCACTGTTCCCTTCACACTCCGTTTGCATTTGGCATTCTCAATGCCCCACGAGCACAGAATTCTGGTGAACCCACAGTGAGACTCAAAATAAGCAGGGGTAAGTGTTACCTCCACGACTGAGTAAGTGGAGGTGCTTACAGCCCAAGAGGCCATGCTTTCTGTTCAAACTAGAATTTGTTTCAAAAGCCTGAAAGCCAAGGAACGTTATCACATTCTTTCTCATTCCTATTAGTTCCCCAGCCACTTAACACTGAAAATGATGACATCAAAGGAAAGGAAAGGCTAAGGCAACACATAGACCCTTTTGCTATCCGTTCTTGCTAACTTACCATTAAGCCAGAGTGGAATGTTGGTAGAATGTGCCCACATCATGAAGTGCAATTAAAACAGTTGAGTTCATCTTGTGCAGCTCTTCTAGTGTCCTGTAAGAATGAAATGCAGGTGCATATTTGCACTATGAAATAAGAATTGTGTAATTTCAGTGATTCCACATATGAGTTAGTGCTCTTATGTTTAAAACTGGCATTGAGGGCTTCCCTGGTGGCGCAGTGGTTGAGAGTTCGCCTGCCGATGCAGGGGACACGGGTTCGTGCCCTGGTCCGGGAAGATCCCACATGCCGCGGAGCGGCTGGGCTGGTGAGCCATGGCTGCTGAGCCTGCGTGTCCAGAGCCTGTGCTCCACAACGGGAGAGGCCACAACAGTGAGAGGTCCGCGTACCGCAAAAACAAACAAACAAACAAAAAAAAAACTGGCATTGAAAAATATAAAGATGAAATGTAAAATTCATGCTAATAATTTTTTAAACTCTTTTTTAGTTAGAACAACATTAAATAGCAAATAAAAAGTATCACAAGTCAAAAGAGAGGTCAGAGAAGAAAGGAAAAACCTTTATATTTTAGTATGTATGACACCACTTTTTTTTTCCTACTTTTGAACAAAGGGTTCACAGATTATGTAGCCTTCCCTGTTTGCAGAGAATGGTTTATAAATGCAGTCTTGACTAAACATAGAAAGATAGACTAGTGTGGTTTTTAAAGATACTTTTCAGCCCAAATCTTCTCTGATTCCGTGTACCTTAGATAAATCTCATGGATCCTTGACAGGTCTGCTAGGCCTGCACTACTGAAATGAGACGTCAGAAGCCTTCCCTGAGCATCTCTGCCCCAAGAGGAAATGCATCCCTATCCCTCTGTGCTACTACTATACCCTCCACTCAGTTTTCCTGTTGAGGGAAGTCCCTGGTTGTCCAGTGGTTAGGGCTCTAATCTCACTGCCGGGGCCCTGGGTTCAATCCCTGGTTGGGGAACTAAAATCCCATAAGCCACATGGTGCGGCAAAAAAAAAAATCCTGTTGAATGTACTTAGGACAAGATGTTATATAATTTATTTCTGTATATATGTGTCTCCCTTTTTAGGCTGTGGTCTTCTTAGAGGAGAGAGACTTAATTTACTTAATTCTATAACCCCAGAAACCTGGCTTAGAGTAGATATTCAATAAATGTTTGTTAATAAATCATTCAAATTATTTTTTAATTACTTGTGAATGGAATAGATTCAGGAATGTCTATAGATTATTTCTGCCCTGAGTCATCTGTCCATTTGGGTCAGAAGAGCTCTGGACAGGCACAAAACCAAAGGAAGTACTGAAGTTGGGATTTGGATGGTGTTTCCCAAACCTGTGCTCCTCTCACTCGATGGCGCTGTTTGCAATCAGAGGAGAGCTGAGTAGAAAACCAGAAGCTTGCAGGTCATGGTTCTACCCATTTGCTAGAGCTTTAGATGTGGCTCAGGGGCCCATAGGTGAAGGAGATCCTAGGGACCAGCAGCCTCATCTGTTCTCAAAGCTGCACTACATAAAAAACAGAGGGTCAGTTAGAGATCTTGAAACCTCATGCAATATTGAGTTGAGAGCCAAACATATTTCAACCAAATGCCTTATGTTTGGAATAGATGCTCACTTAAAAATTCATTAGCTACCAAAAACTTAGGTGGATCATGCACATGGTGTGACCTACTTGGTAGCTCTTCCATCTCTCCCTCCTTGTCTTGTTCCTTCCAGCTCACACCCTTAGCCTGAATATATTTAGATAGATGCTATAACCCAGGTTTGTGTTTGTGAAGCAATTGTGTGTATTCCTTTAATATAATAACAAAATATCTGGTTTTGACCATCACAAAAAAGGAGCAACATTGGACTTGATAAATAACAAAACATCCATTGCACCAACAATAACTTTTATTCTCTTTTATGCTCCTTTCAAGGTAACAGCCTTGGACATACTAATAGGCTCAAGACAAGCAAAGCTAAGAAAGTTCCGTCAATGCAGCAGACAATTATCCCCCTGACAAAATCCCACGCTCGCGACCAGTGTTAACTTGGCAAATCAGCCTATATTTTTCAAGTGCTCATTAACTGTAAGTCTTTAAAAAATGGCTTGCTTAGTGTATTAGCTCATAAGCTCCAGGTATAGGTTTAAGGGCACAGCAAGAGAAATGGTGGCCATCATTAGTGGTAACACTTGGATCATCTTAATATCCAAGGTCTGTGTGTGTGTGTGTGTGTGTGTGTGTGAGAGAGAGAGAGAGAGGGAGAGGGAGGAGAGAAGGAGGGAGGGAGAGAGGGAGGGAGAGAAGGAGGACGGGAGGGGTAGGGAAGGAGGGAGGGGGAGAGAGGGAGGCAGTCAACATTCCATTGTTCACAAGTGGACCAGCTGCCCTCCCAGCAGCAGTGCAGCAAGCAGAAAACACCAGACTTGCTCTCAGGAGACTTGGGCTCTAGTTCTGCCTCTGCCACAAGATGTCAGTGGCCCTGTCAAGTCCTACCACTCACTTCTCTGGAACTCTGGCTGATGTAATGAAGAGTTTGAACATAATGATGTTTGAGTTTCTACCAGCATATAATATCCTAATATCTAATTCCAGGATTATCAAAGAGACTTTTAATTTCTTTCTTTCTTTCCCTAGTTCATCCCACTCCAATAGGAGGTTCAGATTGGCATAAGAGGGCTCCCTCCTTCATTATTCCTCCTGCCTGGATCTTCTAATTTCTTATATATGTAGACTATACATAAGCTAGTTTATTTCTGAGCCAAGAAGCAAGTTGCTAAGGCCTCTCTTCCCTGGTTCAGCCAGACATAGCATAGTATGAACTTCTAGGAGCCAGGACATGGTGCCCCAGTGCTAACCCTGGGCCCTTTCACCATGCTCCAAGTTGCAAGTCCCCTAGCACCCTCAGGATCTGATAATAGGCCCCTGAGTTCCTTCTCTTAACTCCTCCTTTCTACCCTAGGCCATACTAGTGGGTTTTAAGCCTCTCCCTGTTTATTGTTCCAATCTCCTATTATAAAAGTTCTATGTGATTACCAAAAGAAATTTGAAAAATTAAAGGGGAAGTAGAGAAGAAACCATAAACTATAATCCCACTACCCAGACAACCACCCTCAACTTTTTGGCATACATCTGTAGTAAATTGTTGCAACAGGGATCCCAAATTTGTTAATACCTTCCTATAGCCACGCCCTTGGGTATTCCTCTCTTACCACTAACTCTGGGCTTGGCCAATGGGACAATAGCAAGTGGATCACAAGCAGAGACTTGGAAAATGCTTATGATTGTGCTTGCCCTCTCTTGCTGCTCTTGGAACATACTGCCACATGTAAACAAGCCTATGCTAGCTTCTGAATGACAAGAGTAGTGTGCCCAGTGGCCCCTGTCCTATCAGACAACGCTCAGCAAATCCCTAGAAGCAGAGCTGCCCAGATGAGTGGTAGCTGAACACAGACATGTTAGTGAATCCAACTGAGATCAGCAGAAGAACCACCAGCTAAGCCCAACCCAGAGTGCAAACCCATCAAATCCTCATCTAAATAAATGGTTGCTGTTTACAACAAAACACTAAGTTTTATAGTCTGTTGTGCAGCAAAAGCTAACCAATAAAATAATCCTTCAGTCTTTTTATATGTAACAAAATAGAGATTATACCATATACTATTCCATAACCAGACTTTTTCACATGACATTTTCCCAAGTCTTTAATATTATTTCCTTCCTCATTATAAGTTCTACCAGGGTGAGGATTTATATCAATTTTGTTCAGTGCTATATTTCCAGCGAATATTACACTGCTATAAGCAGAGTTGGAACTCAAACATTTGTTGAATGAATACTTGGAGGACATGATCTTTTTTTTTTTTTTTTTGGATTGTTGAAGAGTTATGTGTCATGTGAAGTTAACCATCTTTGCCCCAGTCTGAGTTCTTGTTTCTCTAATAGGTTTGGCATCTCAGCTTGCCATTAGAACTGGCATTCAGGTGAGCTCTCCTGCCACCTGGGAACTAGATCTCTAGTCCAAAATCCCAACCAGGAGGAGGTTGGGAGCTAAGCAGCCTTTAAAATTCAGTTCAAATAGCATGTCCTGCGGGGGCGTGCTTGCCCCTCATTAAGGTTTGCATACTGTGTAATACAGACCTCTGTCATGGCTAGTACACCATGCCATAGTACTTACAAGCTTATTTCTTCTACGCTTTGTGAACTTCTGAGAATAAGGGTTCAGCTCCTGGAGTGCCTGGGACATAACAAGCGCTCAATCAATGCCTGTAGGATAAATGAACAAATTAACCTGCACTGCAAAGGACTCCTCTGACAGCAGCATATATATAATCTCACTCTTTTTTCTTTGTGTAAGAAATGCACTCTTTTTTTTTTTGGCGGTATGCGGGCCTCTCACTGTTGTGGCCTCTTCCGTTGCGGAGCACAGGCTCTGGACGCGCAGGCTCAGCGGCCATGGCTCACGGGCCCAGCCACTCCGCGGCATGTGGGATCTTCCCAGACCGGGGCACGAACCCGTGTCCCCTGCATCAGCAGGCGGACTCAACCACTGCGCCGCCAGGGAAGCCCAGAAATGTACTCTTATTACAAACAATAAATACATTAATGATTACAATAACATTGTGAGAAGGCATATTTATATCCCCCCACCACAATTTTAATTAGGAAGCACCGCCAAAGAGGATATTTCTTGAATGGCTTTAATTCCATTTGGATCTTTTAAGGCATGAGGAAATGAAGAAACTAGGAGAGTGGAAAATGGAAGTGGGACATAGGGAGAGAGCATAATACTCTAGTTTACAGCAATATCAATTTACATATTGGTTTAAACATAATTAAAACTTACAGGTTAGGGCTTCCCTGGTGGTGCAGTGGTTGAAAGTCCGCCTGCCGATGCAAGGGACACGGGTTCGTGCCCCGGTCCGGGAGGAACCCACATGCCGCGGAGCGGCTAGGCCCGTGAGCCATGGCCGCTGAGCCTGCGCGTCCGGAGCCTGTGCTCCGCAATGGGAGAGGCCACAACAGTAAGAGGGACGCGTACCGCAAAAAAAAAAAAAAAAAAAAAAAAAAACCTTATAGGTTAAATCCTGAACTTAGGCTAATGTCAAATAAAGAAGGGATATTAGGACTGCCATTGATTAGAGTTCTGTTTGGGATTCTTTGTTGAAGAGAAAACACTGTGCTACTGTGAAAACTGCCATTCTGCGAAAGCACTACCTAAAAAGAGGACTCCACTGAGGAATGTCAAGACTCGCATTATTCACGCACACATACACACATGAAATTCCAACACGTTACTCTGATTGCTGTAATAAACTTAAAAGACTTTGGTTTAGACAAGCAGCCAGACTTTGTTATAATAAGGGTGTAAACATAAATTCTAATTAATTAATGTATAACAGTTCCTTCCTTTTAAAGGATTTTTGACTTAAGTTCTGACTTCAGCTGAACATAATTCACACACATGAACTTTTTAATATAATCATCTATGTAAGTCTATTCCAATAACATTGCTGGCTGTTCTTTAACTATCAGAGGGCAGAGATAACATCCTTTTTAATTCTCTCAGGCCATGGGAGCAGTGTTTAAAAGTTAGCTCTGGTAGGCCTTCGGTTCTAGCCAGGGGTTTTAACTGTTCTAGAAGAGTTTTAGGGAAGCTTCTCCAGACCTCATTCTAGATTCAGGCAAGCAGCTCTGATGGTATCTGATTCATTTGTTTACACTCCCTTTAAAGATTTCATCCAAAGATAAGAACAGGTTTTTATGCCCCCGTGCTATGAAGGACAAAGTCTTCTATTGAATTCCCTGACCCGCAACTCTCGCCCGTGGCTGTGGTCCCTCGACCACAGGCTGCACTTGGAACGCTTGCTGCTCACTTTGTAAACAAGAACCCTTGACGCACTAGAGAGTGAAGCAGAGAGAGAGGCTGTCAGAGCAGGTGGCAGGGAAGCCAGGCTAGAGCCCCTTGGCTGTCCTTTCAGTACCAGGACTGGAAATCATGGGGAAGCACCTGTATGGTAGACACTGTTAGTAAACATGCAGTAACATGCAGTAAATACAACACGTTGTAAGGAAGCAAATTTATATCCAGAAAATTCATCTTAACTGGGAAATACCATCAGGGAGGAGATTTCTCTGCTTCTTCCCTGCTAACAAAACTTCAATTTAGTTCAGAGCATCAGTGTTCCCAGTCCCAGGCAAATAGTCGATTGTTCTAAGTCAATAATAACAATCCTATTTCCTCCTTCCTCTGCCTTTTAAGAAAATAGACTTTGTTTTTAAAGACAGTTTTAGCTTCACAGTAAAACTGAGCAGAAAACGGAGAGGCTTGACATATACCCCCTGCCCCCAACACCCATAGCCTCCACAGCTGCTGACACCCTGTACCATTTGTTACAATTGCTGAACCTACATTGATACATCATTATCACCCAAAGTCCATAGTTTACAATAGGGTTCATGCTTGGGGTGGAACATTCTATGAGTCTTGACAAACGTATGACATGCATCCAGCAGTATAGTAGCATACAGAGTAGTTTCACCGCTCTAAAAATCCTCTGTGCTCTGCCTATTCATCTCTCTGCCCCCACCCCCATCCCCGGCAACCACTGACCTTTTTTTTTTTTTTTGTGGTACGCGGGCCTCTCACTGTTGTGCCCTCTCCCGTTGCGGGGTACAGGCTCCAGACGCGCAGGCTCAGCGGCCATGGCTCACGGGCCTAGCCGCTCCAGGCACGTGGAATCTTCCCGGACCGGGGCACGGACCAGGGCACGAAGCCGTGTCCCGTGCATCGGCAGGCGGACTCTCAACCACTGCGCCACCAGGGAAGCCCTACCACTGACCTTTACTGTCTCCATAGTTTCGCCTTTTCCAGATGTCATAGTTGGAATCATACAGTGTGCAACCTCTTCAGATTGGCTTCTTTCACTTAGCAATATGCATTTAAACTTCCTGCATGTCTTTTCATGGCTTGAGAGCTCATTTCTTCTGATTGCTGAATAATATTCCATTGCCTGATGTACCACATTTTGTTTACACATTCACTTACTAAAGGACATCTTGTTGCTTTTAAGTTTTAGCAATTATGAATAAAGCTGTTATAAACATTGTTAAGTGTCTGGGTAGATATAATTTTTCAGTTCATTTGAGTAAATACCAAGGAGCATGATTGCTGGATTGCATGATAAGAGTGTGTTTAGTTTTGTAAGAAATTGCCAAACCATGTTCTAAAGCGGCTGGACCATTTTGCATTCGCACCAGCAGTGAGTGAGAGTTCCTGTTGCTCCATATTATTGCCAGCATTTGGTGGTGTCAGTGTTTTAGGTTTTGGCCATTTTAATAGGTGTATAGTAATATCTCATTTTTGTTTTAATTTGTAATTCTAATGGCATATGATATTGAACACGTTTTCATATGCTTACTGACCATGTATATCTTCTTTGGTGAGGTGTCTGTTAGGGTCTTTCTCTCGTTTTTTTAATCAGGTAGTTTGTTTTCTTATTGGGTTTTTTTTTTTTTTTTAATTTTTGGCTGCGTTGGATCGTCGTTGCTGCGCATGGGCTTTCTCTAGTTGTGGCAAGTGGGAGCTACTCTTTATTGCGGTGCACTGGCTTCTCATTGCAGTGGCTTCTCTTGTTGCAGAGCACAGGCTCTAGGTGTGCGGGCTTCAGTAGTTGCAGCACGTGGGCTCAGTAGTTGAGGTGCGTGGGCTCCAGGGCACGTGGACTTCAATAGTTGTGTCTCACGGGCTCCAGAGCGCAGGCTCAGTAGTTGTGGCGCATGAGTCCAGCTGCTCTGCAGCATGTGGGATCTTCCCAGACCAGGGATTGAACCCACGTCCCCCACACTGGCAGGTGGACTCTTAACCACTGTGCCACCAGGGAAGTCCCTGTTTCCTTATTGTTGAGTTTTAAGAATTCTTTGTATGTTTTGGATACAGTCCTTTATCAGTTGTGTCTTTTGCAAGTATTTTCTTCCAATCTGTGGATTGTCCTCTCATTCTCTTGACAGTGTCTTTTACAGAGCAGTTTTTAATTCAGTGAAGTCCAGTTTATCAATTATTTCTTTCATAGATTATGCCTTTGGTGTTGTATCTAAAATGCCATCACCATACCTAATATCATCTAGGTTTTCCCCTATGTTATATTTCAGGAACTTTATAGTTTTGCATTTCGCATGTAAGTCTATAATTTATTTTGAGTTAATTTTTGTGAAGGGTATAAAGTCTGTGTCTAGATTCATTTTTTTTTTTTGCATGAAGATGCCTAGTTGTTCCAGAACTATTTTTTAAATTTATTTAACTAATTTATTTATTTATTTTTGGCTGCGTTGGGTCTTCGTTGATGCGCGCGGGCTTTCTCTAGTTGCGGCGAACGGGGGCTACTCTTCGTTGCGGTGCGCGGGCTTCTCATTGCAGTGGCTTCTCTTGTTGTGGAGCACAGGCTCTAGGTGCACAGGCTTCAGTAGTTGTGGCACGTGGGCTCAGCAGTTGTGGCTCACGGGCTCTAGAGCACAGGCTCAGAGTAGTTGTGGCACACGAGCTTAGTTGCTCTGCAGCATGTGGGATCTTCCCGGACCAGGGATCAAACCTGTGTCCCCTGCATTGGCAGGCAGATTCTTATCCACTGTGCCACCAGGGAAGCCCCCCAGAACTATTTTTTGAAAAGACTATTTTTGCTTCTATTTCTGGGCTCTCTATTCTGTTCCATTGATCTATTTGTCTGTTCTTTCACCAATATCACACTGTCTCAATCATTGTAGGTTTATAATAAATCTTGAAGTTGGATAGTGTCAATTTTCCAACTTTGCTCTTCTCTTTCAATAGTGTGGTGGCTATTCTGGATCTTTTTGCCTCTCCGTATAAACTTTAGAATCAGTTTGTTGGTAACCACAAAATAACTTCCTGGGATTCTGACTGAGATTACATTGTATCTATAGATCAAGTTGGGAAGAACTGACATCTTGACAACAGTGAGTCTTCCTATTCATGAACACGGAATAGCTCTCCATTTATTTAGTTCTTTGGTTTTGTTGGTCAGAGTTTTGTTTTCTCTGTAAGAGAAAACTCTGTAAGTTTTCCTTATAATGAGCTTGTATATATTGATAGATTTATACCTAAATATTTCATTATTTATAGCTAAATATTTCATTGGGGTGCTAATGTAAATGATATTTGTTTTTTAATTTCAAATTCCACTTGTTCATTGTTGGTATACAGGAAAGCAGTTGACTTTTGTATATTAACCTATTATCCTGAAATCTTACAATAATTCCACATTAGTTCCAGGAGTTTTTTTGTTGATTCTTTCAGATTTTCTAGATAATCATGTCATCTGCAAACAAAGACAGCTTTATTTCTTCCTTTCCAATCTGTATACCTTTTCTTTCCTTTTTTTTTTTTGTCTTATTGCATTAGCTAGGACTTTTAGTATGAAGTTGAAAAGGAGTGGTGAGAGGGGACACCTTTGCTTTGTTCCTGGTCTTAACAGGAAAGCTTCTAACCATTAAGTATAATGTTAGCTGTGGGTTTTTTTGTAGCTGATGGTCTTTATCCACTTGAAGAAGTTTCCCTCTATTCCTAGTTTGTTGTGATTTTTATCATGAATGAGTGTTGGATTTTGTCAAATGCTTTTTCGGTACCTATTGATATGATCACATGATCTTTCTTCTTTAGCCTGCTGATGCATTAGATTACATTAATTGATTTTCAAGTGCTTTCTCTGCCTTTTTAATGGCTGGTTGCAGGGGGATGTGGGGGCTTGTGACCCATCGTGTTCAACACGGTCTTAGGTGAAGTCTGCTAGATGTGTGTAGTGAGATATGTTCTGGGAAAGATTTCACTTTCTTGGTAAACATGGAGGAATACAACACTGCTCCTCCCTCTTTCATTTGGCTTTAAATTGTAGATGTGATAGCTGGAGCTACAACAGCTGTCTTGCCATCACAAGGGAGGAAAAGGCCAGAATTGCAGAGACATTACCTCTGAAATCATTACAGCATCTTGTGCAAACACCTACCTCTAGACTTCTTGTTATATGAGAAAAATAAAACACTTTTTGTTTAGCCACTATAGTTGGGTTTTATGTTATATGCAGCCAAACCTGTTTTCAACTGATTTCATGTCATATCCATAATAAGACATATGGAAGTCATCGAAGAAGGCTACATTATTGCTTTGATTCTGCAAGTGGTGCTCTGGTGCCTAAGCTTCGGAAAGACTGGCATGAAGGGGGAACTGACTGAGGGCAAAAAGGAGAGTGGTTGAGAGACAGGGAATCAACAGAACATGTTATTGCTAGGGAACTCCTGGGTGATACCAGTATAGAGTAGGAATATCAACACACAGCCAAGGGCAAGACCCATGTCCCAGGGGGAGAGTAGAAAGCTCTTCAAGAAGTGGCAAAATATTTAAAATGGATAACCAACAAGGACCTACTGTATAGCACAGGGAACTCTGCTCAATATTATGTAACAACCTAAATGGGAAAATGTATAACTGAATCATTTTGCTGTACACCTGAAACTATCACAACATTATTAACCAACTATACTCTAATGTAAAATTAAAAGTTAAAAAAAAAAGAAGTGGCAAAATAAAGTGAGGAAGCAACATGGTGTAGTAGAAAGCAGATGAACTTAGGGACAAAAGAAATGGGAAATTGAGTTCCTGACTCTGCAACTTTTTCTGCTATATGACTTAGTGCTATTATATAACCACTCTTAGCCTCAACTATCTCTTCCATAATATGGGAAGGAAATTGTCTTCCTCACAAGGTCACTGTACAGATTAAAAGCAATAGCATATTTAGAGCTCATAGTTATATCACCTTTGCTGTTTCATATGTTCAGAGCCAAGGTAAGGTTAGCAAAGAGATCAAGGCAACCTCTATTAGAAAGACATAGACAGAATGGAAGCTCGGGTTTAATGAGTTATGCTGATAGAAGTTCTGTGAATTAAAGGTCTCCTAAATTCAGCAATCCGAAGTGCCTACCTAGAGTCACCCAGCCTTAAATGGGCTATAGCTAGGGAGCAAAAAAGACTTCCAAACCAAATTGAATAAAGAAGTCAAAATATTAATATTTTTAGGGGGCAATAGGAAATCATGGGTTTCTTTGTACTGCTTGTAATAATCTGTTTAAGTACAGTAAATATTTATTGAATTAATGATATGTTAGAACATTAAAATCTTTTTAGTAGTTCCTATAACAATATTTACCTGGCTTATAAAATCATTTTGGTATTTTCTTCCAGTTATAATTGGAGGAAACATCTTGCTTCTACCCAGGAGGAGGTCTAAACTGAATTAAAGAACACCTTGAGAGTTTTGAACCAATTTGATGTGATATTTCATCATGACCAAAGTAATTAAAATTATATTATTTTAGGAAGAAGCAAAATCCAAAGGAGATTTAAGCAGTTTAAGTTGTGAAGGAATGAGGATTAAACTATTTGAAGTTGGTATTATGAGCACATTTAGTGAAAATTGCAAATATTTCCTTAGAGTAGGGAAGATTTCCCATGTCTGGATTTTCTTCTAAAGTTAGATTTATTCATTCTTAAACCAACAATCAATTAGTGAGAATCTTCCAGATGCTAAGCACAGAACTGGAAATACCTGGAGTATTAAAAACAAAAAAGTACATGATTATCCTTGGAACCTGTTGCTCTTCCAATACAATGGGTCCCAAGCTGTGTATGCATAAGGATCACCTGGGTAGCTTGTTAAAAATGCATACTTCCTGGCCTTACCATAGAAATTCTGACTCATGACAATGGGGCTAAAAATTTTCATCAGCCACTCCAGATGATTCAAGAGCAGATGGACTGAAAATCACACTGTGAAGCACATTATTCTCCAGCTAGAACCTATAACCTAGTTGGAAAAATAAAAAAATATATATTTCAAGAGGTCAAAGATACAGGATAACAGACCAGGATGAAGGGTGCCAAGGCAGAGGCAGAAAAGCAGAGGGATTTCCTTGGTGGTCCAGTGGTTAAGACTCTGCACTCCCAATGCAAGGGGCCCAGGTTCGATCCCTCGTCGGGGAACTAGATCCCACATGCATTCCTCAACTAAGAAGCCTGCATGCTGCTGCTAAGGTCCAGCGCAGCCAAAAATAAATAAATAAATATTTTTAAAAAATCAGAGTATGCTGGTTTGGGGGACAGATGGACCTGACATTTTCTGGGAAGCTGTGATCACGGGTAACTACAGCTAGTCCCAATTAGAACATATAATAATCCCACAAGTCAGGGCAAAGCAATAATTGAGACTAAGCAGAAGGCCACAGGAACCAAGGGCAGTCAAGAATTACAGACAGGGACTTCCCTATTGGCGCAGTGGTTAAGAATCCGCCTGCCAGTGCAGGGGAAAAGGGTTCAAGCTCTGGTCTGGGAAGATCCCACATGCCGCGGAGCAACTAAGTCTGTAGACCACAGCTACAGAGGCTGTGCTCTAGAGCCCACGAGCCACAACTACTGAGCCTGCGTGCCACAACTACTGAAGCCCACTGCACCTAGAGCCCATGCTCTACAAGAAGAGAAGCCACTGTAATGAGAAGCCCATGCACTGCAACGAAGAGTAGCCCCTGCTCACTGCAACTAGAGAAAGGCTGCGCATAGCAATGAAGACCCAATGCAGCCAAAAAAAAACAGACAAAATAAATTAATTAATGAAAAAGACTAGAAATAACAAGATGATTTAGGTGATAATTCAAAAGTTCCTTACAGGCTTCCCAATGGGAAAGAAAGCAGTTCCAGGGCTAGGCTTGCAAGCAGAAGTAGGGGAGTGGTGCCCAGAGGAAAGTGAAGGGCTGAAAGGGAACCAGCGAGCATGCTCACATTGGGAGAGCAAGAAGGAATGTCGCCTGGGAAAGTGAAATACATATTCTTCTCTGGCCTGAGTTTAACTCCCTTTAGTGTAGGAATGGCCATTTCACTGACTTAGCAACTGACCATTAACCAAAGCAAGCTGACAGAGGTGACAGTGAAAAGTGAGTTTTAAATACACTGACCAATGACCCTCAAGGCGCTGGGAATACCAGGCCCTTGTTGAGTAGTCTTCTCGAAGGCATATTTCAACCTTATGCATCAGTATCCTCATCTGTAAAGTAGGAATGAGAATAAAACCTAATTCATCTAGTGGCAGTAATTATTAAGAATATTAGAGGTAAACCATTTAGCTTCCTGCCTAGCCCACAGTTAGCTCTCGGGGTAAATTATTTATTTATTATTATTATTAACCCTGCTCTGGGGTTTCCCTGAGGACCTGAGCAATCATAGGCCACTTTTTGCCATGCTTGGGGTTTTCTGGCACTTTTGTTAATATTTTAGTCAGCTGTCACTTTAATTTGGGGATATTTTTCTAATGAACAGTGCCAGAAATCTTGTCACATCATGTCCTTTGAAAGTGGGTTGCACTCCTGCCGCTAACCATTTCTTAAGCCCTGGCTAGGGGTGCTTAGTGGCTGATGTTTACTGAGCATTTCCCCTGTGTTGGGTCCAGCAGTCAGTGATTTATATGAATTATCACAATTATTCCTCACAAAAACTGCTTGCATTAAAACTACTATTGCCCTTATTTTACAGACAAGGAAACAGAATTTTTAAAACTGTGTCCAACTTACCAACTGCCTTGTTCTTGCATAAGTAGGATTTCCAGGAAGATCTTCCTTTCCATCTCCTATCTTTGCATCTCATTTTGCATCTACTTCTTTTCTCTCTGCTTATCAGTCACCACTGTCATCAACCACATATAAACTTTACAGCATATAGCTTTAACCACTTTGAGAAAATGTAACCTGATACTTTTAGTCCAAAGTAAAAAAGAAAGGGGAGCAGGAAGGATTACTGCCAAGTCTGAGCTAGAATTCCCCGCTTTAATAGGTCAACTGTAGCCAAGACACCTAAGGAAATATGGCAGCTCTTTTGTTAATAACAGGATGGAGTGGAGGGAAGAACAGTTCCTAGAAGAAGGGGGTGCTCTTCCAAGATGAAGGGGTGTAGAACAGACGAAAAAATAGGTGTCCACCGCATCTGTCTGGGCTATGCATTGCCCACAACCTCATTGCATTTTTAATATTTTGACCTCCCATTTTTAATCATTTTCAGTACAATAGAGAATTAAGAAAAAAATTTTGCTTTGGGGGCTTTCTCCTTTCTCATAGATTTCAATTCAGTATTTTGGATTGTTTCTTTAAGAATTTAAACAAACACGTCCCACTCCATAAAACTGACAAAAACAAAGCAACCAGGCAATGAGAATTGGACCTGAGACAGGCCTGTCTGGCCCCTGCTGTAAGCACTTTTCTAGTACAGTTGGATAAGGTTAGCAGAGTTCAGTTCTCTTGAGAGGTGAGCTCTGCAGGTGTTTGTAACTAGTGATTACAGAGCAGGCAAAGGGCTTGATCCTTTGAGGGAGATCTTTTAGTTCTAATTAGCTGCCCAGCCCTCTCCCCCTTCCTTCCATCAGCAAACTTTCCTTTGATCTTAATTGTGTATGGAAATAATTGCAACTAAAATGATATAATACAATAAACATTTGTTAGTTAAATTAATTTGGTAAAGTCAAATGGTGTGAGTAGCATTCAGTAACTCTGGACAATTTTATTTCTTCTATGCATAATGTAATGTTTGGCATTTATTCAGTCTACTTTTGCATATAAATGTGAGGTGGGGGCAGGAAGAAATCTGCCTAACCAAAATTCCATTTCAAAACTGGACATCTGACATCAGCCCCTCGATCAGTCATGGACACCTTATACAATAGAAGCAAGGATGCTTTCTTCCCCTCCAAAACCTAAAAAAAAAATAATAATTCAAATGTGAAGAACTGGTGATTTTTAAAAAACATTTATTGGAGTATAATTGCTTTACAATGGTGTGTTAGTTTCTGCTGTATAACGAAGTGAATCAGCTATACATATACATATATCCCCATATCTCCTCCCTCTTGCATCTCGCTCCCACCCTCCCTATCCCACCCCTCTAGGTGGTCACTAAGCACCAAGCTGATCTCCCTGTGCTATGTGGCTGCTTCCCACAAGCTATCTGTTTTACATTTTGTAGTATATATTAGTCCATGCCACTCTCTCACTTCATCCCAGCTTACCCTTTTCCCTCCCCGTGTCCTCAAGTCCATTCTCTACATCTGCGTCATTATTGCTGTCCTGCCCCTAGGTTCTTAAGAACCTTTGTTTTTTTTAGATTTCATATGTGTTAGCATACCGTATTTGTTTTTCTCTTTCTGACTTAGCTCACTCTGTATGACTGACTCTAGGTCCATCCACCTGACTACAAATAACTCAATTTCGTTTCTTTTTATGGCTGAGTAATATTCCATTGTATATATGTGCCACATCTTCTTTATCCATTCATCCGTCGATGGACACTTAGGTTGCTTCCATGTCCTGGCTATTGTGAATAGAGTTGCAGTGAACATTGTGGTACATGACTCTTTTTGAATTATGGTTTTCTCAGGGTACATGCCCAGTAGTGGGATTGCTGGGTCGTATGGTAGTTCTATTTTTAGTTTTTTAAGGAACCTCCGTACTGTTCTCCATAGTGGCTGTACCAATTTACATTCCCATCAACAGTGCAAGAGGGTTCCCTTTTCTCCACACCCTCTCCAGCATTTATTGTTTGTAGCGTTTTTGATGATGGCCATTCTGACTGGTGTGAGGTGATATCTCATTGTAGTTTTGATTTGAATTTCTCTAGTGATTAGTGATGTTGAGCATCCTTTCATGTGTTTGTTGGCAATCTGTATATCTTCTTTGGAGAAATGTCTATTTAGGTCTTCTGCCCATTTTTGAATTGGGTTGTTTGTTTTTTTGATATTGAGCTGCATGAGCTGCTTGCATATTTTGGAGATTAATCCTTTGTGAATTGCTTCATTTGCAAATATTTTCTCCCATTCTGAGGGTTGTCTTTTCGTCTTGTTTATGGTTTCCTTTGCTGTGCAAAAGCTTTTAAGTTTCGTTAGGTCCCATTTGTTTATTTTTGTTTTTATTTCCATTTTTTTTAAAGTTAGAAAATTCGTGTAAATGTATTTTAAAAGGAACAATCCCTCTGATTGAAATAATACCTAATTCAATTTTTAGAGCAGTGTATATGTTATAATTATTCAATGGCTTTAAAATAACTTGGCACTGTTTCTTCAGTAGAGGCATTATTGTTTAATGGCAGATGAGTCATTTCCCCAGCCCCAAGCAATTAATCGGTGTTTCCTAAACTTGCCTAAAATAGGAACCACTTGGGGCTTTTGCTAAACATACGGATTCCTGAGCCCACCCCAGACCAATTGAATTAGAATTTCTAGGGAAGGCATGTGGGAATCTGTATGTTCAGTAAGCATCTCAGGTGGATCTTTTTATCAGACAGGTTTGGGAAAAACGTTGGATGCCTTTTACAGTGGCATAAATTTTTTGAATTACTGTTATACAGAGTAACTAGAATAGAGCTTTATCTTTGGAAGAACTGGAACATTAGAAAGTGCTCATAGATTACAAACCAACGCATGTTCTGCTTTATAAATACATCTTTTTACTTGAAACAAATACCATGGATTTATATATTTTCCCTTTAATCATTCAGGTACTGCAGAAATTTTTATTCCTTCAATAATAAGCCCAAGATTAAATTCATTACCACCTTGAAAAAAAGAACACAAGGAAGGAAATATCTCTTATTGAACATCTCAGCATACACCAGGCATGATCCTGATAGTTGGTTTATGTAAGTTATTTACCTTAACCTTAACGATTAACTGATGGGGTAAGTATTAATTTCCATTTTATAAATGCAGAAACTGAGTCTTGAAGAGGTTAACGAATATTCCCGCGGTCACTCAGTAAGCAGAGAGATGGGGTCAAATCCACCAAGCACATGTTCTTACCACATACTAGGTTTTAGAGTTTCAATTCCAAATCAAGGAATTCAAATTCACTAGGCAGAATAATCATGGGTTTGTGAACATTTCTTCTCCGAAGGCCAAAAAGGGGGCATTTTTTGGTATTTGGGCTGAGCCAAAGAGGGAGGAAAGGACAGATTTCAGAGTCTGATTGCCTCTTCTAGGATGAGAAGCCTCTTTTCTTCCTGTAATCAGAAAGATATCTACAATTCTCCCCTAAAAATTACCTCTCTGAAGAACAAATGAGAAAATTAATAAAATTGTAAATCTGGATATGTAACATGTGTGATATATAACTGTGGAACTGGATTTTCCTCCCACTCATTCTCTTTCTTATTTCCCCATGCTGTTTATTCTGGTTGAAGTGGTTGCAGCCAGAAACAAAAATGCCCCCTTTGGGCTTTCTTGTTTAAAAAACCTTTTTTTTTTTTTTTTAAAGGGTTTGTTTTCTTAGATTTTGAAGCTGTTGGAAGGTGCCAGATGGATGGCCTTGGAGGCTGTGAGGGCTGTATTTATCTGCAGAGGAGGGCAGGTGTGCATGGGGCATCCTGGGCTTCCCACGCAGCCCAGATTAGGAACCCTGGCCCTCCTGGATGACAGTTAATATTAAGGGGGGGAAGTTATGAGGACTCCCTGAAATAAAAGCAGACACTATAAGACAGCAGCACATTCCTTTGTTGTTGCTCTGTGGCTGATATCACAAGCAAAGACCCTCCCATCCAGTCATTTTGAAAGTAGGCTAAGGACGATTTTGGAGGTGGTAATACAGTAGAGGAATGCAGGATGAAGGGAAAAAGTAGGTCACAGAATGGGGAGAATGAGGAAAAATAGTCTGAACTTGACTTTTCATATAAGGCTATCTGAATTTTGTGACCTTTTTTCCTTTTCTTTCTTTCTTTCCTTCCTTCCTTCTTTTTTTCTTCCTTTCTTTCTTCCTTCCTTCTTTTCTTTTTTTTCTCTTTCTTCCTTCCTTCCTTTCTTTCTTTCTTCCTTCCTTCCTTCCTTCCTTTCTTTCTTTCTTTCTTCCTTCCTTCCTTCCTTCCTTCCTTCCTTGCTTTCTTCCTTCCTTCCTTCCTTTCTTTCTTTTCTTTTCTTTCGCACAAGAGTTGCATCCAGAGTGCCGCAAATGACTTCTAGAAGATAGTCTTCACCTAGTTCAGCTACCTTTAAATGACCAATTGGTGAAGCAAAGCAGTAGGGGAAGGTGGTACCAATATTTGAGAGTCCATTCAAAAAGCCTCAGTATTTCTCCTGTTTTTCCTTCTTTACCACTGACTTATAATTTTTGAAGTTGTTTTGATTTCTATGGAGATATACATGTTTAATATACGAGCTATATTGAAAGAAGTTTCAGCATGTTCTCTCTATATGTACATATATTTACAAATGTGTGTTAAACTTATATAAAGGAAATTAAGTTTCTGTGTTACTATTTCTATATCATTCAAAAATGATGCAGATGGATTTTTGCCAAATTTGAACGTATGTTTATGTGACAAGTTATACTTTGTGGGGCCTACAGAAGGTAGTATCTCAGAGATATAGGCAAGATAAGAGCTGGGATTTTAAAACTTATAAGTAGTTAATAATTCTCTGGAACACTGTTGGAGAATCTACTAAAATTTTTTAAATTATAAAATTGGCATTATTTAATTAAGATACAGTTAAAAGTCCTAATGTCTATTAAAACAAACAAAAAAGAAGCAGGTAATAGGTTTCTAGCAAAATGGTGAACGGAATATATGTCTATCTTTTCTTTCTTCCAGAAAATCTCTTGAAATGATGGATTGGAGCAGAATTAAAATGAAACAGGCACATGTGACAAAGTACTGGAACTTCTACCAAAATATCAACCATGAAATTTAAATATTAATGATAAAGGAAACAATAGATTAGACAAAACTACAGAGTATCTGAACTGGAAGATTGAAGAAAATCAGCTAGACTGCTACAGAGACAAAGATAGGCTGTATATGAAAGAATAGTTAAGAGACTATAGATAGGCCAACACATGGATGTTTCAGGAGAAGAAAAAAAAGAGAGAATGAGGGAGAAACAATATTTTAAAAGATGATGTCTGAGAATTTTCTAGAACTGAAAAAAACCCAAACCACCCCAAAACCCATGAGTCTTCAAACCGAGGAAGCAAACCAAAACCTGAACAGGATAAATAGATTCATTAGCACATAGTCTCTTGGTAGTAAAAATGCAGAAAATCAAAGACAAAGAAAAAAATATTAAAAGAAACCAGAGAGAAAAAGATGCAATATCAATTTTTCAAAAAGTTGACAATTATAGTGACAGTAGATTTCTCATTACCAACAATAGAGGCTAGGAGAGAATGGAATAATATCTTCAAAATGGGGAGGGAAAAGAACTTCTGTCTTAGCATAATATAACCAAATAAACTACATTCAAGACTGAGGGCAAAAAAGAAACTCAAATAATTCTGCCATTCACAAACTCTCATTGAAAGAAACACTAAAGAATGTACTTCTGGGGGGCTTCCCTTGTGGCGCAGTGGTTGGGAGTCCGCCTGCCGATGCAGGGGACACGGGCTCGTGCCCTGGTCCGGGAGGATCCTGCGTGCCGCGGAGCAGCTGGGCCTGTGGGCCATGGCTGCTGGGCCTGCACGTCCGGAGCCTGTGCTCCGCGGTGGGAGGGACCACAACGGTGAGAGCCCCGCGTGCCGCAAAAAAAAAAAAAAAAAGAATGTACTTCTGGGCAATGAAAAATTAATCCAGGAGAAAAAAGCAACAGGCCAAAAGCAAATGAATTGGTAAGCACGTTGGTAAATTGAAATAATGATTGTCTATGCTAGCAATACTACTACTACTAATGGCTGATGTGAATAAATAAAGAGGAATTAAGATAATA
This sequence comes from Globicephala melas, assembly GCF_963455315.2. Lineage (NCBI taxonomy): Eukaryota > Metazoa > Chordata > Mammalia > Artiodactyla > Delphinidae > Globicephala > Globicephala melas. The sequence continues at coordinate 77,811,961 of NC_083320.1, read as the reverse complement.
GACAACATTAACATGGGAGGTAGGAGGGAGGAAATTTGAATTAAAGTGTTCTCATATTTCTTGAAGGAAGAGGAGAGAGAAAACGACTGACTTGACTTAGTTTTTGTAAGAACTTTATTAAGATATAATTAACCAACAATAAACTGTACATATTTACAGTTTTTAATTTGATGTGTTTAACATATGTATACATCCACAAAACCAGCACTGTAATCAAGTTAATAAACATATTCACCACCCTCAAAAGTGTCCTCAGGACCTTTGGAATTCTGCCTGCCCTCCCTCTCCCAAACATCAGTCTTCTTTCTCCTTCTATAGATTAGTTTTCATCCTCTAGAACTTTATATAAATGGAATCATATAGTACATACAATTTTTTTGGTCTGGCTTTTCTCAGTCAGTATAATTATTTTGAGACTCAACCACATTGCTTGTATCAATAGTTCATAATTTCATTGCCAATTAGTATTTCACGGTATGCTTATTCCTTCATCTGTTGATGGACACGTGCAATCATTCCAGTTTTTGGTCATTACAAATAAAGCTGCTATGAATATTATGTAAAAGTTTTTGTTTGGATATATGTTTTCATATTTCTTGGGTAAATACCCATTAATAGAATGGCTGAATCATATGGTAGGTGTATGTTTAAAATTTTAAGAAACACCAAACTGTTTTCCAAAGTGGTTATATCATTTTACAATCCCATCAGCAGTGAATGAGAGTTCTAGATACTCTAAACTCTTGCCAACATTTGGCGTGGTCTTTAAAATTTTTGCCATTCTACTAGGTGTACAGTGGTATCTCACTGCGGTTTTATTTGCAATACCCTGATAAGGCATGATGTTGAGCATCTTTTTATGTGTTTACTAGTCACGAATATATTCCTTTGTGTTAAGTGTTCAGATCTTTTTTGTCAATTGTTTCCCATTTATTGTTGAGAATTCTTTATGTATCCTGGGTACAAGTCCTTTATCAGATATATAATTTACTCATATTTTCTTTTAGTCTGCAGTATGTCTTTTGATTCTGTTAACTGTGCCTTTCAAAGAGCAGATGTTGCAACATTTGATAAAGTCCAATTTATCAATTCTTTCTTGCTATGTCTAAGAAATCTTTGCCTTACCCAAGGTAGCAAAGATTTTTACCCATGTGTTCTTCTAGAAGTTATATAGTTTTAGGTTTTGCACTTAGGTCTCTGACCCATTTTGAGTTGTTTTGAACCTGGTGTGGGGTATGTACTGAAGTTCATTTTTCACATATGGATATTGAATTCCTCCACAATCACTATTTCAACCATTTGTTGAAAAGTCTATCATTTCTCCACTGAATTGCCATTGTACTTGGTCAAAAATCTGTTGTCCATATACGTGTGGGCCTTTTCATTCTATTCCATTGATGTGTCTGCCTATCTTGATACCAGGATCATGCTCCCTTGATTTCTGTAGCTTTGTAATAAGTCTTGAAATCAGGTAGCGTTAGTCCTCCCATTTTGTTGCTTTTCAAAGTTGTCCTGGCTATCCAAGGTCCTTTATATTTCCACACTAATCATAGAAGTGGCTTGTCAGTTTCTACAAAAAAAGTCTGCTGGGATTTTGTTTTTGAATACATGAAATCTATAGATCCATTTGGGGAGAATTGCGTCTTACAAATATTGAGTCTTCTGACCCATGTACACAGTATACTGTAGTTTTCAGTGTACAGGGCTTGCACATATTTTGTCAGATTTATCCCTGGGAAAAGGACAAATTTTATATTTTTATATTTTATGTTTTTTATGGTATTTTAAATGGTATTTTAAATTTTTGAAAGCTTATCTCTACTACATAGTAATATATTTTAATTTTGTATATCAATCTTGTATCCTAAAACCTTGCTAAACTCACATATTAGTTCTGCTATTTTCTAGATTCTGTAAGAGTTTCTACATAGAAGATCTTGTCATTTGTGAATAAAGACAATTTACTTCTTTTTCAAACTGGATGCCTTTTTGGTTGTTTGTATTCTACCTTATTACACTGGCTAGACTCTCCCACATATTGTTGAATTAAAATGGTGAAAAAAAGGCTTCGCTGGTGGCGCAGTGGTTGAGAGTCCGCCTGCAGATGCAGGGGACGCGGGTTCGTGCCCCGGTCCGGGAAGATCCCACGTGCCGCGGAGCGGCTGGGCCCGTGAGCCATGGCCGCTGAGCCTGCGCGTCCGGAGCCTGTGCTCTGCAACGGGAGAGGCCACAACAGTGAGAGGCCCGCGTACCGCAAAAAAAAAAAAGAAAGGTGAAAAAGAGATATTCTTGCTTAGTACTGATTTTAGGGATAAAGCATTTCATCTTTTACCATTAAGTATGATATTGGCAGTAGGTTTTTTGTCAATGTCTTTTATCAAGTTAAGGAAGTTTTTTTTTTTTTTCTATATCTAGAAGCTGAGGGTTTTTATCAGGAAGTGATGTTAGATTTTTGTCAAATGATTATTTGTCATCTATTGAGATGATCATGTGTTTTTCTTTTTTAGTCTGCTGATATGGTGAATTACATTGAATTTTGAATGCTGAAACAACCTTGCATTTCTGGGATAAATCTCACTTTCTCGTGATGTATTATCCTTGTTATATGCTATTGGATTCTATTTGCTAAAATTTTGTTAAGAATTTTTGCATCTATGTTCATGAGAGATGTTGGCTTTTTTTTTTTTTTTTTTTTTTCTCGTAATGTCATAATGGCTGGTTTTGGTTTCAGGGTAATGTTTGCCTTCAGAATGAGTCAGGAAATATTCACTCATTTTCAATTTTCTGGAATAGTTTGGGTAGAATTGGTATTCTCTCTACCTTAAGTGATTGGTAAAATTCCCAGTGAAGCTATCTGGGTATGTAGTTTTCTTTGGGGAAAGATTTTAAATACAGATTCAATTTCCTTCATAAGTATATGACTATTCAGGTTATCTACTTCATCTTGAATCCTCTTTGGTAGTTTGTATCTTTCAAGGGATGTGTGTGTCCATTTCACCTACATTATAGAACTTATTGACATAAAATTCAAAACATTCCCTGATTATCCTTTTCAATATGTGTAAAATGTAGAGTGATGTTCATTCTGTCACTTGTGATATTGGTTATTTGTGTCTTTTTTCCTAATGACTCTGACTAGAGGTTTATCAATTTTACTGATCTTCTCAAGAACTAGCTTTTGGTTTAATCAATTTTCCTATTATTTTCCTGTTTGCTATTTCATTGATTTCTGCTCTCATCTTTGTTTTTCCTTTTTTCTGCTTAGTTTTGGTTTTCAGTTGCTTCTTTTTTCTGGTTTCTTAAGGTGGAAACTGAGGACATTGATTTGAGCCCTTTATTCTTTTCTAATATAGGCACTTAGTGTTCTAAATTTCTATCTAAATACTGCTTTACCTGCACCCACAAATTTTCTTTAATTTTAAAAAATTGATCATGTTTTTTTAGAAGTGTGTTATGTAGTTTCCAAATATTTGAGTATTTTCCCAATATCTTTGTGTCCTTGATTCCTAATTTAATTCCATTTTGGTAAGCAAATATACATTGTAATATTGGAATCTTTTAAAATTTGTTGAGAATATGGTTAATCTTGGTAAATGTTGCTTGTACACTTGAAAAGTTATGTATTCTGCTGTAGTTGGGTGAGGTGATCTATAAATATCAATTATATCAAGTTATTGATAGTGTTTTTGAAGTTTTCTGCATCTTTACTGATTTTCTGTCTACTTGTTCTAACAAATATTAAGAGCAAAGTGTTGAGCTCTCCAACTATAACTGTGGATTTGTGTATTTGTCCTTGGAGTTCATGTATTTTGAAGCACTGTTTTGGAGGTGTTATGTTCTCTTGATCAATTCATTCACTTATTATTATAAAATGACCAGCCTGGGTTTTTTCCTCACATGCACTTACTAATCAGTACTCGACTAAATTTTGGAATGGAAACTTCCACAGACCTCTGCAGTTCTCTCTTCTTGCAGCTCTCTTTTTCCAGAACTCTGTCCTGAGAACACTAGCCTCCTTGGGGTCACTGGACTCCCAGCTCTGCCTTCTCAAGGCAGGGACTCTATCAGGCGTGGAAACTTTCTCCAGGCAGTAAGCTGGGGTAATTCCCCTCATTTATTCACTTCATTTATTCATTCACTTCATTTATTTCCCATCTCTAGAGATCAGTGTTCTTCATTGTCTGATGGTCAATGTCTGAGGGCCATTGTTTCATATTATTTTGGCCAGTTTTTTATTAGTTTCAAATGTGAGGATAACTCTGGTGTCTATTACTCTATCTTGATCAGAAGCATAGGTTTCATTATATTTCTACCTCTACATGATAATTTCAGAGATCTATTTTTTTAAAAAGACAGTGAAGGATACTGGTTTGGGAATCAAAATACCTAAGTTCTAATTCTATGACTTGTTGTATAAACTAGAAAAAAATCACTTTGTTGAGCCTTAAATCTCTCGTTGTTGTACTGACAGGATAAAATAAGATAAAGTATTTTGTAAAATATGAAGCCATAGGCAAATGTAAAGTAATATTCAAAGATGCAAAATATGTGGGGGAGGGTTAGAAGATGTTGTCTGCCCAGTGTTTACCCATGTCTTTTCCCTTCCTCTTCCTGCTATCAGAATCTTGATTCTGTCCAGGTGAGGAAGTGTGTCCAGACCCAGGTTTTATCACACTCCCCCAGTTCTCCCTGTAGCTGGGGATGGCCATGTAATTCAGATCTGCAGAATGAGGAAAACTGGACAGTCTGCTAGTGGTACTTCTGGGTAAACCTTTGACTTCCTGATAAAAGGAGCAGACTTAACTGACATTGCCTCTTCCCCCCTCCTCTTTGCCCTGAATACAGACTTGATTTATGGCACTCTATTAGCTATTTTGTAAGTACTATGAAAGACCAAGCTATCTCACAGATACTGGTCCTAGCCTTACAGAGTTGCTGAACAACACTAGAATCCACCTTTCTCTGGATTTCTTCTTTTATGAGAAAGACATCTTTTTAAAGCAATTATCACTTGGGTTCTCTTTTATTTGGTGGCAAAAATATTCAGTCTTAACTGATTCAGGAGGAGAAGGAAGAGTCAAGTTGTATCTCTGTAAGTTAACTGTTTGAGGAAGTTTATATGAAGCAGAAATTGGATAAACCAAATTTTAAATTTTGTTTAAAATCAACAGCAGTGTCTGGCTCATAGTAAGTGCTCAATAAATATTTAAAAAACAAATATGGATGGGTATATGAATCTTGCAGGACTTGTATGGATGTAAATTGACATGAAGCAATCCTCCTAAAATCCCAGCTACTACTACTATGCAATTTTGATTCAGGGCTATTGATGGTTTAGTTCATCACATGGCATTTATCTCATTTCTATATAATTATACACATAAGGAGAATCTTCTTAGGGTAACACTAGTGGCTTTTAAAGAAGCTAACTGAACTTAGCTACAGAGCATGACCTTACATTTAAAACCTGAGGAGATACCAGTGAAACTCAGCTGATCTTGTAGGAGCATTTGTTGTGAATGATAGAAAGCTCCTTTGAAAGCAATTACACCATTATGGGGGAATTCCTGATCAAGCTATCCCTGGTATAGCTTCCGAATGCCTGGCACAGGGAAGATAAAGTTCTAATATTTCATTTTCCATGGGCGATGCATGGATAGTTTTAACAGACATTTTTTTGTCAACATTTTGCAACATTGCAAAATAGCAAATCATATGTATTAGTGATCAGAAAATGAAATACATATTTAAAAATGATCACCTGATTTTAATTTTGTGGGGAGGGATGAGGAGGTCTTCAATTAAAGGAATAGAAATGTCTTCTTTCTCCACACTCTCCTCCAAACATTTTCCTGAGATTTTGGTAGAATTTCCTACACAAATTGTATAATATGAGTGTTTTATTTATTTTTGCACTTAACAACAGTTATAAATAATAACCAAATATTAGAGACTCTAAACCTTGAAATGGCAGATAGGTTCTTTGGTTCATGGATTGGCATACTTTGTCCTGGCTCCTCTCAAAGTGTGAGATTATGAGAGAGACTAGATGTGATAAGACTTAAGGGGAGGAAAAAGGTCCTGGTTACTGGCAGAAATATGGCTGGATGGAGCCATAAATGTAATAAAAAAGGATTTCTCAACTGCAGAAAAGAAGTCTAGCTTTTCCATCCATATGGGCAACCCTCTGGGTGGGCTGATTTTGTGAGTCAATCAGACTCAAAGTTTATGTCTAGAGATTACAAAGAAAATAAATACATTTGTGGGTCAGAAATGTCTCACTTGGTCTGAATTAACTGCTTTTCTTTCTAGCTCATTTTCACTAGTTGCGGTGTGTGTGTGTCTGTGTATGTGTGTGTGTCCCTGTTTTTCTTTCTTTGATCAGTCAAAACAACCTATAGGATGGGCTTCCCTGGTGGCACAGTGGTTAAGAATCCTCCTGCTGATACAAAATTAATGCACAGAAATCTCTTGCATTCCTATACACTAATGATGAAAAATCTGAAAGAGAAATTAAGGAAACACTCCCATTTACCACTGCAACAAAAACAATAAAATACCTAGGAATAAACCTACCTAAGGAGACAAAAGACCTGTATGCAGAAACTATAAGATACTGATGAAAAAAATAAAAGATGATACAAAACAGATGGAGAGATATACCATGTTCTTGGATTGGAAGAATCAACACTGTGAAAATGACTATACTACCCAAAGCAATCTACAGATTCAGTGCAATCCCTATCAAACTACCAATGGCATTTTTCACAGAACTAGAACAAAAAATTTCACAATTTGTGTGGAAACACAAAAGACCCCGAATAGCCAAAGCAATCTTGAGAAAGAAAAACGGAGCTGGAGGAATCATGCTCCCTGACTTCAGACTATACTACAAAGCTACAGTAATCAAGACAGTATGGTACTGGCACAAAAATAAATATATAGATCAATGGAACAGGATAGAAAGCCCAGAGATAAACCCACGCACATATGGTCACCTTATCTTTGATAAAGGAGGCAAGAATATACAATGGAGAAAAGACAGCCTCTTCAATAAGTGGTTCTGGGAAAACTGGACAGCTACATGTAAAAGAATGAAATTAGAACACTCCCTAACGTCATACACAAAAATAAACTCAAAATGGATTAAATGTAAGGCCAGACACTATCAAACTCTTAGAGGAAAACATAGGCAAAACAATCTATGATATGAATCACAGCAAGGTCCTTTTTGACCCACCTCCTAGAGAAATGGAAATAAAACCAAAAATAAACAAATGGGACCTAAGGAAACTTAAAAGCTTTTGCACAGCAAAGGAAACCATAAACAAGACAAAAAGACAACCCTCAGAATGGGAGAAAATATTTACAAATGAAGCAACTGACAAAGGATTAATCTCCAAAATATACAAGCAGCTCATGCAGCTCAATATCAAAAAAACAACCCAATCCAAAAATGGGCAGAAGACCTAAATAGACATTTCTCCAAAGAAGATATACAGATTGCCAACAAACACATGAAAGGATGCTCAACATCACTCATCATTAGAGAAATGCAAATCAAAACTACAATGAGGTATCACCTCACACCAGTCAGAATGGCCATCATCAAAAAGTCTACAAACAATAAATGGCTGGATAGGGTGTGGAGAAAAGGGAACCCTCTTGCACTCTTGGTGGGAATGTAAATTGGTACAGCCACTATGGAGAACAGTATGGAGGTTCCTTAAAAAACCAAAAATAAAGCTACCATATGACCCAGCAATCGCACTACTGGGCATATACCCTGAGAAAACCATAATTCAAAAAGAGTCATGTACCACAATGTTCATTGCAGCTCTATTTACAATAGCCAGGACATGGAAGCAACTTAAGTGTCCATCAGCAGATGAATAGATAAAGAAGATATGGCACATATATACAATGGAATATTACTCAGCCATATAAAAGAAACGAAATTGAGTTATTTGTAGTGACGTGGATGAACTTAGAGTTGGTCATACAGAGTGAAGTAAGTCAGAAAGAGAAAAACAAATACCGTATGCTAGCACATATATATGGAATCCAGAAAAAAAGAAATGGTTCTGAAGAACCTAGGGGCAGGGCAGGAATAAAGACGCAGACATAGAGAATGGACTTGAGGACACAGGGAGGGGGAAGGGTAAGCTAGGATGAAGTGAGAGAGTGGCATTGACATATAAACACTACCAAATGTAAAATAGATAGCTAGTGGGAAGCAGCCACATAACACAGGGAGATCAGCTCGGTACTTTGTGACCACCTAGAGGGGTGGGATAGGGAGGGTGGGAGGGAGATGCAAGAGGGAGGGGATATGGGGATATATGTGTATGTATAGCTGATTCCCTTTGTTATAAAGCAGAAACTAACACACCATTATAAAGCAATTATACTGCAATAAAGATGTTGGGAAAAAAAAAAAAAAGAATCTGCCTGCCAATGCAGGAGACACGTGTTTGAGCCCTGGTCCGGGAAGATCCCACATGCTGCAGAGCAATTAAGCCTGTGCGCCACAACTACTGAGCCTGTGCTCTGGAGCCCGCGTGCTCCAACTACTGGAACCCGCGCACCTAGAGCCCATGCTCTGCAACAAGAGAAGCCACCGCAATGAGAAGCCTACTCGCTGTAACTAGAGAAAGCCTGCGTGCAGCAACGAAGACCCAACGTAGCCAATAATAATAAATTTATTAAAAAAAAAACCTATAGGTGATTTGCTTAAGAGACCATACATACACAAGATGTATTTGTGTGTATCTGCTCCATAGGCTTTTGGTAAAAATTCAACAGTCATTGAACATCTGCTATGCTCAAGTCATCTTGGGGTTTACAAAGCTGAATGGAACGTGGTCCTTCATGTTTGAGCCTTGGTGTGTTATCTTAAATGGAAGCAGCTGCTTTTTAACAAGAGGGTAACAACCCTAGTTTCATATCAGAAGTACCTGCCGAGCTTGTTAAATATACATCTGCCCAGGCCCCAGCTATTAGCTTAGGGAAATTCTGATAATAGTCAGGGCCCATGATGCCTGCAGTTTTAACAACAAGCTCCCCACATGAATCTCATATACAAACCAGGATGAAGAAACACTGCTTTAAGCTAAGAAAGGACTAACTGCAGGAGTTTAGCCACAAGTAAACCAGGAGGATGCCCTTGAAATCTACAGTGAGCAGCTGGCTAAAGTCGTTTATAAGGGTGTTTCTATTTCCACTGCTTCAGGATGGATAGTTATAGTCTGAAGAGCATCCTGTAGAACAGGGTTGGGCCCAATCTTCTCTGTAAAACACCTGGAACAAGAGTGCTGTAGAGGAATAAGATAACTACAGCCAAAGACCATCTTCAGAGTCTTCGCAAACACTCTGTTCTTATTTTTATCTCACACAAAGTATGGTTATTTGTGTAAATTTTCTCTTCACTAGATTGGAAAGTATTCCAGAGCAGGAGCTCTCTTCTTTCTTTCTTTAGTGAAGGAACACAGTAACCCACACATAATAGCTGTTTGACAGGTGTTTGTTTTGAATTCTTCTCATCCAAATCCTGGGTTCCGACCAGGATATATTTGCATATATCCATAGTGGATATTTATAAATATCCATAAAAGTATATATTTGTTTATAAAACATTTCAGTCGCACAAAAGAATACGTAACATACATACTGAAGAAAGAACAATAATAAAACAAGCACCTATGGACCCACATCCCAGTTTATGACATAGGACATTGCCAATACCCTTGAGGTCTCCTGTTGAACTAGATCCTATCGAACAGCTCCTGAAATTTAAATCGGAATGCGTGCATTCAATCATTGACTGATTGGCTCATTCATTCATTTGCCAAATGTGCCTACTAAGTGTCAGAATCGATGTAGACGAGGTAGTTATTTCTTCTGTTGGAGTGGGAGAGGGGGTTCAAAAGTGACATAAACTCTTTCCACAAGTGTACAGATTGTTTTTGCTGCAAGCGGCCCTAACCCCCGCCTGGCGCTCCAGAGCGGCGTGGTTTCTGAGTATGGACACTTTGAGCAGAAACTACTGGTCCCGGCAGTCCACGGGGCGAATGGGCGGAGCCGGGGCGGGGGCGGGGGCGGGGGCCGGGCGAGAGGGGGCATTGTGTCGGGAGCGCGAGGCTGCATTTGTCTGCTCTAGGTGCTGGCAGAGCGAGCGTCGTGTTCGCCGGCGTTGAGCTGGAAGTGTCAGCGGCGGCCACGGTCCAGGCGGAAGACTGAGTCGGAGCAACCACGCGCCCGCTGGCCGCTATTACTGGCAGGGGGCGGCGTGCCAGCGAAGCAACATGCAGATAGGCGCCCGGCGCCCTGACGACCCCTCCCGAGGAAAGGAGGCCGGGGCGGCGCTGGGGCGGCGGGGAGCATGAGGGAGGCCGGGGGGCGGCTTGGCTCGGAGCGCTGCTAGAGAGCGGCGCGCGCTGCACACTCGCCGGGGCGCAGCGGAGGGCGGGGAGCCGGGCAGGTCGCGCCAGCGCTGGAAGCCGGCCGCCGGGAGCTGTTCTGATTTCCGACGCGGACGCAAGGGGCCCGGAGCAGCCCCTGGCCCCGGTGTGCAGCCAACATGGGCAACGCCGGGAGCATGGATTCACAGCAAACCGATTTCAGGGCGCACAACGTGCCTTTGAAGCTGCCGATGCCCGAGCCAGGTGAACTGGAGGAGCGATTTGCCATCGTGCTGGTGAGTGCGCGGCGGCGGCCGGGAGCAGGGCCCCGGGGCTCCGACCAGGCGGTGCAGCTGACCCCAGCCCCCTCCCCTTTTCCCGGCGCCGGGAGCGAGCCTCCTGTCCCAAGGGGGAGGCTCCCACCTCTCCCATTGTGGCCTCCCCCGCCTCCTCTTCGCCCTCCTCCGAGCCCCCCGCGCTCGGCCTTCTCTGCGTCCCGGGATGGGGCCGGGGGCTCGGGGCTGGCTGCCTGGCGGGTCGGCCCCGAACCCATTGTCTGGCGGGAGAGGCACCTCGCAGCGCTTGTGCCCGGGAGGTGTGGCGTGGGCGTGAAGGGAAGGTGGCGCGGGCCGGGGAGGAGGGGGCGGCGAGCCGCTGAGGCTTTTTGTTTAAGAAAAAAAAATTCGCGCAAACCCCGAGTCCTCGAGGACGTCCAGCGGGCGCCCAGCCCGGGTCCTGAGGGGTGCGGGGCAGATGGGCGCATGTGGCCGGTCAGGGGTGCCGCGCTGCGCTGTGCGGGAAGGCGAACTTGGAGGCGGACGTCGCGGCTTGGCGGAGGGGAGCTCCCCCAAAAGGGAAAGAGAAGGAAACCCGCGCGTGGCGGTGCGGCACCCTCGTCCCTAAGCGAGGAGGGGGACATCAGGCGAGAGAGAAGCTTCGTCTCGGCGCGTTCCTTTTGGTCTTAAATGTTAAGACCACAAAAATGTGCAGTTTTGCGGGGACATGTTGCGAGCTGACCTGACTCCAGGGGCGACCCCTCCCCTCTCTTCCCCCAGCACACCCAGCCAAGTCTGACTCCCGAAATCCGCTTCTCCTAGCTTTCCAGCTTCGCAAATCTGAGACATTGAAGACTCCCTTCTTTCTCCCTTTCCTGCTGGGACTAAGTTTCTGGGCCCTTCCCAGCCAGAGCCTGTCAGTGCTGTGAGCTTAGGAGGGTGTGGTGGCCTCCCCCGTCGACCCAGCCAGAGTCTGTACTGCAGTTGGTCCCCAGACTTCGATTTTTAGTGTCCTAGCCTCTTTCAAGGGGTGTTGGGAGGGAAACAGGCAAGATTGGAAGCGTTCCTAATACTTACACTTGTAAGTGTACACTTGTAGCCTCTTCCTAGCTAGTAATCTCTACATTCTACAGTGCTAGGCAGCAAGAGAAACTTGTGCTGAAGTCAGTCGAATTCTGCATCTGTGTGCGGGTTTTGGGCATATAACCTGACAACTTTGGGAACCGACCAGAGTCTGAACACTGGGACGTTTAAATTGCCTTTCCTCAGGCCTTTAAAAAGGACTGGTTTGATATGGGGAGTAATGTTCTGGATGGCAGATTCGCTTTGTGCTGTGTGGAAGAAGAGGCCACAAGCTTTTTCACACCACCTGGAAACTCTGGTGTGGCAGTCGAGAGATAGATGAGGCTGCCTGTCTTGCTTTGCATGGTCTGTGATCTCCCGCAGCTGCTCCCACTGTTGTGCAGAATGAGACACTCTGAAATGAAACAGCATAGGCTTAATTACTTCTCAAGGCAGCCTGGGTGCATACTTGACCTGTCTTTATAGGGACAAACCTTTTTAATTCAAAATCCTCTTCCTACCGGACAACATAGTTCTTACCTCGTAGCTCTGGGTTTTCTGTGTTTCCATCCATGCTGTGCTGGTGTGTGTGTGTCTGTGTGTGTGTCTGTGTGTGTGTACACTTGAAGTGGGAGGGCCAGTGACACAGGAAAACCAGATAATAACAGTAATGCAATTAAATTCTCAACTGGGATAGCATGTTTTGCATGAGCTTTCAGTTACCCTGCTGATTAGTGACACATGGTATGAATTACTCTTTAGAAAAAAAAGTCCCATCCTTAACATGGTGGGTTTGTGTTACTATTAAGTCTAGAAGTCACAAATTCAGTACGTAGAAATTCATGATTGTATATCACAAGCTCTTTGGGGCAGTGGTTGGTCGTGTGGCTACTTTTACTCTACTGTGTCACACAAGTACTGGATGTGGTTCCTTTCTTAATTGCTTAGAATATTTTAAACCTTTCAAAACAAATAAACAAACAACAAAACCAAAAAATACCAGGCTGACCTTTTTTGGATTAAAACAAAGCTTTTGGGAAAGTCTCAGCTTGGGGGCCCTCTTGTTAGGGATGCACTTGGACGATTGACTTGGTGTTTCATGTAACACTCCCTGGTCAGCTCCAGCTGCTCTTTGGAGTAAGCTGTAAGAGGAGTTAAAAGGAATCATCTTTATGGGCTGATAGAAGTACAGAGTTACGGTGACTTTTCTTGTGGTCAGTTTTTTTCTAAAGTTGTACATGAAAAGCTCTCAACTGTGCTTTTCTTCATGAATTGCTTAAGAAATAGATCAAACCATTTAATTCTGAAGATCAAGCTTGAAGGACAGAATATAGGTGGTAACGTTTAAAGTATATATATATATATATATATATATATATATGGAGAAATTCTCTGCCCAGAGACAATGGGAATCCTGTGGGCATTACTGATACTAGTTTTATTTCCTATATGATAAAGATCATATAAGTGTTTGGGGAGGAAAACAGGATAGTAATACTGTACAAGAAAGTATACAAGCACCTCATTGTAAATATGGCTTACATCAATAATTGGGCCATTTCAGGAATGGAAAACAATTCCTCTCACCTCACCAAGCTCTAGATTATATAAAGCATTGGGGAAGAGTAAATAAAAATTTAAATGACAGAAGTCCATCTATTTCTGGAAAATCTTGAGATGAAACTTACTCAGTGACTGTCCCCCACCACCCCCATCAGTCCACATGAGTTAAACCGTATGTATCTAAAAAATTAGTGGGCATGAATGGAAGGATGAGAGAGTAAAAGATTGCTGAATAAAGCCCGTGTGCAGCAATGAAGACCCAATGCAGCCCAAAATACATAAATAAAATAAATTAAAAAAAAATCAGTAGAGGGGGATAGACTTTAAAAAAAGGTTTTTTTTTATAAGAGTACTTTATTTAGGATACAAATCAGTTGTCAGTTTTTTGTTTTTAATTTATTTATTTTTATTTATGGCTGTGTTGGGTCTTCATTTCTGTGCGAGGGCTTTCTCTAGTTGTGGCAAGCGGGGGCCACTCTTCATTGCGGTGCACGGGCCTCTCACTATTGCGGCCTCTCTTGTTGCGGAGCACAGGCTCCAGACGCGCAGGCTCAGTAATTGTGGCTCACGGGCCCAGTTGCTCCGTGGCATGTGGGATCTTCCCAGACCAGGGCTCGAACCCGTGTCCCCTGCATTGGCAGGCAGATTCTCAACCACTGAGCCACCAGGGAAGCCCCAAAAAGGTTTTTTTAAATAGGAAAGAAAATGAGATTTTTGAGTAGAGATTTGAGTTACTGAACTTCCTGTAATTAATGACTAGTAAAAATTGGATCCAAATCTTGGGAGTTTCATTCTCCTGAGGAGTCTTCTCCCTCCCTGAACTTGTCTTCAGCATCATTACAATAGTAACTATAAAACTTATATTTAAGGGAAAAGATTACTGACTCCTTGTATACACTTAACTATTTGCATCCTTGGACCTGCCTGTCAGGTAGAGCTATAAGGTGATATGCCTTTGTGTGTGTAGGATGTTTCTGTTACACTCTTCCATGGAAGTGTTTCATAAATTATAAATTCAATCATCTGCTTCAATCTTTGTTCCTTTAAGTTGTATATATTTTGTGTATTTTACAAGTAATATTTGTCCGTGTTTTTTGGGTCCCACACATTTATAATTATCTAAGTGGCTCTCCATTGTATTTGTTAAATATTGTCTAATTGTTGGGAATACACACACACACACATACTTCCATGTCCTTTATTCTTTTTTTTTTTTTTTTTTTTTTTTTGCGGTACGCGGGCCTCTCACTGTTGTGGCCTCTCCCGTTGCGGAGCACAGGCTCCGGACGCGCAGGCTCAGCGGCCGTGGCTCACGGACCCAGCCGCTCCGCGGCATGTGGGATCCTTCCGGACCGGAGCACGAACCCGTGTCCTCTGCATCGGCAGGCGGACTCTCAACCACTGTGCCACCAGGAAAGCCCCATGTCGTTTATTCTTTAAGATGATGCTATGAAGGTGATTTTGGGTGTGGTGAACAATTGATGGTCTTTGTCCAAGAATACCTCTTTGGACGTTAGATGCTCTGTATATTGTTCACTAATTTTTGGCTTGCAGTCACTGTTTACAATTTAAAATGTAAGCCCCTCAATCCCATTGTCAAGGAGCTGTCCTAAGGATCCTTTCTGAGTTTCAGAGGAAGATAATTGTAAGCCCCCCATCCTGGCTGCCATATCTGTGTGATAGCAGATGTCAGGCTGCTCTGCAAACAGATTAAAAAAGATTAGGAAGTGATGGTTTAGGGCCAGTAGTATCTTATGTTTAACACCAGGAACTACTTTCGTGTTTGATTAATTTGAGTCAGTTTCCTTTTCAGTTTTTTTTTCTTGCCCTGAGGTTGAATGTAGTCACTGTACTTAGGAAAAAGTGGGAACATTTTCTGAGCATCTACTATGAGTATGCCCTATGCTTCCATGTTCTCATTTAATCCTCACAGTAACTGCAGCTATCAGTAACATTATAGATGAGGAAATAAAGATTCCCTAAGTTGCCTCAGGCCATGCAGTTATTAGATAACCAGTCTAGGGTTTTTAGCCAGATTTGGAGATCTCCTCCCCTACCCCCACCCGCCCCCATTATATTATGCTTCCTTAGGCTTAGAACTGGAAAGAAAGACTGAAAGAAAAAAAAAGGTCTGGAACTAGCAATAAAGCTGTTAAAAAAAAAAATCTAAATGTGGTAAGTGCAAGTTTCAAACTATAAAGCTGGCAGAAATTTCTTCGAAGCGACCCAAGTGCACTGTACTGTTTCTCTTTAGATGACATCCGTTTTGGCATCTTCGCTGTGCTGTTCTATTTTCAGGCATGGAGTTAAATATTGATTTGGTCCAAAAGTGTACTCTTCAGTTTTTCCTTTCAAGGCAGTCTTGAACTACCTTGGTTGGGAAGTCCAGGTTTTCCACATCAGAGGGGAGAGACAACCCGTCCGTATAGTACACAAGCTCCAAATGTAATTACTTGTGAAACGGACGAGGAAGGTCAAGTTTTAACATTTAAATCTATTTCCCTCTGCAAGGGGTTGTTCCCTTTCAACCATTTCCAAGGAGAGCCTTTGCCATGAAGTCTGCTGAGCAGTTGGATGGGTAGGTGTGTAGTGAGGCCATCATCAGATGCATGCTGATTTGTTTTCTCACTTTTCTCCAGCTGAGAGGGAAGGGAGATGGAGAAGGGGGATGGATGGAGTGTTGCGCTTTGAGCTGTTACAGTCTCATCTAGGCAGTAACCCCTGAGTTGTTTTATTCTCCAGAGTGGGAATATGTGCTTAGGGCGGTGCCTTTCATCATTATCAGGGTGCATTTCCCCCCTAATAATACCAATAAAAAGTGTGAAGATACATTTGGGTATTTAGGATATAAGATGATCAAAGGCTATTCTCTGAATTGCAAATGCTTGGCTCCATTGAGAGACAGGCAGCCCTGTAAACAGATGAGATGCGGGGGAGAGAAAGTATGCATGCCCTTAAGTGATAAGAATTACTTTCACTTGTGGCCTTTCATTTAGCAAACAGCATTGACTCCAGGAGCAGGAGACCTAGTTTCTAGAATCATAATCTGCATCAACTTGGGCAACTCTTTCCTGTGATCCTCGGTTTTCTTCCTCTGTAAATGGGAATACAGTTTGATAGAACTGTTAGG
The DNA here is from genome assembly GCF_963455315.2 of Globicephala melas. Classification (NCBI taxonomy): domain Eukaryota; kingdom Metazoa; phylum Chordata; class Mammalia; order Artiodactyla; family Delphinidae; genus Globicephala; species Globicephala melas. Next base: position 77,795,531 of record NC_083320.1, on the reverse strand, counting down.
ATAGTCATGAGATTTTTGAAATCATAGCACTTGGAAGTGTAAAACTTCTGGAACGTGATATATTGTGAGCCATTAGCCGACTTCTCATTTTGAAGATGTTTTGTGTAGAAAAGTATGTAGCTATATTCTGTCTGATCTAGAGAGTAGAATTTCCAGGGTCAGTGACTGAAAGTCGCATAAGCATAAGGAAAAGTGTTCTAATATTCAGAGTTGTCAAAAAATGGAGACTGAGCTTTCCATTAGAGTTGCTTAGACAGAAGTTGTATGAAAAATGCTGATAATTGGAAGGTCTTTCTAAGCCCAGGCTCCAGCAAGTTCATGGCTTGCACGGTGCCTTTCTTGAGGTGAGTCTGCCACATGCAGGTTTTGGAAAAAGAGTTATAGCACCTGAGAATGGGGAAGGGTCTACTTGGAGGCTCCTCCTGGGCTCAAAGAAGAGAAAAAGTAGTGTAGGCTCATGCTTGTTCTGGAAATTTATTCGACTTTACAAAAACTGTTGCCTGAAGGGCTTGGTCTTCATGAACTGTGCTCTTCTTTTCATCCTTAGGGCTTGGGGAATAAGGACAAGGTGAAGTGGGCTCCCTGGCCCTTGTATCTGAGCAAGTAACACACAAACAAGTGGCTAATTAAAGAGGCACTGATTCCAGAAGACACTCTCTCCATTGCAAGAGAGCAGTGGTACCTGGACTCCTCTTAGAAACAAGGCAGTGAATCCCTATAAAAGAACAGACTGGAATTGCTTAGAAGGGAGGGTGGGTTCCCAGCTGTGCAGCTGCTTGGTGGACCCGCTCTTGCAGAGTGGCTCTTCCACTCTACAGTGGGGGACCTTTCCTACCTTCCTCCATTGCAGGAAGTATATCTGTAGACTTCGGGGACCTGGTTTCTGTAGACAGGCTCATGCACCTTCTTGGTTCTCACCTACTTGAACACTGCAGGCAGAGTTAACTCATCTCTTGTCTTCCCTTTAAGATGGTGTCTGCTCAGACTGCAGGGTGATCTTCCCTCCCCAGTCACTGCATCCTCTTCTCCAACACCCCTTACCGCCTCCCCCGACCCCATCCTTTCAGCACAACACCAAGGACTATGCAGTTTCTGGTGTATACAATTTGGAAGGGATGTCTAGGGAAGAGCTGGTAGGTCAGAGAGCTGTTTCATGAACTGTGATTCAACCGAGGCCCACAAATGTGGACCAGGATGGCTCAGAATCCCTAAATTGGGAAACACTAACTCCCTACTTGGAGGTATGGTGGTATATGTTATAAACAGATAGCAGTGCACTTTCTTTTCACACTCTTAAAAAACTGACCAAGGAAACATGACCAGTGGCATCAGAGCTCATGGTCTGGCCCCTTATCACAAACTTTTTATAGTTTCTAGGGCACAGCAAAGCTGTTCCCCTGGTCACATCTTCAGCATTCTTGCGCCGCCTGGAACTGACTTCAGTGACTCTTATTTCACATGTAACCTTAGTCCACTTTTGTTCTTTGCTGAAGAAGCTTTGTTGCATTGATAAGCTGCTGCATCCATCACCACAGAAGCTGAAAACTTTGAGGTGTTTACACCTTGCTATCGCAGGGGTAATCTCCCTTGATTGACTTCCATATGGTAGATGGTACGCCTGGCCTGGTTTATCCTAAAAACTGGTTGGCTTTGGGAAAGGTGTCAAGTCGTTCACACTTTGGCCCCTTGCCCGGTGCTGGTCAGTCACCTATCTCAGGTCCTTCCTTGAGTTGAGGATTTGCTCAGGAACCTGCCTTCTCTTTTGTTTTTCTTTTTCCCGTGGAAGTTTGGCTGAGCACTTTATTCAGGTAGGTGACGAAGGGATTGACAGGCTAAAGTGGTGCTTCTCAAACTGGGCTGCATATCAGCATCACCTGGAACCCTCAAAAACAGATGTTTGGGTCCCACTCCCAGGGATTCTGATAAGTTTGTCTGGAGTGTGACCTGGGCATCAGGATATTTTAAGGCTCCTTAGGAGATGTGAGCAAGCAGCCATGATTCAGAAGCCACGTGCTAGAGCAGTTTTTCCCCTTTCCCTACCTGCCTCAAAGACCAAGCATAAGAGTTAAAACCACAGGGCTTCCCTGGTGGCGCAGTGGTTGAGAGTCTGCCTGCCGATGCAGGGGACACGGGTTCGTGCCCCGGTCCGGGAAGATCCCACATGCCGCGGAGCAGCTGGGCCTGTGAGCCATGGCCGCTGAGCCTGCGTGTCTGGAGCCTGTTGCTCCTCAGCGGGAGAGGCCACAACAGTGAGAGGCCCGCGTACCGCAAAAAAAAAAAAAAAAAAAAAAGAGTTAAAACCACAGCAAAAATTTAGAGAAATTAAGCAAAGTTGAGAAGGGTTAAAAAAAAAAAAAAAAAGCTCTTAAAGACATTTGATCCAACCAAAAGCACCAAGATGAGAAATACGGAAGAGATGGATCAAAGCCTGTTGAATGTTAGATTTATTTAACTATGCATTTAAGAAATGACCATAATGAAAATTTGCAGAGGAAGTTCTACATATTATAGCTAAAGAGTGATCAGTGACCCTGAAGTGTACTTCTGGGGCAGAACAATCAATAAATCACTTGTATTTTTGCTTAGGCCTCTATTCTCAAGCCTAACTGTTTGTTGGTTCAGTGCAGGCCTTTTGCTTTGATCTCTGGTTTTACCACTTACAAAGACTCATGAGCTTGGCTTCCCCGAGTGAAATTCAAATACACTTGTGAAATGTAAACAACATTCATTTATTAAGAATCCTATAATCAAGGCAAATTGGCATGCTTATATGAGCAATTAGCTTTGAGAATAGAAAGATAAATAGGTTGCTAGGTCAAGAATGAGCTGCTTGTTCTCAGTGCAAGACTCTGGTTATTCCTTTAATAGTTATAAGCAAATAGACATTCCCCTTATTCATAATCTTTAACATTTGTGGTTTGGGGTTAGAGGAACAGCGTATGTGGTTTTCTGAACAGAGAGGATAGCAGCAATTGTCTCATTTTCGTCTAGAAATATAAATCTTTCCAGGAAATGTAGGTAGTTGGTTTATGAGCAGATGAAACTTTCTAGTAATTGGGACAGGGCGAAAGAAGGCATGGATTTAGATGGGAATATTAAAGAATAATGGAGTTTTACTTTGGTGGGGAAGGTTAAGAAGATGACTTTTACAGTGGCAGAAAGATTGAAAATAATCTCATCTGCCTTCAGCGAACAATGATCTTGTGTGTGTGTGTGTGTGTGTGTGTGTGTGTGTGTGTGTGTGTGTGTGTGTGTGTGTGTGTGTGTGTATGTATAGAAGGAAGCCTTAGGATAACTAATAGTAGGAGAAGTTGGATAGAACATGATTGGACCTGCACCATGGCAACATTGCTCTGTGAGTTCAGTACCACTAAATGTCTTATTTGTGAAAGCTGGGGAACCTGCATGGAAAGGTGATGAATCATGTGAATAGCTTTGTAGGTCCCTTTGAGTTCTGGCCCTCTCAGTCCCCAGTATGGTCAGCCTTATGGTTCTTCTAAGGAAGCTTTTCCTCTTTAGTGACAATGTTGACTAATTAGGATTCTTTATCCCCAAGGATTTCTGCCTGATGAACCTAGGAAGCCAATTCAGTCCAGATGTCTTGGGACTAGGATGCTATAAACTTGGAAGTGGTGATTCCCCAGGCCTAACACAAAATCATGATTCTGTTGCCAACTAATCAGGCCATCTAGATGCAAACCTAGAGAGACCATTTAGAACTGTGTGGCCTCCTGGGTTTGTGGAACCATTCAGCCTGCCAGTGTTCAGCTGCTTCAGTGTCCTTTCACTGCAAAAGTTTTGAGTCTCGGGATAGGCATTTATTTGGATTAGAAATCTTCAGATCACCTGTGAATTTACCAGGTCGTGGTCTTCATTTAATGGAGTAATTCTTTAACATTAGACATCTATATTTTCTTTCACCAATGATTGTCAGAAGTTCCCTTAATTTTTCTATTGATAATGGAGAAATAAAAAAATTCCTCTTTTTGTTGTTCTCTGGGATGATATCTCCTAATCATCCTTAAAGTTGTTTTAATTGACAAATAATATACAAATAGAAATGGGCCCGTATCGTAAGTGTACAGCCTGATGGACTCTCACAGCCTGAACACACTGCTGTAACCAGCCCTGAGTTCAGGAATCGGAATCTCAGTCTCCCTGTTTTTCTTTAAACATGGGTTCACTTGGCTCCTTGCCTCCCCAGCTGCACTTACTTTCCAAGTGGCCCGACTTACGTGGAAGAAAATAGGCCACAGGATTGTGCCTTGTGGTCTGATTCTAAATGATTCTAACCGTGAGGTTTCCACCACTTCCTTCCAGAGATTTCCTCAGTCCGAGGAGGCCTAACCGTTAGGAAATATTGACATTACAGCAGGATACCGCTGCTTTTATTTACATCATTATTGATAACCCTAATGGTATTTTTTTTGTATTTGTAGAGTATCTCTGTTTTTCATAATAGTGAGAAGAACATATTTTGATTTGTATTCCTAGAATAAAGCATGAAGCAGGGAGAGATTTCCACAGTTGACAATGAGCATCGGCCCTTTTGCGTTTCAGTACTTGGCATTGGGCACAGGTTTTGTGTATTCCCTTTTACACCTAAGTTTCAGCCTTTAGGTTTTGTCACCTTGATGATTCTTTTGAAATATTAAAAAGTATAAGATTGGGCTTCCCTGGTGGCGCAGTGGTTGAGAGTCCGCCTGCCGATGCAGGGGACACGGGTTCGTGCCCCGGTCTGGGAAGATCCCACATGCTGCAGAGCAGCTGGGCCCGTGAGCTGTGGCCGCTGAGCCTGCGCGTCTGGAGCGTGTGCTCCGCAACGGGAGAGGCCACAACAGTGAGAGGCCCACGTACCACAAAACAACAACAACAACAACAAAAAGTTTGCCAAGCCCTTGTCTAAAAGTATATATGTACTATATGAAAAAGGATTAAGAATATGGAAAAATAAAGTTGATTTTAAAAAATAATAAAAATAAAAAGTATAAGATTGTAAATTTCATCTTCTGGTTCCATTGTCCCATCAAAGTCCTGTTACATTACTGCAGATGTCGATCCAGTTTGAGAGGCTCTTTGGCTGTGTTTGTTGTTAATGGTTTACCTTCCATTGTCTCCTCTGTAACTTCTGTACACCCCCCTACCCTCCACCCGCTTTCTCATTGAAGCCGTCCACAGTCTGGCCAGACCCATCTTCTTTTCTGTTTCCTTCCTATGCCCAGACGTGGAGATTGCTTTATCTCTGTCCACAGAGCAGGCTTGTACTTGCCCTCCACTATGCCTTTTCTCACGTGATTCTCTTACATATGATGTGCTCTCTTGGTTTCTCTGCTTATTGAACTTATATCCAGCCTTCAAGGCTCTTCTGAAATCCCACTTTTTTCTTGTGTCCTTGCAGACCCGCATCAGCTTGGGGGAGGTGGGGAAAACGACTCTTCTTTGATCTCTTTATAGTATGAATTATTTCTCTTACTCATGAGGCCCTGGATTAAATATCACCTTGTGGGAGGTGTGACTGTAAAATAAGGGGATGCTTTTATGTATCGCCTTGTAGTCACTCCTTACACTGTCAGCCATCTGTTTTGTCCCTGTTTTATTTGCCAGTTTGCACTGTGGGCTCCTGCAAGGTAAGGATCACACCTTAAAGGCCCTGGAAGCTTCTCCTTATCCAGCACAGTGCTTGGCCCAGGGACGATCTTAGTAGATAATTAATGACTTGATCAGAGAATGGTGCCCCCTGAAACAGGCCCGGGAATTGAGTAGCTGCTCCAAGAACCTATCTAACTGGCCATTCTGGGCTGACTGTGAATTGCACATAGCTTGCCTTTGTGTTGAAATGACACTTTGTCGCAGTTTGCCACTCACCTTGGTATTCCCCCTATCACTTGACTTTAGTAGGTGCCCAAGAACACTAAGCATTCAGAGATGATAAGTTGGAATCGTGCTATTGCCTGACTCCTTATGGAAAACTGGTGAATTAGGAGAAGAGGGGGAGGGCAGTAGAAGTGGCCAAAGGAAATTCGTGGTTTTTCACTGTCACTAGGCCAGATTGGTGCGTCATGATGTGCTGTCATCAAGTGAGTGAGTGGTAGCACTGTACCATGGGACTCTAGAGTAAAACATCCTTCATGACAGTCCCTTTGTTATTGGGAGTGAGGCAGGTTTCAGTGAACAGCATTCCTTATTTTGGCATTTTAGTGCTTTGCTGTTTGCAAAGTGCTTGCAAATGATCTTTTGTGATTCTAAGAGTTCTTAATAAATGAGGCAAATAGGGTCTGAAGGTATGTGGCTTGAAGTTACAGAAGAAGGTGGTGAGGTTGGTGAGCACATCCTAGGTCCTCGGTCACTAAAACTCCAGGGACATTCCAATGTCAAATAAGACGCTGTTTATGTTTTCTGTGCTTTATAAGCATTATCTTTGCTCTTGGCCACCCTCGGAGGAAGATACTATCTTCCTTTTCCAAATGAGGCGGTGGGGCTCAGAGGGGTAAGGTAGCTGCTCCCAAAGTATGGAGGCAGGATTTGAATCCTGGCCTGTCCGATGAGAGAACTCACTTGTTTCTACTGCACTGTGTATACTTTCAAGTTATAAGATGTCATTAAATGTTGGCTTTTTGTTCTTTGTTCTTCATGTACCCTCTAGACTAAATTCATTCACACAATGACTGTCCATTGTGAGTATTGCATCAGTATAGTGATAGATGTACCAAACTCTGAGGGTTCAGAGAGAAAGTGTCATTTGTGTATTTTGAGTGTTCAGAAACAGCTTCCTTGGAATAGGAAGTAGAGCGATGCCAGCTTGGTCCCAGTCACTGCTAGACTGCACATTTTATTCTATATTGTACAGTTTTACTCACATGTCACTGCTTAACAAGGGCTTATACTTTAATCAAACAGTCCAGAAATGTTTATCTAGCAGTTACTATGTGCCAGGCAGTGTCATGGGCACTGGAGGATGTGGTGCTGCATGAGGCCCACCAGTCACCTGCCCTCGAGGAGCTTACATTCCAGCGGTGGGAGGGAGTCGGGTTGGGGGGGGGAGGCGGAGCCAGACATGAAATGGACCTGGATTTCCAACGCTGGCAAGTGCTGTGAGGAGAATAAAATAGGACAGTGTGAGGTGATGGCTCTCATTTAAGATCTGAGTGATGGTGAGCAGGCAGGTAAGAGCCCTCAAGCAGGAGTAACCAGGGCTTGATTTGTTTCTCCCCTGCTGGGCCAGGATGGGATTCCTTGGTCCCCCGAGCAACTGAAGGGAACAGCAAGGGGGATGTCCTCAGCCCCGAAGGCTTCAGCCTTCACCTCTGGGGAAGGCTGGAGGAGGCTGGGACCAGGGGTGCAGGAGTCTGTTTCCTTTGTCATAGCAGAGCTGTTTCTTGTAAGTGACTCTGTGTAGTCACATGTCTGCCACTTGTTGAATTCAAAAGATTTTTAGCAAATTGCAGTCTTGTCGCTGTTCTGGACCCATGAGACATCCAGTTGGGGAATGGAGTATTTGATTAGTGTAGCAGTGCCCTTCTAAGTAAAGGCTCTCTGAAGGCATCCAGTACTTGGAATGCCCTTTTTATCTACTTGAAGCCATTGGTTGAAAAGACACTTTGTTATAACTGCTACTAGCTTGTTGCTCAGATCGTTCCCCTTTTTCTTTCTTTCCTTAATTTTTTTTTTTTAATTTTAAGGGGCATATGGGAATTTTATATAGAGGTTTGAATCCGAGGTTAAGGATAAGATAAAAGTTGGTTTAGATAAAATTATCCCTGAAGTCCCTTAAGTTGCTCACAAAGGTGCAGTATGCACAATTCTGGATGAACAACCCTGGAAAGTAAGTCTTAGGTGTGTTAAAGTTTAAAAACCTCTGAGCTTGACTAAAGGAGCAGCCACAGAAGAAAAGTCTCTGTGCAGATGTCAGGATATCCCGACCATTTGGTTCTCAAACCTCCAGCAGTGACCGGAAAATGGGTGGGAACACTACCTTCTTCTTGCCTTAGATTTACTCCATTCAGTATCACATTAAGCCTTTTAATACATATCAGTGAATTTGTTTCTTGCGAGGATTTAAAGGCAGGCCTCAAGTTAAATATGGGTTGGATGCACGGACAGCAGTAGTAACAGTAGAGGTCACTTATTGTGCATTTCTTTAATCATTTCCGTAAACACGAAAAGGTGACTCAGGACACCTGAAAGGTGGGGATCGTCCCTGTTTCATCTAGGAGAAACTCAGGATTCCAGAAGTGTAAAGGAGCTTGCCTCAGGACACACATTTCTAGGAGGTACTGGAGCTGAAAATCAAACTTTGCTGACTCTAAAGCTATGCTCCTAACATACTGTTTTGACTCTTAGCTAGGAAAATACAATACAAATATGATACGTATAAACATAGTGGTTCAGAGTAAATTGAAAGCCCTGTGAGGATAAGTTCAGTAACTTTTCAGGCTCTTTTAATTTTGTTCGTATATACCCAGAACCAACAGTAACTATATGTCCTTCCAAAAAAAAAAAAAAAAAAATTGAAGATAAAATAAGAACTGGATGAATAAGCCACTGTCCACTGTTGAAATAGTAGAGGCCAACCAAGTAAGCTTGTGATCAAATTGGCTTTTTCTAATAACAGTTGTCCTCTGAAGGCTTTCTGAAGGCTCTCTTTCAGACAACTGTCTCTGAACCTTTGTTTTTTTTTTAAAAAATGTCCCTAGTAAAATGGCTGTGTTGTTACAGCTTGAAGGCTGTGGAATAAGCCTTTTGATCAGCCCTCAGTGATAACCCACAGACTTGGACTTCCTTGTGAGGGAACAACCCTTATTATCTTGTATTGGTAGGCTTTATGTTGGGGGGTTGCTTATTTTTAATAAACGAAGCCCATGCAATCCCATTCATTCGTTCAACAAATGTTTTGTTTGGGTGTGTGCTCTAAGCCAGGCACTGTTAAGATGCTGGGACACAAAGGTGCATGAAGCATCATCTCTGCCTTTGAGGATTAACTGCCGAATGGGAGAGATAGGCAAGAAAATGAAAATAATAGCCTTTTTAAAAAGCATTTATCATATACGTATGTGCTGTGTATATAATGGGCTATAGAAGGGTATGTTAAGGTTAGTCTTGTAACATTTCAGGTAAGCTGATAAATCTTGACAAGTTAATTAATATGGCCAAAAGTCGTAATTCATAAAGTACAGACAAAATGAATTCTGTGCCTGAATGCTTAAAGATTCAGGTGTGTGTAAGCGTGCCAACCACTTGGAAGAATCTGGTAAAAAGTCCTAATTCCCAGGGACAACCTTTAAGGCGGTAGAGGATTCTACTCTGAAGAGCAATAGACTAGGAGTCTTCCTCCTCTCGGTTGCAAGTATTGGAAACCAAGGAAATGTCCATTACACTCGCTTTGCTAGAAAGTTGGCAGCCTTCTCTATAAAGCTTATCATAGGGAGGGATGGCATTGGACCATCAGGACCCAGAATCGGGCATTTAACTGAACTGTTAAAAAAAGGCTTAGTTTAAAAAACGCTTGTTTCTGAGCATAGGCTTTGGGATGAGACCTGAGTTGGAATCAGGATTTTGCTGCTTATTAGTTGGGTGACCTTTCTAAGCCTGGGTAGACACGCATGTTGTATGAGCTCCAGACCTACCTCTTTGGATTGTTGTGAATATTAAGTGACATTGCTTAGTCCGGTAAAGTTGTGGCACTCAGGGACACACTTCCCAAAAAGTGGTGGCTCTGATTACTTTGTACCCTTTTAATCTTCCTTTATTAAAGCCCTGACTTGAGGGGCTAGGCTGTGGACTCTAACAGGGCTCCTGTGAATCTCACAGATAACTTTAGTGAAATCGTTATCAGCCACAAATGTGAAGAGCACCTGGAATTGAACTGATGATGGCTTACGTTGGCTTTTCCACCTTAGATTGCACTTACTGACCTTCTTTCACAAATGAATGTTTCCAAAGGTCTGGTCCATTGGTGTGCAGCCTCTACTTGGGTGTTTTATCCTGACTCCTGTATGTTTTGTCCTATCTAGGGAAAAAAAGCCTGTTGTTTCAGGGCATTGGATTGTTCCATTTCAGAGCCAGTGGAGGTGTTAGCATCTTCATAATTGGAGCAGAGGACCAACATGCAGTGTACTACAGTGTGACCACTAGGCAGCTAGTTCAGATGAGAAAATATGTTCAAGATCATGACCTTCTGGGCCTTGAAGAAACTGCAGTTGATGTTTTGAAGGCTCCAGCTTCAGTCTGGGATGGATGGAGTCATTCGGACTTTATTCTGATTCCAGTAGTGGCAAAAAAAAGGATTTGTGTAACTTGTGTAGATGGCCTTCTGTTTGAGATAAGAGCATCGTCCAATAAAAGTTGTGTCCTTGTTTCAAATCGAGAATACAGTGCCACCTGACTCCATCTAGGAAACAAAGTTGTAAGTCATTACGCGTTGTATTACCCCAGTAACCCCTTGCTGTATTTTTTCTCTAGAAGGTTCCTTATTATCTATTTGATTATCTATTATCTACACAGTAGATCTTGCTGAATCAGACAGAGCTTATGAAACTGAGGCCAGTCCCAAACCAGATCAATATACTACCACCATCCTGGAATGAGAGCCTAGAATTTTCTGAAGATGCTTTTACACATTTTTCTTTCTTCCTCGCTTTCCAGTGAGGAAAATTGCTCTTTTTCTCTCAGCTGATAAATGTCACTTTTGCCCTAAATTTTATAGTGGTATTCTACTTTTTAAAGTTACTGAGATAAAAGAATATTTGATAGAACTGTCAGACTAGTATGATAACATTGTCTGTGTTCCCAGACCCTTGAGGGTTCTTAAGTCTCGTGGGCTGAAGCTATGTGCGTATTTTTCTTGGTGGCCTATTTCCATATCAAATAGGCTTAAGTTTTGGATTTTAGTAATGAAAGTATGAACCCAATCTGTCAGGCTTCTTATGCCATTTATTGTAGCCCTTAGTCAGCTTAGGATTGCATGAAAAGAAGTAATAAGCCAACTTTAAGAAGGTCCAGATGAAAAGGATTATAACATGGTACAAAAATATTAGCATGCCCGGCCTAGCCATGTGACTCATTCCTTTTCGAGTATCCACTTTGACAGCTTTTTTGAATTACGCATCAGTCACCATGTTGGTATTTTTGGCAGAGTTGCTAGACTTTAGCCTAAGGTTCGTAATGGTAACTGCCAAAAGTGAACAAAGAGGAAAATTATAAATGAAACATAATAGCATCACAAACATTTATTTTTTTCTTGAGCAGAAGCAAAATTGGGAGTTAGATGATGTCTTGTCCGTCACTCCCCAAGAAAACCACTGCTTTATCCCAATGAAAATAAGACTGATGGGTCATCCCCAGTCTTTGGCTATTGCAACGGTGCTTCTTATGATAGTTTCCATTCAAGAGTTTTCCTTCCCAAGTCCTCTCCTCTACGCTAGGAATCATTCTTTTAGGGCTTAAGGTTTTTCTCCTGAGGTCCTGGTGACTAAGCTTGCTTTGGGATTGTTCCACCCTGGACTGCATGTCGTCCTTCTGGGAAGAAACTCCGTGCACTTCAAAGGAGCAGCAGATACACAGGGTGTATCCAGAAATAAAACTCTGACCCTTTGTCTCTCTCCTTTTCATCTCTGTCTCTTACAGGCATCCTTTCCTTCTGTGCAAACAGACCCTTGTAATCGTTGTCGTCTATCCTGCTGTTAAGTGGTTTGCATCACTGCTCCAAATATGTGCTGCAGTTTCATGCAGAAATCTACTTCCACGCAGTTTAATGCTGTGCAGTGCATGTGTACTTTGCAGCATGTGTACTTCACTATGAGAACTAGTCCAAATGGTATGTTCTTAATGAAATAGTCCCAACATTACTGAATAGTAGGATGAAATACCCAAAGACCTAAAGAAATACAGTCCAAGCTTCTCTCTCCTCATCTCCTTCCTTCCCTCTTCAGAGGAAACATACCGTGAATTGGCATGTGTCCTTCCTATGCACATTTGGCAAAAATAAATTCCAGTTGTTTGAATTTATAGAAATGGTATCATAACCCATGTGTCCTTTTGAATCTTTATGCATTTGGTTGGAGAAGTATTCATGTTGATGCATGTAGCTCTAGGTCAATTAACTTTTGAGTCATATTCATTGAATGAATGTACCATAAATTATTTACTGTTGGTCCTCCTTATTCGGGGATTCTAGATTTAAAAGTTTGCCTATTTGATAAACATTTATAATCCCAAAGTCAGCACTGTGGCACTTTTGTGGTCATTCATGGATCACAGGGTGGTGAAAAATTTGAGTCACCCGATGAGCAATTTCCCTGCTGAGGTTGAACAGTTGACGTTCTGCTTCTTGTTTTTGCTGTCTGTCTGCAAGTGTCCTTTCGAGTTCTGTTTAGTGCCACGTTTTTCACATTTTTGTGTGTTTTGTTGGTGATTTTGCTGTGTAAAATGTCCTCCAACCGGAGTGCTGGTGTTCCTGGTCTAGTGTTCCTGAGCATAAGCAGACTGAAGTGTGCTTATGGAGAAAGTATGCTTGTTGGATAAGCTCTGTTCAGTCATGACTTAGAGAGCTGTTGGGTTGAGTTCAATGGTAATGAATCAACAATATATATTACGGTAACTTTAAACAGAAACGCATGTAACAGTTTTATGTATTGATGTGACCAGAGGCTCACAGAAACCTAACCAGTGGTAGGACAGAAACCTAACCCCCTGTAGGATGTACAGGGGACCATCTTGGCTTCAGTACCGAATTTCCAATTCATCTTTGATTTTGGTGGGAGGAATTCTTAATATCCTGCTATTTTTAATCACCATTTCCAAAGTCATTGAATAGTTTTGGAAGAAGGGGAAAACTTGTGGAGTCTGTTTGACCTTGTTTATTTGCTCAAGTGAGGATTTCACTCCTTCTACAAGAGTTGCAATGATAATTTTTACCACTGTTTGAGGGCTTTCTATGGGCCAAGCCCTCTGTGAGTGCTCCATGTGTATTTCTGAGAATAATCCTGTGGTATTTTAATAATTTACCTAATAAATGGTTGAGCATGATTTGAACTAGGCACTCTTGTCTCCACAGCACACATTCAGCTATTCTGCTATGTACGCTCTTGGTGAAGATGGAGGGTTAGGAGTGAGGATGGAGTGGGCCTGGAGTAGATATCACTTAGGAAGGTGCCATCCCTCAATAACAAGCTGCAGGCGGTGAACCCAAAGGACTGCTTATTGAAAAGGAATGCCACTATTTGTGTTAATTTCTCATTATCAGTAAGGAGAAGCTGCAACTAACGCATAATGAAGGGGGTTCTATAAGCCACCAATAGCATCACCATTCTTCAGAGAGATCTCACTTGTTCCTAGGAAGGCGAATGAACTGAATGACATTCAGTTCACAGTAAGGTGAATGAGAACAATTGATGTCATTTCTTAGAATCAGTGACTTTTTTCTTATTAATAAAGCATCTATACATTATCTTCTGGAAGTAAATGTTCATGGCCGACTCTGAAAGAGTTAAGTTTATTCTTTGAATCATTGTCTTTCTAACTTTTGACTGCAACTGAAGCTACAATACATTTTACATTCATGACCTAATATGTACAAGTTCTATAAATCCAAATAAAAAAACAGTTCCATAAAAGAATACTTATCTTTACTAAATAGATTGTACTCCAGTTTTTATACCACTCTATTCTTTTGAAACATGGTTGTTTTAGATGGAAAAGATCTGTTATGTGATAATTAAATTCCAGAAATCGTTTGTAATACAATACTGAAGCAACCTGGTCAGGTATCATTTAACCTCCTTACCTCATTAAAGCCCACACCGAAGAAATTGTTTGCTCTTCAGATTTGATCTTTAGTCTCTTCCTTAGGTCCTTGATGAGTTGCCAATATCTATTCCTTGTGGTTATGCTGAGATTGGAAACATTTGCTTTATAAAAGTTTTGACTGCATAATAAACAGTGGAGAAGAATTAAGACTCAAGAGGGTATTGAGAAGAGCCCTTAATTTTAGCAGGTATGTTAATATCTTTGGATCTATAGCCTCAATTTTTTCCCCTAGAAATACATGTCTCTGGAAAATACTATACTTACAAAGTAAAAGAAACAGTTTTTATTCTGATAACTTCTGATATATGTGTCCTAGTTTTGCATATGTGATGGGAATCTGGATAATGATAACACAGTTGTGCACATTTTTGTTTGAAATTTAGCTTGATATCTTCAACTTAAAATTAAGTCAGTGAAATGCTTCCCCTAAAATAAAAATGAAAAACCAAAATCACATGCCAGCCTTTTGGGGTGTCTGTGCTGAATTGTTTGTAGGTGATTTCTGGAGCTATATTTTTTGCTTTCTTTCAAGTATGCTTTTAAAGTTTCTGATAACTTTATAGATAATTGTCCTCATTTATTACGTCTGTTTTGCTATTCACATCTGCTCCTCTTGACTTCAGTAGGAAAATATATCATAATGGAAGGTGCTTTGATATTTTGTTTCTCTATGCCTAAATTTTACATTTGTAGATCTCACAAGGTAGCATCATTCTCAAAAAATCATTACCTTTCCTGGGTTTCTGTTTCACAGTTTAACTATGGGGGCTGGAGACTTAAACCCAGGGATTTTAATCCCAGCTATGCCAGCCACATCCCTAACATCTCCTGTATTTAATTTAACTTCATCATCTGCAAGCAGAAATATATACTGCTCTTAGCATCTCAGAGCATTGATGTGGGATAAATTTTGCAAAGAGCTCGGGTAGAAGGAAATTCTTTTATATGCAATCAAGTGGAGAGAGGAATTACATTCAAAGTCTTGTTACTGTAACATCATCAAATAGAACATAACAGTTTACATTCAATGTGAATGCTAAACACGTTTAAAAGTAATTTTTTTTCTACTAATGCAAATAATACATTCTCATGTGGAAGATTAGGAAATGCAGTTTATAAACCAATATAAACATTTCTAATTCCATTGCCCAGAGATAAGCACTATTAACTACTTTGGTGTGTATTGTTCCAGTATGGTTTGTTTTCTTGTGTGCATCCACAACGTGAACATCTTTTCTTTACTTAGAATTTCTGTGTGCTTGCAAACTGTTCCAGTGATAGGCATTTCACAGTTTATTTAACTAGTTGCTTATTGTTTGAGTCTCAGGATGGTCTGTCTCTGTCTCTCTTAAATTCCACTCATTGTATGGTATGTGATGAATATCCATGTAGCTGAGTCTTGGCATACATTCTAAATCATTTCCTTAGGATGATGTTGAATACAGTTTAAAGAGGCAGTTCAGAGGGTTAAAAATAAAAAGGGCATTAGGAGAATTAGATTTGACTTTCAACTTTGCCACTAATTGTTGCTGTAACCTTTAAATCGCTTTCTTTCCTGGGCTTCATTTTCTTTCTCAGTAGCAGGTATAATGAGCTAACTCCAGAAGGGAATTTTAATTCTGACTGCAGTCATTTGGGATATTTTACAGCGAAGGAAACTAGGACTAAAATGGACTCCAGTGTCTCTGCTTCTAATGAATTGTTTGGTGGTTTACTCTTTTTTTTTTTTTTTTTAAGTGATATAGGAGGTACTGAGCAGCCTGTGGTGCTTTGAGTCATAATCTTCAATAATTGATTATGATTAATTGTGTCTGAAGCTAAGCCTGTTCTGACTTCAGGAAACCCCTTCATTGACAAAATTTCACTTACTAAGTTATTGCTTAGTTTAACATTGATTTCAAAGTTACAGTCTCATCTGCTGATGAATGGAGATATAAAATGTGGGATATCCGTACAGTGGAATATTATTTGGCTGTAAAAAATTGATGTATTGATCATGCTGCAACATGGATGAAGCAAGGAAACACTATGCAGAGTACAAGAAACCAGCCATAAAGGACCACCTATCATAGAATTCCATTTGTAGGAAATGCCTGTAATAGGCAAGTCTATAGAGTCAGAAAGTGGATTAGTGGTTGCTTAGGGCTGGGCGAGGCAGTGGCCTGGGAGGGAGGTGTTATGTTGGGCCATAGCTACAGGGGACAAGTTTTCTTGTGGAGGTGATAACAGTGTTCTAAAATTGATTGTGGTGATGGTTGCACAACTCTTGAATATATTAAAACTGTTGAATTGTATAGTTTAAATGAATGAATTGTGTGGTATGTGACTGATGTCAGTAAAGCTGTTACCAAGAAAAACCCCCCCACACAAAAAGTCAGATTCTAAAAACCTTTTGTTTCAAATTTCTAGATGTTTGAATTATAGCTACATGGAAGTTGATATTAATGTTCTTATGGGTTATTTCCTTTCCTGAGAGTCTGTTTGAATCTCAGTGTGGGAGGAAGACTGAATTATAAAGCTCTGCTGTTCCCGTTTGGAGTTTCTTCTGGGGGGTTTTTACTGAGATACTTACTAATCCCAGCAGTTTCTCAACTGTCACCTTTATTTCTCAGGGTTTCTGAAGTGCCTGTAGGAAATACTCACTCTGGATGCTTCTGAAAAGTCAATATTTTGATAGTTTCAGTGGTGGGCTGAGTTTTATATTTGATATCTGATACCTGATAGACAATACTGTTGGTTAATTTTGCCATAGCAGACCCCAAATAGCTCGGAGTTAATTCTTGATCTTTGTTGTTCTTAATGCTGTTTCATTGGAATTCACAGCCTTGGGTTTTCTAGGTTATTTGCCTGAGGGTAATAATGAGTTGCTCATGAGGTAGTTGCCTGAAGAGCCTCAGATACTGCTCCTCTACTTGGGTACTTTTTCCTTTTAGGTGTATTAATCATGGAAAAGTGAGTTTAGCCAGGGAAGGCAGAATTAGGGGGTAAAAATAGGCTTCCTTGGAAATTTAGACCATGTTTGGTCATTTTCAGTGAAAATTTCACATCCTTTAGTAGTCTTTACCACATCCATAAACATTAAGGTTAAAATTCAGTCAGCAACTTTGTTTTTCCTTACAAAGGTTTACAGGATATGCATGGAGTTACTAAACAGAAGATTTACCTAAGAGGTGAATGAAAGAAAGTGTTGACAGTTTTGTCCTAAGCCTCTCTTGTTCTGCCATTGCACATTCTCATGATAGCGGCCAGAGAGCCAGGCTTTTAAACCAAAATATTAAACATAAATTATATCTTGAGACAATCTAATACAACAAGAACAAATTTGGCAGAATTTCTGAAGCAATTCCATGATGAGTATTTCCAATAAATTAGTCTATTTAGATATATTTTGGGTACTTTTCCTGGCAAAATGGTCAATTGTGCAACTAGAGAAGACTAACTCAGATCTTGGAATTAGCCTGTGACTTTGATCTTATATAAATGCGTTTCTTCATTGATGTTTTTGTTTAGTATCTGAAATAAATCCAGCTTTATTCAAGAAAGTTTTTAGCTGGACTGTTTTCTGTGTTGTTACTGAGTTCCAAGTTGCCTCGTGTTGAGTGACATTTGTGAACAACAGGTTCTTGGGAGATTGAGAGGTCTTTTCCTCCCATTTAGACCATCCCTCCTGCAAACCCTAAATATTTTATTTAAGCTGTAAGGATTCAGAAAATTGAGATATAAAATGAAGTACAAGTATTTTTGAAGACTTGTCAGTCCACATAGCCGTATTGCACACCTACTGTGTGCCCAGCACATAACATGTGATTTATTCATCAGTGAGGATTTATTGGGTGGCCATGGTGTGCTGGGCATTATACTGGAGTATACAGAGATGAAAAGACAATGTACTTATATATTCTAACTACTGTAATAAAAATGGGTATTAGATGGCAGTCCGGAGGCGGTGTATGGTCTTTGGGGGCAGAGATCGACAAGGAAGTAGCAAAGAAACTGAAGAAAAGTTAACTCCTGAGTTGGAGAGTGAATGATGAGTTGGATGGCTTGAGGTTAGGGACAGGTGGGGAGCAGTTATGGAGGCAGGCACTCTAGGGAAAGGCACAGAGGTGTGGTGGGTTTTGAGGGACGGCATGTAGTTAATATGGCTAGAACATAGGGTGCCTGTAGAGATGACAAGAGAAGTTGTGATACAAGTTATGTTTTATAGTGTTATCTGTGAGCAATCTTAGGATGGCTCAAAGTGGACAAAGTCAGAAAGCCCAGTCACAAGTCTGTGCCATAATCTGGCAGTGAATGAGTGTGGAGATAGACCAGACAGGCGACTGTAAGAGTGAAGAAGGGGAGGCCTGAGAAGAAGGGACTTGGATTCAAATTGGTTCTTACTTAGGTCAGGGACTCCTTTGACATTCTTAGGAAAGCTGTGAATCCTTAGCCCAAGAGAAGTCCATAGATATATCTACAAGTAAAGATTAACATGCAGTTCCAGAAACCTAGTCACAGAGTGTTGGTGGTTTGTGGATTCCAGGTTCAGAACCCTTGATCGGTAGATGGTAGAGAGAAAAGAATAACTCCATGTTTCCTTGAGCCTGGGAATTTGGAAGATTATTAGTACAGCCAACGGTCTGGGCCCATTGGGTAGAGTATCTTGTGTCACAGAGGGCAAGGATGTATTGAGATTTCCCCTTTAGAGTTAGAACAGTGCATTTGCCTCTGTTAAAGTGTTTGTTGAGCGTATACTTTGTGATAGAGACTGCCTCCTACTGGATTAAGCGTAATAGCACATACCTGACTAGATGCAGGGTCTAGACACACAGACTAAGTATGGCTACTAGTAGAGCTGCAGCTTCAAGGATAGTGCGCCCTGGTTTAAAATGCTCTAAGCAATGGTTTTATTTTGCTTGTTTAGTATAGGAGGCTGACTCCTAATCTGTATTGTCAGTTTTGACTTCAGGCATTTAGTAGGCATGTGTGTTCTTAATCTTTGATGAAAATGTGGTTCATTGCTGGAGACTAGTTGAAATGAGTCTGGCAAAAATGTGGATTATCACATCTAAGCAGGTCCTATTTCTACACACTTAATGCCTTTCCACTCAGATGTGCCATATTTTAGTTGACAAAGTTCTTAAGCAACGATTTCAGCATCTGAGGAGTCACTGGAGTATTTCTTGGATCCCCAAGAGCATTAAGAATTTGTAAGACGGGTTGGAAAGGGATTGTGAAATCAGTCTGTCTTCCAGGTGTGTGAGATCATCTCATCTTGCTTCCAGACTTGACCAGGTTAAAGCCACACCTCAGGGCTCCGGGAAGCTGACTATGCACCTGGTTCAAAGAGATTTTGTATTCTGGTTATTCAGCAGCTACTTTGCAATGTTCATTGTGATTTTCATCTTAAAGCTCATGGTTGAGGGACCTTTACAGGATCTGTTCCCTTTGGTCTACTTTCCTGATTCATCCCAATGACTGTAGCCTAAGTGGTCCTGTGGTGACCCTGTTCAACTGAATTGACAGCCAGAATGAACTGTCACATCACTCTGGTCTTGCTGCTTGCTTCTCAGAGTGTGGTGCCAGGATTAGGAGCATCGGCGTCACCTGGGAACTTGTTAGAACTCCATGCAGATTCTCAGCCCCAGCTCCAGTCTACATTTTAACAAGATCCCACAAGTGATTCATATGCACATTTAAGTTTGAGGCTTCCTGGACTAGTTTACCTACTGTACAGGAACCTGGGCTCTTAGAGCCCTTTTGCTGAAGTTCAAGGCTTCTTCCATTTATTTTCTACTCAGAAGTGATGGGGAACATCTAGTTGCCATTTTTCATATTTAAATTTTTGTGGAATTAAAGATGATTTAGGGGCTTCCCTGGTGGCCCAGTGGTTGAGAGTCCGCCTGCCGATCCAGGGGACACGGGTTCGTGTCCCGGTGCGGGAAGATCCCACATGCCGCGGAGCAGCTGGGCCCGTGAGCCATGGCCGCAGAGCCTGCGCGTCCAGAGCCTGTGCTCC
This sequence comes from Globicephala melas, assembly GCF_963455315.2. Lineage (NCBI taxonomy): Eukaryota > Metazoa > Chordata > Mammalia > Artiodactyla > Delphinidae > Globicephala > Globicephala melas. The sequence goes on along the minus strand of NC_083320.1, from coordinate 77,775,727 downwards.
GCAACGGGAGAGGCCACAACAGTGAGAGGCCCGCGTACTGCAAAAAAAAAAAAAAAAAAAAAAAAGATTTAGATGCCTTTTAGCCTTCTCTTAAGCTTTAATAACTGAAGCTTGTATAATCTCTTTCCTCATAGAGAAGATTGTCTTTTAGCCTTTCATCCTGTAATGCTTCTGGTCACTGTTTCCTAGATGATTAAAAACTTTTTTTTCTGAAATAGGGAAAATACTCTTATCAGGGTCTGGTTGCTACTAAGTGAGCAAAGTAACTCCTAATCCATGATTTTGTGTTCCTGCTGTTAAGATCTAGGGACATTTGCTATATTTTTGGTTTCATTTTGAAAGGTTATTTTTAAAGCAGTAATAAGTAGCAACTAATTCTTCCTTGAGAGAACTTCAAACCCCAAAAGTACTGGCTTCTCTTGTTTCTTAAGAATGGAACAAATTGACACGTGGTCTTTGGACTACCTTTGGATTGGTTCTTTAGGCTTATTTTAAAAGAAAGAAAGGAAATAAGAAATTAATAAAATTAATAAAGGGAGGCAAGAAGTGAGGGAAAGAAACTAAATTGATAATCCAAAGCAGAACTATTGAAAGTCAGTCACATGGGAAGTGAGAAGTTTGCTGTTGGTGATGGTTTTATAAATTTTTTGTTTTTGGGAGTCAAAGGAGAATTCCTTGAAGAATTAGCATTTTCTCTTGATTTTTGAATATTGTAGCTTTATCCACCTCCTGTTTATATAAAAAGTTCAATTTTGGTGAAGAAAAATGTCTTAAAATTGTGTCTGCGGTGGTCTTTTTTTTTTCCTTTTGCTTCAGAGATATCTAAATCTTTTCCTTTTGTATGTTTTTAGTCTGGGCATCTTTTTTTTTTTTTTTTTTTTTTTTAAAATAGTCTGGGCATCTTTGAATTTAGTTGTAGCTCTAAATGAGATGCTCCTTAGTTTTCCGAAATAAAGTATCCAGTTGAGAAGGGGACCATATTCTAGGCAAGTATCTTAAGTCTATCTTACTCAAGTTCAGATTACTACTTACAAAAGCCATATGCCTGATTGGCAAATAAGACATGGAGGTGCTTGCCATGCAGTTAAATTACGGTCTCCTCACCTTGTGTGGCTTTCATTGTACAGTGATGTCTACTTGCTTTTGTTATGCCTTTGATATTTCATTTTATTGAGTTTGTTTGCATCCCTGTTAATCCTCAAAATTTGTAGGTTTAGGAAGGCTGATAGGTGAAGAAGGTAGAAGTTCGTTTGTGTAAACACTGAATGCTGATTGTCTAAGCCACTGAGACATGTAATTTACCTTCCATTACTGGACATGTACATAGTTAACATGAAAGCATTTCTCTTTCCCTAGGCAAGCACGTGGTGTCAGAGTTAGTGTGAAAGAATGCAAGGATGTGGAACCTCAAGTTTCTTAATGCTTCTGTGGTCCTTTGAACATTGCCATTGCCCCCCCCCCTTTTTTTTTAAGATGGGAGAAGAAGCTTATTTTCTAGGGACACTGTAAAAATCAATAATAAAAACATGATGGTAGGGCATTTACAACAAATGCTGGACTGTTGGTTATATGCATCTCTTTGGGTCCTTTTGATTTTTGGTAGTTTTGTTCATTTCTTCTTTTCTCCATATTATGAGTAAGGAGTAGAGTATGAAACCTTAGGAGAAGAAGGGTGGATGGAGAAGCATTAGAAGTTCAGTACAGGCATTTAATTTGATTTAGTTAAGTTAGGTGACTAAAGATGTTTTGTCAATATATAGTTATGGCCTTAACATGCCTTCAGACGATATGAGCTTTTATTAGCATTAGGATGGACTGTATTGATTGAAGTGGATTTTCAGAAATAACGTCCAGCATCTATTGATACCGTAAAGAGGATGGCTAGTAAATGATAGGACCTGTGTTGGTCACCTAGGAATGATGCGTCCTGTGCAGAGAAGAGCTGATCAAGAAGTAACACAGGTCACTTTGAACGATTGGAAAGGACAAAATGAAAAATCATTTAAAAACACAAGATGCTGTCCTTCATTTCCTGAGGGTTGAGTTGAAAAGTACATTAGGATTCTTGCTGTGTGACAAATTAGGCAAAGCCTAAAGGCTTAAAACAATAGTAAACATGGTTAATCTAAGTTTCTGTGGGTCAGGAATTTGGGTGGTTCTGCCTCAGGGCCTCCTATGAGGTGGTCATCCTATGAAGGGGCTACCAGCATATGAAGGCTTGGTTGGGGCTGGGGGATTTGCTTGAAAGGTGTCTCATTGACATGGTTGGTAAGTTGCTGCTGGCTGTTGCCAGGAGGCATCAGTGCTTCTCAGTGGAGAAGCACTTCCGTTGACTGCTCGCCATTGGGGACAACATGGCAGTTGATTTCCTCAGAGCAAGTAAGCAGTCTGAGAGACTTGGAAACTGCAATATTTTTGATTCCCTAGCCTTGAAATTCCTACACTACCACTTCTGTGGTATCCCGTTGGTAACACAAGTCAGCCCTATTCATTGTGGGTGGTAACTGTACCAAGAGGCTGGGATCATAGGGACTGTCTTGGAGCCTGACTTCCACAGGACGTTTGATTTTTTTTTTTTTTTTTTTTAAATCTTAGGTGCCATTTTCCTTCTAATGGTGAGTCAACAACACTAACTTACCGCTTCTCTAAGCTCACACATGGAGTAGAGTATTTGGGAGACGAGTTCTCAGTTCAGTGGGGGGAAATCATACACCTCAGGGTAAGGATCTTCCTGTGGCTAATGAAAGTATTTCAGGTAATACAAAGGCATGTACTTATTATTAGCACACGTGACTCGCCTATTAAATTTTTGAGCCTTAAGGTGACTGTAGGGATGAAATGTAGTTAGAGGTCCACCAATGGAGAGTCTAATTTAGTATTTGAGGCAGATTTATGGTTTATAATGTCTTCATTACATGGGAGATTTTTGTGGAAATTTAGTTAGTTGCCTGCCCTCAGATAGCTGAAATAAATTCTTACAGCTACCCATTGTGAATTGATAGTTATTCTCTTTGTAGTTAGTTGGAGCTTTTGGTTTATTTTTAGATTTCTAGTTTGGCATAGCGTCCTATGGGAGAAAGTTTATTACCACATCTGACAAAGGACCTGTGTTGGTAATGAGTCTCATCTCACCGATTTATTTTTGGGGTGCCTTCTACATGTTAGTGACGTTTTCATTGAATTGTGCTCACTCAGTTGATAAAGATCTTGAATTCATCCATTGTGCTCTAACCTTGGCAAGGTTTTTATGGCTGACCTTGCACTTTTGAGAACTTCTTTCCAGTTTCCTCTGGGCAGCCTGAACTGTGGCCATTTAAAACCAATTAAATGCAAGGGCTGTTCCTCTCAATGGATTGTGATTAATTACAGCCCATATTCCAGTCATCTGAGACGGAGCTGCTTCCTCTAGTTTCATTGAAGACTGTTTAGCTCCCTTTTCGGTGGTTGTTGGCTGATAAAATCTGAGAAAGAGGCAAATGCTCGTTTGAGGATAGGAGGGGTATTTTGAACTCGAGGAGAGGTGTCTGGGGATTGGAAGACGTGAGCTCTGTTCTTACCTTACTGCGAGTGTCTTTGGGCTGGGTTGGGCGTATACGGGAACATGGTAAGGTCAAATAGCCCTGAACCTGAGTCAGGGGTCAGGGTTCTAGTTCCAGCCTTGACACTAACTGATTGTGTGGGTTGGAATGAATCATTTCATCTCTCTCTGCATAACTGTTCTGATCCATAAAATAAAGAGTTTAAACTAAGTTATCTTTATCACCCCTCTGCTGCTAAAATTCTGTTAAAAATGGGCTCCTCTCCTCATGGGTGATATGAAATGTTACAAGACTAATCAAGTTTAATTCTTCAACTTGAGGTTTTGAGAATCAGTCTTTTAAAAGAAGTTCTTTGGGCATTTAATGGTGATGGGAGAAATCTGGTCCCTCATGATAGGTATAATTAATGCAAGATTTTCTCCATGAACAGTTTAGGAGAGTTTGGCTATGTGCCAAAATGTGGATGGAAGGGTAGAATTGGGTTTGGTATTTCTGAAGCACTTTAGCTCAGTGAGACTGAAATCCTTAGGTGGAGATGATTATTTTTAACTCTTAGAAATCTGGGATGTGGGAGTCCAACCTAATTTATGAAGCATGATTAATCCCTATAGTATATTTTTGGACTAAAAATCAGGACATATGATTGAATGAGGGTTTTCTGGGTTTGAGAAGTAGGCTAGGAGGTGTTCTTTGCTTACAAAATTATAGAATTTCCTAGATGTTGTGATTGGTTATGTGGACAGTGGGGACGAATATTTGAAACAATGGTTAATCTATATTAACCATGATTGTGGACATATAGAGGCTTTGCTTCTAGGTACTTTTTCCCTTTGGGGTGATGTTCAGGGTAGAAAACATCTCAATTATGTATGTAATAGTCATTAAATACCTCTTAATGAAGAGACTTAGTGACTGGTTTAGCATTTAAAGAGACAGGTGGCAAAGGGGAATCCTTCCCCTAAGTTCTGAAGACTGAGATGAAGGACTAACCTCTTTGAGGCTTTGAGGCATTGTATTTTCCAGGTCCTGAAGGGGAGATTAACTATCCTGTTTGGCATGTGGGGGAGGGTCTTGGTCATCAGGGCCAGGTAATATTTTTGCTACAAGTATGTGGATGAAAGTCATTTATTGTCGTCTTTAGCACTCTGACATTCTTGATTAGATAGTACCTTGACAGTTGCAGAAAACTGAATGCTGATCTTCTGCCAGTTGTAAATATGTGAGTTTAGAAGACAGTGTTGTATCAGTGGGTTATTTCAGCCAAGGTTTTTGTAAAAGAGGTAGATAATGGCAAAGTCTTTAATGGCTTTACACTTATTCAGGCCTAATTCAGAATATTTAATAACTACAGACACAGACCAGAGGGGAGGGACTGTGAAAATATGCTTTACGATTGATTTTCTGTGGGAACCCCATCACTGCCATTTGTTGAAACCCACTTTCCTTACATTTGAATATGGTTTTAGATAAGGTAGTTTGCTGCCACATCATCTTCTCTTGGGCCTGCGATCCCATGTGCTAATTATTTTCCTTTGCACTCAGATTCATTCTCCATTTGCTCTGTGCACCCCTCCTCCCCAGCTGGTTCACCTTTATAGACTATATCATAGGGTCCCTTGCTCTCACGACCAGTCGGCTTTAGCCAGTGGAAGTCAGAGTGAGTTACCAGCATTTATTCTGCTCCACTCCCTGCTAGGCTAGTCTGCCTTTATGCCTTGAGGTGGTCACCATTCTTCACTGTTGGTATAGAACTGGAATTATAGTTTTTCATTAGTGGAAGTGAGATGTTATTACAGTTTTATATAATATATAACTGTATATATATTTATCAGTACATATATATTTATATTGTTTCTCCAATATGTTAAGTCCCTGGAGGGCTGAGTTTTATTACTTTCTAGTGCCCAAGAATACTGCTACCTATTTTTGTTACAGAAACTTCTCATGGAGGAAGAGCTTTGAGATCTTGTCTGTTTGCAGTTAATGAAGAAGCAGTAAGCTAGTTCTGGAGGCCTGACAGTTGGGGTCCTGTCCACTATTCACTGCTGACAAACAGTAGCTCTTCAGACTCCGAAGGAATGGACAGAGGCACTGGGGCAGGACCCCACATAACCCTAAATGCTCTCCCCTGAAGATAGGGGGTTATGAGGATTAAGTTATATAAGAGTGTGTGTGTCTTAGAACGGGACTTGGCACACAGCAAGTCCTCAATGACTGATTATGATCCAGTCTAATCCATTCATATTATTTCAGATGAAAAAATGGTAGCTGGGAATGTTGAGTTTAATTTGGACAAGGTCTTTCTGACACCTCTTTTTTTTGGTATTCCACTCTGTGTGGGTCATCTAAATTCACGTATACCTGGGACTTAGCTTCCTTGTCCATCAGTTGGAGATGATCTCGGCTCTTTTTTGACTTCTGTGTCTTTAAGCTTTCAGTGAAAGACACTTTGTGAAGTTTTTAGCTGAATTTAGGGGAGACTTCTTGAAAATATCACCATTTGGCTTTCTCATTTTAATTAACAGTTTAAACACACCTGGGCTGGGTTATATCCCACGTGGCTCCTGTTATTGCTTTGTTATGATTATCTTAGGAGTTTTTTAAAATAACTTTATTGAGATATAATCCACATACCATAAAATTTACTCTTTTAAAACGTAGAATTAAGGGGTTTTTAGTATATTCAGAGTTGTGCAACCATCACCGGTAATTAATGTTAGAGCATTTTTATTGCTGTTAAGAAAAATCCCTTACCAGCTGGCAGTCATTCCCTACTCTCCACCCCACCCCAGCCGCTAGCAACTACTCTTCTACTTTATCAATTTACTTATTTTGATATTTCATATAAATGGAATCAATCACATAGTTTGTGGCCCTTTGTGACTTGGCTTCTTCCAACAAGCATGATGTTTTTAAGGTTTGTCCATGTTGTAGTGTGTTACCAGTATTTCATCCCCTTTTAATAGCTGCATAATATTCCATTGTATAGCTATACCCCATTTTCTTTATCCATTCATCAGTGGATGGACATTTGAGTTGTTCCTACTTTTTGGCTATTATGAATGATGCTGCTATGAACATTCATGGATATGTTTTTGTGTGGACATACATTTTCTTGGGAGCTTTTCTTGCTTTCTTTCTGTCTGAGGCTTCCAGGGCTCGGATGCTTTAAGCTCTGCATGTATCTCTGGTACTGTCAGAGGAGAGTCAAAAAGATCTGCCCTTGGGAATTCTACTAGGGGTCAGATAGGACTTGAGGAAAGAGCTTTGAGCCTGGGTGTATGAGGAATGGAGAGCTCAGGAACAGGTGCAGTGTGGCCTTAGGTGATCAACCTGCCAGCTGCCTTATCTGGAGGGGAAGAGTGATATTACTATTGAAATCAATGACCTCCTCCAAACACTAGTGAGGATTAATGAGTAGATATTGGCCGTGCTAAGCTCTTCCTTTGACTTCTTTCCATCTCAGAGGCAGCCTTGCTAAAGAGCCGCAAGCAAGATCTATAACAAGGCTGGACAGATGCAACTTCTCATTTCTTTCTTGGGAATGGGGGGTTACCTTGTGCTTGGTTGGATAGGACACCAGTTAATGTCCAGCATTCTAGGTGGAGAATATTGGATGTTGGAAACTTTAGAGGCATGTGAGCAACAATTTCAATGAAAGTCTGAGGGTCAGAGGACTGATAGAGACCTTGAGAAGGAAGCAGTATGGTGGTGTGGAAATAACGTGCTCTTGGGAGCTGCATAGATCTGAGTTGGAATCATGCTTTTGATAGTCTCTCTATAGTTAGAGTGGTGACGACTACTTGTTAGAATTGTGGCAAGGATGAAATAAGACAGTGACTGTAAAGAACTGTCATAGTGGCTGACACAATAGATGATTTGTAAATGTAAATTAATTTCCTTTTTCATCTGGTCCATTGCTGAGCTTTTAGGCAAACTGTCTTCTTGAGAGAGATTGGGGTGGAGGACCAGCCTAGCTTGTAACTGTTAGACTTCATCTGACCTTGGACAAGACTTTAGTTCCCTTCATTAGATCTTGAAGGTCTGCATTAGTATTAAAATTCTTAGATAGGCTTCTGGTATTATTTTTAGACTTTGTAGGAGTGAATTTGTGTTGGTTGAAAAGAGTTCTTGTTGAAATTTAATGCACTTTTCATCTTCTGTACTGTTTTCTCTGCACCACATGTGGCTATTTAAATGTAAATTAATTAAACTTAAATAAAACTGAAAATTCAGTTTCTCAACTACACTAGCCATATTTCAAGTACCTAGAGCTACATATGGCTAGTAGCTACCATATTGGACAGTGCAGATATAGAACACTTCCATCATCACAGAAAGTTCTGTTGCTCAGGCCTGTTCTTATTCTGTAGAGTAAGAAGTGGGAACTTCAATAAAACCTCATTCTTATATTTGTTTGTATCAACCTGTGGCTAGAACTCTCTCATCTCCTCACTTTGGATTGCCAGAATGACTGATACCTGCAGTAATGACCCACAATACTGTTTTTGTTCAGACACATGTTTCTCAAGTCTCCTCAAAGTTTCAAACTTAAAGCTACAGGATACATTTAGCCCATATTTACCCTGTAAACGATCTCACCAGCCCTCCAGACCTCCACCAAGTCATAGGGATTGATTTGCTTTTGGGTGAAAGTTTGTACACAAGCGTCTTTTCAAGTAGGATCATTTAAAAAGAATGTATTTGAATTGGGTTTGCTGTGAGTAGTATTTAACACTTTACTATCTTTTTGCATTTGTGGAAACATCTAAACTAACGTGATACATCGTTTTCAGAATTCCATTGTTTTTCTTAGTTCTGGAATAACTATATACCCATATCCTAATGTGGGCTTATAAATCTGTCAGGCTGGTCACATTTGGATGTAAGTAACTAGATATTTGTAACATGTATTTGCTTTCATGTTTAACCTACTCTTCTGTTTTTCTTTTCTATTTCCTTTTCAGCATCGGCTTAGTAATTAGAACACCTCATGTTTGTTCTATTCCACCATCCCAAATCCCTTTCTTGCTTTCTTATTTATTAAGCATTGTCTGTGTGAATTGCTGAGGATGCAAAAATGATCCCAATGTGGTTTCTGTTCTGGAGGGGCTCCCAGTCCCCTCATGTGTGAAGTGGGGACAGTAATGCATGGTCTGTCTTCCTTTTGCTTTGTCAGTGGATATACTGGAAACTTAAACGTGAGATGCCATAGACTGCTTATGGTTACACAAACATCATCTGTTATCAGCAGGATAGGTGGAAATGTGGGCTATTAACGAGAGTCTTCATGGAGTGGGTTTTCTGGAGAGAGGTGTGCCTTGGAGCAGGTGAGGGAGGAGAACCTATTCCTGGTGTGAGGGATGACTAGGGAAGGATGGAATGGAAGAGCCATGAAGGGCAGGGGAAGAGCCAAGCCTGGGCAGGGGAAAGGAGGTGAAACCCAGCTGTCTGTCCTGCTGTCTGTGTGTTTTCTTTGGCTCTAGTGTAGGAGAAATGGAAACTGAGGTCAGCAGAGTGATGTTGAGCCCTGGGGATGAGGAAAGGAGATTTGTTTAGAGACTGATATTTTAAAGGTCTATACAGTGAGACCATGCACTAGACACGAGCCATTTAAGTCAGAAGCCAGTCTCCTGCTTCAGGGCAGGTGCTGGGATGTGGGAGCTAGGACAATTACAGCACTGCTTTGATTTATCCCACAGACCAATATCAGTGCCACCATGTTAATGACCTCTGTGACTGTTGGAGAGTCTATTTGCAACAACTTCATTTAAAACTAAGAATGTCTGTGGTGAGGCATATATATTTCCGAATTGTTTTACTGGTCTCAGAGTTAGATATCTGGGCCATCTTGATATGATCAGTGTAGATCAGTGCTTAAGTGAAGTTCATCTCAGGATATGGTTAATAAGTCCATTATTTGTCTCTTTAGCTCTACATCCTTTAATTTTGCTTTTAAACTTGTATCTAGTATTTTTAAGGGTGTTAACATGTCATTTTAAACTTAGTTTTCCTTTTAAAACCCCAATATTTTGACAACCTGCTAAAGATGCAGTAATGCTAGAAGGGAATGCTTTGCATCAGGTTTAAAAAATGTTAGTCTGTTCCCAGGACCGTGTGTATGTGTGCACGCGTGCGCGAATGCATGCACGCACATGCCATATTCCGAGCTTTGCATTGGTAAGTGGAATTCTAGGAACACTGACTGGAAAGAGAAGTCTTAAATATTTGGGAGGATGACGATATTATTATACGTTCTGAGTTGACAATTTTTAGTTGACTCTTAAATAGATAATAGGGCACACGAATGTAGGGAGTGATACAGAACTGATATAAAGGCATTTGTTTGAAAGACTTAATCCCTTACCTGATCAAGTTGATTATTTCTCTTAGCTGTTATGGACACAGAAAAAAGTAATAAAATCTGTAAAAATGGAGAGGTGGGTGAGATATCAGTAGCTTTATGAAAGTGTCTGCAAATATGTAAACTAGAAATAGATGCAGTCTAGATGTGGACAAAGGGGGAAGTTAAAAAATGCCTCTGCTGTTCCTGTTTGAACATGGACCTAGTTAATTGGCACTAGTCACTCCGTATTTGCTGTTTTTATAGCACTCATCACCTTTTAATTATTGTAGCCGTCTCCTGGGCTTTGAGCATCCAAGAATAAGATCAGTTCATCTTTGTATCCCTAACATCTCGCACGGTGCCTGGCACCTAGAAGGCATTCAGTAACTGGATTGAATGAACGAACCATTTGTACGTGCAGAATCAGATCCCTGTGTTTGAGCCAAAGGAGCCCATTGTCAACCTTGGCAGCACACTGCTGGGAAAGCGTTTTGCTTGTGCAGCTATCTAGCAGCAGAGGTCTTTTGTAAAAAGTGAAAACACCTTCCAATGAGTTATCTCTTTCTGATCTTTATTAAGACAGCAATATTGTATCCACACTCTCCTAATTGTATGTAGTAACTTCTCAGAAGTTTATGAGGTGCTTGTAACCTTAAAAGTTTTCACAATCCTGGCAGGGAGAAGTCTGACTAAGGTTGAAGTAATGGCTCATTCTTCCTTCCGCAGCCTGGGCTCTCCCACCCGTGCACCTTTGCTCAAGTGTTCCCTCTTAGCTGGAATGCCCGTCCTCTCTTGCCTCCCCTTTGACTGTCTCCTAGTAGATTACTCTCGAGGTTATAGCCATCCTAGGCTGAGCTCATATCTAACTTGTGCAAAAAAGACTGTCTTTTATTTTTTATTGAAGTATAGTTGATTTACAGTATTGTGTTAGTTTCAGGTGTACAGCAAAGTGATTCAGTTATACACACATATATTTTTTCAGATTCTTTTCCATTATAGGTTATTTCAAGATAATGGTTATAGTTCCCTGTGCTCTATAGTAAATTCTTGTTTATCTATTTTATATATATTAGTGTGTATCTGTTAATTCCACACTCCTAATTTATCCCTTCCCCCTTCCCCTTGTAGCCATAATTTGTTTTCTATGTCTGTGAGTCTGTTTCTGTATTGTAAATAAGTTCATTTGTATTTTTTAGATTCCGCATATAATTGATATCATATATTTGTCTCTTACTGTCTCACTAACTTACTTAGTATGATAATCTTTTTTTTTTTTTTTTTTTTTCCGGTACGCGGGCCTCTCACTGTTGTGGCCTCTCCCATTGCGGAGCACAGTCTCCGGACGCGCAGGCTCAGCGGCCATGGCTCATGGGCCCAGCCGCTCCGCGGCATGTGGGATCCTCCCGGACCAGGGCACGAACCCGCGTCCCCTGCATCGGCAGGCAGACTCCCAAAGACTGTGCCACCAGGGAAGCCCGAGAAGACTATCTTTTAAGTCACTGAGGGAAAAACTTTTTTGCTGCCCCATGTAATCAATATAGTTGGTTTGCAGATGAATGTGTAGGTTAGTTTATATGGGGTCTGTCGCACTATGGCTAGTTTATAGTGTCTGTGGAAACATGCCAGTGTGAGAGCATGAAGGGTAGCAACAATGAGGTGACACTGGCATCATCAGTTACTAATGGTGGGATTTAGGGTGCATTACTTAAACCGAGCCTCTGTTTTCTCACAAGCAAAATGGTAACTTAGCCTGACTGAGAGAATGAACATGACGCTTAAGGATGGCTCTTAGTAGGTGCCTGATAAGTAGAGGTTCCTTCCGTTCCCCTTGTTTCAAATGGTGTAAAATGAGCCTTATTTTGAAACCAGGGCTGCTAATCTCACCAAGTCTTGTCAACAGATATCGACTGCTACATACTTGTTGTTATGGTTTGGTAACATCTGACTTGTTTTCTAAATTGCTGTGGGATTTCTTTAAGTACCTGGGATTGATGTTACCTAAGATTATAGTTCACAAAAGACTGGTAGCCTGAGAAGCAGAAATGATCATGAGAGCAGGAGACTTTGCAGTGTCAGCCGTGGTGCTTTTCCTAAATCTCAGGTCAGTGTCCAGGGCTCCTTGAAGGAGTTTCGTGACGCGTGAACTCACATGAGTCCTTTGTGTTGTGCCTCTTCCAGAAGGGGCCGGATCTCCAGGGATGCTCACTATGGGGGCAGCACTGAGATGAGCTTCTTGTTTGAATATCTTTGTTCACAGCAGAGAGCTTATTTGAAGTTTTTCTCTTTAGCAAAAAGGGCAGAATGGAAAATGGTTTAATATTCCTGCCCTTGGGGTTCCCGCTCTGCGTGCAGTCACAAGTCATGGCCTTTATTCTGGATTCTGAAATAACAGTTGTTTTATTTTTGAAAACGCATGTCAGGGTTTTAGGAAAGTGAGAACTGTTTCTGTGAACTTCCTGACGGCTGTACTCAAAATACAGTTGTTGTATTTTTAAAAAAGGAATTAAAGTACTGTTTTAAATGGACCATGTCAAGAAGCCATGTAACTCTTGATGAGTTAGCATAACAAATAGCAAAATAGATCTTTACCTAGCAGTTTTAATGATTTTGTCCTGCTTTTTGAAACACTTAATAGGTGAATGTACTTGGAAATGACATGCTTAGTGGAAACCCAAGCATATGAATGGTTCCTAAAGAGTTGACTCAGCCTGAGGATGTGCTCCATTTTTGTACAGAAGTTTTGTGCCAGCCAACTGCGTTTACTGCTGCAGCCAACATGTCTTAGGATGTAGGGGAGGCTGCCTTTAAGGAAAGTGTGTGGGCTTTTTTGCCATCGCTGCCTCTGGACTTCCTGAAGTGAATTAGTCTGGATTCTCCAGTAGGAGATGCTGGGAGGCTCTTGTTAATAAAGTGCGCAAGGTCTTTTCTGACCCTTTTCAGTGCTTTTAGGGTCCTAGCATGAAAAGCAGGACTTAGCAGAGGCTAGAAGGGGGTCCCCTGCACAGAGTACCTGAAGCCAACAGAGGCTGGCTGAAGAGTCACTTTTTAGGCTTCACCTCTTGATTGCATTTTTTAAGGCTCTTAAAAATAGGAGTGTGATGAGGGAGGACCAAGAGGACCGAGAAAGGGAAGAGTCTTAATTTCTGGGAGGAGAGATGCTGATGTTAAGTTTACTTCCCTTAGGAGCCCTGGGAATGGGGTAAAGCAAGTAGGCTTTGGAAATCTAGAGGACAATTTTTAGGTGTAAACTCGTGAGAGGTAATATTTCCTCCCTTTCTTCCCTCCATATTTGGGAACCAGTACTGTTAGTCTCTAAATTTGGGTTTTGCAACTTCCATTTATGAAATACATTTTATTTTTCCTTTGGAATTTTTTTCTTGCAGTGATAATCATTTATTTGCTTTCTGTGCAAAATGTTGGACGCTTACCCATATAAAGCTCTCAGTGCAGTAAATACTTTGTGAGAGTTGCTCTTAATAACAGTATAATTACAATGTGTTATTATTATATTTCCTGAATGGTTATAGCAGACTTGGTGCTCTTTTCCTTCTAAAAATTACCATGACAGTTAACCTTGGAAACCAAGGTCGTTGAAGACCTCCTAGCCATCCCCAAACTTAGAGAAAGTAATTTAGGACATTCACTTCATCTTCCAGGGTTTTGACTATTTATGTTGAAGAAATGAGCAGAAGTTATCATGCAGTTTGATCATTAGCATCTGTTTTGTTAGAGAATTTTGACATCATAAACTAGGAATTTGTAAAACTGTTGTGTGTGGTTTTTTTCTTACATCAGGATAGCAACCATATGTTATACAGATCTCATCCTTTACATTTCTAGAGTTGTATTGTCAGAATGGTGTCTAGTAAAATCTCAGTCTTGGCTGGTGTGCATTTGGAATTGCCCTTTGATAGAATTAAGAAATAGGAATATTAATTACCGCTTACTGAATGCCTACTTTGCGTATACTTGTTTAATTTTCATAGCAGCTTGGCAAAGCAAGGCATTTTAATCTTTTACGGATGAGGAAACAGACTCTGAGGAGTGACATAATTTACTCAGTCTTGTGACATTAATAACAGCACCCAGGTTGGAATCAAATATCCCAAAGCCCGTTTTCTCTTTACTACAGTGATTTAGCTTATACATTTCCCATATTTCTTTTTATTGTGTCTGAGTTACCAGCCTTTGTGGAGTACAGTAGAAGTTGGAAATGTTGAGGCAGAGTTTGGGCAGTGGGGTATAGTCATCAGTATTGCTGGCCAGGCCAGGGAATTATCGTGGGTTGAAGTCAGCTGGTGGGAGGTGTGGTCTGAGAGATGGCTGACATTAATGAGAAGGCAGCAGAGTCCTCTTGCCCAGTGGCTGGTTCCTCAGTATGGAAGCAGATTTTCATCTCAGGCTTAACGAAGTAGTTAGAGCATCCTTCAAGCATGAAAGAAGGATACTTCTCTCCTTGGCTTAGAACCTGAGCCTTGTCGCTCAGGTTCTCTTTCGGCCCTAGTGTCTCAGTTCTTAGGAGACTTGTATCTAGATTTTGGAAAGCAGAGACCTCTGGTGCAGGGGCCATCATACCTTCAGCTAGGGTTGGCCTTCCCTGGTCCAGGGCCTGCACATTGTCCTAAAACCTTAAACTCCTTGCTGTGCCCAGCAAAGATAGAAAAAAAAATAGCTATACCCGAGGTTTATTTGTTTTCTTGTTTCTTCAACAACACTCCTTTATCTCCTAGTCCTAAAATTGTAATCAGCCGACCTAAAAAACGAATCCATTTTAATAGGGCTAATAAAAATGTGTTAGAGGAGGAACTCTTTTGTAGCAGTGAACTCCAAAGGCCATACTCTAACTCGCTGGTGACTCTAGTGATGAGAATTTTAATCCAGAGGCTCGCAGAGCCTGGGGTTGCTCATGTGTTCTGCTAATGCCTATTTGCTGGAAGAGTTAACAGTGACCCTTGAATAATGAAGCATCTGTTTTTGGTGCTAAAAGCACGCAAGTGTGCAAGAAGCAGCATCTAAATCGGGAATGAAGTGATTTGCCCTTGCTGTTGGTTGGCAGGTACATGCTCTCTTAGAGAGTAAAGATGAAATAGAATCCCGTCCATAGAAGGCAGGAGGGAGGAAGGCTGGGGGTGGGAAAATGAGCTTGGTGGGTTTGCGAAACGCTTGCAGCTTTGAAGCTCAGGCTGAGACCTTTTACTTCTTAGTGTTCTCACAAATATGCTTCCAGGAAAAACAAATTGAAAGGCGAAATGTAAAATTCTTTCATTTAGGAGCACCTTGCTGGGATCTAGGGTAGCTGTTTAAACTGTGCTGTGATTAGAACCATACTCTGTGAATGTGTAAGATGTTGTCAGACCAGATGGTCACATAATATTCACTGTCCTGGTGAGTTTGAATTAAGGAGGACCCTGTTTCCCAACCCTATGGTGGGCCACCTTGGCTGGGAAAAGATGGGGTAAGGCAAAATAGATCTGTCTGAGGGCCAGAGTTGCATTCAACTGATCTGATCTCTGCAAAAGTTCACCGTAGCCGTTTGTCAGTATTTTTTGCTTTTCACTATTAACTGGAGTTGTAGTCCCCTGCTTTATGGTTTGTTCATGAAGTTTTTATTCAAATGACTTATGAGAACTGTCAAAACGGTTGCCCTGAAGGCCTGAAGTATGCACTTACGCTGTGGATTTGTTTCAAATGACCAACTTAAAACCGTGTGAAAATGCATCAGCAGGATGGTTGCAAAATTGTAAGGAAAGGCTGTCAGTAGTGTCTTATCTTTCTTGGACCCTTCCTGGATCTGCCGTCTTCTCACTAAGCCTAAGTGGCATTCGCTCGGCGCTGCAGGCAGCAGGCTGTCAGCATCTCAGAGGTGGAGGTCTCGTAAGTCCCCTACTTCTCTTGGGAGGGACGGTGCTTGCTTGCTAATAGATCAGAAGATATTACAAATAAGAGTATCAGGAAAGGTTCCATAGTTGGTGACAATAGAAGGCAGGACAGTTTTAGGGAAATGACAAAATGACTTGAGCTTGCTGAGACTTATTACTAACACCATTGTGGGTGGTTGCCTCGGTATTTATTCACCAGTGGTCTCAACAAAAGGGAAGAAGTAATGCCTGGAGTTCTCCCCGTGCCCTGTGATTCTGCTGGCTGCTTTCCTCCTTGATCTGTAAGTGGGAGTGTGGCATGGGTGTCACTGGATGTAAGGCTCCTCTGAGGACCCTGAATGTGGTCTGCTTAGAACCTACCTTAGCTCACTTGTGTGATGCTTCCTTATTCAGAGATCTCTGCTGTTGCTACTCGTGTCTTCACCTTTTCCCTGAGGATGTTGTACCATGGTAGTTGGTAAGCTGTGTGATTTTTAAATACTTCAACTTGGTGGGGTCTGTGCGTGTGGGAAGTAGTTTGGCCATCCATTCGTTAACTCCTTCAACGAACTTCAGGCTTCAGTTGATCGCTTTTTAATTATCAGTCTCCTTTGCTAATTATCTTACTTTGATTTTCATGCCCTTGACGTTAAATATGACTCTTCTTCTTCCCTGTAGGACTTTGGTGATCCTACTCTTGCCACAGTTTGTTGTCTGATTTAATATTATTGCTTCAAGGCCTGGGGACTTTACACAGAGCTGTTTTCCATTGACCTGGGTAAACTCAAAAGCAAATTACCTTAAATCATTGACTTTTGACATCCCCTCATACCCCATTTCTGTGTTAAATATTCACAATAGCTTAATTAAATACAGTAAGTATTAATAGTAATACAGAATGAAGTGGTTTCTGGTTTCAGAGTGTGTTTAATTCCTCTCAACAGTAGGTAGAGATACACTTTGTTGCTTCATGAGGCTGGAGGACCCTCCTGGGCAGAGTTTGCTGTTCTTTTTTCCTGAGTCATCTTCCCTCTTCACCATTTGTCCAAGAAGCTCGAGGGATAGTATAGTTAAAAGAAAAAGGTCACGAGGGAAGGACTGGTTCCTAGATATTCTTGAAAATTGTGGTTTGTCTTGGGGTTAAGCCCTTCCTGGGACGTGAGAATGGGCTGTTTATTGCTTTGTAGGTGAATCTGTGAAGTCTGTGTTGTTGCCAAGCTCCCAGTAAAGTTGTAGTTGAACAGACCACGCTGAGGTTGAAAACGCTGCTTTTGTGTTATCCCTATTGGATGAGTTTCTATGCAGATGTTTTTTCTTAATGACAGGCACCAGCCCAGGGCTTTGCTTTGTAGCAGGCCTTTGATAAATGTTTGTTAAATTTAATTGCTTGCCAGTTTGTTGAGTGCTGAGGTGTGATTAGTTTAAGCCTAATATGTTGTAACTAAGAACTGTCATTCAGTCACAAAATAGAAAATTATTTTATTAAAAAAATATATGAAGTATAAAACAAGGTTATAAAATAAGCCGAGGGGAGGAAGATTGTGACTTACCAGGAGAAACCTGGGTGTCCTGTTGATGCTGCATTCAATAGCTAAGGTTCAATTCATGTTAATGTTTGAGTTTGAACTCCGTGCATAGTTGATTTAAAATATTTTTTCATGGAACCTGTCCAATAGAGGTTTGATGAACAGGGCAGAATGCGCCATGTGAAATATGTTTCTCTTAGACATAGTGCACAGAATATAACATTGAGGAATGCCTTGGAAAACTCCTTGCTGGCCATTTCACTTCCCCATGGGTTGAATGAGAACAGCCCTCTGAAAGCAGTGTTCCTCTATTCTTGGGGGCTTTGCCCTTCACAAGCAGATCTCTTGGGTTGGGCCTGTTGGAAACTCAGCAGCTCTTCTGATGGCCCTGTTCCCCTGGGCTCTCTCCTGCTCTTCTGATATGCGTGGAGAGTCCTGTCTCCTAGAAGTCGGAACTTCGTGTTCTCGGTGGACCATGGCCTGATTCCAACAATCGCCCAGTACAATTAAAACAATTTACTGCTAAACAAATTATTGTTGTACTTAAGAGATTACTTAATTTTTAAGTAATCTTAAAAGAAGAACTTTCATTTATGTTTGTTTCTAGAATCTGCCTGTTGCGCTAGGTACTCTTACTCCTATCTTGGTAAACCTAGAGATCCGTGATTTCCAAGATAAGCTTTGTAAATATTACTATCTGTGGAGCCAAGAGCTATGTTAGGATTCTAGAACTTCTACCATCACACCTTATTGAGGACATCAGGGTAACCTCTGTATTTTTAAACTAAGATAGACATTCTCGACCTTCCCTTCAAAGTCATTCTGGTGTTTACCATCAAGGAATCCTTCCTCATATCTGCCTGGAATGCCTGTGACTTTGAACATTTTCTCAAAAAAATTTTTGTTCTTCTTTATTAAAAAGCTTCATTGTGCTGCTGATAATTGAGCTAACATTTTAATAATTAGGAAGCCTCTGCTTTATCCTCTTTACTTTGATGTCGATGATTCATAAAGATTCTAGTGGAGTTGATGTTGCTCTTCCTGATGCTGGCGTCTAGAGCTGGAAAGCCCTGGTTGAGCTTAGTGCCCTCAGAGGAGGAGAATGCTGGTGGGTCAGGGATCAGTTTAAATGTCTCAAGATGACATTCCCTGGGTCACTTATCTTCGCTTGACTCTGCAAGAATTAAAAGGCTATTGATAATAACAGTACCTAAGGTCACCACAGGTTCTTTTTTTTCAAGTTGCTGACTTTCTAATGCCATTGAAGGACCTCAGGTGTTCAAAATAAAGGAAGTTAGTGTCACTTTTTAAGAGAGATTTGTGAATTAAAGTGCCATTAGAACCAGTGAACCAGATATTGAAAATTACTGAGGTTGTCACTTGGATGTCACTTTGTGGATGTCTACTTTGTATTTTAATGTATTTTTAAATGAAAATAATCACTTCATTCTCCCCTAAAAACAGGAATTGTATCAAAGTTAAGGTGGCCAGAAGTATGAGGCAATAAACACTAAAGAAACTGAGTCATGAGTAAAGTAAACGTATGAATGGTCAAGGCATCTTTGGTTAGAGTCTAAGTGCTGTTTCCCAATTCAGACTGAACTGGGAGGTGGTATGAATGGGGGTGTTTTTTGTTTTTTTCCCCAAAACGGCTCACAGGCTATGAGGGAAATACTTACCTTGTCTTAAGACACTCAGGTCTTTAACTCTGAATTCTTACATACGTCTTGGAAATTAGAACTGATTTATTTCCTCTTGTGTGATACCAAATTATAATGCTTAAGGTAATTAGTTGTTCAGCTGAGGCATGAAAATACGTGACATGTAGGAGGCAAAAGCAGGTAGGATATTGGCAGTTTTCACACTCTAGTTTGAAAGCGTTGTTACTTCCCTTTCTTGGCTAAGCTGAGGCATGAATAAATACCGTAGCAGTGGTAACCACACTCTTGCTGTGTTTTATTTCTTCAATTACCATCTGTTCTTGCAGCTCTAGCTAAAGAAGTTTCCCAAATTTCCAGCCTGATTTCCAGCACTATGTCTGGAGGTGGACATTAGTGTCTAAATTTGATTCAGAGGCTTGTGCCTTTTGGGCCACTTGACCTTGAACTCTCAAGGTGGGTGTGACTTAGAGAATATCAAACACTCTGGAAACTGGTAATGACCTTTTGGGAGATTCTGTTAGATTGAGGGCTGACGACAAACACAGGTGAAAGAATGGAGAGTAACTGAGATGGTTATTCCTTTTTTCCATCCCCAAATCTATTCTCCACCCTCCTCTTGGGTGGACAGTGGTGCTGATTGTATCCTTTAGGCTTTCAGTTGGATCAGCCAGTGGGAGCACATGAGGAGGGCTGAAGGTGGGAGGAAAGAGATAGCAGGCATCATGACCCTGCACCCTCCCTGCTTCTCTGCTGCAGTTTGAGCAGAGGCTGTGTCTACCAAGGGAGCACTCTGCCAGGTGGGCACTCCTCAGGGCTCTAGCAGCATGCTTTCCTCCCCTGGTGTCTTCAGGTCACTTTCTGCCCAAACATCCCCTGTTGGTTCCTTTCACCCTCCCCACATCTTTGTAAGTCAGTCCTTCAACCAAGTCTCTTCTTTGGAACTCTGTAAGTTGCCTCTATGTAGTAATCAAGCATACATAAGACACCATTGATTAAAAGGCGTATCACCATTTTAGTATCAGGAAATAAATAGTGCATTAAATGTATGATAAGATACATCGTGATTTCGGAGAAAATAAAATTTGAAAAAAAAAAGACTCGGAATTGAGGGAAGCTTATTAAGTTACTGTTTTTTTTAATTGTATTACTAATACTGTAATAATTATCTTTGTATACAAACTTGCCCAGATTCCAGGTTATGTCCTTTGATACATGAGAAGCAGACATTTTTGAGACTTGTTTCTTTCTGCCACATGACTTTCTAGAAGGTTGGAACTGTCTTAGAGTGCCACCACCAGCAGTGTTAGCTCTTGTTTCACTGTATGTTTCACATTGTATGTGGACATTTCCAGAAACCTTTCCTAATTTGATAGACCAGAGAGATTCTTTTAATTTGGCTGTGAAAATGAACATTTTCTAGTTTATTAACCAGTTAAATTTTTTTAAGTTTTTTTTTTAAATCTCCTTCACTTATTTATTGGCCTCATTGTTTTTCTTATGCATAAACCCTTTGTATAATAGATCAGAGATCAGCTTGCTTTTTCTGCAAAGGGCCAGATAGTAGATGCTTTACGCTTTGTGGGCCTTGTACATTCAATCCCAAGTACTCGGCCCTGCCGTTTTAGGGCGAAAGCAGCCTCAGACACTAGGAGAAGCAGTAGTGTGGGTGTGCTCCAATATGGACACTGAATGTGAATTTCATGTAGTTTTTATGTCCTGAAATAATCTTCCTCTTGATTTTTTTTTCTCACCATTTGAAAATGTAAAAACCATTCTTAGCTCATGATCTGTGCAAAAACAGGCTGTGGGTTGGATTTGGTCTTTTGAGCTATAGTTTACCAACCCCTGTAATAGATGATAACTCATTTAATTTTTGACCGTTGTTCTCACTTTACTTTTTAGATCAGCATTTCAGACCTGCAGAAATAGAACTTCTTTACATAATCAAGAATTTTTAAATTTCTGATCATTTGTCATTATTTTGAAACATTTGTGTCTTTGTTAAAGAAGGAACCCCAAAATACACATGACTTATTTTAGCTTGAGAAACTTATTTTTTAAAGAATTAACTTTTATTCATCTGGAATTAATTTTGATGTATAGTGGGATTCGGAGGTCTCAATTTAGTTTTTTTCAAGTAGCAAACCAATTGTGGATTGTTTTTGAATACTCACAGTTAATATTGGGTTCCCCAGCTATGCTTTGGGTGCCTTTGAGCTCAGCCTTGCGCGGTGATAACGTCCCCACTTTTCATTTATGTGCTGGAAGTATGGCACCAACTTGTGACATAAGTTCCACTTAGTTCTTGCCTTATCTGTTTTCCATTTGAGCTGGCATTTATAGGATAGTCAGTTGGAACCCCTGTAGGCATATTAAGTACATGTGGAAATAGTTGTTCTCTTAAAAAAAAGTTGGTCTTATATAGATATATATTGTTAAGAATGACAACTTAATCTCCCACACTAAGAAAGAAACGTTCCACTAATAGTTCATATTACAAAATATTATCTGTTAGTTTTTTGGGGTTTTTTTTTGCCTTTGGAAAATACTGTACTTAAATTTGTGAGTAAAGTAACTTATCACAGAATACCCTGTGAGGTTTGGTAGGCATTATCTTTTATTTAGTCCTTAGAGGTGTGCTGAAATGACTCAAAATATAATTTGAGGATAAGCTAAAACCTCTTGCACTGAAAACTGCAAAACCAAATTTTCAGGAACGGCTTTTTTATTCGTAAGACTTAAAAAAAAAAACAAACAAACTCAACTGTTCTCAATTCTCTTGACTATGAAGAATAGATATAATGCTTTTATTTTCTGATAGCACCAAGTTTTTCTTGCTGAACCAAAATGTTGTTAGAGTGTCAGTGATGGGTTTGTCTTTTTCCCACCAAGCTGTAATTTTTACAAAATCTGTTAAAATGCCTTTCTGATTCTTTGGTTCGCAGAAGAAAAACCCTGCTGCAGAAGCCGTCCTCTGATCAGCCTGTATTAGCAGTTTGAGTGTTCTTTCAGACTCAGGCATGTCTGTATGTTCAAGCCGAGTTGCCATGGTGCTGGGTGACATGAGGTGTCAAACCCCGTACAAGACTTAAAGAGATGAGTAGTGCTTGGGATACAGATGACGGAAAGTACAACTTGCCAATGAGTTCTAGGTGAGAGGTTGAATGAAATGTCTTAATTGAGAGAGGAAGAACTCCATTCCAAGGTGCCTTGGGTTTAAATGAGAGTCATTGCTTGATTATGCCCCAGATGGGCTGTTAGCTTCGCTTGGGAAACTAGTTCCAATGTTGTGTCTCTACAATGGTCTTCAGCTACTATCTGGACAGATCTCTTAAAATTAAAATTAGATGTGATCTTTTGGTTTGAAATTTGAGACCTGTGTTTGTGTTTAGCTAGACTACAATGATACACTTAGAATTGTTGTTCAACATCCCCCATCCTGTACAAATTTGGAGAAAAGTAGGGATGAGTAAGAAATCAGCAGACTCACTTGAAATGAGAGGGCAATGTGGAAATCTCCTTGAATTCCTGTTTGTAAGCCAAATTTATTTTTATAGGCCTTTAACGGAAGACAGCTTTTTCTTCTTTGGATAATTGACCCAGGCTTTGTCCTCCTCTTTCAAATCTGCTTCAACCAAAGACCCAACTGTGAGATGAATAGGAAAAATGAACTAGGGGAGTAAAAGAAAAAAGTCTCTTTTTTTCTTAATGTGAAAGCAAAACAGTCATGTGGAATCTTTTGTTTTTTTTTAGTAACTCTTACGAGCTTCTTTCAGAGTCAGAAAGTCATTGCTTAAGCATATTTGTCAATACAGAGAGTAAATGGGATTCTAAAGTCTTTAATGTGGTTTGTAAATGTAAGCCTTGTTGTTTAATCATGGCATTTCTGCAAAAATGAACTCCTGCGCTTGCATCTCACCCTCATTTCTTTTAGTGTCTTAGGTATAGACTAAGCATTTGAACAGCCATCACTAAGTATTTCCACATTAGGAAATGAGAGGAACTTGGCTAGGTACAGTTCTGATTTTCATGGGAGGGAATTATCTTTTCCCTTTTTGCTTTAGAAGTCATATCATGTGTACTTGCTATTTGGGCTGAACTGGCTTGAAAAGTCAAACAAGAATGAGTCTAGCTACTAAATTTAGGAAACTGATTCATCATTTCTTGATCTTATACAGTGGGCAGTATTGTCATTGACCATTTCATTGTTTCAACACTTGCCAATTAAGAATGAAATCCAAGTCTGCTGCTTAACCCTCTGTGGCTCTGATAATTCATTTCTACATATCCTGCTCCTTTATGAAGATAAAGTATAACCAAGTGCCTGTAGGTCCTGGCATAGATAGATCCTGCTATGGGCAGATTTTGGTGCCTCTGCAAGTATTTCAGCATTCAGACATTGTCTTATTTCTTTTATTTCCCCAATTAACAAGTATGTTTTCATTTAAGTCAAGCTTTAACTCCTGTCTCATCGACATTTTCCAAGCATCTTTTCAGGTGAGATTTAAAATAACTGGGAAATGCCTTTTTGTGAGGATGTCCTTTTGTCTTAAATTCATCCTCATGTGACATTTCCAGTCGCCACTTGGAGTAGCAGTTGTTCAAAGAGCATTACCTAATTTCATCGTTTTAAAAAACTTGTGGCCTCCTCTGCCCACCACCCCCATCGTTGTTTCTGAAGCTCTCTTAACACCTGTCTCACGTAAGGAATCATAAGACCATGGAGGCGCAGTGTACTTGGCATGGTTAGTATTCCACAAATTTCTAGACTAAATGTATTATTTCTGTGGCTCACCCAGAAGACATCGTCATCCTTTAAAATTGCAATTAGCACTGTTCTAAAATTGGCCGATGGAAGATGATATACCAGGGTTATGTATGTTTTAGATTTAACATTACTTAAGCATGTTAGATTTGACTTAATTCTGCTTCACCTGGGATATTCAGGAAGGAAAAGTGAGAATGTATATTTTTTAATTCATAAATTACCAGTGGAAGAACTTGGTGACTGGGTTTGGAGAATTAAAAAAAAAAAAATCAAAAAAAAAAATCAAAAAAAAAATCAAGCACAGATGGTTCACCTGGATAATTTGCGTGGAAACCAGATGGGCAGAATGTGGGGAGAGATTTAGGGAAATTTTCTGCGTAATTTGGCTTTCTCTTGAACTCTCTGAGCCATTTAGAGTACATTGGGTTTTGGGGTGTCAGAATTACCTGCTGGAATTGTATGTGAGCTTTCCAGAGTAAACATTAAAAGGGAAAAGTTTAATTTTCCAGTATAAGACAATAAATAAACTGAGACGTGCTGGGGAAAGTGATAGAGCACTTCCAGGCTGTGAACCTCAGGTGGTTTCCTGGCCAAGGCGTGCAGCTTATAGTTTTCTCTCCTCTCTTTTCCCTCCCCTTTTCTCCCTCACTTACTTCTGTTAGCGCTCCCGTCCATCAAGGTAAGGTCTTTGGAGAACAGTGGCCGCAATACAGCATCTGTAAGCTTCTGGTTACCTTCTTGTTCTTCTCTGAGAGCTGGCATTGGTAAAAAGCCTCAGCCTGTTTGTCCTGTGGCCTGAGAACTTGCTGGTGGGAGCCTGGTATTTAATCACTGTTGTCTCCCTGGGCTACATAAATGTCTGGTCTGTGAATGAGGAAAATGTCACATTATAGAGGCAGTGGGCTGAGTGGAAAGAACATGGTATTTGTAGTTAGACTAGTTATATGACTTTAGGCAAGATACTTAATTTCTCTGATCCTTATCTGTAAAATAGGAATAATGTCTAGTTCAAAGAGATGTGAGAACTGTAAGTTAAATAGGAAGTAAAGTGCTCTATACATTGCATGGTACACATGGTAGGTCCTCAAGAAATACTAGTTTCTTTCCTGCCAGGCCTTAATAATTGTAATTTCGGATGACTGAATTCACATTCAAGTGATAATTTTTGAGCAATTACAGTGTAAGACTTTTCTAAGCTACGTGTACATTTTATCAAGTTTAATCTTCTCTACATGACTGTGAAATATGCATCATTATTTCCAGTTTCTCGATGAAGAAAGAGTGTAGAGGATTAATTTACCTGAGGTCACATAGCTAGTAAGATGTGAGGTTGTATGAGGCAAAAAGAAACTGATGAGTGTTATACAAGGCACAATATTGTACTTATTCTAAGAAAGAGTGAACCATCAACAAAATGAAAGGCAACCTATTGAATGGGAGAAAATGTTTGCAAATCATATATCTGACAAGGGGTTAATAGCCAAAATACATAAAGAACTCTTACAACTCAATAGCAAAAAACCCAAACAATCTGATGGAAAAAATGGGCAGACCACCTGAATAGACATTTTTCCAAAGGAGACATACAGATGGCCAACAGGTACATGAAAAGATGCTCAACATCACTAATCATCAGGGAAATGCAAATCAAAAGCACCATGAGATATCACTTCATACCTGTCAGAATAACTGTCATCAGAAAGACAGCAAATAACAGGTGTTGGCCAGGATGTGGAGAAAAGGGAACCTCGTGCACTGTTGGACAGAATGTAAACTGGTGCAGCCACTATGGAAAAGAGTATGGAGGTTCCTCAAAGATTAAAAATAGAATTGCCATATGATCCAGCAATCTTACGTCTGGGTATTGATCTGAAGCAAACAACATGAATTCAAAAAGATACATGCATCCCTATATATTCATTGTAGCATTGTTTGCAATAGCCAACATAAGGAAGCAACCTAAGCATCCATCAATAGATGAATGGATAAAGAAGATGTGGGGTATACACACACACACACACACACAAAATGGCATATTATTCAGCCATAAAAAGAAGGAAATCTTGCCATTTGCAACAACATGGATGGACCTTAAAGGCATTATATGAAGTGAAATGTCAGACAGAGAAAGACAAATACCGTGTGATCTCACACATAGGTGGAATCTAAAAAACAAAACAACGTAAAACCGAGCTCATAGATACAGAGAGCAGATTGGTGGTTGACAGAGGTCAGGGGTTAGGCAAGATGGTTGAAGAGGGTCAAAAGGTACAAACTTCGAGTTATAAAGTAAGTCATGTGTTGTAATGTACAGCATGGCGACTTTAGTCAATACTGTATATTTGAAAGTTGCTAAGAGAATAGATCTTAAAAGTTCTCATCACAAGAAAATTTTGTAACTGCGTGCTGATGGATGTTAACTAGATTTACTGTGGTGGTTATTTTGAAATACATTTGACCCTTGAACAATGTAGGTTTGAATTACATGGGTCCACTTATTTTTTTCAATAGTTAACGGGTCCACTTATTTTTTTCAATACAGTATTATGCAATCCATGGTTGGTTGAATCCATGGATGTGGAACAGTGGATGTGGAGGGCTAACTATAAATTATATACGGTTTTTGTCTGTGCAGAGGGTCGGCACCCCTAATCCCAGCATTGTTCAAGGGTCAGCTGTATTTACAAATATCAAATCACTATGCTGTACACCTGAAACTAATGTTATATGTCAAATTCTATCCCAATTTTTAAAAAAGTGAAAATGACTAGATGACTTAGAAGAGCAAACAATTCTGTTTGGTTTGGGTGGGAAACTTAGGAAAGGCTTCAGGGAGAATGTGTCACTGAGCTGGGTATAGAAGGAATGCGTGTGCTGTGGAGAGGTAGAGATGGAGCCAAAGAGAGAAGAATGTGATGGTCACAGAGATAGGAAAGCTTGGGTGGTGCCCAGGAGCAGCAGACAGCTTAGCTGGCTTTATGAGGCAGCCCCTGGGCACTGGTACCGGGATCACAGACCTGATACGGGGTTTGGGGGCAAGGCTTCCCCAGTCTAAGGCTGCGGTGTAGCCATGGCAGAGACCGAGTCAAGTCAGAAGCCAGGTGACCACGCCAAAGAAAAGCTGTGAACCTGACAGGGGAGTGGAAAGGGGCAAAACAGGACATGAGTGAGACTGTTTGAAGTAATGGTTGTAAGGGGAACCTAGAGAATTCTCTGAGCCAAGGGTGGTCTCTACTGTGTCTTTTTCATAGATGCTGGTGATTCTGGACGTGGGTGAGAGTAATTTTTTCAGTGTTCTCTTCGTGGTCTTGACAATAGGAGACACAAGGCTGGATAGGTAACTTGAGGTGCTGGTGCTGGAAACATGGAACCCAGATGCCAGTGTTGAATTTGGACTGGGAGATTCTGATTGGCAGTTGAAAGCTTTTTGGGGGGTTTTGGGAGCGAGAAGTGGTTACAAAATGGGGGTGACGCTTGAGGGAGATGAATCTGGCATTTGTGTGGGGATGGATGACACCGTTTTGATTTTTCAGACAGGCATTTGAGTTGGCTTTCATATCTGGAGGTGGAATTCATAAGGCTTTGCAGTTGATTTGGAGGGTGGGAGTTAAGGAAGGAGTAAACATGTGACCTTCATGTTTTTAATCCTGGGTTTATTCATTTAATAGATATTTGCACGAGTTCTAGTGGCAGGCAAAGTGCTAGGTACTGTATACACGGTGCTGAGCAAAACTGTGTGCCTGGATAGGTGGGGAGGAGTAGAGGGAAAAGCGGCTCCGAGGTTTTGAACCTCTGTCATGGAGAAAGTGGTGAGACATTTACTGAAACAGGGCAGGAAGTGAAGACTCGGCTCAGAGGCCCCAGCGATGACATTTTTGATGAGTTGAGTTTGAGGTCGATCATAGCAAGTAATCAGTTATAAAATGAGACACCGTGGGCTGAGGTTGGAGAAGGCAGTTGATGAAAGGGGATCACAAACCTGTAGAGTTTCAAGGGAAGAGGACAGAAGACAGGATCTTGTGAGCAAAGCTTACATTTTAGGGGGCAGACGGAAGGTGCTGCAAAGAGGATTGAGGAGGAATCACTGTAACTTGTATTTTTCTCTACAGATATTTTCTTAGGTAGTTTCAAGTTTCCTTTAAGGCTTTTGAACAAGGTTTCTTAACCTCAGTGCTAGCTGGGCATTTGGGGCTGGATAACTGCTGTGTGTGGAGGCCTGTCCTGTACATCGTATATAGCATGTTTAGCAGCATCCCTGGCCTCTACACATTAGATAGATGCCAGTGGGTAGCACTTTCTCCTCCCAGTTAGGCTCATCAAAAATGTCTGGTGAGGGGGCTTCCCTGGTGGCGCAGTGGTTGAGAGTCCGCCTGCCGATGCAGGGGACACGGGTTCGTGCCCCGGTACGGGAGGATCCACGTGCCGCGGAGCGGCTGGGCCCGTGAGCCGTGGCCACTGAGCCTGCGTGTCCGGAGCCTGTGCTCCGCAACGGGAGAGGCCACAACAGTGAGAGGCCCGCGTACCACACACAAAAAAATGTCTGCTGACATTGCCACATGTGCCAGGGGACGGGCACAGTCACCCATCATTGAGAGCTATGGCTTTGGATGTTTGTCTTTTTTTTTTTTTTTCATATATATCCCTCCCAACGACAGCCAGGGAGGAATGATGGGGCAGACAATGACAGCAAAAGACTTGAACCTTTATTGGGCTGTAGGTGTTCTGTGACTTGGTTCCTAATATAATCATCGAAAAACATTGGAACCTATACTGTGAAGTGGTTTCCTGTACTAGAGGAGGTGTGGTTTGCAAGACAATTTCATTTCAGCTCTCAGCAGGCCCAGGCCTGTAATGTGACTGTACGC
Organism: Globicephala melas; assembly: GCF_963455315.2. Classification (NCBI taxonomy): domain Eukaryota; kingdom Metazoa; phylum Chordata; class Mammalia; order Artiodactyla; family Delphinidae; genus Globicephala; species Globicephala melas. The sequence goes on along the minus strand of NC_083320.1, from coordinate 77,747,164 downwards.
TTGGACATTGGGGTGCGGGGGGAACTTCAGCTCTGGAAGTTTGGGGAATTTATCAGTTTCAAAAAGTGTATTATTTTACAGAAGTCCCTGTGCAGTTCTTCAGTGTTTTTAGGAAAAACCGTTCATTTCCATGTGTCCTATCAAAGAAAGCAGACATGTGTCCTAATAAAGTTCCCCAAAAGTTGACGTTGAACACCCCGCCTCACTAAATGAATTGACAGAAGAGGCACGCGGGGTTCCAGTGGTTTCTGTGTAGCCAGAACACTACCTTTTACCTGTAGATGAGTTATTGAAGTTGAATTGAGATCCTGGCTGTCCATTGTGGATTCTTCCTTTTTGATCTTGAAAGAGGAAGAAGTAGTGTTGGGAGGCAGAGTGATAGCTTCATCAATGCAAGACGTCAAAGGCCAAGTTCGGGAGGATGTCGGGAGTGTCCGTGTTTTCATGTGAAACCTGTATTTTCAGGTTGCCTGTGGATTCGGGGGTACTTTTCAGGTCGGCAGAGAGGAGGATGCTTACTGAAGTTGGGGCTTTCCTCCCCTCCCTGCAGTTCTGCAGGTGCTCCCCTTTTGCCTTGGAACCTCAGATTGATTTCTGACAGGTGCTTGATGAAGAAGTGGTTACTGGGGTCTGTCTGGCCCGCTATTCCTGGGGCTCAAGAAGCTGTCAGAAAAGAGAAGCAAACAGGGAAAAAGAGAACTGTTTCTAAGTAGTTTCTGTTGTTGTGTTTAATCCTTCCAAAGCCCACAAATGCGAAGAGTTGTTCTCATTTATAAATAGTGGTGAAAAAAAGCGAGGAGATGTGAATGGGTGTGCTCTTCGTCAGCAGGGGGAGCTGGGGGCGAGGGTGGGCCTCAGCGGGCCGGGCAGACCCCCTAATTCCAAGTGGGGTTTTGGGGAGTAGGCTCTGGGGATCCTCTCTCTTAGAAAAGAATAGGATGTGCATGTTACACCTCTGGTCAGCGAATAAGATCTGGACTACCCTCTGAGTGTGGTCCAGCTCTTAGAGGAAGCCAATTTAGACCCCAACAGGGTTCTGCCTTCAAGACATTGAGTGGTGTCTTCTAGTCCTTGAAGATAGGAGAGCGAAGAGGGAAAGGAGCGAGGTGGGCAGTTGCTTCTGCAGTGAGCTGGCAGGGCTCCCTCTGTTTTCCCTTGGACACCGCTCTCTCATTCCCTCCTCTGTAACTTTTTTTCTTTTTTGAAATAAAATTCTTATTGTAGAATAGTTTTCTACTATTATTAATAGAGAAATCGAGAAGATAGTACAGAGAGTTCCCCTATATACTGCACCCAGTTTCACTTTTATTAACTTCTTACCTTAGTGTGGTACATTTGTCAGAATTAATGAGCCGATGTTGATACATTCTTATTAACTAAAGTCCATACTTCACTCCTCAGTTTTTACCTTGTGTCCTTTTTCTGTTCCTGGATCCCATCCAGGACACCATGTGATATTTAATCGTCATGTCTCCTTGAGGCTCCTTTTGGTTGTGACAGTTTCTCATTCTCAGACTTTCCTTTTTTTTGATCACCTTGACAATTTTGAGAAGTACTCATCAGCTTTTTGTAGAATGCCCCTCAACTCAGATTTGTTTGAGGTTTTTCTCTGATGGTTACACTGGGGTTATGGGTTCGGGGGGAGGAAGGCCACAGAGGTAAAGTGACATTTCCACCACTTGTCAAAATTAACATGACTTAGCACTGTTGCTTTTGACCTTGTTCACCTGGCAGAGGTAGTGTTTGCCAGGTTTCTCCACTGTAAACTGTAACACACGCCCACCTGCCCCCTTCCATCCCCCATTTGAACACTGCACACTTTGGAGGGAAGTCACTGTGCATAGCCCACACCGAAGGAGCGGGGAGTTGGGCTCCAGTGCTTGAGGGTGGAGAATCTACATAAGTTATTTGGAATTCTTCTGCATGGGAGATGCATCTTTCCCTCCACTCCACCCTTTGTTTATTCAGTAGTTTATTTATGTCAGTATGGACTGGTGGATTTTTATTTTATCCTTTGGGTTATAATCCAACATTGTTTTGTTCAGATTGTTCCAGCTTTGGCCATTAGGAGCTTTTCGGTTGGCTACTGTGTCCCTTTAGCGTACCCTCATGTTTTCTTTTCTTTGGAAGCTCTCCCTTACCTTCTGACACTACAGGTTCCTTTCTGGCTTTTGATGTGCGCTTGTGATGCTTTCTGCCCTGTGTGGAGTAGTGACAGATCACACGCTTGATGGCCTGGAAGCCCAGGATTGGCTTCTGCTCAGCTGATCACTTCTCCTCACCTGTGTGACTCTCTTGTCTCTAGAATAAATTTACCACAAGTCTCTAGCTACAGAGTTGTAAAAATCAAATGAATGTAAGAGAATTTTACCATGTTAGTTACCAATCCATGCCCAGTATCTTTTTGTCATTGAAGCACATCTTCGACTTCATCTCTGGGTCTTCCTGCGGCTCCAGTATGTGTTTGTTGAATGAACCAGTGCTCATTCAGTGAGTGCAACTCCTGCACCGCATTTTGTCAGTTGTTTGACCAATTTAATGGATATTAATTGAGGAGCTTTTCCTTTTCTACATAAACATTTTGTCTTCTGAGTTAATTATCTTGTATCTCCTCACTTCACATAGCATAGCATGGGCTCACAGGTACTGACTTACATCTGCTGAGAAGAAAAAAATGGAGAAAGCGAACACCAAACTGAATTTAAGTAGAAAAAACAAAAACTATAAATAAGCTTTTGGGATAGTGTCGTTTCCTCGTTGTTCTTATTAGCTCAACCCTTAAAATGATCTCCATTACTTGTTTTTTTATTTTGTAAAAAATTAGAAGTTTTATTATTATTATTTTTTGAATTTTAAAAAACATTTATTTATTTATTTTTGGCTGTGTTGGGTCTTCGCTGTTGCACACGAGCTTTCTCTAGTTGCAGTGAGCAGGGGCTACTCTTCGTTGCGGTGCGTGGGCTTCTCATTGCGATGGCTTCTCTTGTTGCGGAGCATGGCTCTAGGTGTGTGGGCTTCAGTAGTTGTGGCTCGTGAATTCTAGAGTACAGTCTCAGTAATTGTGGTGCATGGGCTTAGTTGCTCTGCCGCATGTGGGATCTTCCAGAACCAGGGCTCAAAGCTGTGTCCCCTGCATTGGCAGGTGGATTCTTAACCACTGCGCCACCAGGGAAGCCCTAAAATTTTATTTTTTAATTTTGTTTTCCTTTGATAAAAAAGTTTTTTGTAGTTTATATTGGGGTATAGTTGATTAACAGTGTTGTTAGTTTCAGGTGTACAGCAAAGTGATTCAGTTATATGTATACATGTATCTATTCTTTTTCAAATTCTCCATTACTTGTAATCAAGGGCTTGTGTCATGAGATTACCAGTGATGGGCGAATGAATGCCTGTTGGGAACTACATAGAATTCTGATTAGGTAAGGAATTCAGAGGAAGTATATTTTGGGTATTTCATCCGCAAGTCATCCTAGACTCTCCATTGCAACGTGGTGGTGGCATTAAACACGGCAAAGGCAGGACGGAAGCCCTATTTGCATTGTTAAATCCGGTGAGGAGTTAGGGTGTGGTCAGCCACTGTCCTAGAGGAGGTGCAGGAATAGATATATATTTATAAACACATATAAATATATATATTTTATATACAAATTAAAAAACTTTTTTGAGGAGGGCGAGATGGTCAGATGTGATATTTTCTAACATATGCTCCAAAGTAACATGAGATGGAGGATGTTCCATGTTGATGTTTCTCAAAGGATTGAGTTTATTTTTTTAATTTAATTAAAAAAATTTTTTATTTTGGCTGCACCACACGGCTTGCGGGATTTTACTTCCCTGACCAGGGATTGAACCCGGGCCCTGGCAGTGCAATTGCCGAGTCATAACCACTGGACCGCCAGGGAATTCCCAAAGGGTTGAGTTTTGGATGACAAGGTAAGCGGGGCCCTCCGTCCACGTGACAGGCCCAGAGTGCTGAGTACTGTGGCCGTTGTTCATCCTCTTCCTCCCCCTTTTTAAAAAACCTGTCAGGGATTCTTACTGGTCTTTGTTCATTCTTGCCTCTGAAGAGAGTGGGTGGTAAAGGGCACATTTATATTCTGACATGTTTGGGAGAAAGAGTAGGTGCTTGGGAACAAAAGGTGAGGAGTAAATTGTTGGTGGTCTTGCTGGTTTGGGAAGCTGCATGTTCCGTAGAGCATCTGGTTGCTCGTATGGGCTCTGGGGTTCTAGAAGAGTAAGTTCTTTCACTCCTTTTGCCAAAATGAGGTTGAGTATTACTATTAAATAGAAGGCTGGATTAGGAAGGGCTTGGGAAGCAAAGATCCTTCTGACATTCAAAGCATCTCTTTGTTTTTCTACAGAGCGAGTTTGTCTTCTGTTCTCTCTAGGAAGCTGATCTGGTTCCTGTCCTCTCACTGACCAGCACCTAGAATATCAACAGAATGACTCATGTCCCCAACATCCTGTCCTTGTTCTGGAGAGAGGGAACAGTTTGCCTTTGGAAAACACAGTGCTCACCTCTGTGGAAAAACCCCAAAGCAAGCATTGCTTTGACACATAGTTGTCCTTATATGATGTCTGTGATTTTGTGTGTGTGTGTGTGCATGCGTGCATGAGAATTCAAAAAAAAAAAAAAAGAAACTGTTGGGTTTTGCTGTATCTGCTGTGTGTGCCAGGAGATTGAGAATTTGGGAGCTTTAGCTGTGGGAAGGATTTTGGAGACCAGCTGGTCCAACTCCTTTGTATCGTTCTAGAAACAAAGGCCCAGTCGATGCAAAGTCATTTGAGATCTGAAAACTGGTCAGTGATAACCAGGACTAAGTAGTACCCGAGTCTCCTGATTCCTGGTTCTGTGGCCTTGACTTTGTGGTTTACATTGAGATTTTGAACTGTTCATTTGGCTGCCTAGTTAGAAGTTCTGTCTTTGTAGAATGCTGCTGATGTTGGTGGATGGTTTTTTTTTTCAATTTTATTTATTTATTTTTGGCTGCATTGGGTCTTCGTTGCTGTGCACGGGGTTTCTCTAGTCGTGGCGAGTGGGGGCTACTCTCCATTGCAGTGCGCGGGCTTCTCATTGCAGTGGCTTCTCTCATTGCAGAGCACGGGCCCTAGGTGCATGGGCTGCAGTAGTTGTGGCACGTGGGCTCCGTAGTTGTGGCTCGCGGCTCTAGAGCACAGGCTCAGTAGTTGTGGCGTACGGGCTTAGTTGCTCCGCGGCATGTGGGATCTTCCTGGACCAGGGCTTGAACCCGTGTCCCTTGCATTGGCAGGTGAATTTTTAACCACTGCGCCACCAGGGAAGTCCCGATGTTGGTGGATGTTTAAAACCACATATAATATAGTAAAATCTTTAAGAATACATGGCATCATATATTGCTGTTACTCAGAAGCTAAGGGGATGGGGAGGGGTAAGAATTGTTCTGAGAGTCAGGACATTCTGTCACAATTTAGTCTCAAGACAGGTGTTGGGCATTTCCTACCTCTTGGGACTTTTCTCAGAAGGGGGCTGGATTAGACTGTTGCTTTTGCTGTTTCGAGCTCTGAAAATTTTCAATTTTATATTTCTATAAAGGTATGTTATATATCTATCCAATGATGATACAGAATACCTGCAACATAGGTAAATCCTTACTCATTAATTCCAGTATTATAGAACATGGGCTTATGTTGTTGCCATGAATGTTGTTTCTGTTAAAGAAGGGGCTACCTCAGTTCCCACAGTTTTCTACCGTGTTTGGTAGTATTTGAGTGAGGAGAGGTACAGAGTAAGCTTGCCACTGGGTTCCTGTTAGACCTCTAACAGCTTAGAGGTCAGTTAGGTTCGAGGTGGTGTGACAGCAGGGTAAGAGCCATGGGAAGAGGAAGAAAGCAATCTGTGTGTGAGTTATGGACCCATCATTTGATTTCCCATTTCAGGTGTCTTTTTTTTTTTTTTTTTTTTTTTTTTTTTTGCTGTACGCGGGCCTCTCACTATTGTGGCCTCTCCCGTTGCGGAGCACAGGCTCCGGACACACAGGCTCAGCGGCCATGGCTCACGGGCCCAGCCGCTCCGCGGCATGTGGGATCTTCCCGGACCGGGGCATGAACCTGTGTCCCCTGCATCGGCAGGCAAACTCTCAACCACTGCGCCACCAGGGAAGCCCCAGGTGTTTTAAATGCTGTGGTTGAAGATACTTTGCAAGTTCTGTATCCATGATACTCAGAATTCCGTCCACAGCCCACACTTTCTCCTTTTAGATTCTGACTTTTATGATGGTAGTATAATTTTTGTCTGAATGGTGTTGGAGATTGAATCACTGCTTTTGCCATTATTACTTCCATTTGACAGATGAGAAATGTGAGTCTTAGGGAGCTTAGATAACTTGCCCCAAATTGTATAGCTGATGTCAATGGGTCCTCAAACCCAAGTCTTCCTGACTTCAGGGTTCATGCTTTTATCCATAGTACCTTCCAGGTGCCACATTCTGCTCCATTTTTAGTATATGTTTCACTTTTTTTCTTACTAATTTGAAGTTCATTGTTCTTTTTTTTTCACATTATTCTCCAGTGCCTGGCACAGGACCATAATGGAAACATTTTAAAATATTAATGATTTAAAGGTAGTGAATGATGAACTGGAAGGAGAAAAGAAAGGCAGAGGCTTCTGAGTCACTCACTTATTTATACTTCGTCACTTTGTAATCTTGAGCAAAAAAAAGAATTCTCAGTTTCTTCACTTGAAAAAGTAGGGAAACTACTATTTGCTGCACTGGGCTATTGTGACATTAGAAACGGAGTACCTTAAACTCACTGTATAGTGCTTAGCACATAATGGGTAATTAACGAGTGGTCTCTGTTATAGTTATGTTGCTGTTAAATTAATTAAAACCTAAGATGTTGCTCTCACTTTTTTTTTTTTAACCCCCTAAGTGTAGAGCATGTTATTTCCCCTAAATGCCTGCTACCCTCAGGGAGTTCTCAGTAACAGGATGAACATATCATCCATGGAATATGAGGGCTTAATGTTATCAGATACCATTTCTTTTGATGCCCTTTTTCCCCAGTCATTCAGGGAAAACTCAAGTAGCCTGAGGCACTGCAGTGTTAGCTACAGCTCTGCCGGCTGATTCCTGGAGGGCCCCTCTCCAGGGGGGTGGGTGGAGCTTGCATGGTAATCAGTCTCTTTTCTTCATGCTTTCCTTCCCTCTCACATATCTCAGTTCACTGGAAAAGTCCTCAAAGCTTTTCTTCTGCTGGTGTGGCCCAGTAGCCAGACAGTAGCCTGTGCACTAAATGGAGAGGAACCTATGTTTCTTCCCTTGTTTGTCAGCATTTTGGCATGTGAATTTTTATCTGCTACGCTGAGTCTGTTGGCTCCTACCGCTGATGTCACCAACCATCTATTTTCTGTGTTCAGAAGTCACTGGGGTATACTTCTCGTGGGTTGGGTTAGCCTCGTTGCTCTGTTCCATCTATCTTAGAAACAAACCTGTTTATAAACAGTACCTTTCCTTCAGCTTCCTGACAGAAAGGGATTTTCTAGGCAGAGAAAATGTATCACAGTAATGAGTTAATTAAAGTTACCAGTGCGGTACCTGGCACACAATATGTGCTCAGTAGATGAAAGAAACTGGACAACTACAGTCCCTGTTCAGTATTTGTGGTTTACAAAGGATGAGAGTTAGATTCAGTAACTTGGGTTGGAAAATTACTCTTTCATCTCTCTGAGTGACACCTGAGGATGGGAGGATGGCAGGGAATAGGGAGGGGTTTGGAGAGTTTCTCGGGGTAAGTGGATTAGTGTAGCTCCCAATTCAGAATAAGGTACATATTTGAAAATTACTTAACAGAGTGCCTTGGATTAGCTTCTCCTTATAGAGTAATTGACAGATATTGAATAGTTGTGATAGGTTATAATGCACACCACTTAGGTCTTTTTATCTTCAAAGAACTTAAAAAAAGAAAACAACAAAACACTTTAAACATTGATTCTACCTTGTGTTCTTTATCATAGCCTAATGTTCTCTTCCGTGTCTTTGTTGTATAGTGTTTCTTAGGATGAGTGAGTAAGCCTTGCCGATTGGTTTATAAAACATTTATGAAGTTAAAGTCTCTGGGGAGTGAGAATTGAAATGACAGAATTTGCAGCTTCACATTTGCTGGTTAACTGCTGGCTTAGCATTCTTTTCCTGTGTGTTTTTCCCAAGCTGTAGACTCTATCAATCAGAAATCAAATGAAATTTGGTAATTGTGTGTGAGTTTTGTGTTTTTTTCCCTTGAAGTACTTAGCTCTGACTGCCAGACTTGGGAGAAATGCTTGCTGTGCAGTGATTTCTAAAGCCAGTCCTTAGCAGATGCTTAAAAAAAAATTAGAAGTTGGCCACTTAAGAACTTCATAAAGTTCTTCTCAGGCTTTTCAAGTCATGAGTCAAGAAGAAGCTTTGAGGGAACACTAGGAGGTACATCCTTTACTTTCGTATCCCTTATTCCATCTATATAATGAGATACTAAGGTGCTCCAAAGAAATCAGAATATTATCCCAAATGATTAGCTATTTTCTGCCCTAACTCCACCGCCATGTACAAGGCCCAAACAATTCAGTTTCTGTGGAGGATTAGGAAAATGGCAGCTGGCACAAACAAAGGTGATATAATACCACTTATTCATTCATTTGTATATATAGCAATTTTTTTTTTTTTTGAGTAAGGAGGTAGAGACGTGAAGCAAAATCATGGCCCCTGCTCTGGACTAAACTGTGGTCTGAAAGCATTTTCTAGAAGCTTAAAAAAAGACCAAGGGCTGGAGCTAACTTTTCCTGACTATGGAAGAAGTTAAGGAAAGGAGTGGATGGAGGTCATGGGAAGGGCAGTTGGTGGTGGTGGAGGGTTTTACAGTCTGTGGTATAGGCTTCCTGTTTCACGTGGGATGTAATTTAGAGCGTTCATTGAAGTTGGCACCAACAAGGCTGCTAACAGTGACTCTAGGTCATGTTGGTATGGTTCATTTAAGCAGAGATCAAAACCTGGTTTTTGACGATGCTGCTGGTATTGGTGCTTTATTGAGGACTTAGCACCTGCCAAGCACTTTACAGGCTCTTTCCCGTTTAATCCTAACAATGACCGTTTTCAGGTGGTAGCTTAGAGGAGTGAATAATTTGCCCAGGGTTATACAGTTAGGGATAGGGCTTGGATCTGAAGCCATTATGCAATACTGCACCTGTAGGTGAAGGCAAGGTTCTCAAAGAAGAATTGAACCAGAAAATATTTCACAGACAGCAGCCACAGTGTTTAGTAACAGACTAGGTGTGTGAACTTGAGGCCAAATGAGAAGGAGAAAGATGATTTTAAAATTACAGTTTTGGAGAGAAGCAAGATCATAGTGTTAGTGATGGGGGTGGGAAGACTAAGGCTCTGTCTCAGCCATGTTTATGGACTCTTCTTCCTAGAAAACAGCCAATAGCCTTTTACCTGTGTTATTTCATCTTTGGCTTTAAGAAAACAGCTGTCACTCCAAGTGCTGGCTGTCAACGTGGAACACAAGTTGTGAGCACAGTGCTTTTGTGCCAGCCTCCTATCACATGTGGGTGTTGAGTCTAGCAGCAGACCAATACCCCCTTCCCAGTGGAGCCCAGGTTCACACATCAGACCATCACATTGTCCTCTGACTTAGCTAACCTGTGCATCTCACTGCAGCAGGACAGTGATAGTCACTGATTGACAGGACCCTCCTTCGGGAGGGTGACATTTATCCTAACGTCTCCAGGCCAGCCCTTTTAGGACCATGAGGAGAGTCAGCTCTTGGTCACAGTTCGTACTGAGTGGATGTCACATTCTGAAAGCCATTGTGTTGAGGCCCCAGGATTCTCAGGCCTGAGTGAGCAACCTGTGGCTGATCAGATTTCTCATTGTCTCAGGAAGGATGCTGGCTAAATCTCGACTTCAGTAGTGTGATTTCAACAGTGGATCTGTCAAGGGCCCGAGCCTGGTTGACCACCATCCCTTCCCCACCATGTCTGTACATGCGTGGCTCTTTGGATTCACTGTGAATCATTAAGTGTTTTTATTGCCTTCTTGCAAGCTTCTGTCTTCTTTTTTTTTCTGGGTGAAAAAGTGAATCTTTCCCAATGAAGTATTTCCTTCATTAAAATAAGCCTCCCCTTCGGAGAGAATACTAATATTGTGTGCAACATGGCCTTATGGGCAGCTGGCCGGCTGCCTATAGATGTCCTTGTGCCCTTTGTCCAAATGATTTCTTCCACCTGCTTGCTACAAAATCACCCAATGTACTGATAGCTATTAATTACCTCTAGTTAAAGAAGAGCAAGCCACCTGCCCCCCAGGTGGTCTCTGGATTACTTAAAGCAACACTCTCTTTAAAGGAAACATTTTCCTTTCCTTCCCTCCTCACCTCCACCAAATCTTTGCTATTAGGAGAAACATTTGAAGCCATCGGATAATTTGCAATTCCTTTCCTAAGGGATAGGAAATACGCCAAATACGCTGTCCAGAGAAAATGAGATATAGGCAGGTAAGGTGTTTTGTTTTGTTTTGTTTTTTGGCTGTGCTGGGTCTTCGTTGCTGCGCGTGGGCTTTCCCTAGTTGCAGCGAGCGGGGGCTACTCTTCGTTGCGTTGCACAAGCTTCTCATTGCAGTGGCTTCTTTTGTTGCAGAACACGGGCTCTAGGTGCACGGGCTTCAGTAGTTATGCCACGTGGGCTCAGTAGTTGTGGCTTGCGGGCTTAGTTGCTCTGCGACATGTGGGATCTTCCTGGACCAGGGATCGAACCTGTGTCCCCAGCATTGGCAGGCAGATTCTTAACCACTGTGCCACCAGGGAAGCCCCGGCAGGTAAGTTTTTGATAAGAGTTGAGAAAAGGAGAGAAATTTTGGGAAGGGAAAGTGACATTGTGTTCCCTAATAAAAACCAGAATAAATAGCGGGTGTAATTGGTTGTGTATTTGGTTATGTGCTTCAGTGAAGTGGTGAGTATTTGACATACCTACCGTCAGTGGGAAGAAGAGTGTTGAAAGAGAGGTAGATGTTTGCCTGGGACAAGAAATAAACCCTTCCCTTAGGGATCTGCCCATTGCCTGCCTTTCACTCATAGTGTTCATTCATTTCTTTGATAGTATTCTTCAGGAGAGAGAAATAATGTATGAAGTCAGTCTTATATCCACTCCTTCCATCTTCCTAATAGGCTCTCTATATGGTTAACCCACTTTGAGCTAGGTCAAGGGCCAGCCAGCTCCTTTTCTCCATTACCTTAGGTAGGATTATGACTCAGTTCATGCACTGGGGCTTGGTGTTGTCCCTAACCCTCCAGTTCCCCCTCCATCCACTCATGTTAAATCTCAGCCAATTCCCAACACCCTGAACAGTCTCCTTTACTTGAAGGACTCCGCTGTGACCAAGCTCCTGGCAAGCTGAGCACGTGGTGGTACCCTGTTGATGTCACAAGATAACCTTTGTACCCTTTGGACTTTGAGCTTTCAATTAAGCTTACAGCTAATTCCCTGGTGGATGTTTTAGGGGAGCAGGAGTATGTGTTAGCCCTACTTGTGTAGCTTTTGCGGTCAGGGGAGGTGACCCCCATTATGGCAGCCCCATAACTGGGGTCATAAAAATATCCCAAGTGTCATTTGGAAGTCAAACGCTGGGTTACATAGCCTTTTGGGGGTGGGGTTAATCTCCTTTCTAAGATTTTGTACCTAGTGATTCTTTATCAGCTTGACTGCTAACTGTAAACTTCCATTTCTTTTACAGTGTTACCACTCATTAAATTCTTTCTTCTTTGTCTCACCTATGTAAATGAGACCGGTTCTCGCTCTTTTGTATTGTCTTTGAGCTCATGGCAGGTGGCACTGGGAGCCCTGTGAAGGCTGTCCTTGTGTATTGTTTTCATAAGCTAAATAAGGCACAGAAAGAAAACCAAAATATAGACTTTCTCCCTGGGCTAGAAGGGAAAGGGAGGACAGTTTGCAGTTTACATGTGAATCTTATTTGAGTTCCCTTCAGAAGAGAATATTTTCTGATTCTGTCTTGTCTTCTCTTCAGTCTTATATTTCTTCTTTCCTCCCTGCAGGTATGTATATATTAGTTTTTTTTTTAATTAGGAGCAAAATTTATGCCAGACTTTTATTAAATTTTATTTTAGTTTTAACTGTTTCCTGGATTAACTTATTTTTAGAGCCCCTATTAGTAAGAGACATATGTCTTTCTAATGACAGTAAAACTCATATGGGGAAGGAGAAAGAAGGAAAGAAATTTTAGTTCCAGTCTGATATAAATTCTGTGGCTAAATGATTAGGTATTTAAAGGTATTTAATCTCACATCAAGAAGCAGCAATTTTAGAACAGGCATTTCTAACAGATTCAGTTTTGACACATATCAAAACAAAGACTTTGATGGAAAATTTTAAGCCTGTCCATTTCCTCTGTCACTCTTCCTTCTTTTATGTCCACTTCCTCTCTCAGCCTGCCTTCTTTTGCTCATTTCTATAGCTTCTCCATGCTCACTCAGGTGTTGATGTGTTTCTGTTCTTCTTTTTTTCTCCTTATTCCTTTTTGTGCAGAAGGCAAGACAGCCCTTGACTGGCCTTGGTACTGAGATTGAGGTGGTTTGCATCTTTAGGGAAGGGATGAGGGATAGTCTTCCTAGTGTTTCTTCATCCATAGGTGGAGTCCCTTTGTACCTACATAAGAAAAAAACAAAACAAAATAAAGCCCCTACCACCTCCACCGACATTTTTGGTAGCCAAAAATGGAGGAACTTGGATTGACCAAAGCCTGAAGTTATCAGAATACTTCTAGCTAGTCGCTGTATTAAAGAAAAACTTGTTTTTTTAAAGGTGAAGAAGTTAATCTCTTAAGAAGATGATGAGAGGGCCCAACTGGAATGGAAATTTATTTCCATGTTCTAGCTTAACCAAGTAATTAAGTGTGTCTAATGCTGTCTGTTTGAATCATATGAACTTGCTGTTGTTATAGGTCAAAAATAGTTGAATAACAGCAATCTTACATGAATCAGCCCAGTGAACCTGATGAGGAAATGGAGACCCAGGAAGGCTAATCCGCTAATCCCCTCATCCTGGCCTCAACCCAGGAGGCAGTAAACTGAGATAAAGCTATTTTACTGGATTCTTTCTCCCTTTCTTCCTTCCAACCTTCCTTTCTCTTTTTCTCTTTCTCCTTTTCATCTATCTATCTATCTTGAAAAGTTAACAGATATAAAGGAATAAAGGGTGTCTTTGTAGGAGATGCTGTTGGGAAATCAAGGTGACTGATATTTTGGGGGGGCGGGGTGAGCAGACAGCAGTAGGAACACAACCACTCAACACTAGGACAGTCACCGTACCCAGATTTTAAGACAAGCGTGCAGTAGAGCTAGCCTGTATAGAAATGAGTGTATTCGGTCACTGGTCATTTTGTTTGATTGTGTATGAGCCACATCGTGTTGTCCTTGAGGAGCACGGATTGTGCAATTTTTCACTGCATTCCCGGCAAGCTTAAAAAAAGGCTGCTACGATCTACTGCAGTTGATTGATGCCGGAAAGGTTTGCTGCACCTAACAATAGCCCTTCTCCATGAAGCACTGCATTGATGCTGTTAGAACTCATTACTGCTAACCAAACAGTAGTGGTTTTATTACTGTACTAATGGAGCCTGGTACTTGGAGGCGGGGGCTTGGGGGAGGGAGAGAAAGTGGGGCAAGGATTGTGGGCAGGAAAAAAGAATCCCTTTCCATGATTAGGGTTGACCCCCAGAAAAGTTGTTAGGCAGTTTCCAGTAAAACAATATGATAATCTGGATACAATGCAGGGTTTAATATGCATATGCAAGGATGCACTAAATGAATTTTTCCTAGCAGGGAAGAACAAGGGCTTTCTCAATAAAGAATCAGCAAGACAGCAGAGTTTTCTATGGCCTTTTCCAGTGAAGTGATTTGCTTTCCTAACAGTGCAAGGAGATGAACAAATGAGCTGTGACAGATAGGGATGCACACAGGACTGTGCTAGAGAACTTGGCAGGATCTTCATTGTGGGCAACAAGACAGACCCAAGTGATGGCATCTATCCTCTTTCATGTTTTGTTTGTTTGTTTTTTTGCGGTACTCGGGCCTCTCACTGTTGTGGCCTCTCCCATTGCGGAGGACAGGCTCCGGACGCGCAGGCCCAGCGGCCATGGCTCACCGGCCCAGCCTCTCCGCAGCATGTGGGATCTTCCCTGACCGGGGCACGAACCCACGTCCCCTGCATCGGCAGGTGGACTCTCAACCACTGTGCCACCAGGAAAGCCCTCTTTCATGTTTTTTGAAACGTACTTGGGTCCTTCCTTTCTTCCCAACTTTTGTTTTTATATATTATTTTAATTGGGTAGCTTTCAGTTTACCTTTCATGTAGTTACTGATGTATTTGAGATTTTATCTACCATCTCACAATTTGTTTTCCATTTGACCTGTCTGTTCGATGTTTTTTTTCTCTTTGACTTCTTTTGGGTTAAGCAAAAAGTTATTCCATTTTCTGTTTATTGACTTAATTCTTTTGCTCTTCTTTTAGTAATTATCCTAGAGATTACAGGGTTGCATCCTTGACTTATTACAATCTAATACAAACTCTTCCTTTTGTCTCTTTGTTTTGGTTCATTGCTTTCATTTGGAAAAGTTCATGACCCTTAATGAATGCCACTGGCAGTGGAATGATTTTGTCCTTATTTCCTGCTTGAATCCATCCCATAGTAGCTCTTATTTTCTGAAATTGCTTATAAATGTCATCAAAGCTCTTGCCCAGAATCATCTGCCCTTGGAGATATGCTCCAGGCAGCCCCACTGCTGGGTTGTGGCTCTCTAGAATAGGGATGGAAGCTTTCTAGTATCCCCGTGAGGCTGTCAGCTCTCCCATAGCAAGACCTTTCCTGTCCTTTGTACCATATCTGGCACACGGTAGATTATCAGTGGAAATCTGAATGACTAGGCTCCCAGAAACCAGATGCTGGGGCCCACCTCAGAGTCAGGATGCAAGCTGGGGGGTTTTGGCCCATTTTAGGTGAGCTCTAATCTTTAAAACTCTACCAGCTTTTACCAGTCTCATCTAGCTGGTTTGTTTCAGTTGAATCAAGCTTGTTCTTTTTTTTTTGTTGTTGTTGTTGTTTTGTGGTACGTGGGCCTCTCACTGTTGTGGCCTCTCCCGTTGCGGAGCACAGGCTCCGGACGCGCAGGCTCAGCGGCCATGGCTCACGGGCCCAGCCGCTCCGCGGCATGTGGGATCTTCCCGGACCGGGGCACGAACCCATGTCCCCTGCATCGGCAGGCGGACTCTCAACCACTGCGCCACCAGGGAAGCCCCAAGCTTGTTCTTCACATCCTTTTTTATCTCTAATGTCACTCTGGTTCATACACACACTACATTTCACCCATGCTCACTCACTAGTTGCTACCTATAATAGTATTACAAAAATTTTTAATAAGGTGATAGAGCTCCCTGAGTATCTAGTAACTACCATTGTTTTTCAGGGACATGTGAGCCATATGCATGGAAATATTGTGTGGAAAGATCCTAGAGTTTCTCTTGGACTTGTTGAGCTCTGTGCCTGAAGCATATAAAATATTATAAAATCCCAGTACAAAATGTCTTAACAGAGAGTCAGCTGTGCTGTAGGTCAGTAATATTTCAGTTATTTTAAGCTGTGGTAAGGAAAGCCTACAGCAGAGGTGTGAACCTTGTTGCCCTGTGGCAGCTTTCTGTCAGCTCTGTTATATTACTGGTTTTTAAAATAACCCCAGAGATTTATCATGATGAAGTGAAAACCTACCTGTCAATGATGGAGGAGTTTTTGGATCATGCATGTTCTTTCCTTGGGGACAACATAGTCTGTGCAGAAGTAGTTTGAATTTGTCAAGACCTAAGTTGACTGTCCAGCTCTGCCACAGGTTTTGAGTACCTGTGGGCAAGTTACATCACCCCTGTCAGCTTAACTTGTACAGTAGGGATAATGAAACTCAGCTTGTTGTAAGGCTAAAGTTATATATTGGTTCCTAAAAGTATTTCTGAAAACTGTGAGTCCCTCTACATATGCGATTTGTGCATGCTATTTTCTCTAAGCGTTTTCCATTTGGGCAACTTAGAATACAGGCACCACTCAGGTAGAGCTTGCTAATATTGATTTATGTACTTTTGAGGTAGGTGGTGGAAGAGTGAAACCACAACTACTATACTGAGTTCAAGAGAATCTTTTTCCTACTCTTAACTATGCTGTACTTGAAATCTACTCCAAGGATATTGTTTCAAATGAGCCAGTTTTGGGTTCTGAGATATGTAGAAGTCAGAGGGGAGAGAGAGAGAGAGTGCTGCCTTGAAGCATTGTAAACTTTCAGAGAAGAGTTTTCTCAAGATAAATTACCAAGAAGTTATTTCTTGAAACAAAGGCACCCGGTTGATGTGAATTGACTCTCTAGAGAAATATTTACCACCACTGCTTCTGCCAAAGTGAATTGTGGTCACCAGGGGCAACAATAGCAGCCGTCTTTATCTAGACAAGTGCAAGTCCTGAATTCAGATGCCCCTTCCTAGGGCTGCCAGCTGGTCTGGAGTTTGGAGTGCAGAAAATGCATGTTCAGTGGCAGCTTCCTTGGGTGTTGGAAAACCCTATTTATTGGAGCATCTGCCAAACATGGATGGAAGAAGGTTTTTCAGGATTGCAAAACTACTTCTTGAGAGATGGATAAGTGGAGGGTTAGTTTTATAGATGTTCTGCTCAGGACTCCGAGGCACTATTGAAAAACTGTTAGGTAACTAGGAGAGAAGAGGCAAAGCTGTTCTCTTATCAGGTACCTCTGTGAGAGCAGGAGAAGGATGGCGAGGCTAGGACACTGCCTGGGACAGGGTACGGGGTTGGGCGTACTTAGCGTATTCCTGGAATTGACTTTGAGGAGTGATGTTCACTTCATTTTTCAAAGATTAGTAGATAGTGGCAGTAACTAGTGACTAGTACTTTGTCTTCAACTTTCATGAGGGATGAACTCATTTTCTAATTTCTGTAAGAAACTGCACCTGTTTAGCCCTCACCATGGAGGGCTGACTGGATGGTTGGCAGAACTTCCATGAAATCTCAGTTTTTCAAGCATTTGAAGTGAAAGACTGAAGCTCTAATCGAATATGTTGGATGTGGGCTTCTCATTTCTCAGCTGCAGCCTTTACAGATGCATTGTGGTTGCAAGTGCCTGAATCCAGACTTGTCCGTGCTGACTTCTAGCCAGTCCGACACAGTGACGCTTCTACAATTTGGAGGAGACTTTTAATGAGATGCTATTTTAGTTGCTATATTTAACTTTTAATTATACCTTATTGGGATAAGTTTTAATTTCCCGAGTGTTACAACCAAGACATGAAAATGTGGGTCAAGTAAACTAACAGAATTAAAAAAACCCCACAACAATATAACAAGCCCTAAAATCTACCAGTGTGTCTCAGGCAATTAATTAGAGCAACCAGTGGTTTCTAACCTGTGTGAATGTTTCACGAGTCTGGAAAAATAGACTCAGTGTCTCCCACATTGGCAGTCTGCTTTCAAGAGGACTTGACTTGGATCTGTAGATCTGGGTAGTTAAGCCTTAATGATTCAGGTATAGGTTGTTCTCTATGGGTATCTGCAGTGAATTGCAATCCTGTGTTGGCTGCCACGTCACCATTTGTCATCCCAGTCTCATTAGGGGACTCAGAGTCATCTGAGCAAACATAGACACTCACATTTGACAGGTGTGAGGTTCCTTAAACTGAGGAGAAAATATGTGAGTTTCTCTGTGAATCTGGTTGATTCATATCCCTCTTCTGCCCCTCAGAGGCCAGTGATTGAGGGGTGACTAAGGTTTGTGTTGAACTTGTGCTTGAAGTTTCCAGATAGAAAAGTTCAAGATTCTGGCTTAACTGGAAGAGTTTAGGAGTTCTTTTCTGCGAATTGACACACAAAATTCCTTGGCTTTCTGGCAGCTGAATCTGCCAGCTGGGTAGACCGTTGGGGCAGGGCAACATCCTTGCCGTTGGTCAGCGCAGTGGGCTGACAGTGGGACCGAGAGGGCGTTAGGCAATAGTCCAGGGCATGGGGCCCGTTGGATGTGCAGACACAAGTGTTCCTGTGATCTGTGCACGTATATCCAAGAGAACCAGGGCCTTGAGCCTCAGGCCTGAGAGGCTGGCTTTCAAGGCAAAAGATTAGAAGAAAGAAAACATGCCACACGTGATATACCTCCTCTCTTGCTCTGCTCCCGTCTACGTTTGCTGCCCTCACGTATAACGTTACCTTCCATGCAACTTATTGCGTCAGTGCTAAAATCTTGCTGAACTGGAACTGTTATTTTGAGCTGCCCCATCTGTTTCTTTGTGCACCAGTGAGTGTGTGAATAAATGTACCAATTAAAAAAAAAAATACAACAGCTCTTAGAACAGTTGGAACCTAGAAAAGTAACCCTTTATTATTCCATTGCTTTTCATGGGGTAATTTCCCTTCCCTCCTCATTTGTGTACAAAGAATTTTTCGGCCATATTTTCTTATTGTGGCAAAATATACATAAGACAAAATATACCATTTAAACTATTTTTAGGTATGAAATTCAGTGGCATTTAGTGTATTCACATTGTTGTGCAACCATCACTACTGTGCATCTCCAGAACTGTTACCTTCTAAAACTGAGAATCTGCCATTAAGAAATAACTCCCCATTCCTCCCTTCCCCAAGCCCCAGTAACCTGTGTTCTACTTCTCAGTTTCTACAAATTGGCCTGTTTCAGGAACCTCATATAAGTGGAATCATACAATATTTGTCCTTTGTGTCTGGTGTACTTCACGTAGCATCAAGTCTTCAAGCTTCATCTAAGTTGTAGCATGTGTCAGAATTTCATTCCTTTTTAGGGCTGAATAATATTCCATTGTATGTGTATGCCACATTTTGTTTATCTGTTCACCTATTGGGAGACATTTGGGTTGTTACTGCCTTTTAGCTATTGTGAATAATGCTGCTCTGAAAATAGTGCTTTACATGTGTTTACGTTTCTGCTTTCATTACTTTTGGAAGTAGAATTGCTAGATCACGTGATAATTCTACGTTTACCTTTTTGAGGTAAATCTTTGTTTAGTTTTCCAGTGATTGCACCATTTTACATCCCCGTCAGCAATGCCCGAGGGTTCCAATTTCTCCACATCCTTGCCAACACTTTTAATTTTTTTGATAATAGCCATCCTAATGGGTGTGAAGTGGTATCCCACACAGAATCTTGTGATTTTGATTTGCATGTGTGCATAAATTTTAGAAAGTTTCAACAGAGCATATATGTCATTTTGCACCCTGGCTTATTAGTTAATATTTTTATCATGTTTTGCCTTTAAACTACTGTTTTTAATTGCATTTTTCTGGATCCACTTGGAAGTTACCAGGTATCTGAAGAATTAGAATTTGAACCAACCATACAAACGTGGCCTTCACTACAGAAAGGGAAAGGGCCGAGTAAAAGAGTACCACCCCAGGAGGAAACTGAAGGGTTTCCTATGCCCATTTTGGGCCTCTTAGCAACTTTACCAGTAAATCTATGTGCTGGATGCTTCAGGATATAGGAGGGAGTCTGCTTGCAAGAAGCAAATTCCTGGTGAGACAAAAAGGGACTAGAACAGGGCAATGCCAAGCAACAGAGAGAGAGAGCAAAATCATCTAATTTATCATCCTTCCCCCAAGGCTGAGAGGCTTTTTTTTTTTTTTTTTAATTTATTTTTGGCTGCGTTGGGTCTTCGTTGCTGCACACAGGCTTTCTCTAGTTGCGGCAAGTGGGGGCTACTCTTCGTTGTGGTGCACGGGCTTCTCATTGCGGTGGCTTCTCATTGCAGAGCATGGGCTCTAGGCGCGCGGGCTTCAGTAGTTGTGGCGTGCGGGCTCGGTAGCTGTGGCTCGCAGGCTGTAGAGCGCGGGCTCAGTAGTTGTGGCGCATGGGCTTAGTTGCTCCGCAGCATGCGGGATCTTCCCGGACCAGGGCTCGAACCCGTGTTCCCTGCGTTGGTAGGTGGATTCCCAACCACTGCGCCACCAGGCAAGTCCAGGGCTGAGAGGCTTTTGAGTAGTTTGGGAAAACTTTGAAGGGGGAGGGAAAGCTTGAGAGTAACTTAAAAACTTGTCCCCTACAGGCCAGTTTGTTAAAAGACCAATTTTACCAAAAGGCTAAGGCTGTGATTAAGCAAAGCCTTTGAAAAAGAATCTTAAAATATCCCATTAGGAGCAATGACAGAGTATGGTTATTAAACATCAGAGTATTTAAATGAGAATCGTGAAGCAAAAATGAGTGCTTTGTGCGAAGACTAATTTGGTCACCAAAAATTATAGAAACTTTCAGAAGATACAGAGAATGCTTGTAAGGGAAATGGAACTCTTTGTAGAACTGAGTTTTAAAAAAAGTTTACTTACGGAGCTTCATTTGTAAACATTTCTGAAACCAATTCCAAATATTACTTACAATGCCAGTAGGAAAACACTTTTTTACTGACTGCTTTTTAACCTGCGGTTTTTGGAAAGAAGCATCTATTTCCCAGTCTTATCTGAAAGAACCAGCTGTTAATCAGGTCCCTCCCAGAGACTGGATACTTGTCCTACGAGGCGGAGGTGACCGGGATCACACTTGACACTGGGCCATTGGGCATCAGTGGCGAATTCATCCGTGTGTCAGGAAGTAGCTGACCATTCACCTGAGTCCAAACATTGCCAGACAGACAGTCAGCTCTGAGCTGCATAGTCATTCCAGTTGATTATGTGGAGATTTGCAGACTAGAGCGAAGAGAAGAATGAATTGAATGGGCCCGAGGGACTTTTTCCATGTCTGCATAATTCAGCTCCATGGCGGTGGTTACAGGGGGTTACTTCCATGGTAACGGTGCCTCTGTAAAGATACTTAGAAACCCACTGGTGGAAGGAGCTTGACCAGGTTCCTCTCTGTATCTCAGTTGTAGAGGCAGCATGAGATTGAGCTCAAGACTAGGCACGGGTTCCTGACTCAGGTTTGCCTGTCGTAGGCCTGAGATATCTGGTGTTGGTTGCTTCATCTTTCTGCAAGGTTTGCTGGCAACTGTCGGAGGCATCGTGTATGTGGATCATTTTGCAATTGTAGAATACGATAAGCATTGTTATTAGTAAGTCAAATAGTAAAACTGAAAAGAATAACTGCCCCGCCCTGCCCTCATCAACTCACTTCCTCTGTTGGCATCGCTTAGGGTTCTCTTGTCAGCAGGTGCAAAGCTCCCATTAAAGTCTTTGGCTCAGAAGACGTCAGAGTTGAATGAATGGCTTCAGAGTTCGAAAAACAAATTGTTGGTTTATTACGAACTTTACTGTGGTTTACCTAATCACATCGCCAATAACGTGAGGTACTTGAACCAGCCATGAATTAATTCTCTTCCTTTTTCCGTGACAGTGTTAAGCTTCACAGCCTCGTCGTGCTGTTTCTGAACAGTTAATAATGTGCAGCCGCATTGGGGCATCAAGTCAGTGCTAAAGTGGCTGGGAAACTTGGGTGAAACTGTGAAATGTAAGTGTCCGTTCACAGGGCCGGCAAAGTGGGGGCTGGAGGGGTGGCCGCTTACTTTGTGAAATCTACAGACATGGCCAAGAGTGAGTGCGTGGTCGGTACATTCAGACTCCCTCAACTCTTCCTCGTAGGATTTCCCCCAGGTGCTATTCACAGGACCATTAATTCACCTAGAAACTTCTAGAAATGTAAGAGGACTCATTCTGCTTTCAGCATGCCTTCCTGCTACTGACCCTCAGCTACCATGGAGCTCATTACCTTTTGTACAGAGAGATTACTCAGGAATAATATTACAGGAACAGTGTAAGTGTAGGTAAGTGGAAAGGTTGAGTTGCCTTGTTATTTTGTGTGATGGTACCTCCATGTACATTTTATTATGTTTGTATGTAATTATAATGAATTGCTGTTACTGCGTGTCTACCACGTGCCATACACGAGGTGCTTGTCACTGATTGACTCCAATCCTTAGTAACACCTGCAAGATAGGTGGCTTTAATGATGAGGAAACTGGCTTGAAAAGGTAAAAATAAACTTTTTCTAGGCCAAGCAGGCTGGGTGGAAATCACCTTTGTGAATCTCAGAAGGCTTGAGCTGGTAGGTCATACTGTGCTGCCTCCCATGTTTAGGGGAATAAGCTTAAATTCAGGGAAATTACTTTGCTGTTGAGGCATGTGTTCTCAGTCACCAGGTGCTTAAATTGTTTTGTGCTTGCGTGAAACATTCTTCCCAGAATCCGAAAGCTTCCTAGGGCTTCTCTTGTTCCCATATTTGCCAGTTATTTAAGTCGTTGGATACCCAGTTTGGGGAGGTCACCTGTGTTTATGCTGTCCTGTGAAGAGGTACCAGGAATAGGGGTTTTGCATCCTGGATTCAGTCCTCAACTGAGTTCAGCATTTTGATTTCCATTATTTTGACTAAATAGTTGACTTAGGTGGATATGTGGTTATTTTACTCCGCTTTTTTAAAAAACTGCTTTATTGAGGCATAATTTATATGCCATAAAATTCGCTAATTTTTAAAGTGTGTTAATCATTTTTAGTAGGTTTCCAGTATTGTGCCACCATCACCACAATCTAATTTCAGAGCATTTTCATGGCCCCTAAAAGAAACTGTGCTCTGGTTGTCTCATTTGTTAACTTCTCGTTTGTGGTACCCTCTTCTGATTTGAAAACCGGATTGATCAGGTTTTCTAAGAGCTGGCTGTGAAGAGGAAGAAACCGTTTTTAAAAATGATCTTTCGGGCTTCCCTGGTGGCGCAGTGGTTGAGAGTCTGCCTGCCGATGCAGGGGACACGGGTTCGTGCCCCGGTCCGGGAGGATCCCACATGCTGTGGAGCAGCTGGGCCCATGAGCTGTGGCCGCTGGGGCTGCACGTCCAGGGCCTGTGCTCCACGGTGGGAGGGGCCAAAGCAGTGAGAGGCCCGCATACCGCAAAAAAAAAAAAAAAAAAAAAATGATCTTTCAGTTTTAGCAAACATTTAATACAGCATTTGCCACATCAGGCACTGTTCTGAAGTGCCTTGTGAAGGTCAAGTGCTTTGTGAAGATCAGCTTATTTATTAATTCATTTATTCCGTTTAACACCCTTTGAGATAGGTATTCTTATTATTTATATCTTACAGATGAGGAAACAGAAGTACCGAAAAGTTAAATACCTTGACCAACGTCACAGCACTAGTTAACGGTGGAGTCAGGAATCAGACATGTTATTCTAAACATTCTGAAATAACCTGATGAGACCAGAAAGAGTAGGGGAAGCAAGGGTGAGCCAGATGGATGGAAGGCATCAGAAAGAGTAAGCTAGTGCCCTCCAGGAAAGAGTCAAGGCCTTTAGTCAGACCCTTCTCTTAGATGCCTTAGTGTAAGGTATTGAATTAGCCAGATAAATCTATCCTGGTGGTCTTTGTAGCACTGTCTGTCATCTAGGATTCATCCTTCCATTCACTCTCCCTTTTGCCTTGGTGTCACAGGGAGCAAAACATGTTTTCATGGACTTTGGTTTGTACTGGGCACCAAAGAGAGTGTTGTGCTGGGGGTTCCTTACCTGAGAGGGGTGTATGTTGGGGGAATTGGAGGTGGGGTCTGTGTTCTGGTGAAAATGTCCTTGATGAGGATCTGAGACGCCTGGCTTGACGTGATCTGGGGGAGGAACTGTGCCCAGTCTGTTGCCCTGTGTCCTGTCCTTGATCTGATCCCATAACTCTTCTCTTACAAATGGTTATATTATGGCTGTTGGGTGTCGTCTCCCCATTAACCTTGCTTTTTTTTTTTTTTTTTTTTTTGCGGTACGCGGGCCTCTCACTGTTGTGGCTTCTACCGTTGCGGAGCACAGGCTCTGGACGCGCAGGCTCAGCGGCCATGGCTCACGGGCCCAGCCGCTCCGCGGCATGTGGGATCTTCCCAGACCGGGGCACGAACCCGTGTCCCCTGCATCAGCAGGCGGACTCTCAACCACTGCGCCACCAGGGAAGCCCTAACCTTGCTTACTTTAAGCTTGGGAGCCCTTCTTTGTTAAGGGGGTGGTCTCGGGGTCACTCAGGGTACTAGAATTCTGGGGAGGCAAGCTCATAAGGATGGTAGTGATTGAGTTCAGCTGCCTGCCAGAAACAAACTCTGGAAGTGGGGGAATCTGGAAAATGCCAACCGTGGCAGTAATTTAGCCTCCAAGGGAAAATTGCCAATCTGATTTTTGCTTAGCGCTCCCCCGTGTCTTTAGGGCACAGAAAGGTTTTGGAAGTATTGGGTAGTATAAATGAGGAGACCCCCATGCTGGGTGTGTGTTCACATTTATATTTAATAAATGTTAATTGATTAGTGCATTCTGGTGGGAGAAGGATTTGGCTCTTCATACTTAATCTGTAATGTATTTGGGATTCAATAATTTTTCTCATTTCAAATATACTGGCTTTTGGGTGTTTTTTCTTTTTGGTGGGAGGGGCTACCATCTTTTTATTCTGCTAGGTACAGCCCTCATCTTGCTGTCGGCAGATTTTCATCAGTTGAGGGTATCTTAAGAAAAATCACAGAAACATGCCCAAGAGGGAATCAGATAGTATGTGGAATGCATGGTAATGTCGGAACTGTTTGAATGTATTGAAACTTGGAGAACTGCTCAACTTGAAACCCCACTGCTTTTTTTTTTTCCTTGCACCAGCTCATGTGGGTTTGTTTTGGGTTATAGACTTTAAAAGCAAAGTATGGACATTGACTGGGACTCAAATGAGAACATAGGTCTTAAGTAATTTCTATTGATTAGTTTTATAAATTCAACAACAGCAACAGCATTTGGGCACCTCTGTTGAGTGCTAGGTGCTGAGAATACCTGAAATGTAATAAAAATCTTTTTTCCTGATCAATGAGTTTTTAGTCTGGCTTCTCTGTCTTGTGTTAATCAGCTTTCTGTCGAACTCATGAGCTAGGTGTCAAGCTTAGCCGTGTTTTGCTTGTAGAGATTAAGTAACATTGATGACGATGTACCTTGGTGGAGAGGACTTTCCTCTTGGTTATGCAGCCTCTGCTCTAAGAACGTAGGGGTCCATGGTACTGACTCACTAGCAGTGTGGCTTTGGAGTTTGAATCGTCAACCTTTCTGAACCTTCCTTATCTGAAAAAATGAACATAATTGGTCCTGTGCTCTCCCTGTAGCTCTCAGAGGGTTTGTATCTGTTAGAACCACAGTTTGGTCCAATGTTTGCTAGAACCTTCAAGTCCTAGGTGTAGAGTCTTAGCCTGACCTGTGGAGCAGCAGAGATGAGATTTGAGAACTAGAAGAGGGAGGATTCAGGAGCGTGAAAGTCGCCTCTTTTCAAGGGATGGTGTGGATTGGGTGATGGGAAGCTTTGTGGAAAGCTCTAGCCTTTGCCCTTCTGAGTTTGCACACAATTGAAATAGTTCTTTCAGGGTTTGTGCCTCACTTATTTAGGGACATTCTTTGGTAAGTAGAATGGGTCAGGCACCTGGTTTAAGAGACTTTCTTGGCATTTGCCCCTGCACAGATGGTTTCCAGTAAAGCAAAAGGCCAATCTATAGGATTAAGTTCAACTCCCCCTTCCTTTGAGTGGCCTTTCTTTATTAGCTCTGTGAGAGGCCTTGGTCATGCTGTTTAACATGAAGAGCTATTAGTGTTCCTACTTGTGCAGTGGCGCTAGCCACCTCATGGATTGCCCTGTGGTTTAAATTAGATGAAACTAAAACACTGATTATAGTTTCTGGTACTTGGTAGTTGCATAGGTAATTCCTCCTGCCACATTTCCACCCCAGACTACTTGCTGACCTGTTTCTTGGTTCACACTGACCTTTCTTTTGGTCTGTATGACTTGTTCTGTCCTGTAGTCTCACACTGCCTTGCTCCATAACTTAACTGCTTCATATATGTGTGTGTAAATATTTACGTTTATGAAATATCTTCCTAGATTTGTAGAGGTTAGGAAGCTATCCCTTCCTTTCTGTTTCCCATCATGTCTGGTATAAAATGCATACATCAGACACCCACAGGGAATGTTGATCAAAGACAGCATTGGTGAGAGTGCCGAGTCTGTAATGTTTATTAACTTTTAACCTTTCAGGTGTCTTTTTTTTTTTTTTGTGGTATGCGGGCCTCTCACTGTTGTGGCCTCTCCCGTTGCAGAGCACAGGCTCTGGACGTGCAGGCTCAGAGGCCATGGCTCACGGGCCCAGCCGCTCCGCGGCATGTGGGATCTTCCCAGACTGGGGCACGAACCCGTGTCCCCTGCATCGGCAGGCGGACTCTCAACCACTGCGCCACCAGGGAAGCCCCTCAGGTGTCTTTCTGAGTTAGAAGAAAAATTTTTTTTAAACATCTTTATTGGAGTATAATTGCTTTACAGTGTTGTTAGTTTCTGCTGTATAATGAAGTGAATCAGCTATACATATACATATATCCCCATATCCCTTCCCTCTTACATCTCCCTCCCACCCTCCCTATCCCACCCCTCTAGGTGGTCACAAAGCACCAAGCTGATCTCCCTGTGCTATGCACCTGCTTCCCACTAGCTATCTGTTTTACATTTGGTAGTGTTTATATGTCAGTGCCACTCTCTCACTTCGTCCCAGCTTACCCTTCTCCCTCCCCGTGTCCTCAAGTCCATTCTCTACATCTGCATCTTTATTCCTGTCCTGCCCCTAGGTTCTTCAGAACCATTTTTTTTTTTTTTTTTTTTAGATTCCGTATGTATGTGTTAGCATATGGTATTTGTTTTTCTCTTTCTGACTTCACTCTGTATGACAGACTCTGGGTCCATCCACCTCACTACAAATAACTCAATTTCATTCCTTTTTATGGCTGAGTAATATTCCATTGTATATGTGTGCCACATCTTCTTTATCCTTTCATCTGTTGATGGACACTTAGGTTGCTTCCATGTCCTGGCTATTGTAAATAGAGCTGCAATGAACATTGTGGTACATGACTCTTTTTGAATTATGGTTTTCTCAGGGTATATGCCCAGTAGTGGGATTGCTGGGTCATATGGTAATTCTATTTTTAGTTTTTTAAAGAGTCTCTATACTGTTCTCCATAGTGGCTGTATCAATTTACATTTCCACCAACAGTGCAAGAGGGTTCCCTTTTCTCCACACCCTCTCCAGCATTTATTGTTTGTAGATTTTTGATAATGGCCATTCTGACTGGTATGAGGTGATACCTCATTGTAGTTTTGATTTGCATTTCTCTAATGATTTGTGATGTTGGGCATCCTTTCATGTGTTTGTTGGCAATCTGTATATCTTCTTTGGAGAAATGTCTATTTAGGTCTTCTGCCCATTTTTGGATTGGGTTGTTTGTTTTTTTGATATTGAGCTGCTTGTGTATTTTGGAGATTAATCCTCTGTCAGTTGCTTCATTTACAAATATTTTCTCCCACTCTGAGGGTTGTCTTTTTCTTTTGTTTATGGTTTCCTTTGCTGTGCAAAAGCTTTTAAGTTTCATTAGGTCCCATTTACTTTTGTTTTTATTTCCATTTCTCTAGGAGGTGGGTTAAAAAGGATCTTGCTGTGATTTATGTCATAGTGTTCTGCCAATGTTTTCCTGTAAGAGTTTTATAGTGTCTGACTATACTACCGAAAGCACTCTACAGATTCAATGCAATCCCTATCAAACTACCGATGGCATTTTTCACAGAACTAGAACAAATAATTTCACAATTTGTATGGAAACACAAAAGACCCCGAATAGCCAAAGCAATCTTGAGAAAGAAAACGGAGCTGGAGGATTCAGGCTCCCTGACTTCAGACTATACTACAAAGCTCCAGTAATCAAGACAGTATGGTATGGGCACAAAAACAGAAATATAGATCAATGGAACAGGATAGCAAGCCCAGAGATAAGGTGACCATATGTGCATGGATTTACCTTTGATAAAGGAGGCAAGAATATACAGTGGAGAAAAGACAGCCTCTTCAATAAGTGGTGCTGGGAAAACTGGACAGCTACATGTAAAAGAATGAAATTAAAACGCTTCCTAACAACACATACAAAAATAAACTCAAAATGGATTAAAGACCTAAATGTAAGGCCAGACACTATAAAACTCTTAGAGGAAAACATAGGCAGAACACTCTATAACATAAATCACAGCTAGATCCTTTTTGACCCACCTTCTAGAGAAATGGGAATAAAAATAAACAAATGGGGCCTAATGAAACTTAAAAGCTTTTGCACAGCAGAGGAAACCATAAACAAAACAAAAAGACAACCCTCAGGATGGGAGAAAATATTTCCAAACGAAGCAACTGACAGAGGATTAATCTCCAAAATACACAAGCAGCTCATGCAACTCAATATCAAAAAACAAACAACCCAATCCAAAAATGGGCAGAAGACCTAAATAGACATTTCTGCAAAGAAGATATACAGATTGCCAACAAACACATGAAGGATGCTCAACATCACTAATTATTAGAGAAATGCAAATCAAAAGTACAATGAGGTATCACCACACACCAGTCAGAATGGCCATCATCAAAAAATCTGCAAACAATAAATGCTGGAGAGGGTGTGGAGAAAAGGGAACCCTCTTGCACTGTCAGTGGGAATGTAAATTGATACAGCCACTATGGAGAACAGCATGGAGGTTCCTTAAAAGTCTAAAAATAGAAGAAATTTTTGAAGCTGAAAGGAACTTCAGCAAATCTTCAAGCACGACCTGCTCATTTTATATACGTAGGCCTAGAATGGTTAAGTCAGTTTTCCAAAGTTCTGTGGGGAGTTAGTTGAAATTAGCAGTACAGTTTTCTGACTTCATTTTCTGGTGCTTTTTCATCCAAGAAAATCCAATATAGACCCTTATTAAAAAGCTAAGTACTCAGACCTGTGAGAGCTTACTTTCTAGGTAAGAGCACCATGTGCTACTGAAATAATGGGATTGGAGACAGACCCATTTGAAATCAAGTAACTGCAAATAGTTTTACGGTTTCATTCCATTCTCTGCTGCTGATTAATGCTAAGTCAGACTTAATAAGGATTTCCAGTGCATATATCAGAAATGTTGGTAAAATTCCTGTAAATGATAGTTATGGAGCATTTTAATTTATTACACAACATTTTTCCAAAAATTCTTCTTGAATTCTTCCTTGGCTTAATTTCCAAACAGAAACCAAAAGTAAAAATGATAAGGAGTCCTACTTATGATTGTACTGATGATACTCCTTATTTATAATGGAAGTAAAATAACAAAACTGTTGTATCCTAATATGCTAGAATCAATGAGAGTTTGTCACATTTTTACCAGGTATTTTATTGTGAAATGTGCCCCCCTCCCTTGACATCTGGAATGTCATTCTAGTTAGGGCATGTCTGTAACATTGGTAAGAGATGTGAACCCACCCTTTAGGCTCATGTAAGTCAAGGTAATGCCTTTTGTGGTTTTCCATATGTTTCCAATGACTATTTCTTGGCAGTTTCCAAATGACTCCCTCCACCCCCATCTCCTTGGAATGAGCGTTCCAAGAAACAAGCTGAATAATCTTTGACTAGAATGCACAGAGAGGGTTGCAAGGCTTTTTAGCAGTTTTTGGTTGGAGGTGTCTAACTTCACAGGTTGAACCTTAGCCTCTGTTAGCATTTGGTTACACCTTGTAGAAGGTTTATGGTAGTGGCGCATCATTTCTAGGATGATGAAGCGTTTTTTCACCTACCTTATTGCTGTCAGGTAAAACAATTTAAGTGTTATGGCATCTCAATATACCGAGGCCCACAATGGGCTTTGAGCTGTGAGTTAAGGGCTCTTCATTTTTGTGGTTGTCTGTGGCGGAGACGCTCACCAGAATAGCTGTAGGCATTGGGAATAGCAGTGTAGCAAGGCGCTTCTGTATTTAGAAGACCTTTTAAGCATCACTAGCAGCACAGACAAGCAGGTAGTGGAAAGAGACCTAAAACGGCAACCCATCGCCCCCACCCCAACCCCCCGGCAATGGTGGTTGCTGTAGCATCTCAGTATCTTGTGTCGCTTGTTTTATCCCTTCCTCCATTAGCATTTAGCCCCAAAGACAAAGGCTGTGTTACTGGACACTCAAAGAGGCCAAGAATTGTTTGTATGTATAATTTTTGAAAATTCATTCCTCACTTTGTCAAGGAACAGGATGATTACGTACTCAGCTTTGATGTGAAACGTGTTCTTTGATCATCAGTTAAGACAGTGGTTCTGATTTCATTGGTCTGAAGCGCAGGGCCCAGGTATTGGGATTTTTTTTTTTAAAGCTCCCAAGGTGATTCTAATGGGCAGCTGAAGTTGAAGTGTATTTTCCTCAGAAAACACAAAGAGGCGTATAAAGCAATGATATATTTTACATATGCTCACTCCTGGATAGTTTTAGAAAAGCTGTTTTAGGTAGTTTTAGAAAAGCCTATATTCTGATTCTTAGTTTGAACTACGGTAAGGACATATACTTAATGGTCGAGTTCATCACCTGTTCACATTTAGGTAATATTTCAAGACACCTAGAAGGTATTTGTAAGAAAAGTAAAATTTTAAGCACAACTGCTCCATCTGAAGACACAAAAAAATCAAGCACTTTGCTGCCCAGCAGGTACGCTCTTTGTTCCTGGCCTCCTGGCCTCCACCCCACGGGGTCAGGTGGCATAGGTAGCAGGCCTATGTTTGTATTATAGAACCCCTCAGTGGACCTTTTCTTACCCTGGGTTGGGGAGGATTGTGTCAACCAGGTTTTTCTCCCACTGTGAAGTTGGAGGACTGGAAACGGGAAATGAATCTGATTAGGCCCCAAACAAGCGTAAAGTGAAAACCGGTGCTCTAACCACTGACTCCTAAAATATATTATGTGGATGAGGTGGGAGACAAGCAGGGAAAAGTTATGGTTTAAAATCATTTGTTGTTTTCCCTTCTATAATTCTTTCTTTCCTTTCTCTCTCTGTCTTTCTCTCTCGTGCTCTTTCTTTTTTAGCAACATAACATCTCTCTTAAAAAGGAGATTAAAACTTTAATATGTGAAGGGAAGACACTTCAAAAGGGTAGATGATGGAAAAGAAGACTTCTTCCTCTTTATGATGCCAGTTTCACTCCCCAGTATTACCATTCCAGGTAGCCCCTGTGAAGCTTTTTTGTAAATCCTTCCAGAATTGGATATGTATTCAGGCAGGGCCCCTGGGACTGGATATGTATATTACGTTTAGGTTACACTTTGAATGACTCCCCCTGCCCTCTGTGGTTGCCCCATATGCAGAGTAAGTATACACTGCCTTTAAAACAAAACGAAATAGGATTTCACTCAATGTATTGTGCTATATCCCATGTCTTTTCCATTTAACAGTATATATAATGGAAACTTTGCCATTAGTTTTTAAATGGTGTTACTGTATTGCGATATTGCCAAATTACCCTTTAAAAGGTGGTACTGGTTTACATTACCAACCGTGTATGTTAGTAACTGTTATTTTCCCTCCATTCTTGCCAACTTTGCATTTTATCAAATGTTTGTCAATTGTTTGATAAAATACTCATTCCAAAAATGTTTTAAGTGACTTCCGTGTGCTCTGTGCTGGAAAAGAACAGTAAATCAGAGGCATGTTTCTTGCTCTTATAGAAGCTTATGGTTTAGTGAGAGGGAGGGACAGAAAAGTAAGCAAATCACAATATACTATTACTTTATGCATAAATTTACCCTGGAAACAAAGGGGCAGCTGTAGTAATCTGTATGGTTTAATTTAAAGCTAAAAATGTCACAGAAATAGGCCTTATTGCTGCCTATGTTGCTGCAGTGTTTTTCTTATTTGTAGTATGTTTTCCATTTGATATCTTCTTGTGTCTTCTAAGTAAACTCATCTCCATAATTCAGAGCCTTTTCCTTTCACTCCAGATACATCGAATATACAGTAGGTACCAAGTCTTTAGAGACTCTTAAAACTTTTCTGAAATGATACCATTTTTATTCTTTTTTAGTGGGCTACTATACGTTGTGTTGGGAAGCTGAGAAATATCTAGTAATCTGAAACAAGAGTTTATAGAAACCCTGTGTTTTAACTAAATTGTGTTTTGTAATTCTGTAACGTGGCTGTTGGACTTTAACCATTATGACGTTGGATGAAAATCAAGTTGTGGTGTAGAAAGTGTTCCTAGTTATTACAGTATGTCACATACAGCTTAATCTAATGTCTGATGCTATTTTTCTGGTCTGTCTAGAGATTTACCTAACGACTGTTGTATGAAAATGGTTAAAGCCCAAGGCAGGGTGCAGTATCCATCCAGATGCACCCATGCAGAGTTGTCCCCTCCTGAGCCGATGCTCCTGCCTTCTGTTGCCTTTTAAACTCCTGCTCCCTTCCTTTCTAGAATCGGGTTAAGGGCCTACTGTGAGAACTGGAGCATGAATTGGTAATAACGTCCTGCCTCTAGTGATTCATTTTTCTTTTCCACACCCTTTCAGACACACCCTTTCAGAGATAGAGGCTTTATCGAAAGTTAAAGGGAGAACAGGATAAAAGTTTAGTATTCGAATTTGCCAGCTTTTGCTGACTTGCTGTGAACTGTTGCCAAATCAGTGTGGCTGGTATTTGTTGACAGATCCCTTAGATGACCCACTTCTCTTATTTCTTTCCCTTCTAAGACTTTATATGGTGACTGTCTTCAACTTGCCTTCAATTTTGGTGGACTGCTCTTTCATTCTTTACTTCCTAAGCTTTTAGAAATTGATTCTTTAAGATTTGTCTCTGAATTGACACAGTAGGATAGGAATCCAAGACCGGATTTTGCTCCCCAGGGCCGTGAATGCTATGTTATTCAGGTTGAAATGTCTATTTTTCCTTTCTGTAGTTTTCTCTACCTTCTAAAATGAAGGTACTGGACTCGATTAGCTCCATCTTTTTCATTCGGCTCAACAGTTCCGTGCATATATTGCATCTACGTATCTTTCTTGAATCTTTAAAAAAAAATGTGGCAGCAGATGTGTACTCTGAACAGTTGGTAATTTGGGGATTTTTTAAATACTGGTTTTATCAAACAATGACTTGTTATCCTCTCAGTCAGCAAAGTACAGTAGTGTTTATTTTCCATGTGGGAGTTGAGAGATTGTCATCTGCCTGAGATTAGGAAATGTCCTCATATTAGCCCTCTTTGGATCTTGGGGCCATGCAATTCTTTGTCTATTCCTTGGCAAAAGGCACCCCTTTACCAACATGCACTTGGGCTTGCGCTCACCCCTTGTTAATGTTCTGTTCTGGGCTAAACAAACATTGTGCTGCGTGTGTTTTACTCAAGTCATTTAGTTGAGGTGAAAGTGAAATACCATTTCCTAATGGCCCTAGGGGTGGCTTAGAGCCCAGGTCTATGGGGTAGGTTGAAGATAGGAACGTTGTAGGGCAAGTTAATGTTTGTATACCTACGTTCAGCTCCATTAATCCCTCATCTTTACAGGTTTGATTCAGGATTTATTTCAGCAAATCCTGGCATTACAAATCTCCAGGGTTTTTTTTGCTCATTGATGGTTAAAGGTGGACCTTAAAAATGCATTTCCCACACTGCCTTGCATCTGTTTTGAATGATTATGTTTTGTGTTTTGCTTTACAAAGGGCAAAGTGACTTTGGGGGCTGAAAGCCTAGCTGATTTTTTTTTTTCTGGTTTCTGCAGGGATCTGGAAAATACTGTTTTTTTTTTAGGTCAGTTATTATTTTCTTTATCACACAAAGGAAAAGAGATCACCTTTAGGAACTACTGCTTTAAATCATCTTCCTTGAGTGTTAGTTTTCTGTTGTTTCATCCAAAAATGGAGGAAATTAATCCGTACCCTCATAGGCTCATTATAAAGTTCAGTTGAGATAATGGTGTGAAGACTTTGAAAATCATACTTAAGAGAAATTGAGTTAATCTAGCTTTACTTATCAATGTCTCAGTAACCTCAAGTTTAAAAGGTGTTTTGTCTACCAGCTTGTTGCCTGTGCACAGTTAATCTGAGAGACTGCTTTTCAGCAAATGGAGAAAGATTCATTTTTTTATGGAGATGAAACATATTCTATTCTAGCTGCCACAGTAAATAAGCAACATGTTTTTGAAACTAATGTGATTTTGAATTAGTCATTTAAACATCAAATATATCATTTTTAGGTTTAGTATCATAACTTGTGTTATTATTATGTAAAATTTGGAGTACCTTGACAAAATAGAAATTAATATGCCATGTGCTGTTTCAAAGATTAAATCTGAAAAATTAAATCTGAGAAGTATTTTGAATATTTTCAAAATGAGAAGTTTCCCTCTCCCCATCTGTATGTGTATGAAATTTTATGAAATGGGCTTTATGCTATCGTTTTTTATCAGTATTTGGCTAATACCTGTGTAGAAGGAAGTGGGAACCTCCTATGCCGAATATGTGTTTTCTTCTCGTAAATAGGGCTCAGCAGTTGCGTTTTTTAAAGTGTCTGCGATGATTCAGTTTTCATCTCTACTTTCATTCTGTTATTGACTCTGTTGAGTGAGCATGTGAAAGCTTGACATCATGATTTAATCATTTTCTGATTTTGCAGTAATGCAAAGTGGAGTGGAAGCATCATGAGAATCATGCCAGTTTTCTTAAGGTTTGACACACCCATCTTAATTCACAGGATTGTTCTAAAGATGCACCAGGAAATACACACACACACACACACACACACACACACACACACACACACACACACACACACACACACACACACACACACACACACACACACACACACACACACACACACACACACACACACACACACACCACCCCCACCACCCCCCCACCAGTGAAACATCTGAAGGGACTTGGCTGCCTTCTGTTCTTTTCCTGTCTCCTCCCTTTGTTTTCCAGATGCATCAGCAGATGGCTGTCCAAAGCTCTAAATTTGTACCTTGCGTGACCTTTAGCCTGGAGAAAAGCAGATCTCTTCTGGGAGTAGACTTCCAGGCCATCACCAGTAGATCTGTTGTCAATCGTCATAAATACATTCAGTTCTTTGGCTGTTCCTTCTGAGGTTTACACAGCATAGGCTTTCTTGGGACTGTAACAAATTTAAAGATGAGTGAGATGAAACTGGAGAACGCTCCAGGGTAGTTCCTGAGTCCTGCAGCATGACAGCATATAGAAGAAGCTTCAGTAAGCTTCTGCTGAGGGCTGGCTTTAAAAGAAGCTTTCAGGCTGCCTGGCATTGTCTTTGGAGTCAGGCAGACTTGGGTTTGAGTTCTGCCTCTGCTGTGTGCTAGCCAACCTTACCCTGTAGAGCTGTTAGCCTTGAATTGAGGCCCTGTGTATACTCACAGCCCAGAGCTGATCGGACCTAAGGGGTGCTCAGTAAGTGGTAGGTCACTTAACATCTTCTCCCAAGAGCTCATTCTTAAATCTCTGTATTTAAGAACAGGAGGCTCTAGAACTAATCAAGGGAAGGGACGTTGTGTGCTACCAGCAGAGAATCAGAAAAAGAATCAAGCAAGTAATTTTATTAGCTCCTTTATCATCTATTGTGTAATTCATTGCCTTAGGCGCTTTTTAACTATTGTAACCCTACCAAGAGAGAATGCAAGTTGTCTTAAAGCAGTGCCATGCCCTTGTTTGTGAGAACTCATTTTATGGGGAGGAATCATATAGGTTACATGTGTCCATAGACAAAAGACCTGAAGGTGAGTGAAGGAAATTGATGTGCTCATTCTGGGGGAGAGAAAATAAACTCAACTTCTTCCCTTCCTGCCACCAGGCTGAGGGGTTGGCTGAGAATGGGAAGTCTTGTCTCCTGCAGGGGTTGACTCTTGATGTAGTGTAGTAAGGGTATCAAGGTTGGTCTGACCGTGAAGTTAAATGCTCCTGCGTAAGACGTTTTGTTGAGAGATGACAGGAAAAGTTGGAAGAAGTGAATGAGGTTGTGGAGGAAATAATGGCCTGGGAGTCCTCGAGGAAAACATGTCACCACGTTCAGTCGGCTATGACTGCTTGACTAAGCCTGGGATCAGAGGGTGGTGGTTAAAGCAGGGTTGGCATTTCCCCTCCTCTCATTGCTGTGTTCTTCTGGTCCTTCCCCACTGTTGGCTCCGTCCTTCTAAAGAAAAAGCTCTGTAGATGGCAGTGGGAGAAAATTAGTCTGATGTAGTCTGGAGAAAATTTGTGTTCCGCCCTACTTTCCCCCGAGCTTTGAAAATCTCAAATGCAAGGCCAAACAGTGCATTATTACTAACATGATAGAGGAAACTGGTACTATTAATGTCATGAAGGAGAAAGCCCATTTTGAGTAGAAACAGAAGGATGTTTATGAGGGAAAAGTCGGCTGGTGGTGGCAAAACTGAGCAGTAGGAAATTTAACTATAATCACTCCATTGAGTTTTCTTAGAAGGACTCCTCAAACTGTTGGAAGTTGTCTAGTAATCAGCATAGTAGCCGTTAGCAAAAATCCGCTCTGACCTAGAGCAGCAGGGAAGGGAAAGGGTCAGGTATGTAAATTTTGTGCAGACCGGGTTGTATAGCAGGAAAGTATGTACAGTAAATTTCCATATTAGGTCAGCCCCTTTTAAAATTTACAAACGCCAGGGGCTGTAGGCGGATGAAGGCATTAGGACTGTATATGGTGGCTCTTTGAAAACTCTATGTTTGGGGCTCATGTTTCTAGTTGCAGCTCAATCTGATTTTGAGATTTTAAGATCTGAATCAAACTAGGTATAGTGTAAGAATTAGACATTTGATCTCCTGCATCTTATCCAATACACAGGAACCCTAGTGCTTCCTCAGCTTTGACACGAACTGGATCCCTGCTGGCCTTTGATTTTAGTTTGTGTGCAGTGACTAGGCGGCACCTTGGTGATGGCGGAATCTTCCCATAAAGCTGAAGGGCCCCTGCAGGACACAGCAGTCGGTTGACTAACCAGCCCAAGCCCTGCTTGCCCCAGTGGGCTGGAACCTGGCTTTAGGTGGCCGATTGGTTTGTGATTGGCTGTCATGAGGCAGGTAGGCTTAGCTCCTTTAGTTATTCATGCCACTTTGGGAAAGCATAAACTGCCTATTCAGAGATCCGGGGCCTGGATTTGAGTGGGAATTCTTCGGCCAGGCCAGCTGTGGAATTAGCATGAATGTGATACTAATCCCTGGGACGGTCCCTCTGAGCAGTGCACGCACATGCCTGTTTTTCCCATCCAGAGTTCACAAGCACATGCTTAGCAGTGCTGAACAAGCTCTGGCACTTCATATCTAGGCTGCGTGGTTGTGGCCTAGGAGGTTTGGCGCATTTGTCAGTCTCGAAGAGAGATCCGAGGTGCAGTCTGGAAGGTGTTCTTATACTGCGTGTCTCCGGAGGCACTGGAGTCACGTGGCTTCGATTTCTTTACTCAGATACCTGTACATACGCACCCTTCACGGGGCTCTCCTCACACACTTGTTTAAGGGGAAATGGGATGGGTTATGTAAAAATCATCTGGGATTTAAGTTCTCTGTACATCCAAGGTAATTATATTTAGATATCCCGTCTTGGTTATACCTGGGCATCTTTTTCCAGTTCATCATTTGTACTTCGGATTTGTTGTTACATGTGGTAAATTCCTAAGTACTATCACGGAAGAGATACTTTTCCGTACTAGTTGGTGGGCTGTAAACTGTTATTCGGTAGAACCTCAGAGACCAAATATAAATAGTTAAAAAAAAAAAGCACCCTATATATCTTGAGAAAACTATAATTTGAAAAGATACATGCACGCCAGTGTTCATAGCAGCACTATTCACGATAGCCAAGACATGGAAGCAACCTAATTGTCTATTGACAGATGAATGGTAAAGAAGGTATGGTGTATATGTACAATGGAATATCACTCAGCCATTAAAAAGAATGAAATAATGCCATTGGCAGTCACATGTATGGACCTAGAGATTATCATACTAAGTGAAATAAGTCAGGCAAAGACAAATATCACTTTTATGTGGAATCTAAAATATGACACAAATGAATTTGTTTATGAGACAGAAACAGACTCACCGACATAGAAAACAAACTTATAGTTACCAAAGGGGAAAGGGGGTGAGAGAGGGGGGGAAAAATAGCCCTAACAAGTGATGGTGCATTGTGTGTCTGTAAAGGTGATAAAAAGAGGTGGGTGGGTTGATCTAGACTATGCCTCTTGAATATAGATTTTCCAGCATTTTAATTTTGTTCATTGTGGGATCGAGAGGTATACCTAGTTGGGACTGAGAGAAATGAAAAATAATTTAACAAACTAAGTTGGTAATGATGTCCTCAGTGAGCTGTTGTGATATTTTAGTATTTTACTGTGATACTTGATTGGAGTTAGAGGGAGCCTGACTATTCCCTTTCTAGAAGTAAGCCAGGGAGCAGAGACTTACAGAGGCTGCCGCCACCAAATGCTTCCTCCACCCGCTGGAGCCCCTAGATTGTTCCTTCCACATTCTCTTCCCTCCACTCTTCCACTGTACTAGTGTGTACGAAAAACGTCCCTACCACCAGAAGACCCGTTTGGTTTTTTTCCCTCTCATCTTTTTCAGTTAAGATTTCTCCAATAGAAGACACCATGCAATATTGCTATCCCATGCTTGCTAAACTCAGACCTTTCCCCACTGCCTCACACCATTGCAAACCTAATATAGAAGTTAGGAACTGAATGCTCTCTGCTATACTGTATCTCAGAATTTCACCGGCCCATTGTTAGTCTGCTCAAGTTACAGCTCAGTGTTGGTATTCTTGTTAGGTGGGTGGGCTGTCAGACTTCTTTCTTTTTCTGTCTTACTGTCCCTTCAGCTTTGGACTCCTCAGAGTTTAGCTAGCAGATGGGAAAGAGCGGGTGAAGACACTGCACTTCTTTGCCACCTTTGCTCAGAAGTGATGTACATCACTTCCCCTTGTTATCTCTGGTACCGAGGAATAATCCCAGTATGCCACCTAGATGCAAAGGGCCTGGGAAATAGTGCCCTGGTTAGAAACCCACGTCCCAAGCTGACAGTATGAAGGGGAAGTAGGAATCTTGTTGGACACGTCCCCTCTGCCTGCATTTATACATTCCAAGAATCTAGATTGGACAGTATTTGGGTATCACGGGCCTTGGCATTAGATTTGTCGCTATATATCTGAGGTAGAATCAAATTCTAAACTTCTTGGGGTATATTTTACTATCTGCCATGCCTGTTTGCACAGGTTTTTGCAAATAAGAGAGAAAGCGAGTATATTGACAAGAGGAAATTGACTCTAGCTGCCCAGCAGTGGCATGATGACAGTGAGCCCTCTTTGTGGTGAAAAAGATGCTCTAGCCCAGCAAAAGAAGGACACTGACTTCATGAAACCTTTCCTGACTTGAAGCAGATTGCTGGATTGATTTAACGCGGCTTTTTTGAAATCAGATAAATCTTGATTATGCCTTTTTATAGTCTGTCAGTTTGTCTGAAACTCTTTGTGTAATCCCAGTGACAGTGAGAACAGCTAGGATACCATGGTCCATTAGTAAAAACCCCAAATTCAAACGGTAGAAACAAAAATGACGCCGGAGTCCCCTCTTGGCCGTTCTTCATCACATCTACAAGAACCATATAGTTGGTCCTTAAGTATCATTGCCTTTTGGCCGTTTCTTGGATTTATGTATTCAAAGAGGCCAATTTGAGACTATCGACTCAGTTCTATACCTCTCAAATCTGTTGTAAAAGACCTAGTAAAATGTGTGGGGCAGGAAAAATCCTTGTAAAATGTACACTTGAAACAAGAGAGCTGTCTGCCTCAAATTTGGCCATGACAAATGAGAGTTACATGGGCATTTTGGAAGGTGTTTTTAGAGAAGTTTGCCCTTGAAGTCTGTCTTCTCTCTTCTTAGTGCCAAAATGAGAAGGCAGAATGCCCAAATGCTAGCATTTGATATATTGAAAGGGAAGTGTGGATAGAAAGTGGGAAATGTGCTCAAATGAGACCACACAGACATTAGGGAGAATGAGGCAGCCTGTTCAGCATTGGGTTTCAGTAGAGTAAATAGGAAATGGTGTCATGCGTTGTTGACTCATCCTCCTTCTGGACACAGTCATTCAGAAATCAAAAGCAATTGGCTTTTGTACAGCTTCCTCTTGTATCTAGAAGCAAAAGGGTCACAAACTCACATGTGTGCAGGGGCCATGCAGTTAACCTAAGTGAGTGATGCAGGCTTGGAGGAGAGGGGTTGGGGGAGAGATCAAATCTTTGGAGGAAGGGAGAGAAAGTAGGTATTGAAACTTTATACAGAAATACAGGACCAATGTTGTCAGATCTTCAGATTTTTTAAGAGAAGCTGGGAATTTTTTTTTTTTAAATAAATTTATTTATTTATTTTTGGCTGTGTTGGGTCTTCGTTGCTGCACGCGGGCTTTCTCTAGTTGCGGCGAGCGGGGGGGCTACTCTGCGTTGCGGTGTGCGGGCTTCTGATTGCGGTGACTTCTCTTGTTGTGGAGCACGGGCTCTAGGTGCGCGGGCTCAGTAGTTGTGGCTCACGGGCTCTAGAGTGCAGGCTCTGTAGTTGTGGCACACGGGCTTAGCTGCTCCGCGGCATGGGGGATCCTCCCGGACCAGGGCTCGAACCCGTGTCTCCTGCCTTGGCAGGCAGATTCTTAACCACTGCACCACCAGGGAAGACCGGAATTTGGGTTTTTTGAGGGAGGCCTGTACTGTGTAGGTGAGTGAAAATTGATCTGCGTGTCTTATTTGTCCTGAGAGCCGCTTGGCTGTGGTTTTCATTTTAGTGGCAAGGGAAGCCGTATTTGCTTCTGGGCATGGGATGGACAGGGAAGCCTCCCTGGTTTAGCAGCATGTTTTCTGAGTAAACAGTCAGGCTCAGTTTTTGCCCTCAGGGTGCTAATGTTATTTTGAATATACAAGGTTATAGAGCTGTAAGGAGAACCTGCTGTTATTTGATACTCTTTCATAGACTGAAATTTTATTTACTGTGTAGAAATGCCATAATCATCAGTTGCCCACACTTAAGTTTCTGGTACTTGAGATTGGGAATCAATAAAGAAGGTTTATTTGGGATTGAAAGCATAACCAGTTTAAAATCTCTTCAGTTACTGAAAAGAAGGTAAAATTAAAAGCATTTTAAGTTCTTGGCTGGTCTATAAAGTAGATGGAATTCAGTTTAATTTTTTGTGTATGTGAGTTGCCATAGCTAATTTAAGTGTTCTGGGTTTAATATCCCTATCTTTTTAGGAGGTTTGGCATTTAGGGGAAAAAATTTCCTTAGTGTAGAAAAAAAAGGAAATTACCATGTAACATATGGAAATTGACAAAGATGAAATATAATCAGAAATAAACTGAGTGTTGTGTGTCTATTTAAAAACTGCTAGTTTGAGGATTGAAAATCTAACAAACTACTCCATAAAAAAGAAACCCTGGGGCTTCCCTGGTGG
Organism: Globicephala melas; assembly: GCF_963455315.2. Lineage (NCBI taxonomy): Eukaryota > Metazoa > Chordata > Mammalia > Artiodactyla > Delphinidae > Globicephala > Globicephala melas. Next base: position 77,705,803 of record NC_083320.1, on the reverse strand, counting down.
CGCAGTGGTTGGGAGTCCGCCTACCGATGCAGGGAACACGGGTTCGTGCCCTGGTCCGGGAAGATCCCACATGCTGCGGAGCGGCTGGGCCCGTGAGCCATGGCCGCTGAGCCTGCGTGTCCGGAGCCTGTGCTTCACAGTGGGAGAGGCCACAACGGTGAGAGGCCCACGTACCGCAAAACAAACAAACAAAAAAACCCTGAAAACAACTCGTCAGGAACTGAATGCTATGTTAGGTTCAAGATTTATTTTTCCTTAGAAAAGTCTGTGTGTGTGTGTGTGTGTGTGTGTGTGTGTGTGTGTGTGTCTTTGCGTCTTTGCGCTTTGTTTTTCATTCTTAGCCGAACTTTATTTTACATGATGGGTGTTGAAATTAAATAAGAAAACAGCTTTTAAAACAAGCATTTTTATTTTAACAGGTGTTTTGTTGAATGTATGAAAGTGACCTTTCTAAGTCATTGTCTCTTTCTGGGAACCTTCATCTGTAATTGGGAATAGTTTCCTGCATCTTGCAGATTGTTCTTTAGCATTAAATGAGTAACTATATAATGTGCCTGTTGCAGTACTTGGCACATAATAGGAACTCGTTCCTTTTTCCAATGTCTTTAGGGTTAAAGATATCAGGGCACTGACTTCTAAGGAGCCTACCATACTGATCCTAGCTGGGGAAAGAATATAACTTGGACTTTTTTTTGGGGGGTGGGGGGTCATGTTTGACTTTGTTTGCTCTAGTATGCCTTGACTATAATTCTTATGCAGCATTGACCTCTTTTCCTAAACTCCTTGGAAGTTACAGGCATATAGTGGGTACTTAAAGTGTTTTTTACCATAAATAAATTTTGATCACATGCTTTGTAGATTTGGACAGAAGACTTGGCATCTTAACCACTAGTAGAAAGCAGATGATGAACTTGCAATACTGCCGAGTGTATCCTCTCTACTGAGAACGTCTAAGGAAGAGGAGCAAGGTGAGAAGTGGGCTTGTAAGACCCTTGGGTCAGCCTGCCTTCCCAGATGGAAGAGTTAGGGCTTTATTGGGTATTAATGTGGCATTTAGTACCAAACTCAGCTGTGAAGTTGCTTGCTTGTTGAAAAACGTGGAAAAGAGAAAAGTTTGATAAATGTGTGTGCTGTGACTTTGTGCTTGCAAAGAAACAAAATCTTCCGCTTGTTAGTATGGTTGTAAATACTGTGATGTCCTTCTTGACAAACATACTGCTGATAAGGACAAGGGAAACAGCATGACTGACTGTATTTGGGGTCAGGAATTCTTCCTTTTGCCTTAAAGTAAAAAGTGTTTTCTTGGAAGGTCAAGTTGAAACTGTCTTCACAAGATTCAATTCTTGTCACATCCGTTTCAGAAGCCCTCCTTGATATGTTATCTGTAGTTCACAACAATGACTAACTTTGTGGTTAAAAAACAAACAAAAAAGAATAATTTGTTACAGTTAGAGCCATGTGGAGAATACATTCTTTATCAAGCTGTGAGTCCTTAGGGGAGAATCTGCATGTAGAAGATGCTGACAGGTTTTCATTCTTTTTTAAATGAAAGTTTATTTATTTATTTATTTTTGGCTGTGTTGGGTCTTCATTTCTGTGCAAGGGCTTTCTCTAGTTGCAGCGAGCGGGGGCCACTCTTCATCACGGTGCGAGGGCCTCTCACTATCGCAGCCTCTCTTGTTGCGGAGCACAAGCTCCAGACGCGCAGGCTCAGTAGTTGTGGCTCACGGGCGTAGTTACTCCGCGGCATGTGGGATCTTCCCAGACCAGGGCTCGAACCTGTGTCCCCTGCATTGGCAGGCAGATTCTTAACCACTGAGCCACCAGGGAAGCCCAGGTTTTCATTCTTTACCTTTGAAGTGTTTTCTTGAGTCTTTCCCCACCAGAGATAGGAGACTACTTTTATAGGAATGATAAAATGCTATTATGGAAAGGTTATTAAATTCGTGTTTACTTAAATCTGAAATACGGCTAAATTTTACTAGCCAAAGAGGTAATTGAAATGTAAACTTCTCAGAAGGTAGGAATCAAAGAAAAACTGCCTTTACCTTGTTTTTTTAAAAAATAATTTTATTTATTTATTTATTTTTGGCTGCATTGGGTCTTCGTTGCTGTGCGCTGGCTTTCTCTAGTTGCAGAGAGTAGGGGCTACTCTTCGTTGCGGTGCGCGGGCTTCTCATTGCGGTAGTTTCTCTTGTTGCGGAGCACGGGCTCTACGTGCACAGGCTTCAGTAGTTGTGGCACATGGGCTCAGTAGTTGTGGCTCGTGGGCTCTAGAGTGCAGGCTCAGTAGTTGTGGCTTGTGGCCTTAGTTGCTCCATGGCATGTGGGATCTTCCTGGATGATGAGGGATTGAACCCGTGTCCCATGCATTGGCAGTTGGATTCTTCACCATTGCACCACCAGGAAAGTCCCATGCCTTTACCTTGTTTTTTTCAGAGAGGGAGATACCGGGAAGGCAAGGTCCTCTGTGACTTTTTAGAAGTGTGAATTCTGGAGCCTTAATCGACACCATTTATGGACTATATAATATATACAGTGCACTAAATGTGATTATGGGTGATGAAATTTTAGAGTTGGAATTGACCTCAGTTGTCATTTTATTCAACCTGTTTAATTTGAAAATGAGGCAATTGAGAAGAGAAACAGTTTTGCCCTTGAAGAAGTCAAACTATTGAACAGATACACGTGTCTTTATAAACAGTCTTGAGTTTTATGGTGTAGCAAGTGATTGAGTTATGCAGACGCATACAACACATTTAAATACTGAGGATCTGTGAAGTGATAAGAGGTTGCCTGATTGTAGGGATATTTATTAGGAGGAGTGAGATTTGAACCAATTTTAGCAAAAGGTGAGGGACTTGGGGCAGTAGCGTTAAAGCAGATGTAGGACTGTGATGGGAAAAGAGTAATTGGTGAGAACCTTAAAGTCCAATTTGAAGTGTGTGTATAATTTATAGGATCAGATATTGAGAGTGTAAGTTCTTACCACGTAGGGGTTTTAAGCAGGAAATAGTGACTCGGGAGTTTTGTGTAGTAAATCTTTGTTGTGGCAGATTTTTTGGTTGGTGAAGGGGGACAGGAGGACTGGATGAGGAACAGGTAACATTTTGACACCTGAGAAAGGAAGGAAAGAAAGTATCATTTGCCACCATGTTTAGATATAGGCAGGTAGGGTGGGCTTTTTTTTTTTTTTTTTTTTTTTTTTTGGGCTGCGTTGGGTCTTCGTTGCTGTGCGCTGGCTTTCTCTAGTTGCAGCGAGGTGGGGGGCTACCCTTCGTTGCGGTGCTTGGGCTTCTCATTGCGGTGGCTTCACTTGTTGCAGAGCACGGGCTCTAGGCGCATGGGCTTTAGTAGTTGTGGCACATGGGCTCAGTAGTTGTGGCTCGTGGGCTCTAGAGCGCAGGCTCAGTAGTTGTGGCGCACAGACTTAGCTGCTCCCTGGCATGTGGGATCTTCCCAGACCAGGGCTCAAACCCATGTCCCCTGTATTGGCAGGCAGATTCTTAACCACTGCGCCACCAGGGAAGTCCTCTCGGCCTCATCTCTTGATCATTCTACGTGTTACCAGTTTCCTCAGTGTGCCGTATTCCTCTCTCTAGTTATTTTCCATATGCTGTTCTTTTTGCCAGGAATACCTTTCTCATACCCCCACCCGTAGGCTGACCTATTCATTTGTCTGTTAAGTCCCTGTTTACCCCTCAGTTCTCATATTGAGGGTAATTGTTTTTACAATAAATGATACTGAAGAATTGATCTTTATTGTAGGGACAGTCACAAGTCACTGGAGGCTTTCAATGAGGAAAGTGACGTAAGCAGATTGATATTTTAAAGCAGTGGTTCTCAAGCTTTATCGTGCGTCACAGTTTCCTGGAGGGCTTATTAAAACACAGATTACTGGGCCTCACCCCCAGAGTTTCTGATTAAGTGGGTCTGGGGTGGAGCCTGAGAATTTGCATTTTTAACAAGTTCCCAGGTGCTGCTGCTGCTGGTCTGAGGACCCCACTTGTAGAATTATCCTTTTAGAGGGACCACTCAGACTGAAGTGGGAATGCATGGGGCTGGGTGGGCAAGACAGGACGCAGGGAAAACAATTTGGAAGCTGTATCACTATTTCAGGTGAGAAATAAGGATATGGGGATGAAGAGAAGAAGACGGTCTGTCAAGAGATGCTTAAGAGATAGTGATTGCTTACGTATGGGAAATGAAGGAAAAGCTTGAAGCCCGGGGTTTCTCACAAGGGCAGCCAGGTGGATGGTGGTGCCGTTCACTAGAAAGCATACAGTGATCAGATTTTTTGTGGGCGGTCAAGGGGCAGGATGGTGATGAGGTTGTGTGCCTTTGAGGCATCTGAGTCGGTTGCTGGGACGCTGCCTTAAGCTCAGAGGGGAGTGACGCTGCTGATACAGCTTTGGGAGTTATCAGTGTGCGATTGAGAGCTGACGCATGGGAGTAGACGAGATCGGTAGGAAAATGAGTATGGAGAAGAGAGCCTGGGACAGAACCCTGAGGGTCACAGTAATCAAGGAAAGCTAGCAGAGGAAGATGAGGAGCCGCTAGAGAGGTGAAAAAACGCAGGGGTGAGTCTTCCCTGGTGGCGCGGTGGTTGAGAGTCCGCCTGCCGATGCAGGGGATGCGGGTTCGTGCCCCGGTCCGGGAAGATCCCACATGCCGCGGAGCGGCTGGGCCTGTGAGCCATGGCCGCTGAGCCTGTGCGTCTGGAGCCTGTGCTCCGCAATGGGAAAGGCCACGGCAGTGAGAGGCCCGCATACCGCCAAAAAAAAAATACCCGCAGGGGTGTGCACTGATTTCTCTCCTGGAGGCCAAGAGATGAATGTGGTTCAGGAGGGAGGGGTGTAGAAACGATGTCAAATGCTGCCGGGAATGCAGGAAGGTAAGCACTGAGGAGGGTCTATTTGATTAACCACACGGAAGTCCCCCGTGCATTCATTCAGTGTTGACTGAGCCTGTTTGGGGTCAGGCTCTGTGCTAGACACACACATGACCTAGATTTTTCAATGACTGGGAAGAGGCAGAAGCCAGACAGCACTGGATTTAGGAGGATCAGGACAGAGACACAAACAGTCCTGCCATGTTCTCCTCTGGCAAAGCCACTGGAGGGAGGTTTCTCACCTCTGCTGCTGCTGCAGGGGCCTTTCTGGAGGACGGAGAAACCTCCCAGGAGTCTCATTGAATCCCTATCTGCAAAACTTTGACAGAGCCAATTTATACGGATAACTTTGGTCCCGGTATGTCAGAGTCTCATCTCTTTAAAGAACCAAAGAGCTTTGCTTGCTCCAGTCTGTGTTTCACAAAGTGCCTGGTGAAAACAGTAGCTTCAGCAGCTGCCTGTAGCCACATCTGTTTTCCATGGACCCAGACCTGGCCTATGTGGCCAAGTTAGGCAACATTCACCATGCTTTCCTTTTTACCCCAATTCTCTTGATGTTTCCACTGTGGAATCCAGTCATGCAATAGATACCTGGAGGCTATAGGCTCTTGAGATCCAGCCAGATTCAGAATTTCACTTTTGGGTCCCTCAGAATTAGAGAAGCCGTTGCAGTCTATAGGTTATAAATTAAAGTTCAGTTTAAATGCTCTAGACCATTGCTGCCCGTTTGCACTTTCTGCGATGGTAGAAATGTTCTGTAATCTGTGCTGATATGGTAGCCACAGCTAACTGCATTTTAAATTTTATTTAATTGTAATTACTTTAAATTTAAAGTGAGAGAGTGACATGTGCTTAGTGGCCACCATGTTAGGCCAGCAGTTCTGAAATTTTTGGTGTAGAGCAGAATCGTTAGGAGGGCTTGATAAAGCATAGGTTGCTGGGCCCTGAACGTTTCTGATTCGGTAAGTCTGGTTAGGGCTTGAGAGTTTGCTTTTCTAATAAGTTTCCCAGGTGCTGCTGTTGCTGGTCTGGGGAGGACCACCACTGCAGACCTGTTTCCAGCATTTAGTTTTCAACTCATTAATACAGATAGCAATGCCATCAGCCCGTCCTCAGGGCCCTGGTCAGCTAGTTGACAAGCAGCCTAGTACCTCCGCGCAAACCCACACTAGATCCTTTTTCCAAATCAGCACAACTCACCTTTCAAGCTAACTCATGACACTTTCTGAGCTGCCACAGTGGCTGAAACAATGGCCTTCTGGGGAAGTTCCAGCCTTGAACAGACTTTGGTTTTCATTCCAGCTTTACTAATTCATATTCTAACCTTGTAAGAAATTAGACCATGTGTATGGCGTATGTAGAGTGTAATTTTGTTTTTGCCAAGTTCATACTTGGCGTTATAGTGAATGATTTCTGCATTCATTCTGGCTGGCTGGACTGGGCTCAGATGAACTGTCCCTAAAATCCTGTTTTAACCAGTAACCTTTATTTTTAAGCAAATGATAGTAATTTTTTAATAATCAGAAATGCCATCAAATAAAATAAGTTTCTATAATTAAGCATTCTCTTTTGGATGATTGCTTATAAAAAGATCCTTCTCGTAATACATGTTGAGGTGTTTACAGGTGACATGACATGCTGTTTGAAATTCTCTTTAGAGTACTGGGTGAGGGAGGGTAGATGAAACGAAATTGAAAACTGTTGATGATTGTAGAAGGGCCATGGAGGTGAGGTATACTGCACTAGTCTCTCTACTTTTGTGATTGTTTGCAACTTTACATAATAAGAAAAAATGCTCTTAGAGAAGCTAAATATAGCATTTTTATTAAGTACCAGGTGAATAGTTGAAGCGGAAAATGAAAAGTAGTTCGTTGGTTTTCCTCTAGGGAATTCAACTGGAGTAAAATTTTAACTTAAATGGAAGAGAATAGCAGTTGCTGCAGTGTAGGGGATTAAAGACCATCATTAACAAAGAAACTGCAGATAAGTGAGGTACTTCGTGTGTGTGTGTGTGTGTGTGTGTGTGTGTGTGTGTGGTATTTAAGGAGGGGGAACTACACCCTTGCTAATTTTTCTGCACACCGCCATAGATAACTCTTTTTACAAATATACATCCCCAGCACAGTGGTGCTCACTTTGATGTGTCAGAGTTTTCCTTCATTTGGACAAAGGTAAACTTCTGAAAAGTTTTAAAAAGAAGTGGGGGAGGAGGAGAGGTGGTGGCAGATCATATCACAGGAGTTTGTAGGCAGCTAAGCCTTCTTGGATGGCTGGGTTTACATTTTTCCAGTAGAATGATGATACCCTGAAGGAGGAGAGGAGAGTTTTTTTTTTTTTTTTTTAAGACTTTTCTTGAGCTTCAAAAGGCTGTATGAATAAATTCAACTTGTTTTTGGTTTAGGATATGGTCTTAGATTTTCTTTAACTAGATGATAGTTGGAGTTGAGTATTTAAAATTATCTTGATAATTATAAGAAGTGGTTTATAAAGTGAGTGTCATGCCAGTTTATAGTATATAACCTAGGCCTACTCTTTCCCTTTGATATAGCCAGTTTGTCATCCATCTTTCCCCACTTGAAATGTCCCTTTAATGCATTTCCATCCCATTTCTATCCCTCATCACCTTCACCCCCTAGTTCAGGCCATATCACCCTCTGCCTCGATTACTGCCCGTAAGTAGTGCCCTGTCCCCTCTCCCTCCTTCTCTCCAGTGATTTCCCTTTTCTTTGACTGTCTTCTGTACTTGGACCACATAATTCAGCATTCATTTGCTTTTTTATGACATGTGCATCACCTTAGTTTTCCAATCACGCAGGTAGTATGCCTGTGTATAACAGTGGGATATCTCTTAAAGTACCTGACACTGCTGGTGTTCAGTAGAAAATATCTGTGAAATCTAATAAAACTTCCAGGCTCTACTTGGTTTTATTATTTACCTGTAATTCTATAGAGAATAAATTTTTCAAAGGTGGCATCTTCGTCAGTATAAGGCATTGCCTCCAAGCCTGCAGGTGGTACTAGTGGTTGTAAATGCAGTTCTAGACCTTCTCCTATACCTGTTGAATTCGTTGAAACACACCGTTTCATCTGTAAGGGAGCTGCTTCAAATAAATATTTTGCAGCAGAGATTTTTGCACCTAGCATTTGGAGCTTGGAAAAAAAAAAACATACAATAACAAAAAGGCTGTTCTGTATTTGATTGTTTCAGGAGTCCTTGGTGTTTAAGTATTTATTGCTTGATTTCATACTTTTGGATAATACTGTTGGTTGTATTGCTCTTTTATGGAGCTGCTTCTAAGGGAGTGTGCAAAGCATTAGTCAACAAGTGTTAATACCTGTTTGGACCTGATATGTCTGTATGTGTGTGTGTGTTTTAAAGGACGTGGCACCTTTGTCTCTTGCATGGAGTTTTAGCAATGTTCATACAAGAGTAACATAAAAGAATCGCCCAGGGACACGAAATGTGAATTGTCAGAACAAGCCTAGACTGCCCCTCAGTCAAACCAACAAGACCAGGAGTTTGCTCAGAAACCTCTCCTTTTTTTGACTGATCTTGGAAGGACAGGCAAAACGTGGAGTACAGTTCTTGGGGGTTTCCTCTTTTTGGGGGTTTTTAGTATGATGTAAGAGGAAACCTTTTATACCTTGAGCATGCTCTCGGAGCCTGGATGCATTCATCAAAGCATTTGTCGAACACCTCGGTATTAGGCTGTGCAATTCTCTTGAAGCCTTGCCCTGTTTTCAGTGATGAATTTAGAAGTAGGTCAGTGACCACTTGGATAAGAAAAAATTTTGAAAAAAGTAGATCCTTGGGGAGTGCTCCTTTGATAAGATCTATTAGCTTGCCCCCAGATTACTGATTCAATGCACGTGTCTAGATTTTCTCTCTCTCATGCTCTTGTCCCTTGAAGAGTCTGAAATACAGAATTGTTTAGTGCTTTTAAGCCTTGCTCTTTAGCTTTGTGAGGGAAAAAAACGAAAGACCTGTGCCTGACAACGGCACATTGAAGCCTCAATGTCGTTGGGTCAGATGGCACTCAGTAGTCAAGTTCAACATTGAACTCACCAGTCAAGGGCACCAGAGGGGGGCTGTCAAATGTGTCTCTTTTCGTGAATGCTTTGTGCCTCTTGGTTGCTCGAAAGGACTAGATGCCGTCTATTTTATTTTATTTATTTATTTTTTGATCCTTCAGTGGATATGTTTTATTATTTATTTATTTTTTAAACATCTTTCTTGGAGTATAATTGCTTTACAATGGTGTGTTAGTTTCTGCTTTATAACAAAGCGAATCAGTTATACATATACATATGTCCCCATATCTCTTCCCTCTTGCATCTCCCTCCCTCCCACCCTCCCTATCCCACCCCTCCAGGCGGTCACAAAGCACGGAGCTGATCTCCCAGTGCTATGCGGCTGCTTCCCACTAGCTATCTACCTTACGTTTGGTAGTGTATATATGTCCATGCATCTCTCTCGCTTTGTCACAGCTCACCCTGATGCCATCTATTTTATAGACATATATCTTCCCTCCCTTTTTTCTTTCTTTCTTTTCTTTCTTGTTTCACTCTTTGGTTTCCCTCTCCCGAATGATGGGATGTTTATTGCAGGAGGCCTCTGAGGTGTGTAACCTTTAAGCTTAATCCATGGTTATATGCAAGGAGCAGACTCTCTGCTTGGTACTACTTTTTCCTCTCTCTCTCTCTCTGTCTCTCTGTGTCTCTGTCTCTGTCTCTCTCTCTCTTTTTTCTTCACTCATAGGCTTTGGGATATAAGATCCCTTTTCAGGATTTCCCTGCCATCTTAAAGATTTCTGCAAAATTAATTAAGAAGTGTAGGATTTCTTAGTTCCTTTTTTTAAAAATTTTATTTTTTATACAGCAGGTTCTTATTAGTTATCTATTTTATACATATTAGTGTATACATGTCGATCCCAATCTCCCAATTAGTTACTTTCTTCACCCCCTGCTCCCCAAATAATCTGTAGTTTTATGGCAGGACTGGTGGGACTCCCAGCCCTGCAGGGAAGGACCCATCAAGGCTTTCATGGTAAATGTCTCTTTCAGATGTTTGAAATTACCTGCTGTTAGCTTCTAGAGCTGAGGGAAAACCTTCCAGTGAAGTCCACACCATTTGGGTGGGACTTTGGGGTTGCACAGAGCAAATGTTCTTACTTAGGTCTTGTTTTAATTGCCTGGTCACCTAGTGCAAATAGACTTTTTAAGGAGTTGTGGCTTTTTAGAATAGAGGCAATCATTTAAAAATCCAAAGGCTTTAAAAATGAAATTTGCTCATAGAAGAAGCTTCTCTGATACGGTGTCGAACCTATTTGCTAAACCACATTTAATAGACCACCTAAAATCCCTGTATTTTCCTACAGTGGTCTGAAGAATTATCACCACCCAGGTGTAGACTTTTCCTCGTTCAAACATATTTCAAGGCTGAGTGATACCCTATTCCATATCTACCCATTGCCACTTCTGTACTCTTTCCTCTAATTTTAAGGCCTCTATAGCTGTAGCTCTTTCTCAGTTACCCATGTGGAAATAATCTAATTCTTGAAAAACGCCCCATGAGGCGTTTCAATGACTAAGTGCTCAGGGAGTAAAAACTGATTTTAGTATTTGCTTTAGCAAAACAATTAGACAAATATACCACAGATGATTATCTACCTTTCAAAACCAAATACATAAGACCTGTATTAATCAGAACTCGCAGTTAAAGTCACTTTTTTTTTTTTTTTGCTTTGTGTTGATAGGAAAGAGAAGATATTAGAAAAGCTGAAAGAAAGGTTTACTAAGAACTCAAGCTTACTTTAAACTAGTGAGGTCGTGAAGACACGACTAGCTTAAATTTTTACTTCTGTGGTATTCTACAGTGAGAATCGATTGGATAGTACCTTAAGGTTCTACATGCTTTCTATATATTGTAATTACGACAGCTAGAAACTTTAGTAAGTGTTGGTGTTCTATTTAAGGATGAAGACCCCAAATCTTTTCTGCTTTTAACTAGATTGATTATTCAAAAAACCATTCCCCTAAAACTTTCCTGTTAAAAAGTGATTGGTCAGTTTTCATATCCATAACACCCCATAGCACACACATACCTAGAGTTAGGCCAGAAAGCAGTCATCTTCAGCTCTCCCCCTTTCTCTGTCCTCCTTCCCCACCCCACTTCTGAATAAGTCAGCCCGGAGTCTCCTCTTCTGCCTGACTTCACTGTCTCCTGCCTGAGCTCTCACAAAAAGCTCATAGCCCGTCTCTGTCTTCAACCTCTTACCTCTTTGCTCCACACTTCAAAATCATTGACTGTTGTCATGCCAAAAAACAGGGCAAGATCATGAGCTCTGGTCCCTGCTCTGTGTGTCCATTGCCTATGGTGAAGGTTTTCAAAGGTTTTTCTCGGATGTGGCTGGGCCACTGGGTTCCCAGGTTGTCGTTCTCACTACCCGCCTCCTCACAGCTTCAGCTGGAGCAGCTTCACCTTTGTTCTCCCTTTTGAACTTGGAGTAGGATTTTGTTGAACAAAATGTTCCAGGACTTAAAAAAAAAAAAAAAAAAGGTTTGCCAACCATGGGATCAGATAACTACGAAAATGCTGCGTCTTCTCCCATATTCTGCCGGAGGTGCTAACTTTGACTTTTGGCATTCTGTTTTCTTAAGCTTCCAAAATACATTGTATGTTTATGTTCAAATCGCTCGCAGTTCTCCAGTCCATGGGCTCATGTTTATTGAGTGTTTTTTGTGATTAGGGCTTTTATGCATATTAATTTATTCAATCTGTTCTTGATGGATGTCGGTGCTATTATTTAGTACCATCGTATGGATGGGGAAACTGAGGCACGGAGCTGAACTCTCTTGCCCAAGGTATTATAGTTAGTAAGCGTAGAGCCAGGATTCTGAGCTCAGAGACCTCCTGCAGAATCCACTCTCAGACACTCGGTGCGTTAACACAGTGACGTGGCTTTTAGGGACTTGTCTGGAAGAAGCACAGCCATCAGACACTTCTGTCTACAGGCTGAACTTTCAATTTGGGGCTAAATGTATCCTCACGTTATTGTTGAGCCTAGGCCTGTGTGGGGCAAGTCGGGAATAGGCAGAGGGAGGAAGATGGGATCGGAGGCACTGGGCCACGAAGTCGGGAAAGCAGAGGCCACTGGCCAGCTCCCCCCAACCCAGAAGGACTCTGGCCAGTGCGCTCCCCAGCCTTGATCTGAAGTCTCTGGACCATCGATTTCTGAGGTCAGGACAGTGCCCATGGTCCCTTGACCCAGTGTAGGGCTCCCCTGTGCCCTTCACTCTGTTCACTCCTCAGTGAAGAGGTTTGCTGTGTTGGTCGCTCCAGGTGTTAGGATCTTCTTTCCTCTCCACGTCCTCAGAGATGGTTAAGGGGCTGGCAGACGGCGAAGGAAAATCTCTGATCGTTGAAATCAGATTCTCAGGAGCATGGCTCATTGAACCACCAGAAGCACCACCAGAAAGGCTGGCAGAAGGCAGCCTCTGTGCCCAGTGCCCCTCCTGTCTTTGGTCACATTTCAGAACGGTCGGTCGGTCTGTCTGTCTCTCTCACACATGTTTTGCTCCTGGGGGTCACCACTGGAGGACAAAGCCAGGCTGCCACTTTATTTTTGTGGGCAGAAGCCACTACGCAGTGGGTTGATGGAGCAAAAACTTCTTTACAAAGACAAATGTGGGTTGGTAGGAATTTGTGCAAAAAAAAAAAGTCTTTTAAAAAGCACTTTTGTAATGGGACAAATGTGACTGCTCATATCGTTCCCACATGGGCCCTTTAGAATATATTTTCTCTACACACACACACACACACACACACACACACACACACACACACACACACACACACACACACACACACACACACCTACCTCTCTCTCTCTCAGGTGAGGGGCAGTTTGAGGATGTGAAGTAACGGAGCAACTGTTTTAAGTGCAGAGGAGGGTCTGCCTCCAGCCCAGGGCTGTCTTTGCAGACGTTTGTGGGGACCAGATGGGAGGGGTGTTGTGCCAGGTGAGCTGCAATTAGTGGTTGATCGCAGGCCGGGGAAGCAGCAGGGCTGGGTACTCAGCTGCTCAGTCCAAGTATAAACTAGAGCTTAGCCTCAGTGTGGGGCAGGATTAGGAAGAAAATATGGCGGGATGAAAGGTCAGGATTGGATTCTGGGGCCTGGCTGACCCCGTGTGATCATGAACAGACTCCTTAATTAGGAGCCATCTGCTAAGAAATAACCCTTATGTATATATTTTAAAAGAGCTTTCTCTATCGCGCTTGAAAGGTGAATTACTGGGTATTATTAACACTTGGTGGGGAGGGGTAGGTGTCTAGAATCATCAGCCCTTCCTCCCAGAGGAGGGGACAGTCCAGTTTGTCGATTGCAGGATGCTTGTTTTGTTCTTTTCCTCCCCTGCAGCCCAGCTTTCTGACTGTTTTACTGCTTATGAGCCTCTTTGTTAGAGGAGGAAACAAACAAAAGGAGTTAAAACTCATCTTCTGGTTTTGCTTCTGGTTGAGCAGCTTGCATTGAAGGTTAGCTGGGTGGGTCAGGAGTGTGGAAGGTGAAGATCTGAATGATCCGTGTGGGTTATCGATTAGTTTAGACTGGTCTGCCCTTCTGTCCCTTGCATGCTCTCTTTGGGGATAGAGCCATTAGGAACAGAAAGTGAAAAGGGAGATTCTTTGTAACAAAGAGACAAGGCATGGGAACAGAATTAGAGCCTACACATGTCTAAAATGTGCTCTCCAGTAGCCAAGAAAATGGTTTCAAAAACTTGAACAATAGGAAAATGCAATGAAAAATACTTAAGAAAGCTTAAATAGCCCAGATACGGTGTGGCAGGAAATGAACAAGTTAATAATATTAGAGTTGGTTTTTTCTTTGTAGCTGGGATAGAGGATATGCAGTAAACTGATAAAGACGGCTCATTTTCAGTATTTTCGTAATCTTTTTTGGTCTTGTATTAAATTTAAGACCGTAGACTTATCACTAGTTCTTGGAGACACCTAGGTGAAAATCCTCACACATCAAGCTGAAAATATTTCTCTTTGGGTGGGTGTAATGTTTCACTTGAAAAAGAACCGTTAAAATCCTGCGGGATCACAGGTAACAGTGCAAAAGGCACAGAAAAAGCTGGGTTTTGACTGCAGATGCTTTCTGAGCCTTGTCAGATGACAAACTTTGTCTTGCTGCTGTCGCCATCCACACAGATTTGCTCACTGCTGGCTTGCTGTGAAAGAATGTGGGCATTAAGGAGATCCCAGGAGCTTTTCATTAAGCTCAGCCTCCCTGTCTTCAAGGGCCACTGAATGATTGGAACTTTAATCAGCGTGCATGAGGAAGAGACCTAAGGTGGGTGTTAATGCCATTGAATTAATCAGAGCAAGGACTGACCCCGGGGGGCGGGGGGAAGCACTCCCCACCTGTAGCTGTTTCTACTGGGACATAAGAAGCAGTGTCCCTCAAGGAGCTCCCTGAGTAGAAGCTTGCATCCCATGCTACTGCAGGGTGGGAAAACCCTATCCAGATACCTCCCTTTGAAGTAGAGAGATGGTTAAGATTCTCCAAGTTTTTGTGGGGAGTCCCTAGATACCCCCTAGATATGGGGGTAGAAGCTGTTGCACACAAAGGGCCTGGTATTCAACGCCCACCTCAAAGGTTTTTCTCTTCTGATGAGATTCCCTGGAGGGGACCCCTGGAGTGGGGTGACAACCCTCCTTTTATATGGACAGCCAGAAGGGAGGCCCAGGAGGGAGGGCGAGGGGAAACCTTGTACCAGAAGGCAGAGAGAAGAGAAAAAAAATGAAGCGGAGAGGAAAGTGCACTTAAAAGGGATGGGAGTGGGGATTTACTATCTTTTAAAGGCAAGAGGAACAAGGTCTTAGGGAGAGAAAACAAATAAGGAAATGGGATCAAATCAGATGAAGTTCTTTTAAGGAAAGGATGGTGTTAAAGCAAATCTGTAGACGGAAAATGAGGGCAAGCACACTGGTGGAAGTGCCAGAGGAGAGTTCCAGCTAGTGTATAGCAGAGAGGGAAGCTCGTGTTTGAAAATGAGGCTAGTGCTTTAAAAGATTGGGCCTTGGAAGGTGGGGACATCATTGGGAGGGGGACCATCGGTATATTTCATGTCATAGTTTTCTTCATTGGATAATGCCCAGTAGGCTCCCTGTATTTTGGGGCATCATATATATTGATTGATGCATTTGAATGTAAAGGCAGAACTTAGATAAATGCAGGAAGGGAAGGTTTTGAGATGAGGAACATAGAGAGCCAGGAACTTTGTTCTTCTTTATCTAAGCTCCCTGTAGATCTGTTTCTTTGGTAAATTCCTGTATTAATCAAATTTTCTTTCCAACTATCCTATGAATAGAAAGAGGAAGACTTCATTAACCTCATTTCTTAGAATCATAGATCTGGTAAATGAGGTTTGAAGAAGTCCAATAAATGAGTGGCTCCATCTCTTAACTTACCCTTCAACGAGTCAGAAATAAGAAGAAATACCAGAATGTTGCATTTAATACATCGTGTGTACACTAGATTCTGGAGAATGTGCTGAGTCAAGACTCCTTTGTATATAATATGCCCTTCAGCTTACTCTTGCTACAAAGAATTTAGAGAGAAGTGGTGATTTTGAAAGCACTTGCCAGTGGGGAATACCATTTGATGGTGGTTTCGTTACTAAAATATTTTTGAGTGACACTGTTTACTTGCTAACATATTTTGGTTATGATTAAAGGTAGCTTTTAGTGCCTAAAGAATGGAATTGGCTATTAATCAGAGTCTGGTAAATATCTGAAATAAATTAGAAGAGTTGTGGGCAAGAAATGAAGAAGCTGTCAGAGTTGGATAGGGTAGGAGGTTACTTTGAGAACTTAAGACTTGTCTCAATTTATTCATTAAGCAAATACTATAGACTAGGCACTCTGCTAGGACTGAGCAAAATAAAGGTGAATATAGCACAGTTCTCCATGGAGCCCATGATAAAATGGGGTGACAAACATGAACAGATGCTTGCTGATTGATTGATTGATTGAGCGATTGTAGTATAGTTGATTTATAATGTGTTAAAGGTGTAAGCAGAGTGGTTCGACTACATGTATTCTTTTTCAGATTCTTTTTCATTATATGTTATTACATATAAAGATACTGAATATAGTTCCCTGTGTTGTTTATCTTTTTTTATATAGTAGTGTATATCTGTTAACCCCAAACTCCTAAGTTATCCCTCCCCACCCCTTTCCCCTTCGGTAACCATTAGTTTGTTTTCTGTGTCTTTGAGTCTGTTTCTGTTTTGTAAATAAGGTCATTTGTATCATCTTTTAAGATTCCACATATAAATGATATCTGTGATATTTATCTTTGTCTGACTTACTTCACTTAGTATGATAATCTCTAGGTCTATCCATGTTGCTGCAAATGGCATTATCTCATTCTTTTTTATGGCTGAGTAATATTCCATTGTATATACCACAACTTCTTTATCCATTCAACACAGATGCTTTTAAACATTACCATAATTGTAGTGATATGGATTGCTCCAAGATTTCCCACTGTTTTTGGAGAAGTGACAGAAAGGAAAAAGTCTTTTTCTTTTTTTTCTTCTTGATTCTGAAGATCTTTATTTTCTTAAAATTTATTTTGAATTTTATTTATTTTATACAGCAGGTTCTTATTAGTTATCCATTTTATACACATCAGTGTATACATGTCAGTCCCAATCTCCCAATTCATCACACCACCACCCGCACCCCCTGCCGCTTCTCCCCCTTAGTGTCCAACAACCCTCTTGGTGGTTCTCTACATCTGTGTCTCAATTTCTGCCCTGAAAACCAGTTCATCTGTACCATTTTTCTAGGTTCCACATATATGTGTTAATATACAGTATTTGTTTTTCTGTTTCTGACTTACTTCACTCTGTATGACAGTCTCTAGATCCACCCACGTCTCTACAAATGACCCAATTTCGTTCCTTTTTAAGGCTGAGTAATATTCCATTGTATATATGTACCACATCTTCTTTATCTATTCGTCTGTCGATGGGCATTTAGGTTGCTTCCATAACCTGGCTATTGTAAATAGTGCTGCAAAGAACATTGGGGTGTCTTTTTGAATTATGGTTCTCTCTGGGTATATGCCCAGTACTGGGATTGCTGGGTCGTATAGTAGTTCTATTTTTAGTTTTTAAAGGAACCTCTATACTGTTCTCCATAGTGGCTGTATCAATTTACATTCCCACCAACAGTGCAAGAGGGTTCCCTTTTCTCCACACCCTCTCCAGCATTTGTTGTTTGTAGATTTTCTGATGATGCCCATTCTAACTGGTGTGAGGTGGTACCTCATTGTACTTTTGATTTGCATTTCTCTAATAATTAGTGATGTTGAGCAGCTTTTCATGTGCTTCTTGGCCATCTGTATGTCTTCTTTGGAGAAATATCTATTTAGGTCTTCTGCCTATTTTTGGATTAGGTTGTTTGTTTTTTTAATATTGAGTTGCATGAGCTGTTTATATATTTTGGAGATTAATCCTTTGTCCACTGATTCATTTGCAAATATTTTCTCCCATTCTGAGGGTTGTCTTTTCATCTTGTTTGTAGTTAAGGAAGAAGTCTTAAAGCTGATATTAGGGGAAGGTACATGAACTAGAGTGGTGCCTAACTGCCCCTTCCTCACACCTGTGACTTTAAAAATCTCTAAAACTAGTGACAGTTACACAGAGTTGGGAGTCTGTATTCAACTCAAGAGATCTCTCTGTAACTGTTTGTGGTGGGCGGGTATAGGCCTGAGAGGATGGTATATAGTGAAGGCCTTGGTAAGAAAAAAGGATCAAAAGATGCATTAGTTTTCTGTTGCTGCTGTAACAAATCGCCACAGACTTAACTGTCTTAAAACAACACAAGTTTATTATCTTACAGCTCTGGAGGTCAGAGGTTGGACGTGGATGTCACTGGGCTGAAATCAAGGTGTTGGCAGGGCCGTGTTCCTTCCAGAGGCTCTAGGGGAGAACGTGTTTCCTTGCCTCTTCCAGTTGTCCATGTTTCTCCATATTCAAAGCAAGTAATGTCAGTCTGAGTCCTTCTCGTGCTGCCATCTCTCTGTTTCTCTGGCCATAGCCTTGAAACATTCTCTAACTCTGAGCACTCATGTTGTGCATTGGGCCCATGCAGATAAGCCAAGATAATCTCCCCAACTCAGGGTCCTTAACTTTAATCATAACTTCGGAGTCCCTTTCAACATGTAAGGTAATATAGTCACAATTTCTGGGGATGAGAGTGTGGACGTCTTTGTCTACGAGAAGAGGAGGCCTGGATTCTTTCTACTGTGCCTGTGGTTCTTAACCAGGGTGAATGGGCCTCCAGATTAATTTTCCTTCAAGCTTTTACACCACTGCCATAATTGCTAGACAGTCCTCTTTGGTAGGTCATTCCTTGGCTCAGAATATACTCCTTGGCCAGACATTCAGGTCACTCCACAGGAGGTCCTTAATCACCCCTTCCCATCCTGGTCCTGAGCGAGAACTCCTTGTTCTGGTTGGATGTGTTTATTTGCCGTTGCCCTCTATCCCCTGTTCCATTCTACACATTCCTGACTCCACGCCTTTGCCTGAGTTGTCCCAGACTACCAGACTACCGTCTTTTATCTCTGCCCATCCTTCCTATAAAATCCTGTGACATTGATCATCTTTATTCCACATTTGGAGTTTATCATAATTACTATTATTTAACTTTTATGTGAGTGCATTTGATCTTCCCATATAGACTAGTCATCCTAGGGTGCTTGTTAGAAAGGGAGCGTCCTGGGACTCGCCCTGAGAGACTGATTGAATGGCTTGGGATGTGGCCCAGGGGTTTGGCTTTTTAACAGACCCTGTGGGTGATGATAGAGGCAGCCCACGTGCAACATGTGCTGGGAACTCCTTGAGAGCGGGGGTGAATGATCTGTCCTCTCATAGCGGTGGACGTCATGTTGTCCTTGTAGGGGGAGATGATGATGTTTTGTGGAAATGAATGCCAGTTTTCTGCAGGTGAGTTTAGAGAGAAAGAGAGGGTCTTGTGGGAAGTGTGTAATAGAGTTAAGGGCACCAAACTGCACCATCTTTTTGGAAAGTTCAGTGATGGACAGAGAGTCAGTCTGTGCACCCTGTTGGAAATGGGTAAGATCAACAGTACAGTTGTGATTTGGAAATAACCTGTTAACACGGCAAAATTGCCATACCTCTAGATTTACTTTATTTTAACTTGTCTTTGTTTCAGGGACCTAACATGATGTATCAAAAGCAGAAATTTTGTTGTGGAAAAGATTTGAAAAAGGAAAGATGGCTAATTCATGGGAATATGCAGAGGGAACTGTGTGCTTTTAGTGCCCATTCTGATCACTAGTTCTTCTTGATGCCTGGAATGCAAAGAATACCCCAAAATCTGAATTCCCACTGAACCAAGCATTTTTGGAATGAGGCCGTTCATGAATATGCCATGATTTTAATTTCTGCTTTTGTTAAGATTGGAATGGAGTCTTTGTTATTTTACATTATTTCCTAGACCTCCTGGAGAGTTTAAATCCAATGAACGGATTTATTTTACAAAAATTGATTTTTGCCTTTTCCCATTTTGGGGGATCTTATAGCATAAACTGAAACTATTAACAAGCTAATGAAGCAAAAATATTTTTTGTTTCTTTCAGTGTTCTACTTCTCATTAATTTTCTATCAACTATGGCAGAAAGGGAAGACATCAATTTTTATTGAGAGTAGAGCTCTAAATAACTAGCTATTTTAGAGTTCCTATTATAATAGGAGTCTACCCATTATAAATAATTAAATGAATTTAACCTGGATCAGAATAGGCAGTATTAAAAATAACAGATGTTTCTGTGAGCTGGAAGCTGTCACAGAGGTGATATACTTGAATTGGAAATTACCAAAATTTCCTTCTGCTTCCCTAGTCACCAGACAAAACAGAAGCATTTATTTTACTGTCTTTTGTTTAACGGAAAAGAGCTGTGTTTTAAGATGAATTGGGCTAGGCACTTTAATAACAGTTTTGATTCATTTTAAGCCAGTTCTCTATGTGCTATCTAAATTTTAAAAATATTCCATAAATTGAGTAAGTCGTGAAAATTCATTCTTTTTTCAGTGGGCTCATTTGCCTATCTGATGGTCATTTCCTCTTCAGTTGGTTCTGTGATGATTTCTGATTCTGATTGAACTAATAACCCTGTGGGAATAACAGGGGCAAGGAGGAGCATGTGCTGTGCATCTAGAGCTAAATTAAAATACTGATAATTAATGCAATTGTTTGGTTTCAAATGCTTCAGTTTCTTTTTTCTTTAAAGCAGCAATTATGTGTACAGTGTCCTTCTAGATGAAATAAAATGAAAGGCTGAAGGAAGTTATCACTAAGTCATTCCTGCATACACTGTTTCTTCTGGATGGAAATCTGCATTTTGACACAAAGGTCACAGTTAAAATTCACTCCTGTATAACCAAACTTAGGAATGATCAAGGTATTTTGGCCTAGTATTGAATTAAATTCAGTCAATATTTGTGTAATATCTTTCCTCCACACAATGGCACTCTCTGTAGAGAATAAGAGAAGAGTAATGTAATCCTTGCCTTCAAAGAATTGATAATTTAGAACAGAACTATACAATAGGAATATTATGTGAACCACATAACTTTAAATTTCCCAGTAGCCACATTAAAGGATAAAAAAGACACAGGTAAAATTAATAATGTTAAAAATCCAGATTTTTGTTATTTTAATTGTGTATTGATATAACCCACAGTATCAAAAATATTATCATTTCAACATGTACTCAATATAAAAATTACTAATGAGATTTTACATTCTTTTAAAAATACTAACTTTTCAAAATCTGGTGTTTGATTTATTCTTAAAGCACATCTCAGTTTGGATGCTAAATTTTTGCTGGAAATACTTGATCTTTATTTAGACCACAAAATGCAGAGTCGAAAAAGTACAGTCACATACTAAAGTTGCCCAGTAACTGAAGTGAACATCTGTTTTATATTTGAATTAAAAATTAATATTAAAAGTTCAGTACACCAGTCCCTCTAACCACATTTCAAGCACCAGTTGCCCCATGTGGCTCGTGGCTACTGTACTGGACAGCACAGATTTAGATGTTGAGACAAGACTTTATACACCTTCAATACTTAAATAATTGCAGATGGTATGTAGTTAGAAAAATGGATTCCTGTGTATTTGTATTTGATAATTAAGAGAAGTGTGGGCTAGAGCAGTGGTGTCCAATAGAACTTTCTATGATGAAAATGCTCTATATTGGCACAGCCCAGTAAGGTAGGCACAGCCTAGTAAGGTAGCCGCTAGCCCTGTGCGGCTTTTGGACACTTGAAATGTGGCAATGCAACTAGAAACTATATTTTAGTTTTAATTAATTCAAAATTAGATAGCCACTTGGGCTGGTGGCTGCCATATTGGATAGTGCTGCACTAAAGTCTCATAAATGAGCATGAATTAATATAGGCAGTGAGAAAAGGATAAGACATTACTGAGTGGGGAACAGCATAGACCAGTGGTTGCCAAACATTAGTGCACATTGCAATTACAGGGGGATCTTGCAGAAAAAACCCCCCTGTATTCACCTACCACATCCAGACATGCTGATTTAATTGGTGTAGGTGACCTAGTTAGTAGAACTTTCCAAAGCTCCCTAGGAACAGATCTGTGCTTGCAATATAAATCTATTTTCTCTTCATATCATACATAAGTTTGCTAGAAACAAGCACAAATAAAGAAGAAACCAAATCAGTACCTGGTATTTTCTAGGTTTCTAAGACTATGGAATATATACTCCTTGTTGATCATACAAAACCCTGTGCATTAGATGGAACAGAAGTGATTCCCATTTGCATAATAAAAAGACTCAAAAGTTAACTCACTTGCTGAGAGTCACATAGCTGTGGGGGGGGGGGAATGTTGTGTCTTGAACCTGTATCTTGTGTTTCTGCCGCCACATGAGCAGAGCAATATAGAGTATCCAGCTTCCTCCAGTTCACGACTTGTTTTCTCTCTCTTCATAATAGAGCCCTTGTGCTTAGATTTATAAAGAATGTTTCCTTTGATATTTAGGAAAAAAAATCTCATTAACAATTGGATGTTTGTAGTCCAACAGATTCATGATCCTCTAAAGAGCACTGTGCTGGATGTTGGGAGATCTCTGCTCTTTTCCTAGTACAACATATGAGCTCGATGACCTTAAGCCAGTCAGTTAGTTAGCTGGTGCATCTGATTTCTAGTTGCCAGAACAGGAATTATCAAACCTGCCTGTTTTATAACTTAAAGGATTGCTATGAAAAAAAATGTCATTGCCGTGAATGAAAGACTATTTATACTTCTGTAAATTGTCCTTGAAATGCTTATGAGAGTAAAATATTCTTTTCCTTCATTCTCTTTAGATAATAAAGAGCATTTTTCATTTTCCAGAGATGAATTAAGTCAACCCTCACAGCAGCCTTGGGAGATAGAGCTTATTACCCCATCTTACTATTGAAGAAATCGACATTCAGTGATTTGTCCAAGGTCACACATCTTAGGAGAGGCAGAGATGGGATTCGAACCGAGGTGCTTTTGCTCCAAAGCCTGCGGTAACATCTGCTCCAGAGAACTAAGTCATACCCTTGTGGCCTGAGTGCAGTTTGCCTTCAATAGGGTGTCTACTGTGTTCTATATTAGTGGTACCAAGAGGTGGCAAGATTCATTAGTGACTTTGAAGTTCCTGTACTTAGGCTTGAAATAGATGGTGGCTGTTTCCTCAGTCTCCAGTAAAATGTGGATAAAAGCATCTTTAGAAAATATTGCTCTTCATATGGCTCAGACTTTACGAGCAGTGAGCTTGCTGTGCAAAGGCAGCTTTCACACTGTCCCCTTCCCTCCAGCTTTTTCTAATAGGGATCCTTGGAGATACCAGTACCATTCATCCAGAATTTAATTTGAATTGAATTAGTTAATAACTAATTGAATATTGTTTTCCATTCTCTCTGGCTCCTCGCCCTTGGAGAAGGGTATTTTAAATCTACAATTAGGTACTTGCCTTCTATGATGGTTAAAGTTCAAATACTGTATGTATTTTCTTTCCCCTCTCTTTTGCTTTAAGCCAAGTCCTTTTTGTTTTTTAATTTTATTGGAGTGTAGTTGATTGCCCAGTCCTTTTGTTATCTTCTTCTTTGGCTAGCTTTAAACATGTTCTTCTTTTAGCTTTGTAAGTTTTCTAAAAGCTTGATGCAGACATTTCTTATTTGGCTCCCGTTCACTGGGTATGATCATTTTCAAGGTTTCTGTCGCTCCTTGGGAATGCATCTTTATGAACTCAACTTTGTCTACTCCAGTGAAATTGTTTGGGGGAAAAGGGAGCAGAATACACTTTCTAGAAGGTTTCCCCTGCTATTCGTCTGTTGATGAGCTTTTATTATTTCCATTTCACTGTCCTTGCCCCTAGAGGATAACCTTGGATCTTAGCACAGACTCTATTGAGTGTAAAATGAGTTAGCACAGATGAAGCAGAAACAGATCCGTCCACGAGGAGGATGTTCAGACGCTAAGTCCTCTAGTTCAGTGGGGTTGAAAAGTATCTCCCTAAGAGCCGCTCTGGGTATTGCCTGTCCTATTTTGTAGAGAAATACACTAGCATGTGCATGCAGTTGCTGTTTATGCCTTTGACATTTGTGCTCAGTTCTGTGAGGGATGCAAAAAAGTGTTCTTATCCCGGCCTCAGGAAGCCTATAGAATTGGGAAGACGACCTTATTTGCTAGACACTCATCTAGCTCCTCTCTGCTAGGCACAAGATGTACAAAGGTTAAAAAAGAGCCACAGTTGCTACTCTCTTTGTGTTTACAGCTTAGTAGAGAAGTCCTCCATGACCTGTGTAACAGTGTGATCAGTACTAGCACAGAAGAGTGAACAAGAAGCAGTGAGGGCTCACAGCCCAGAGCAAGTGGTAAACTCCGTCAGGACAGTCAGGGAGACTTCACAGAGGTGGAGTTGAGCAGAGTTTTGAAAAGGTTTCCCCTTAAACTTGTGGGACAGGGCATTTTCGGAGGCAACAGCACCATGTGCAAAGGCACTGAGGTATGAGGCAGCCTGGTGTGTTGGAGAATGTACCACAAGAGTAGGGGAAAACCTTGCGTATTATTCTGTATGTGGTAGGCAGTACAGAGGAGCCCAAGAGCAAAGCTAGCCAGATTTGGAAATATACTGCTGGAATGTTCCAGATCAGCAGGCTGCATGAACAAAGTGGTTAAAGTGGGATAAAGTCATAAGATAGGAAGGAATTTATGGAGGTAAGGGGAGACATGTGGCCCTTTTAGTGTCCTGAATGAGTCTTTTAGGTATGAGTTCAAATACAGCACTCTATGTTGATTGTTTTTGCTCCTCTGTCTTTAAGGACTTGTTTATTAACTTCAACCCCAGGAATTATTCCAGATTGTGACAATGGATCTATCCTCCCGCTGCCCAGATTAAACAGTTTGCTTGCGTAGGGAGCAGAAGGCTCAGCATCCTCGACTGGAAGTACTTGCTTTTCTTGAGAGGCCACATTTCTTCCATGGAAGAATGATGTCAACAAACTTATCTTAATGCCCGGGCCCCAGGACACTAGTGGCCCTGTACCCACAGCAAAGGGAAGGGGTTCCCTGGAATTTCCTTTCTGTTCTGGGAACATACAGGTATGATTGGAAGACTATCCTTGATGAAAGCATCAGTTAATAGTGGAATGACTGCTGGGAAGGTTGCTAAATAGAGAATTATGGTTTGTTGTTTTCAAGAAGCAACTTGGTGTTGTGGAAAGAAGCACTGGACAAGGGTTTGGGAACCTTGGGATCTAATCATTGTTTTATCCTAACTAGTCCCATGACCTAGGTCTTCCTGAGCCTTAGTTTCCTAATAGACAAAGGAGGAAAATAAAGTTGGAAGAATCTGAAAGAGCATATTTCTCTACGAAATAGGACAGGCAATACCCAAGCAAGCCTAGAAAACGACACAGCACTTTACAGTTTGTGAGCCCTGACTGACTCCTGTCATTTGACACCTCCATCTGGCCGCCCCGTGTGCCATCTGCCTGTGGTGAGGGAGGAGATACCCCTCAGTGAGCCAGGGCTGGACCAGCCTCTGGGTGACTCCCTGTTCTGCAAACCACCTTATCTGGAAGAAAACGTTTTCACTACCAGTGAAACTTAACTTCTTCGGGATTTTCTTAGACTGAGATGATTTCGAAGAAGAGTCTGGAATTCTGTTTTCTCCCTTCACCATTTATAGCCTCTCTATCCCCAGTTACCACTTGAGTATCTCTAAGTAATGGTAGATACAGTCTGGACCACTTGGGATTGAGTCATCAAACTGAGAGTCTGGCCAGTAAGCGGAGTTCAAGTGTTGAGCTGAAGTCACCTCATGAAATGAAAATGGCCCTGGGCCATTCTGTTAACACTTGACCCCCTTTGTCCTTCTCCCACGTACGACCCCTCAACTATTCCTTAGCATTGAGGGGCAGTGGGGAGAGGAGGTGGTGGAGCAGACAGTCCGATAACTGTGGTATTCCTGAACTCATATCTAAAGCATTATAAATGTGTACAGATTTCCTCCTTTGTACTTGATAGAAGAGATCTTCTGTTCTCAGCTTGATCCAAAGAAACAGCAACATCTGCTGTTCCCTTGAGGTGCTGTAACAGGAGGCCAGCAGTACTAGTCACATCTGTCTGTAGAGTTGGGTTGGTGCCGTTGAGTCTGTGGCTTCTCTTCCTGAGTATCAGACTGCTCGCGTTGTGTCTCTGAAGTTGCTGGCGCTGCAGAGGATTATTCCTTCTTCTTCGTCCTGCTCCTCCAGCCTGGGAAGCCTCACTTCGAGCCAGAGGGGCCAAGTGAGGTAGGGCTGCTCCTGTCATGAGAGAAGCGGTAGCGTGCTTGTCGTCACCCCTGTACTTATTTCTTCCCTGGACTGACACCCACCTTACCTTAACCCTTGAGTAAGCCTGGTGTCTGGGTAAAATCTCATGTCTCCTTTTTTTCCTGGTAATTCGTCTCTTTTTCTTTTCTCAACAAGAGGTGAGATCATGGACCCTTGCCCATCCACTTCACTGCCCTCCTCTTTTTTCCTGGAAGTGCCAGAATATTTCTCTATGTGCTAAACCTGCTCATCAGTAATTCTTGATGGACTGTCATTCCTTTTGGCAAACTGAAATTACAGAAACACAAAAATCTCAAAATAGATGTAACCAGACTCCTCAAACTTAATAAAGACCACATGTGCTTACACTTGGAATTTAGTTTGTTCTGTTTGGTAAGCGGTACTTCTCCCACTCTCCTGCCTCTTCCCTGCCTCCCTCTTTTCTGCAGATGGAAGGCTGACAGAGCTTCTCCAGTGACTCATGTCTGTGTAGTTATGCTGCATCTTTTTTTGATCCTGTGCACCCTGTTTTGATTGTGTACACTGTTTCAGGAACTGTCTGTGTACACGTTATTTTGTGGAAGTTGTTAACGGTATATATAGGGTCTATTCTGCTAGGCATTTTGATAGCAAGCGAGCTGTGGTCTTTTTCCAGTGTGTGTATGGTATGTGCATGTGCAGTGGGTTTAGTGCTTTACTTCTTGGTGGAAGGTGGTGCAAATCAATAGCATTTTTTTATTGGGCTCTTAATGTGTGCTGGGCACTGTGCTCAGCTATGTGTTTTAGCTCATTTAATCCTCAAAATCACCTTCTTTAGTGGATACTATCATCATCATCATCATCATCATCATCATCACCATCACCGTCACCGTCACCGTCACCATCATCATCATCATCATCATCATCATCATCATCATCATCCCATTTTCCCAGTGAGGAACCCAGGACACAGAGAGGTTAAGCTACATGCCCAAGGTCCCATGGCTAGTGGTCTGGATTTTAAACACAGGCAGTAGACTCCAGAGCCCATGCTTCCCCTCAGATCTGAACTGCTACTCTTAAATTGCTAACTCAAGTTATCATGCAAGGAATTGATTTAGCCCCTGAATGAGAAAACAGAGAATAGTCATGGCTTTAATTTAACAGTGATGTCTTTATTTGAGAGATTCTGCAGAATTCTGACTTCATTACTTCCCTCGAGGACTTTTATTAGAAACAACTTTCCCTGATATATAATGAGATTCCTGTCTGGTTTCCTCAAGAGTAAGTTTGCACGGATCTAGAGCTATGCTATCGAGTTCAGGAACCGGTAGCCTCATGCGGCTACGGAGCATTGAAATGAGGCTGGTTTAACTAAAGACCAAACGTTTTAATTTTATTTCACTTTAAATAATTTAAATTTAAAAACAGATACCCAGTTCAGTTAATGGAAAACTTTATGTTTGGAACAACTTTGGTATGTGAATCTGCTTTTTTCAACTGTACGTTTTATGAAATCTAAACATAAATCAAGTATATCTGATGAAAATTTAGCCTCTGGGTTGGAATGTGTTCTAAGTGTAAAATTCACTCAGGATTTTGAAAACAAATTTTGCATTCTCTTTCATATTATCTCATTAATAACTTTTATATGGTTACATGTTGAAATGATCCGCCTTACTTAAAGCAACATATCTAAAATATTATTCTTAAAATCAATTTCACTTCCTTTTTACTTTCTGATGTGGGTAATGGAGAATTTAATTCCATATGTGGCTCGTATTATAATTCTGCTTGGCAGTGCTCTTTTGGAGCATAGATGTGAACGCTCCTCTATAGAATAATATTTTGCTAATGCAAGTGCTTGAAAGATAATTACTGAATGGGTAATTTGTTGGTGGGAGCTGTCTGAGAGTATTGATTCAGTGGGGAGAGCTAATGTAACCTGATGACTTTTGTTGCAATTGGTGTCTTATTTTAGGATATAAATGACATAATAATGATACATAATAAGCTAGACATCACATGTATAATGCTTTATGGCCTTTTGAATAAATTACCACTTGGAATATCATGTAATAAAATTAAGGTGAAGAAATTTAATATGAATCAATTACTTTCTTGGTTAAGAGGAGTTTCCTGTTTCTGCTGTGAGCTGAATTTCACTGTAGCACCTGATTTGTTTTTCCTTCCCTTTGACCCGATTTGGCAATTAAATGTATGAAGCTGTCATGGCCAGCCTCTTGCCAGCCTCTTCTGCCTTCTCCCACCTTCTCCCCTGCTGTTCACCAATTCTCTTGTGATCTGAGAATCCCTACACACATGCTATTTCAGCCCTCCTTGTTATCATGTGTGACACCTAGGAGGCAGGTAGACAGTGTCTCTTGAATCAAAGTTGAGTGTGTTGCCTTGGGAAGCCATACGCCCTAAGTGATGACGCAGAGCTGTTTCCCTACCCCTCCTCAATAACTCTTTACCTCTGACTACTCTTCTCTAGCCGTCTTGGTCAGTATGTCTTTTTCTACATGCCCTCTAAATGTTTGTATGCCCTGTACGCCTTCTTCTTCCCCATTTCATTTCTCTCTCATTCTCCACCCTTCCTGAGCTTTCCCACGCACTCTCATAGCCTCAGCTCCTTTTGCCTGGGTTCCCAGTGGCTGGTCAAACTGGGGGGGGGGGGGAAGTGCTGAACTTCATGTGTCCTTGTACTCCTCTTGGAGGGACCAACGGTTTCAAATTCTATGCTTAATTGATCATGCAATTTAAAGTCAGAAAATATGTGTTCTAATGTTTCCTGCTCCTTTTTTTTCTGGTCATAATCTTTTTTGCTATTAATGTCTCAGTCCTTGAATTTCTTCCATTGTAAAATGGGAGAAGTATTTACATCCAAAGGATATCCTGAAGCAGCACTGCACCATCCTAGAGAACCACAGTGAACCTGTGACACCTTACATTTGGCTCTGTGCTGAATTTTCAGATTAGTTACCTGCTGTTGGATTTGAAAGAGTGCAGTAAATCGAGACACTGAATTTACCGATGAGAGTTTATTCCTAATAAGCTTTTGAAGATGAATGACTTAATTTGTCTGTTTCTTTCCTCTTTCCTACCCTTACCCTTGCTTTGTGTCTGCATTATTACTTTAAGAGTTTCAGGTAGATGTGAATAACTCTTAGCTTTAACGATAGCCTTTTCCCATCCCTCATAGAGGATGAAGGTGGCTGTTTGATAGGTAGGTGGTATCTGAGGCAGAATAATGCAGTGTGTAGGGCATATGCTTGGAAAGTGGAGAGACTTGAGTTCTATTTCCGTTTTTGCTTATTCAGTCATGGTTTGAATTGAGCATGTTCCTTAATCTCACATGATATATATCTCCCTTAGAACAGGTCTGTTATGTAGTAACTGGTCAATAAATATCAGTCACTATGATTGGCTGTTTTCTTAGCCCATTGCTTGAAGATTTAGATGAAAATATTTGAAAGATTGCTGTTTATGTCTTGTCAACCATAGTTTACAATCAAGACATTTTCCTTAGGTGTTAAGAAAGCAAAGGAAAAGCTGGTGAAGATGGAAATATTATTGATAAAGGAGATTGAAAATTTCTTTTTTCTGGATTAGAAACTGTAGATAATACTTTATAATGAAAAAACAATCCCTATGAACCTGTTTTCCTCCTATGGCCATAATGAATACAGTCTTGCCAGTAAAGGTTTTTATAATACAGTCTTCTCACAGTGCCACTTCTAGATTCCCCTTGCAGGCTTAATTTCAGATTTATATGCAGCATTTGAATTGTATTATGGAATCAAAGTGATTATAATGGTCATATACAGTTCCAGGAAGGAGTGAATCATACGTTCTGGTTATTATGTGAACGGAAGACTCAAGAGTTCAGTTAGCTAATTTGACATCTAGTTGGAGAAACTGTAATGAATACAGTTCTCATTTGAAAGTGGGAACAGAGCTGGAACTTTAGAGCCGCATGTTCTTTTAATGAAAGCTGTTAATGTAATTGTTTTTTAAAAGTGAAGGATTGGCTTCCTACTAACAGTTAACTGGCCTTGTCCTTGATTTCTCGTGGTATGACCAAACCCTGTTCTGTGGAAGTGTTAGAGAATGTTTGGCTTCACATAAGAGACCTCCCTTTCATGTCTAAAGAGGCAAGGAATGTAACTTTAAGTTGTTTGGAAGGTTTAATTTTCCAAGTTGTCCCATTAAAAAAAAAAGAAAAGAAAAGAAAAGAGAGAGAGCGTGCAGAGAAGTCCTGGAGGCTGTTGTCTTAGTTTTTATCTGAGCTGGGCTTTCATTTTTGCCCTTTGTTCCATTTGAACATCCAAGGGATATGAGCTTAACTCCCTTGGCAGTTGGGACCACATTCTGCCTTCGGGAAAATGCAGTTACAAATCACGTCTTTCACTAAACAAAGTGAGGCTGTTTAAGCCCCTCATTTTGATCCTCTGAGGAGTGAAAGGCTGTTTACATTGAGCAAGTAAGATATATTTATTCTTCTGGACAAAGAAAGCCAAATTATTTACCAGAAAGCTCTTTAGCTTCCTGTACCTAGCACTTGACTGCAGGGTGCCATAAAAAAGCAAGGGACCAAAAATAAGCAGAAGAATGAGCTCTCAGTACAGTCCACGTGGGTGTGGAGGTCGGCGCCTGGGTCTGGTTCTGTAGCAGCCCCGCTCCAGAGCGGGAGCTAGCATTTGTTTCCTTGTGGTTAGATTTAGAAACTTTTAACCCTGTCTTCTCACACTCCCTGAAATTTATAAATAGGAACCTCTTCTTATGCTGGATCACTTGGAGACTGGTTATTAGTTAGTTTGGGGTTCTGAAGGATGATGATATTTTGGGAAATAGTACTCTTCGCCTGTGACATCGCCAGGTCGTTTCTTTGAGACAAGGAGCCCATCTTGGCATGTGTTTTTTAACCCAGTGGTTCTCAAACTTAGCTGCATAATAGGAGCGCTCTGGGGAGCATTTGAAATTTTCAAACACCAGGCTGTGCCCTGTACTGAGCCCATATTGACTGATTCACAATCTCAGGAGAGGGACCCTGGCGTCAAGATTTTTTAACCCCCCCCCAGGGGATTCCAGAGCACAGCCAACACTGAGAATAGGTCATCAGATCTGCTGTCATCTAAAGATTGGGTTGTGCACTACCCACTGGAAGAAAGATGAGTTTCCTTTCAAATACAAAGTGACAGTATAATAGCGACATTCTTATGATAATATGGTCAAGCTGAGTGATTTCATTGCTCTGATTAATCTAGCCTTTCTACATTACAGTAGCGGAGTCTTTATGAATCAGACATATCATAATCTTCCTTTATTGAAATAGAAACCTCCCAGTGGTGTCCTGAAGTGTCTTCAGTTACCTGATGTAGTACCTTCTAATTCCTGGTAATAAAAGATCAACAGGCTCTCGATGTCCAGTCAGTGCATGTGAAACCACTTCAGTCACCTACATCTTCAATTTGTGTTTTTTT
Source organism: Globicephala melas (assembly GCF_963455315.2). NCBI lineage: Eukaryota > Metazoa > Chordata > Mammalia > Artiodactyla > Delphinidae > Globicephala > Globicephala melas. The sequence continues at coordinate 77,674,523 of NC_083320.1, read as the reverse complement.
GTACAGGTCTGCAACCCTGTACTGGTACATATTTCAGATTAAAAGCTTCAGAAAAGAATTTTTCTTTTACAATAATTCATTGGTTGGCAGAGCCTGGCCAAGCTTGAGCTCGCCTGGCAGTCACCCTGACCTCAGCTAAAGGGAAGCTACTTACAGTTTCGATTTATCTCACTTGGTGTGCACATTTCTTCTGCTACTGTTTTAACCCAGACACCACTGTGAGGGTTAAGGAAGACATGGCACTGTTTGTTACTTTTCTCAATTCTGAAAGAATTGTGAATTCTGAATTCCATTTGACTCAGATAAGGGATTGTAGATCTGTGTCGTGTCGTGATTTATGCCATTCCTAGAGTCCCCTTTTGCAGTCACACAGTTTGCCTGTGCCTTCCAGCTCTGCTACTGATTATGTAACTTTGGGCAAGTTACTTGACCTTTCTGAGCCTTGGTTTCCCATCAAAGTGGTGCAAATGATAGTATCTGCTTTAAGGGCTATTGTGAAGATTAAGAGGAATAATGAACATAGAAGTTTAAGGAAGTTGTGAATACCACGAGTTCCTCTTTTGGGAACTATAATGGCACATGGCAGAGCCTCAAATATAGGTTCCTTCTGGGTGGGGGGCCACTGTGTATTGTGAGATCCAGTGAAGTGTTTTTTTTTTTTTTCAAGCTGTACGTCAAGATTGGATCTTGTAATCTATGTAGTAGGTTGTGATCTTGTGACCACTTTGGTACAGGAAAGAAATACAGTAATAGAATAAGAAGAACTTGTGCCTAGCATAAAGTCAAGGTGATTTTTGTGTGTGAATTTTTTTTTAATAACTGTACATTTGTATATGTGTGTTTTGAGTCACCGTCCTTGAATCGTGGGGATGGAAAACAGAGGATACAGGAGTCCCCAAACTATCGTTTGTGGTCTGCTTTTTGGTAATGTACTGAGATGTCTAATACATATGTAATACTCACATGGTGATTCAGAGAATTGAGAAAATTATGGGGATGATATGAGTCGAACGAAGTTCCTTTTGCTTATAATATCCAAAAAATCAAGGCCAAACACCGCATTTTGTTTGACTGAACAGTTGCTTTCGCTCATTTCATGCTGCCTGTGCAGTCCCAGCATTGAAACGTCTCCATAGAAAATATTGACATTACTCCTCTGTTAGGAAACTCTTAGTGTAAGAAAGGTACATACTGAATTTCTTGGACCATGAATATTTGTGTATTTTATCCCATTTGGGATTTTCTGCCCCTCAGGAGTTTGTTTCATCACAGGCCAAATTTACTTAGAACCAAACCAGGGAACTGTCTTTGCTCTTGTCCCATCTTGCTTTCCCAACCAGAGTGTTATCTTGTGGTCGTGTCCCTATGCCACTCTACCTCAACATCAGGAAAGGCTATTAGCTCTGACTCACAGTTTGTTTTGGTCTGAATGTTGACTGAAGAGTTCTGCCTCTAAATGCAAAGCATTTTAATTAAGTGGAAAATGAGCTTAAGTAACTTGATGTAATTAAGATGCAGTCAGCACTTATTTCAGATGCATGTGTAGACTGAGCTTTGTTGACAAGGATTAATGACCATTAGTTGGGTCTGAGTGGACCTATGTAGCCGTGGAGCTTTTATGTAACAGTTCTTGATCTGAAGGCTGGAAAGCAGAGGAAAACAGTCACAGCCATTTGAAGGGGTGTCAGGTGTTGTGTTATGCATATCACTAAGTTGACTGCAGGGATTTTTGTCTTTTTGGGGGGCTACGTAACATAGTGGGTGAATAAAAACTTGGAGCTTCACCCCTACAGCTTACTCTCTATGCGCAAGTCATTTAATCTTTTGAAACCTGTTTGCTTATCTATAAAATGAAGGAAACTCTATGTACATAACTCACCTTGAATAATTATGCGAAAGTGAGTGAAGTCATTTTCAGAAATTGGTAACTGCTATTCAAATGTAAAATGCATGGTGATCGAATACTGGAAGTTGTTTGAGATAGTATTTGTATCTGATTCATCTTCACATCCATATAAAATACAGCTAACATAATGCTTTGTAGCTGTTGAGTAAATTCTGGGATGTTAGTTTGCCTCTGAGTGACTCTGAAAGCTGTTAGTTTTATTTCTCTTTATAATTTTTAGATGTGAATGCCAAGAGGATGAGGCTAGATGTTCAACCTCTTAGACTGAGGTATTGACACTGAAAATGGACTCAGTCTTAGATTTAACATCTTGGGTGATTATACATTTCTAGAAAGGCCAACTATCCCTTGAGTAGGGCGCCTGCCATGCCAGGGTTTTGGGGGATGGGGTAGTCCCTTCTCTTTTATGAGCACAACAACAGTTCATTTCAAAGTTTCTGCCTTAAATGGTACCCGAAGGAGACTGTAAATGTTTTCAACAACGTGGCTTCCTTTCAAAGAGTCTTTGGTGGCAGCTGGTTGAAAGACCCCAAGCTTTCACCATTCCAGGAATGGCTGTACTTAAAGGACCAGCTATCTTTACTCTTTGGTGATATATTTTTATTAGCCATTTGTGTTTGTTTTCTGTTTATTTTCCCATAAAGGAAAAGTATTCCCAACATTTTATAGATGAGAGATGGAGTTTGACTTGCACAAAGGTCATCCAGTTCCTAAATAACAGACTCTACAAGAACTCTCCACTTGAGACTGAACACCCTGCCTGAAGTTAGTCTGACAGATGTTTATGGGGTTTTAGAAAAATAATAATTGTGCTGACCATGAAATCCTCACCTCTAAGAAGTAAGAGCTCATGGGAAGAGGTCTGGGCTGAGAGGTGAGTCCCTTGTCTGACTAATTTGGGGGCAGAATTTCCTGTCTGGGAAGTTGCACTGATAATTTGTATAACATGCTATTAACCTTTGCAATCTTCAAACAGCACAATTATAAACACCATTTAGTTCCCAAGACATGAAAATGCCCCTGGTTAGAAACAGAAGGTATGGGAATGCTTAACTTTTCTGAAAAGATATGGCAAGTAGCTTGATATCTCTCTAGTCAGAAAGTTGGTCATGTTGATCCTGCACAATTAAGAAAATATTTCGCTGCATTAGTTAACAGGGATTATAGGCCAATAGTGAGCTCCTTAAACCCACAAAAACTACCGAATAGTACAGGGAACTCTATTCAATACTTTGTAATGACCTCTATGGGAATAAAATCTAAAAAAGCATGGATATATGTGTATGTATAACTGACTCACTTTGCTGTACAGCAGAAACTCACGCAACATTGTAAATCAACTATACTCCAATTAAAAAAAAAACTTACTAGAGAAAAGTCTACTCATCACTAGCTTTTTCACTTGTGGAACTAAAATTTTCCTTAGTAAATTCTGGGATGGGTGGGAGCTAAAGAAATACCCGTGTGAACTAGGAAAGTCTCTTCACCATCTGTAAAATGAGGGGTTGGGATTACATGACCATTGAAAAGTCTCTCAAAGAAAAACAAACCATGGTGTCCAGATTCTGGTGCTGGGCTACCCACCCTGTCTTGAACTTGGGTATTGATTCTCTGATTCCTTTCAGTTTTCCTTGCTGTAGATCTGAGATCATGACAAATTAGGGTCTCAGAAAAAAATTAAAAAGGGCAATAAACAAGATTGGAGTCTTGAGCAGATTGTTGGTTGATTAGGTTTTTGGAGCCTCTCAGGTCCTGGCCACTCCACATAGGTGGGGTTCTTACATAATTTTACACTGAAAAATTTCTTTAAAAAGGCAGAGGGAAGCAGAAGATGGATGTTGAATATAGTTTGGACAATAACAATATAAAAATGACTTGGATCCTTTATAATTATGGTCTGACATGGTTCCAGTAAAGGTGTCTTTGGTTAAATGAAGTGATGCATGGTGTATATATACACACAAAATATATACATGTAAACATAGCAGGTTCTAAATTTAATGCCCCATTGTTGATTCATACCTTCATACCACATGTAATTTTTATTGAGTCAGCACAGTCTGCTAAACCAAGCCTCAGGAAACTTGAACCCTTGCTTAAACTGGTCTAAACACTATTGATAATTCATAATTGATGGTTAAAAAAGTTAAAATAGAACCTTTGTTTCCCAAATTAAAGCTTACACAGAACCACAGTATATAAACTACTTAAAAGCAAAACAGTTCTACTTCCCTAGGCTCGTTTAGGGCCTTCAGGGGACCTTAAGGACTGAGGTTACATTGTCTGAATAACCTGATGGAAATATCTCCCAGTTATCATTATAAGGAGGTAAAATACACAAAATAACACAATTACAAAACATCATTCCAGTATTATGGTGTTGAACTGTGTTTGTTTTTAGTATAGTAAGAACTAGTCCTCTACATTGAAAATCGTGTGTGTTTAACATTGCGTGGTTGGAACAAATATCCATTATATAAAGGCAGATGCAGCATGAGAGTGGAATTTCAGGAAGTTTTATTGCCTTGTACTTACTGATGAAAGTATCGTAAAGACAAAGATGAGTTTTACTAAAAAATTCATGTGGACTAAGTAGAAAGACCAGATTAAAATATGTGGCCTGGTGGATTTTAAAGCAAATATAGTAAATAAAAACCGTTTGAGTCTGAATATAAGGCAACCCTCAAATAAGGCAGTATCCTATTTTCTCAAGAAGGATATCCAGAGTGTTGAGTTTGAATATATAGGCTTCTCAGAACATAGATAAAACAATGGAAAGTATATTAAGGATTAGATATATATATAAAATAATACACAAAACATTAATTTAGAAAATCTGCATTTTCCATTCTGTTTTCATGAACCTGTTTTATTTAAACTATCTTACATGTGCTTCAACAACCAAGTTTTTCATCACCAGAACTCCTCCTATAGTTCTAGAGCACCTCATCTTCATTTCCACCTAATTTTAAAAATATGGCACTTTTAGAGTCTGTATGATGTCAGTTTTTCACTAACCCTCTGTGTTTTGGTTTGTCTTATAACTGGCAGATCCGTGGATCGTGGATGCTGTAGATTAGATTATTTTCATGTCTCTCCTCTCTCCTCTGCTAGGTGACTTACATTGCATAAGAGTATTTTTCCTGCTCCAATGATGTTGGGCTTGGACTGTAACCTATTTGGCCAATGGAATATAAATGAATATGATGCAAGCAGATGCCTTAAGTGTCATTGGGCTATTGTGCTCCTATGATTGTCATGAGAAAAATATGCTCCAGCTAGCTACTGCCTCTTCAGCCTGGATCCCACAATGAGTCAAGCCAGGTGGTGTAGCTGACCCTGAGCAGACAGACTCACATCTTGAGGATGCATCAGACTACAACTACCTGTTGGCCTAGCAGATCTAATCTGACTACCACAACTCACAAATTGAATAACATTCTTACTCTTCTTTTGTCTGACTTAGAACTAGGAGTTGCACCCAAGATGGTTTACTTAGATAATTTCTATATCAGAAATAACTTTGGGATTGTTGACCATCTACCAAGGGCTAATTGGTCTGTGCAGTGACCTAGGATTCGTGATAGTAGGCATTTTCAAGAATACTCCATACAGCAAAACCAGATGTATGCAGTTAAAATATTGCCAGACTTGAGTGTACTGTTCACTTCTGCAGGGAGACCTCCAGAGGGTCTATGAATAGGAGCCTAGTGTTTTCCTCCTGGATGACTCATTTTTGAGCATAGTAGAAACAAAATTTTGACTTTTGTGTTAGGCACAGTTTCAAAGTCTGTACACATTCATCAAATTTTGTAAAATACATACATGTATACCCAGGAACATCTCCTATATCTGTTGGCACGTTTTAAGCGTATGTATGTGTTTCTGCATAGCCAGTCTGACTCTGTGTGGGTGTTTAAATAAATTTATTGTATGTACTCTTTTTTTTTTTTTTTGTATTTTTTTTTTTTAACATCTTTATTGGGATATAATTGCTTTACAATGGTGTGTTAGTTTCTGCTTTATAACAAAGTGAATCAGTCATACATAAACATATGTTCCCATATGTCTTCCCTGTTGCGTCTCCCTCCCTCCCACCCTCCCCATCCCACCCCTCCAGGCTGTCACAAAGCACCGAGCCAATATCCCTGTGCCATGCGGCTGCTTCCCACTAGCTATCTACCTTACTGCGTTTGTTATTGCTCTCTAAAGAAAACACTACCTGTATAAAAAGTTTAGGTTTATGATTTTAAAACCTTCTTTTCAGCGAGAGCAGTTCTAGATAAAATACCTCTGTCTGCATTTATCTGCCTGCTTACCCAGTTTACTCAAGAGATTTAGATCCCCCAGTAGATAATTTAATTGAAAAAAGCCAGTTTGTGCTATGTTTTCTTAAAATATTGATATTTAACTGACCAAATTTTGACACTCCCCCCCTTCATAATCATCCATTTCCTTTCGTAAGATTAACTTGCTCATGCCTCTGACTAATGTAGCACTGTCAACAGCCAAAAAGCAAGATATTGGCCTTTTTAATAGTACTTCTCTACCCTGGTTTCATATGAGTTACAAGTGGGGAGCTGTAAAAATACAGTGATGGTCAGGCTCCTTCCCTAGAGATTCTGATTTAATTGCTAGGGCAGGGACCAGGCATTGATATTTTTTAATAAAACTTCTCAGGTGATTCTAACTTGTAGTCAGAGTTGACAACCACTGACATAGATACAGCCTTCCTGCAAACTGTATTATGTAAACTAAGCAATTCAGGTTAGATATCTGTTTTACATCTAGGATTGTCCAGTTAGGTCGTCTCTGTTGTTCAGATCAATCTGATATTGTCAGATCTTCTAGGGAATTAGCATCATGTCGAACCAGTTTTATTTATATCCTGTTTTCAATCTACTGCTTTTGGACCATTCTTGGTAGACTGAGGGAGGCAAATTAGTTGCATAAATAAAGCCTTAGTACTAGTCTGGGGGATCACTGCCTTCCTTTATGACTCCTTTCCGCCCTTTGGGCAATTCCCAAATGGTAATCCATTTGGGTCCTATACGTAGGACCTTGTTGTTTAACTCACACTGCCTCAGCCAACTTTACACAAACTGATTTCAATTGTGAACTTTCCTTCACCATGGAGAGGAGCCCAGTGGATTTACTCAGGTGACCTCAGTTACACTGAGCACAGTAGAGCCTTGTTAAGGACCCAGGAGGCAGCATCTTACCTTTCTCTGCCAGATGCTTATGTAAACAGTCAATGACAGGTCACTGTAGAAGTCTCAAATACCTAAATGAATACTAAGCTTTGAAAGGAAGAAATACAAAGCCTTAGCATGTGTGCCCCTTTTTTTTTTTTGTAATACTTAAATCCACAGAACTGGAACTGTGTATTTTCTTTTACCGTATAAATCTTTTTTAGAAGAGGATAGGATTTTTTTTCCTCCAGTTAATATTTGTCTTCTGGTTACAGCCTAACTGCATGTACGTGGATTCCTTTCCATTCGTATCTGAAGCAGCATATTCCACAAGTAGCAGGACTCATACTGTACAGTAATTAGTGATAATGTGATGCACCGAGTCTTATTCATTCTTGCTCTTCTCTGACACTCATCAGCCTGGGGGGAAGTTTATGATCATATTTCTTCTCTTTATAGCTTTAAAAAATGTTGATTTTGTTTTAAAAAATTGTTTAAAATTGAAGTATAGTTGATTTACAATGTTGTGTTAATTTCTGCTGTATAGCAAAGTGATTCAGTTATACATATATACATTCTTTTAAAATTCTTTTCCATTGTAGTTTATCATAGGATATTGAATATAGTTCCCTGTGCTATGCAGTAGGACCTTGTTGTTTATTCATCCTGTATGTAATAGTTGGCACCTGCTGACCCTAAACTCCCAGTCCATCCCTTAGCAACCACCCCCCGTAACCCCAAGTCTATCCTCTATGTCTGTGAGTCTGTTTCTGTTTCATAGATAAGTTCATTTGTGTTATATTTTAGATTCCACACAGAAGTGATATCATGTGATATTTGTCTTTCTTTTAGACTTACTTCAGTTAGTATGATAATCTCTAGGTCCGTCCATGTTGCTGCAAATGGCATTATTTCATTCTTTTTTTATGGCTGAATAGTATTCTGTTGTATATATATATATATATATATATATACACACACATACCACATCTTTATCCATTCATCTGTCGATGGACATGTAGGTTGTTCCCATGTCTTGGCTATTGTGTATAGTGCTCCTATGAACATAGGGGTGTATGTATCTTTCCAAATTATAGTTTTGTCCAGATATATGCCCAGGAGTGGGATTGCTGGATCACATGGCAACTCAATTTTTGGTTTTTTGAGGAACCTCCATACTGTTCTCCATAGTGGCTGCACCAGTTTACATTCCCACCAACTATGTAGGAAGATGCCCTTTTCTCCACACCCTCTCTAGCATTTATTTGTAGACTTCTTAATGATGGCCATTCTGACTCGTGTGAGGTGATACCTCATTGTAGTTTTTTTTTTTTTTGCGGTACACGGGCCTCTCACTGCTGTGGCCTCTCCCATTGTGGAGCACAGGCTCTGGACGCGCAGGCTCAGCAGCCATGGCTCACGGGCCCAGACACTCCGTGGCATGTGGGATCTTCCTGGACCGGGGCACGAACCCGTGTCCCCTGCATCGGCAGGCGGACTCTCAACCGCTGCGCCACCAGGGAAGCCCTCTCATTGTAGTTTTGATTTGCATTTCTCTAATAATTTGTAATGTTCAGCATCTTTTCATGTGCCTATTGGCCATCTGTATGTCATCTCTGGAGAAATGTGTATGATCATTTTTGTAAGACTGGATTCGATGGGTTTTGCATATAAGACCATGTGATGAGGAGTATAGATTCTCAACCTAGACAGTCTGGATTTGAATTCTGGCTTTTCCACTTAATTGCTGAGCGACTTAGATAGTTTGTTTTTTCTTTAAACTTCTCTAAGCCTTATTTTCTTCACCTACAAAAATGGGGTAATTGTACTTACCTATTTCATAGAGTAGTAGTGACAATTAAATGATATGTTTCAAAGCCTTTGAAAGTGTCTGGCAGTCTATAAATGTTGGCTGCCGCTGCAACCTCTTCCTGGTACTGTTCCAGTTATTAGTCTTTTATAGTCTTATAAAACATCAGGTAGACTGAGGTCACTGATGAATTATTAAGAAAAAGAATCAGCTGTCTTTCTCTAGGCCTTGTTTTGTGAGTTCTCTCATGTGGTCTTCTGTTTCATGAGTCAGAAGCATATCTCTCCGTGGTTACAGGCTCACTGAAGGTACGAATCGTTTATTCTATTTGAAAAAAAGAAAGAAAAAAGAAAAATCCATCTCTTCCTGCCAAGGGATGCAAAATTTTTGTGTATCAGCTGTATTTGAGTATATGAGGCTATTAAATATAAATCTTATGGTATAATCCTATAGCAGTAGGAATTCCATAAAGATCAGACAACGTTTCCTCATGATACATTAACTTTAAAAGGAAATACTTAAAATAACATCTTGGTGTGGCTGAAAACTGTAAGCATAATTCTCCAAGTTCATGTCTGTGTCATTGTAGTCACTGACTGGAAAGTCATCGTTGCCTTTAACCAGAGGAATGTGCTGAAACAGTAGTAGGTGCTGGTTAAAATTAGAATCAGCTATTTCCATAACTGGAACTACAGACAAGTTAAAAAAAAAAAAAAGTGACAGTTCTACTAGTTTTTGCTTGTGGGTTCAAGAGGTTTTCAACCCAGTTCAGCTAACTACAATTGGATTCTGTCCCTGAACTTGGTACATGACATGCATGGCAGACTTCCTAAGCCTAGGCTTGGAAGCTCAGAACTCTTCCCAGGGACGGACAACTCCTTAGGAGTTGTCATCAGGAGCTGAACAGCAGATGGCCAGTTAGACTGCTGTCCTCTGTTGTGTCTATTGTGCCCTCCCTCCCTGACGCCGAGCCCCAGGGAAGGATTCCGCTTTGACGTTATTTGCACTTAATAGCTCATTACTGTGTCCACGCTCTCCAACTCTCCTTTACTAGCAGAGGGCTTGCCAAGGCTCCAGCACTGTAACTGTACACATGTGTTTCTAGACTCCTTACTATAGGGATTGTTCATCTCTTGAAGCTATTTTTGTAGCTAATAGCTACAAAAATTTGGTGACTCTTGAGAAATGCATACACAGACTCTTTTCCTTGCAGAGGGGGAAAAAACTACCCATGATCCAGGCTTCTGTCTTTGTGTAAGGAAGATGCAGTTTGCATGAGCCAGACGCTTATGATATATTTGTAAAGGGTGCAGGTGTTCGTCACTGGTGCTTAATGTATCCGCAGTTGGGGCCAGATAATGGATCCCCTACACTGGGCACTTGTTTTGAATCAAACTATTGCCAGAAGCTCCCGGGTAAGCAATTTCTAATGTAATGGCTCCAGTCACTTCACATGTGGTTTATTTTGGCCTCCTTCCCCCCTCACATGCTGAATTTTAACAGTGCCACTGGTGTGCAGGTCCAGAATTTCTCAGTTTTTCCATCAGATACCCAACATTTACAAAATGACTTTAAATATTTGCTTCAGTCCTGGGTCTTGGCACCCAGTACGTTTTTCTTGCTCATGTAATTTTGAAAGTCCGTGTTGCTGTTTTCTCAATGAACAAGCCTAATTAAAAAGAGAGATCAATGGCTTTAGGGTTCAGGCTGTAAGCAGTGATGCAGAAGAGATTTGCTTAACTGAAGGAAAACAAGATGTTCTTAGGGAATTGGGAGTCTCTGGTGCATTAATGCTTCCTGTCTTGGAAAAAAAAAAAAAAAAAAGCCAGTTGTGGAAGAGTGTCTTTCGGTTTTCCTGGTAGCTTCTGGACATGAGAAATTCTCATGTTCAGGGTCGTTCACCAGTGGTAGAAGAATAGGTATTTGATGTTTGCTGTTGGTTATTTTTAAAGTAAAATTATTCTAGAATTTAAAATATTCTGAAATGGGTAGTTTTCAACTTAAAAGTGAGAGTGTATGTGTGTGTGCATTTGAAAATTTGTCTGATGGTTGTTTGAAAACTGAAAATACTTCCTCCATACAAATAACTTTATAAATGTAAAAAAACCCCCCCAAAACCCCAAGCATATTTAACTTAAGTGTGGTAAGAGTATTCCATTAAGGGGAAATCCAGTGAGTCTGTGAATAAGGATATTGTTTTCTGGTTGGGATGTGGGGAGGAGGGGGCTTGGGGGATGCAGGGAGAGGCTGCATTTGCCTCACTGTCTTAAGCAAGAGACTACCCCACCCCCATCCTACAGGGAAAGAACAGTTTGAGAGGAAGCTTAGTGAATTCACTGCCAAGAGAAAGCTTTACAAACATATTTATTTGCTTGTTAAACTACACCCCAGGCTGTGCAGGGACATGGGAGGAACATGCAACTTTTGAAAGAGTATATAAAGGTAGGAATTTATTGTGTAATTGGTACACTTCTCATCTTTAGGAGTAATTGCTTGATTTCATGGAAAAGGCATAGATATCTTGAAATCTAAGATACAGGGGTAGCAATGGGTCATGCTGGCCCCATGGTTACCAGGAGCCCAGCTCAAGTGGATTGCTGTCCTGCTTGACCTGTGTCAGGTCTGCCTGTGTGATCACCTTTCAGCTGTTTAGTATTTGCTCCCCTTCTGGAATCAGCAAATTGCTGTAAAATTAATCTAATTTACAGGATGTTCCCTGCCACACTGTATGCTTGTGTGTGTCACAAGACTCGAGTTTCCTGCCACTCTTTATTAAAGGAGAACTTTTTATGTTCTTAACAATATTTGATGCTCTCTTTACATAGCTGGGGCTGGGTAATAGAGAGGTGGGCACTGGGCTCTAAGTGTTTTAACTCAGAAATCATCTCTTGGTTATTATGAACTGTGCTATACAATAAAACCTCAATTAGTTGCAACTACTTGGAGAAAGGGCAGTTTCTGGTTAATTGAATTTTCTCTTGAATTGAAGGTTAAACACTTTATCTTTTCTCAGTCCTTACTATTAACTTACTTTCTTTGGCTTTTGGAATTCAGACGTCAAGACTTTGAAAATGGTTTCTTTGAGTTAGTTTTTGGAACATCCTTATGAGTTACGAGTCTTAATGTTCAGGCTTTATTTTCTACAGAGGTTGAAGAGGTACAGGGTGTGGCTCCTGAGTTCTGTAAGTTTGTTTTGGGTGGTAATAAATCCCTTTTTGTGTTGTTTTGCTTTCTTGTATCTTAGGTTCTAAATGAAAAAGCTATCTCACCACACCCAGCATCAGTAGGCCTAGTTATTTATGTAATCCTGTTGTTTGAGGGTTTACAGATATTCTAGCAAAATATAATAACAGAAATGAGTTGTCAATAAACTGCTTAAACAAAAAGAATAAAATACCTAAGAATAAACCTACCTAAGGAGACAAAAGACCTGTATGCAGAAAACTATAAGATACTGATGAAAGAAATAAAAGATGATACAAAACAGATGGAGAGATATACCATGTTCTTGGATTGGAAGGATCAACATTGTGAAAATGACTATACTACCCAAAGCAATCTACAGATTCAGTGCAATCCCTATCAAACTATCAATGGCATTTTTCACAGAACTAGAACAAAAAATTTCACAATTTGTATGGAAACACAAAAGACCCCGAATAGCCAAAGCAATCTTGAGAAAGAAAAACGGAGCTGGAGGAATCAGAATCCCTGACTTCAGACTATACTACACAGCTACAGTAATCAAGACAGTATGGTACTGGCACGAAAACAGAAATATAGATCAATGGAACAGGATAGAAAGCCCAGAGATAAACCCACGCACATATGGTCACCTTGTCTTTGCAAGGAGGCGAGAATATACAGTGGAGAAAAGACAGCCTCTTCAGTAAGTGGTGCTGGGAAAACTGGACAGCTACATGTAAAAGAATGAAATTAGAACACTCCCTAACAGCATACACAAAAATAAACTCAAAATGGATTAAAGACCTAAATGTAAGGCCAGACACTGTAAAAGGAAAACACTCTTAGAGGAACACATAGGCAGAACACTCTATGTTATGAATCACAGCAAGATCCTTTTTGACCCACCTCCTAGAGAAATGGAAATAAAAACAAAAATAAACAAATGGGACCTAATGATACTGAAAAGCTTTTGAGAGCAAAGAAACCATAAACAAGACGAAAAGACAACCCTCAGAATGGGAGAAAATATTTGCAAATGAAGCAACTGACAAAGATTAATCTCCAAAATATACAAGCAGCTCATGCAGCTCAATATCAAAAAAACAAACAACCCAATCCAAAAATGGGCAGAAGACCTAAACAGACATTTCTCCACAGAAGATATACAGATTGCCAACAAACACATGAAAGAATGCTCAACATCACTAATCATTAGAGAAATGCAAATCAAAACTACAATGAGGCATCACCTCACACCAGTCAGAATGGCCTCATCAAAAAGTCTACAAACAGTAAATGCTGGCGATGGTGTGGAGAAAAGGGAACCCTCTTGCACTGTTGGTGGGAATGTAAATTGATACAGCCACTATGGAGAACAGTATGGAGGTTCCTTAAACTAAAAATAGAACTACCATACAACCCAGCAATCCCACTACTGGGCATGTACCCTGAGAAAACCATAATTCAAAAAGAGTCATGGACCACAATGTTCTTGCAGCACTGTTTACAATAGCCAGGACATGGAAGCAACCTAAGCGTCCATCAACAAATGAATGGATAAAGAAGATGTGGTACATATATACAATAAAATATTACTCAGCCATAAAAAGAAACAAAATTATTTGTAATGAGGTGGATGGACCTAGAGACTGTCATACAGAGTGAAATAAGTCAGAAAGAGAAAAACAAATACCATATGCTAACACATATATGGAATCTTAAATAAATGAATGATTGAATGAATGGTTCTCAAGAACCTAGGGGCAGGACAGGAATAAAGATGCAGACGTAGAGAATGGACTTGAGGACACAGGGAGGGGTAAGGGTAAGCTGGGATGAAGTGAGAGAGTGGCATGGACATATATACACTGCCAAATGTAAAATAGATAGCTAGTGGGAAGCAGCCACATAACACAGGGAGATCAGCTCTGTGCTTTGTGTCCACCTAGAGGTGTGGGATAGGGAGGGTGGGAGGGAGATTCCAGAGGGAGGAGATATGGGGATATATGTTTATGTATAGCTGATTCCCTTTGTTATACAGCAGAAACTAACACACCGTTATAAAGCAATGATACTCCAATAAAGATGTTAAAAAAAAGTGACACATATATGCAATGGAATATTACTCAGCCATAAAAAGAACGAAATTGAGTTATTTGTAGTGAGGTAGATGGACCTAGAGTCTGTCATACAGAGTGAAGTAAGTCAGAAAGAGAAAAATACCATATGCTAACACATATATATGGAATCTAAAAAAAAATGGTTCTGATGAACCTAGGGGCAGGACAGGAATAAAGACACAGGCGTAGAGAATGGACTTGAGGACACGGGAAGGGGGAAGGGTAAGCTGGGATGAAGTGAGAGAGTAGCAATGACATATATACGCTACCAAATGTAAAATAGCTAGCTAGTGGGAAGCAGCCGCATAGCACAGGGAGGTCAGCTCGGTGCTTTGTGACCACCTAGAGGGGTGGGATAGGGAGGGTCTGAGGGAGACTTGGGGGGGGCGATATGGGGATATACATATGCATATAGCTGATTCAGTTTGTTATACAGCAGAAACTAACACAACATTGTAAAGCAATTATACTCTAATAAAGATGTTAAATAAATAAACTGCTTAAGGTATTGATTTTTCTTCAGTGTTAGTCGGTCAAGTTGTATTTGCTTTAATAGGCTGTTGAGTAGCTCTTCTGTATAATCCAGACAATAAATGCATCCAGCTATTTAGCAGGCCCCTGCTCAGTGCTCTTTATATACCATGTTAGGGAGTTTTAATGTCAGTAATGATGTCAGAGCATAAATGTATCAACCTCTGATAACCTTTGCCTAAATCTTATTTTCTGAAAGCAAGGGAAACTTGTCCCTGAGGGACTTTGTGGTCATAGCAGTTCTGATTTCCTTGTTTGAAATATCGTTAAACTTGCCTGCTTTTTTCTTTTGCACTTAAAAAGAAATTTAATTCCCAAAGTTAAAGTACTGCCATTTTCATTAATCGTAAGTTACAGATATTTAAGAACATAGAAATTTTTCCTGGAGATAGGTAGGGAACTTAGGTGAAAGGATTGCTTTAATTTCATCTAAAATCTAATACTGATTTTCAAGTATGTCATTGAGTTGAATGTCTTCAGATAAAGATAGAGTTTACATCATCTGTTGATAATGAGTGAGAGCTAAGAATATTAGGAAGTAAGCTAAGAGTAATAGTTTATATTCTAGATTTTGGTTTATATAAAAATGGAGTCCTTTTCTAATGACTTCTCCCCTTAGTTCTTGATCTAGTCATACTGTAACTATCAAAAAATAATCTTTAAAACATAACTGAGAAAAATCTGAAGAAGATGTAGTAAAGGTTAGGATTTGACAAGTGGTTAGTCAGGGTTCATGGGGAATGCATTAAATTCTCTATACGTATGTGTGTTTGAAACATAATAAAAACACTTTTAGGTGAATCATTTCTTTTAGAAATTTATTTTTTACATGTCTGCAAAAGTGTTTTATTTTAGTACTGTGAAATGAATGGGCCATATGCTGGGTCTTGTTGGGGTTTGTGATTTATAGATGTTAAATTTCACACTTTCAAGATGAAGCAGTCTATGTCTGTCAGGTCTTTTTAAAAGAACTTGCCTGTGGGTGGTAATCATCTTATTATTTGCAACTGGGGCAAGAGAAAGGCCAGGCTATTGGTGGAACCCATAGAGCTAGCAGGTCAGCAAATAAGCTTTTTAGTTGCTTGAGCCAAGTTATATTGTTGGCACTGAAGCGTTGGTCACACCAGCAACACTTGCTCAATCAAAAGTGCTATTTTTCCAAGACAGATGCTGGTCATACAAGAAAAATGAGTGATACTAAGATAACACTCAAAGAATTTGCTCATTGCATATCTACTTTGGATCCAGAATGCATTTATATTTATATATATACACATGCACACACATATATACACATATACATATACACACATATGCATATATATGCATATATATATATTTTTAACAATCTTTTAAAAAAATTTATTCATTTATTTTGGCTGTGCCTGGTCTTAGTTGCGGCATGTGGACTCTTAGTTGCGGCATGTGGACTCTCAGTTGCGGCATGCGGACTCTTAGTTGTGGCATGCATGTGGGATCTAGTTCCCTGACCAGGGATCGAACCCAGGCCCCCTGCATTAGAAGCACAGAGTGTTACCCATGGGACCACCAGGGAAGTCCAACGTGCATATATATTTTTAATCGTAGTACTTTCTTGTAGTCTATATAATTTATCTCTAAACCTAGTAGCCAGATTAATGCCTATGAGTTAAATTAGATTGGCTTGAAACGATCTGCAGGATCTTCGCACAAGGTTTTGGTGTCAGTTGGAGAATGAGGTGGGGGACTGTGGGTATTGTGGAACTCTCTAGAGGGTGGATGGATTTACAATGCATCCACTTACGTGGGTTCTCTCTCTTCTTCCCGTTGAACAACACAAAAGGAATAAATCCATAAGAAATAGGAAAGGAATCCTTAGAGGGCAAGAAATACTGAGGAATTTCTGGAAAATAGTTGGCAGCTGGGGTCAAAGAACACTCATGATATTCCTTCCCATAAAGAGAAGAGGAGGCCGTTGGAGAAACAGGAAGCAGTTTCTTGTCAAACCCCAAACAGTGTGTGAGTTCAGGGTGCACGGGGAGGGAGTGGAGTGGTCAGAGACTGGGATGGAGAATGGTAGAATCTGGGGGGCACTTGCCCCCCTGCTCAGTAAGGAGTTGTTGTTTGATACTTGCTCTCAGGCCAAAAGCATAAGAAGATCTCTCCAACTGAAAGAAACTCTTAGGGGGAGGGGAGCAGGCATAGCAGGTGTTTTTCTTGTAGTGGGGAAGAATTGAAGGGAAAGGAACAGCAGCAGCAAAATAATTCCTGGCTGTCAAAACAGATAGAAAGGGAAAAAGAAAGGCAGCGTCCTCAAAGGAAGGAGATACTGCACCTGCAGTTAGGCCTGCCTTATTTGGCAGTTCTGGGGCCCCAGCTTGTCTGTCCTCTGCTTCATGCCTTCTAAGTGCCACTCTAGAAGAGTCTGTTTTTCAGCCTCCCCCTTGTAGGGAGGGGCCAGCTGTAGAAATGCCTTACGCTACTGTGGAGGAAGCCCTCCCCCGGCTGCCTGTACCAAAAGGGATGTGACGTTTAAGGAAAATGAACAGCATGGAAGAAGAACCAAGATGAACGCAACAGCTGACTGACCCCAGAGCAAACAGGATAGCTGTGGATCCTCTGTGCTTCCTGTGTATCAACCATAATGCTTGTCAGGGTGGAGCAGAGGATTTGGGGAAGGATGCCTGCCACACGATCTCCTTTGAGGAGGTGGGTGTGGGAAGTGGAAACTAAACTTCTTACCCCTATGCACTGAGGTTATTTCATGGATTACAGTGAACATTTTAAACTTGAACAAGTTTCTAAAAAATGCGTAGTTTGCATCTTGAGCTTAGGAGAGAGATGATGTTGTGAAGATGACCTGCCAAAGATTCTATTGTCAGAAAAGTTTGCATGATCGATCGTTTTAATAAAAAATCTTGTCAGTCAGAATATACTGAGAGGGCTTCCCTGGTGGCGCAGTGGTTGAGAGTCCGCCTGCCGATGCAGGGGACACGGGTTCGTGCCCCGGTCTGGGAAGATCCCACATGCCGCGGAGCGGCTGGGCCCGTGAGCCATGGCCGCTGAGCCTGCGCGTCCGGAGCCTGTGCTCCGCAACGGGAGAGGCCACAACAGAGAGAGGCCCGCGTACCGCAAAAAAAAAAAAAAAAAAAAATACTGAGAGTTTTAGTCATAGGAACTGAAAATTTTACCACTATGGGATATAAAAACATTTCCTGTGTTTTAGTGATAAACCACAACGAATAGAATTGGTTTTAAATTAGCATCTTGTTGCTACTTATGGATAAGTGAGGAGAATGTGTGATAGACCCTTTTAGATCTCCCTAATTTAGAAAACCAGATGCCGTATCTCTAGTTTTGCCTGTTAGTGGGGGAGATATAAAACTTGTACTAAAAATGTCTGAAGTTGTTAATTTTGCTGTGACAGAGGTGATGAGGAAACTTACAAAAAAGGAAGCGGGGGAGTAATGGGTGCGATGGAATTAAACATAAAGCATCAGAAGGGAATGAGTTAAACAAGTGGTCAGGGCAAGGAGGGGGTTAGGGGTTGGGGGGATAAGGGACAATAAAATGCAGGTCTGTGGTGTTTATGTTCCGTTTTTTCTTTGAAAATTAAAAACTTACTACCACCCTGCTCAGGCAGATTCTGTGAGGACTTTACTACCATAGTTTATGATGTACTTGAACATAAACTTTCCTGGAAATCTTTGGCCTCTGAGCTGACCTGTTTTTGAGCTAAGAGTGTAAGGGCTCTGGTACATGCACAGGCCACAGATGCGTCTCTTCAGCTTCTGTGGTCCAGATTGTGTGTGTGTGTGTGTGTGTGTGTGTGTATCTTAGAAAACCTGTTGATTCCATGCCGTGGTGATGAGCCACAGCCTACACTTGGGAATCACATTCGGCCTTGCCTTCCACATTGGAGAAAACTATTTTCAGGAGACAATTCCTAGGCTTGAAAATAAATAAGCAAAAGGAAAATCATCAGGCTCCAATCAAGTTGTTGATGGACCAGTGTGTGAACAGAACATCAGATTAAAAAAAAAAATTACTGATGGGTGGGGATGGAAAGGCAAATGTGTTACGTAGCTGGCCAAGTAATATCTGGCTGTGTCCAAAAATGGAAAAATCCTCATAAATGCATTACATTATTTTTATTCCTTCCATCTTGCTTGCCATTTGCTTCAAATAATGCTGCTGTTTCTGGAGCTCACTGTGTCGCTCTATTGTACTGCTTGGGGGAGCCCAGGGAGGTTTGGTGATATTTGTGCTTGCCTCCTGCTCTCTCTTGGAAATCACTTGTACAGTGATTGTGTTCTCATCTCCTCCCCACCTCCATCCCCCCCATTTTATTGTGAAAAAAAGCCAGTAAAAACGAGCATCTGGCAAAGAAGCTGTCCTGATTTAAGGAGGAAGTTCCCTGGATTTATGAGCTCCCTTTTCTGCTCAAGTATAAACTGGAGACAGAATTTGCTACACAGTTATTCAGGGGTCAGGGGGCCGGGGTGGGGTGAGTAGGGGCACTGGGATTACTGCTTAGGCCGGAAAAACATTTTGCATTAGCTGAGTGGCTGCTGGCCTGCCAGGATGCTGTTGTTTTCTATCCTGATTCAGTTTTGGGAAAGGACAGTGGGTGTGAATTGAAAGCTCTTGTCCTCTTGATCATTCACCAGAGTTAAGGCACATGGGCCACAAGAAATTCCAGTCTCGTAAATCTCACCTGCTCATCTCTCAAATTTTGCTTTGTTTACCGCCTTTCCTTGAAGTATTTTATCTTCATAATGACTATTAAGAGTGGTTTTAAAAATGAATTCTGTAATACAACAGAATGATACTGATCTAAAGTACATATGTCTACTTAATAACTTATGTATCATGAAAAGCAAGCCATTGTGTGTTTTTTTTTTAATGGAATAGGGACTTAACACTGTTCCTATTGAAGGGGTTTTGGGGATCAGTAGTTTAATAAATTCTGGTTTAGGGATGGTCCTGCCTATTTAAGTCATGGTCATTGTGTAACACATCTCTTCATTCTGCCCTCAGAACACTTTCCTTGCTTTAAGTAATTTCTTGTTAGAATAATCTCTACCTTCAAAAGCAACTGGGATAGATTAAATCGAAGCTAATGGTCAGCCTATAAAAACAGGAACTTCATTTCGGGGAAGATTTTTTTTTAAGATCACTTGCTAAAATAGAGTATCAGAAATATTTCAGTAATGCTTTTTAGCAAGGAAATTAGTTCAATATTTTTGGCTTTGTCATCTCAGTAATAGATATGCTCTGTTGTCTTTACAGTTCTGGCTTTTATCAGCTGGAGAACAATTTTAGTTTAAGTGCTTTGAAATGACCAATTTTTTCATCCATTTTAATCTAATGCTTTGTAAGTGGGATGCTCAAGTACAGAGTGGAACCAGGAAAATCCTCTTCCCCTTATCTTTCACCCTGTTCCATAATTGTGTTGTCTTAATTAGCTTTGAATCAGACAAGAAACTAGTATTTTAAAAGATCTGGGGTCTTAGCATTTTTGGGGTGTTAATCATCCCTTGTTCCTACTGACACTAAATTTTTCTCAGGACCTAAACAAATCAGATATTGTTCCTTTACTTTATTGAACTTCCTAATTAAAATTTGTTTTGGGCTTCCCTGGTGGCACAGTGGTTGAGAGTCCGCCTGCCCATGCAGGGGACACAGGTTCGTGCCCCGGTCCGGGAGGATCCCACATGCTGCGGAGCAGCTGGGCCCGTGAGTCATGGCCGCTGAGCCTGCGCGTCCGGAGCCTGTGCTCTGCAACCGGAGAGGCCCGCGTACTGCAAAAAAAAAAAAAAAAAAAAAAAGTTTTAACCAAGAAGCAGTTTTCATGGGTTGGTGGTAAAAAGAAAATAGCGGAGATGTTAGTGACTGTTCTATTTTTTTTCTTCCCTATCACATTGTTGTGCAAGATTATTTCATTGCCTCTCTAACAGTTTTCATGAAAACAGAGTCAACAAGAACTCTGTACCTACTACTGCCCAATTTGATAGCAGCCATAATCATGGGTAGCAGAGTCGATGTCTATTTCCTAGCTTTAAAGAATGTGTAATCTTGTTAGATTAACAAAAAGTACATTGTGAAGTAGTGATTAGATGATTAGAAGCAATTAATGATTAAAATAGGCTTTGTAAGAATAGGTTATAGATGGTATGGTGCAGCCTCTAAGAGCTACAAGAATTTCAAGAAGGCTGAGATTGTTGTGCAATTATGGAAAGTGTTCTGGAGAAAGAGGAAGTTGAGAGTTGGAACTATTTTCTCACTGAACTTGTCCTCATTTTAAATTGAGCATTTGATAGGCTTCCAATTTAATATCTTTTTCCCCTTTTACATAATGCCTGAGAATTCTGAAAATGTTCTTTATAAGGAAAGATAGCAGAGTCTTTTAAAACTCAGCTGTCCTTTCTAGAAGAATGTGTACTGGGGAAAGAAAAGAAACTAAGGTGCTGATAAAATGCATGGTCTCAGTCACTTCTAATTTGGGCGTGTAAGATAGCTGGCAGTCAGAATCTTGAAGTTTTTCTTAGAAAATCATAAATACCCATTTCAGGTATTACCAAATCATTTGGCTTACACAGGTTGCCTGCTTGGTGAGGACACAGGCTTGGTTAAAAACAAAAGAGAATACAATTGTTGATTTATAAGAAAAGAAAGCTAGCTGAAGTTCCTGGTGAATTCTTTTAACCATCTACCGCAGGAACAGATGCAGCACTGGGTAAGTCAGACTGAGGCCGCTGGGAAACGAATGATAGATAAACAAGGGCCAGCCAGTGTGACACAGGAGGAAGGGGGCCATCTTCAGGAAGCCGTGAGCTTTTCCTTTTGTAGGGTGTTTTGTTGGACCAAAATTATAAAGGGCCATTGACCTCTGTGTTGCTGTACTTCCTAGTTCACTGTCAAGATCTGACCCCAAATAATGTGTGTTTTTAGAAACGAGACAAAGCTGATAAAAAGCAATCAAATACAGAAGGAGCCTGAGGGTAAAATAAGGATTATAAACTGCACAAAGTGAGATGGGAGCCAAATTGATAGGGAAACTACCACCATGATAATAATGCTGCAGTGTTTTCGGATCTGATGTGTAATTGCATTTCTCATGTTTCAGTAGTGTTTACATTTGGCTTCAGAAACTCGTGGTATTAAACAAAAACTTCTTAAATTGCTGCTAGCTTCTCTCCTTCTAGAGAGAAAGGATACTAATTTGACCTGAGAATTATCATTTGGGTTTAAGCAACAGTTGTTTTAAAGATGTTAACCTCATTGTGGTGAACGAGTTTTTGTCCAAACAATTGCACGATGATTTCAGAGTGAAATTTGATTCAGAGTGAAAAGTTTTATGAAGTGCGCTTTCTCAAGTCCCTTGGCTCTTGTCAAGGAAAGTCCTACGTTATCAGCCTGTTAGAACAGTGACGTGGTATGCTTTGGGCTTCTTGGCTCTGAAAACACATGATCAGGGCCATATAGATTTTATTTATTGATATTTGACAAATACTTATTGTATACCTATTGTGTTGTAGATAGTGTGTGTGGAACACATGAGTCACTCCTACAAAGTCAGCTCTTTTGTTTTAGCTCAATTTGACTAACAAGGAAAAAATTTGTTCTGAGGAATACATGGAACAGTTGGGAATTCTTCACTGGAACACCTTATTTGGCTGTGCTGTCTGCCCACTACTTTTATCATTCTATACAAAGTCTCCTAATGTAAAGGGGAGTTCAGAGTTCTTTTAGGAAAAGCTTTTATTAAAAGCAATACTAAGAGACAGCAGGAGAGCCATTCAGGGTTAAAGAATCATTGAGTACCACTGTTATTCCAGGCAATTCCTTTGATGTAATGGGAACATATCACCTGTAGTTTTATCATGTTCCTGCTCTGTGAAGATCACATTACCAGACAGAGGGACTTTGAAGATTGATGAGATAGATGTTCATGCCCTAAAAATCTTTACCTCCTAGGTGAAGTGACAGGACAGACACATGCACCCCAATACACACATGTGCATACACAAACACACCTGTAGGCAGCATATACTAAATGTCAGTTGACCAGGATGCTTTGTTTAGTGTTTTAAACTAAAGATTGAGGACTTCCCTGATGGCGCAGTGGTTAAGAATCCGCCTGCCTATGCAGGGGACAGGGGTTCGAGCCCTGGTCCGGGAAGTTCCCACATGCCGCAGAGCAACTAAGCCCGTGTGCCACAACTACTGAGCCTGTGCTTCTAGAGCCCAAGAGCCACAACTACTGAGCCCACATGCCTAGAGCTGGTGCTCCTCAACAAGAGAAGCCACCGCAACGAGAAGCCTGCGCACCACAACAAAGAGTAGCCCCTGCTCGCTGAAACTAGAGAAAGTCCACGTGCAGCAATGAAGACCAAATGCAGTCAAAAATAAATAAATTAAAAATAAATGAATAAATAAAATAAAGATTGACACGGGTAGCTGTTCTGAAGCTATGTTACTTTTGCTCATTAATTTTGCATCCATTGATTCCTTGTCTGAAACAGTTTTTGCTGTTGTGCTTGCCAAGTAGTGATTTTTAAACTTCCATCATCCTTCCTTCCTTTATCACTTGGAGTTCTACCATGAGGAAGAGCTATTCCTTCTCCCCTCATTATTTATTCAATTATTTATATCAGTACAGACTTGTGGATATTTTTCTATGAGTTATAATCTGTTAGTGTCATTTTTTTTGTGTTGCTCAGATTGTTCCCGATTTGGCCATCAGGAGCCCCTTCAGTTTAGCTCCTGTGTCCTTTTGACATAATCCCATCATTTTTAGGGGCCATTTTTAACTTTGTGACACTTTAAGATGTTCCAGGCTCATCCTGAATTTTTCCTTCTCCAGCCCTGGGATCAGCCATTTCTCCAAGAAGCTCTAGTTCCTTTTATTGGAGAAAGGTATAATATATAGAAACCAAAATCTGGGTGCTAGGTATGTCCATTTCTTTTGAGACAGCATTACTTCTAGGCCCTCTCAGCAGATGGAGTTAGGAAATATATATGTGTACGTATACATGTGTATCTATGTATCATAGACCACAGGGTTCATTCTAGCTTTCCCCTTTATTTGTAACTCCTTTCTCTGAAAGTGAGAAACCTGGCTTTCATTAGCCACAGTATATTTACTTATTTGTACAATCCTAAACTACACATAAAGTAGTTTGAGAATGCTAACATATATTCCTGGGAGAAAAAAATTTACTCGCTAGGATACAATATTTGTGGACAATTTTTTTTTTCAGCATTAGAATATTTAGTCAGATTAGTGTTTTCCAAAGTTATCTGGGTTAGTTCTTTTCTTCTCTACCCACTTCGGTGGGCTTTTGTTATTCATCTGTAGTACAGTTAGGTTCACTTATTACTGTTTTGATTCCTGCCAAATCCTAGTTGGTTTTAATTATTTATTGTTAGGCTATGTGAAATATTGCCTTAGTTCTAGGAGTTGTAATTATATAAAAAGTGTATTCAGAAAGGGTCATTTTCTCCTCATCCCTTCTACCTCTTTCCCAGTCCCCCATTCTTTCCCCCCTCTTTCCCACCCTTTCTCTATAGGTAAATAATCTCGTTACTTCCTAGCTTATCCTTCCTGTATATATATATATATATATTTGCACAAATTAGTAGACACATAGGTATTTCCTTATTTCTTTCTTATGTGAAAGGTGATATATTTCTTGGTTTTCTATTGCTGCACAAAAATTACCATAGACTTAGTGGCTGAAAACCACACAAATTTATTATCTCACAGTTTCCCTGGGTCAGGGGGTTGAACATATCTTAGCTGGGTCCTCTGCTCAGGGTCTCAACAGGCTGGAATCAGCTTGTGGGCCAGGGCCATGATCTCAGCTGAGGCCTGGGGTCCTCCTCCAGGCTCACTGGTTGTTGACAGAATTCACTTCCTTGTGATCGTGAGACGAAGCCTTCATCTCCTAGAAGCTGCCTACCACTCCCTGGCACATGGCCTTCTCTACACATACTGTTGGCCTCTTCAAGTCCAACAGGAGAGTGTCCCTGCTGCTTAAAATTTTTCTGTCTACTTTTTTTCTCTCACTGTAGAGTCTAAGGGCTTGGCTGATTAGATCAGACCCACCTAGGATAACCTCTTTCCACCTTTGCCATATAATGTAACCTAATCACAGGTGACCTTCTATCATATTCCTAATTCCTGCTCACACTCTAGAGGAGGAAATGATAACAGGACATGTGCACCAGAGAGCAGGCTTCTTAGGGACTCTCTTAGACTTCTGCCTTACCAGGTAGCACACAGTAGGTACTCTTATGCACTTTACATAATATAATGAGATGTTATGAAAAAAGAATTGTTATATTTGCTATGCCTCTCTATGACATGTATTGTCTTTGTTCTTTAATTTATTAAAAGATTATTTTTGGTACTTAGGAAGGTCTGAATTTCTGTTCTAGTGGATGCCTTTGTTTTATAAAAAGAAAAAAAAAGTCCTCAGCCACTGGTTTCTTATTTAACATTATATTATCTGGTTTGTCAGCTTTTAATGGTATTCTTTAACTCTTACCTATCTCCTGTACAACAATCAAGGAACTTAATCTGTTTTCCTCTTTTACTCTCCCTTCCTCCTTTTTTGTTTTTAGTTGTATTGTTTCTATGTTGACACAACATACAGCATTATTACATTAGTCTACCAGATCTGCATTTCATCCTTTGTTTTCAGTTTTGCTGCTGGCATGGTTTTTGTGACTTTTCGTTCTGCATAATTTTTGTAAAATATATGGCTATTTTTATAACAGGAGTGTTCCCCCCCCCCTTTTTCTTTAAAATCTTGAGAATACTGAGTTTTGGAGATGATTAAAGAAAAAAGTACTGAAAACAAACAGGTAAACTTACCTGAAAGTTCAAAGACTCTACCGTTTATGTGTGTTATTAAAAACATGGCAAATGGTCCCTACTTTAGAAAGAGAAGGAATGGTTCCTTAATCAACTTAATTAGTGCAGATATTTGGCATCTTTGTAAATATAGAGGCCCTAATGGTGAATATATGGCTTTCTGTAAGGCAATAAGCATGAGGGAAGGGGGACCTTTGGCTATTTATAACCTAAGCAGGATGGGAGGAACCAATGGCATTCTTTAAATAGAAAAAGTGAGAGTTAATAAACAACTTTTCTTCTCCGGGAGCTTGGTAAGCTACGTTTCCCATTAAGCCTGATTAGGGAGTGAATGTCTGCCCATTGGAGAGTATTAGTGACGATAGTGTAGATCCTAGAGGATCAGTATTCAGGGTGTCCCTTCAAGCTCACTGGAATTCAACAGCTGAAAAGCTGTTGAAGTTCAGGAAAATGAAATGAACAAATGAATGGTCAGAATTTGCACTGATAGTATTTTCTAAATAGTGGTCAGGAATCCTGAAGATGACTGCTTTGAAGCCTGGCCTCCTGGTCTACAGGGCTTTGACTTGCTGTTTTGGAGGATAGCCGAGTGTTTGCAGTGCTGGGGTTCCTGATGTCCAGGACCTTACGTAATACAGCTCTAGAATTTTTCATGACCGTGACTTAGTTAATAACCAAAATCTACATCAAAGAAATCACTAGAATGGAGAGAACTGAGAATACCTAATTTGTGAAAGGATTTCCTGACTTGGTTATAGATCCCTTTGGCCCTAATACAGGCTCTTTCAAGGTGTGTGTCTTTTAAACCTGAGTTGGTTCTAGTCTATTTGAGGAAGCTTGGGTGCGAATGAGTTTCTACCAGTGGATGATGGGCAGATTTGGCCATCAGCCCTCCAGGATTGTGATTCTAATAAGATTCTCTTCTGTGGCACAAGCCTAGAAAATGTGTGATTGAGAAGAACATATTGGTGTGAGCATGTATTAGCTAGCAGCATATTGAGTTATAAGTTCTTGTTTTTGTTATTTTGGTAATCTGGCGCTTTTGGTTCTCTTGATACTGGTTTCTGGAGAATAAAGTTGTACTGTGTTACCCCAAACCCAACTCTGGATTGATTACAGAATTCATCTGAGTTTTACTGCTGCTTTCTCTTTTGCACAGTTGGGATAGAATTGTGACCTCTGAAGCAATGTCTAATGTTATTAGAGCTCACACGATGGTAATGAAAGCAGAACAGTAAATCAGACAGTGCTGAACTCAGAGCAGGACCACTTGGGTGGGGAATCTCTGAAGATAACATGTTGTTATAGGCAACACCCAGAGGAAAATTGACAAACTGTGATAACGGTCATTGGATTATTTCTGGCCCACCAAGAGAGCCAGAGAGTGAGAACTAAGTTGTCCTCTCAAATAAACTGAAAGAAATCAGTCTGATGCTCTTTGTACAACACGTCTTTTATCAAAAGGAAAACAGGGCTTCCCTGGTGGTTGAGAGTCCGCCTGCCGATGCAGGGGACACAGGTTCGTGCCCCGGTCCGGGAAGATCCCACATGCCGCGGAGCGGCTGCACCCGTGAGCCATGGCCACTGAGCCTGCGCGTCCAGAGCGTGTGCTCTGCAACGGGAGAGGCCACAACAGTGAGAGGCCCGCGTACCGCAAAAAAAAAAAAAAAAGAAAACAGATTGTTGTTTTCCCAGCAAAATTGACTTGGGGGCTAAACTTTATTGTATTTCCCCTCCTTGTTTCCACTTAGTCCTGAGTACCTTCCCATATACTCCCTCAAAACCTTTCCTCAGAAACCACCTGAGGTTTGTTCTGCTGAAGAATCAATAGCCGCTGAATGTTTCAAATAGATCCCGTACCCTCTGCCATACCTCAGGCCCCTAACAATGCCTTCAAACAGGGATAGAAGCTCTGCAGGGGTAGGGTGGGTTCCTTAAATTGGTAACACTGCCTGGATTTAAGACAGAAGGGAGTGGTGGCTCCTTGGTAAGCCAGAGAGTAAATGCCCGACCATGGGACCGGCCACTCAGCGTTAGCCTACGCCGGCGAGGCAGGCCAGAGTCGCAGGGCCTTCCAGAGTTTTACAAGAAGGCAGAAATTTGGTTTCTTACATGAAATCTTCCACATCTCGTAACATTTCACAGTTTTAAGAGTTTTGTGGGCGATAAAAACGCCTCTTTAGGTCTGCAGTGCCCCTGCAATCAAACCATGTAGGTAGGTAGTTCCTAAATAGAAGTTCATGGTGTAATATGCTTTCTTAAAGCTAAATTTATTTAACTCAGGACTTATTATTTTTTTTCTGAGATTTGTATCCTTACTATATTGTTGATGTAAGATTGTAATTGCTTTCATACAATGACTGGTGGGGGTCTGGGAAGAAGGTAGTTTTTCCCTACATTCAGTGAAACCTTCCTAAAAGGTAGCTTGGAAAATGTACCTCTGGTTTTTCTAAAAGACATGGTTTGTAACTTAAAAGCATAAGTCTGAGCTGATATTGAGGGCACCAGGTGGGTTGATGGACACGGTAACCAAGGCTCTGTTCATTTTTTCAAGTTACCTTGAGTGAGCAGCCAGTACAGAGGCTCCAGCCTGAACCACTCAGCTTACTCTGATGCCTGAGAAGGGAAATCCCTAGGCTGTCCAGGGTTTTGAGTGAGAGGGCTTTAGGAATATTTACACAGCAATGAGCAAAGAGCCTGATTTGTGTCTCTGGCTTTAACAAGTTGAATAATCTGTTTCACTCTGTATACATTTGTCTAGCTTTTTTTTTTCCTTTTTCTTTCTTTCTTTTTGAGAGATTAATTATCAAGACTCCATCTAGAAGGAAGATTGCCGTGTGGGTCTTATGAATGTGTTGAGCTGTACTGTTTCTCTATTGACGTCCTGTGCACCCTGTGATTTAGATATTGGCAGCAAGGTATGGTGTATACCTTGAATGTGATCCAAATGCTCTAGGTCATTTAAATTTCATAAGCTACGGTTTCCCAAAAGAGAAACTGGTAAGTGAGTGTATCATAACAAGTATGGAGAGGAAGGTATAGGATTAGTTTTCACTATTGTATCCCACCATTTAAAAGTAGTCCAGAGGAATTCTAAAATCAGCAAAGACAACAAAATATTGGTGCCTCAACTTTTTACCTTTTCTTTTTCATACTGAGCTGTGAGGTAAGTTTTTCTCATGGAGATGAATATTTGGGTTATTTCCCAGGTTTGGAGGAAGGTGGTAGCAGTGAGCATTTTGTTTGAAGTACATGTTTACCTGATTCTCTCTCGCTATTTGAATATGGGATTGTTTCATCCCTGGAGCTCCCACTTGTACAGAGCTCTACTGGAAACCTTACTAGTGAAAACGATTACGATTTACTGAATAATTTTTAATGTACCACTCGTTGTGCATGGATCTAACCTTTATTTTTCACAATGGCCCTGTGAGTAAAGAATACAGGATAGGATGGTCTCCAAAGACAGGAAGAAATACTTCCTTTATTTACAGTGAGGAGAGGGAAGAGGAGGGTACAGCTGTGTGGTAGGTTTGTACATTTCCTAGCGGGAAGTAGAGAGAGTTCTGGTGGAAAGGCATTCATTCATTTCCTTTGTGAGGCATAGCAGGTGAGGCTAGATTGACGAGGGAATGAGGAGAGGGGACAGAGATTTGAAGAGACTGGAAAGGGTTAATGCAGTGTGTATGCAGAGTGAGTTGGTCAGAGAAATGAGGACGGTTGGATGGGCAGTGTTGAGTGCCATTGAGAAGTGGTGGTTGTCACTCTGTAGTAAACAGGTTAACCTGTTGGTGGTACCCTGTAGCAATGCTGCTTACATACCTGGGTGGGCGGATTTGGTAACCAAGTTTGTCTAGATTTCGGGGTTTGTTGGGTGGCTGTGCTGAGAAGACAGCTAGTGGAGCAAAATACTTTAGTGTGTTATCAAGAATGTTATTTACCTGGACCATAGATTCTCATAAGGAGGGAACTGCAGATAGGAATGAGCTGTTGGGGTTCTTTACTAAGGGTCTGCAAATTTGGGGAAAGTATGATAGTATAGAAGGAAAAATCCTTAAAATAAGAGCCAAGATGAGTTTCTACAAATGAGTTTCTACCCTTGCTTCTGGTAGGTGATCTGTTTGTACATTTTTCACAGTGAGAAGCTGTTGGTCCATTTCTGATTTTTACTTCCTTTCTCCTGGTTCCTCCTATCCACATGCAGGGAGACTTCTTAAAAACCTGTCTGTCTCCCTCATAGCTGTTTCTTATTTTATGCTTTTTAAAAATACAAATGCAGGGGAGGAGGAAGGGTGAGTGGGACGAAGTGAGAGAGTGGCATTGACATATATACACTACCAAACATAAAATAGATAGCTAGTGGGAAGCAGCTGCATAGCACAGGGAGATCAGCTCGGTGCTTTGTGACCACCTAGAGGGGTGGGATAGGGAGGGTGGGAGGGAGACGCAAGAGGGAGGAGATATGGGGACATATGTATACATAGAGCTGATTCACTTTGTTATACAGAAAACTAACACAGCATTGTGAAGCAGTTATACTCCATTGAAGATGTTAAAAAAATATATAAATGTATTCATGCTCAAAACTGTAAAAGAAAAGAGTAAATGGGCTATGTACTGAATCAAGCCTCTCGGTTATGCACGGAGGCACCTTTTTTTTTTTAATCATATCTTCAAACCTTATGTATATGAGGATTCCCCCAGAGATTTGCAGGCGGTGTGGATTCCTGGGCTTGGATCCCAGGGCTCCTGAGTTGGTACTTCTGGGCTGGGGCCTAGGAATGTGCATATCTGCATGTTCATACCACTGAGGACATTCAGGGAAATGCCCCTGTTATTTACCTTCATCTTAGGCCTTAAATGTGGAAAGTACTAAGTTGTAGGGAAAAGCAAGAATGAAACCAGTGAATTAACTTTGTCTTGAAATACTGTCACATTTGAAGCACAGTTCAGCAGAAATGGAGGGAAGATATCTCATGATATTTCCCTCTATTTAGCTGAAATTATTTGTAGTATTTTTGGCCTGGGTGTTATGGACAGTCAGACATGAGTATGCTTATTCTTTAGGAGTCTGTATTTTACTAAGTCAAATCTTTAGAAGTCTGTATTTTACTAAGTCAAAAGATTTTTTTTTTTCACCCTGAGGCATAAGAGGTTTGATGAGGAGAAAAAAAAAATCGTTTTGTCTTTCATTTTTAGAGAACAGGAGACAACATGAAAACTTTCCAGTCAGTGAATTTCTTGGGAAGGAAGTAAAGTGTTGGTGTATAAGAAGTGTGTTTTTCTATGAAAAAACAATTAGGATTTGCTTGAGGGTAAGTTGGAGAGTTAGAAGAAAAAAGATTGGTGGAATTAGTGAAAAGATCCAATTGCAGTGAATTGGATAAATAAAGTGAAATATGAAAAACCTTTGAACAAATGAGAATTTAGAATAAATTGCTTTTCTTGGGGTATTTCCTTTAAGTAAAGCCAAGTTATTACTTGACATTATTATGGATTATTATTATTACAAATCATTAATTATTATTAACAATTTATTAAAAACCTGTGTAGAATGTGCAAAGTGCAGAGCCTGATGTCATCAGTAGGTCTGGCCACTGGAAGTACTGATTCACTGTTTACCCCCAGTGACTTCAGAGTCACAGGACTGCAGGATTAGAAGGAGGATACTAAGGGTCATCTGGTCCCAGCCTGGTCTTTTTACTTTTTACTTTTTTTTTTTTTTTTTTTTGCGGTACGCAGGCCTCTCACTGCTGTGGCCTCTCCCGTTGCGAAGCACAGGCTCCGTACGCGCAGGCTTAGTGGCCATGGCTCACGGGCCCAGCCGCTCCACGGCATGTGGGATCTTCCCGGACCGGGGCACGAACCCGTGTCCCCTGCATCGGCAGCCGGACTCTCAACCACTGCGCCACCAGGGAAGCCCCCCAGCCTAGTCGTTTGAGTGTCTGCTATTGGGTTTTTTAAAAACTAAAATCCAGTCTTACAATTTTCACTCTTGCTTTGTTCCAAATAAACAATCATATCTTAATTTCTTCAGCATGTGATTGTTCTTTAAGATAGGGTGGCCATAAATTAATCTTCCACATCGGAGTACTTTTAAGAGTGAAAGGCACTGTTAATAATTATGCCAGAACCGCAGGGCTTTCTGAATAATACTCTATCACAAAACTAAGTTCTGTGGTTTTTGAAGCACAGTGTTTAGCCTGAAAGATTTCTTTAGAAACTACACGTGAAAAAAAAAAGATCTAAAATGAAGTTTGTTTACGAGGGTGATTAGGGTGATACATATCATGTGATACTTTGTTTACATGGAACCCCAGAAAAATCTCTTCATGATAAAATTTTATATATCTAGTTGAAAAAAATTTATGTATATTTTTCTCAAGTCAACTTCACATATATGGCTCAAGATGAAAGTTTAAAATTCTTTATAGAGGTTCCTTTTATTTTAGAATACCTCCAGAAAGCTGTAATCAGGTGTGATAGGAGGAAAGCGTGGATGTAATCTAGACCAGAGGTTTCTACACTTTATCGGTTCACAGTGCCTTTGGTGTCTCAGCAATTTTTCATGGTGCCTGAGGCCAAAAGGAATACCTATGGTACTCTGTTTGATAAGTGTGTATATCCAAGCAACTTAATAAGTGTTTATGTCCTAATAACTTAGTGGCTGTTTGAAAAAATAATTACATGTAAATTGAAAGAAAAATACTTTCGCTGTGTTCCTTAAAAAAAAAAGACACACAATTACATATAGATGATGTATGTACCTGTGGGGCACTGCATGACTTCTCTAACCTTGAATTCCAATTCGATACTGTCACTCTCATTTCCTTTTGAATTTCCATTTTTTCCCAAGACTTGCTTTCTGTCACAGCAACCACTAAAAGAAAATCAACTTGGCAAAGGTACGCCATTATGGAAAGGAATATAGTGCAATTAAGATAAAAACTGAGCTACTTCAGGGTAGTAGTGGTGTCAGTAGAGTTTGAGATTTGTTGCTTCCTTCAGAAATTTAAAATAATTCTGCAGTTTCCCTGTGGGATTGTCATAGTGTGTTGGGATGCTCTGGCACCCAGTTTAGGAACCACAAATATAGACATTTCTCTTAAGTTCATCATTTGGACTACTGGCTAAAATGCATTGTATTTATAGTGCCAGAAAGTCTTACCAGTGTGTTGAGAAGCTCTCAAAGACATTGTCTTTGGGATGTACCCATCTCCCTCACCCCCCTGCTTGAATTTAGCTGTATTGGATTCTCGTACAGATAGCTACAAGTTTATTGAACCTTTATGTCAGGCACTGAACTTAATGCCACATTTTACATGTGTTCACTCATTGAATGTTTAGTTTTCATAGCAACCCTACTGTATAAAGCCTCTTCTGTCAGCCTTCTCTGGAAACACCCTGGAGTAGATAGCATCCTCATTTTACAAGTGAGGAAATTAAAGTTAAAAAAAGTTAAGTGACTTGCTAGTGAACATACAGCAAGTAAGTTCACTTCTAGGATATAAACTCAAGTTCTATTTTTTTTTTTTTTTGAGCTCTGAAGGCCAGAGTCTTTGTCCCCAGCCACAGTCTCTTCTGTAGACACCACACTGCTGTCCACGTGTCTCCTGCTATGAGAGGTATACATGTTTCACAGTGACCCTAACAGGGAGGTTCTTCTGTCCTTATTTTCAGAAGAAGATGCTGATACTCAGAGAAATTTATTTACTTGCCGAAATGAACTGCTAGGAACTGGAATTTGAACCCAGACCTCAGTAATTCCAACCACAAAGCTTATTATTGTTATCTATAGGGATGACCAGAAAACACTGTAAAATCTTGGAGTTTTCTCAGAGTCATTAAAGAAAGATTAAGTTATGATAATATGGCTTTTGTGTTAATATATTTTGATAAATCCTATTCATTTTAAAATCATGCATGGTATGTGTGGCACCTCTCTATTAAACAGTGTCTTTATTGGCCAACCATGTGGAATAACAGAGAATATATTGTGCTTACCATTTATAAATATATGTATAGAAGAGAAAAAGGGAGAATGAATGGACCTATTTGTCAGTGCACCAGCTGGCTAGGATGCAACATTGCAGTGGCACAGGCCTACAGACCCCTGAGGTAGGAGCGTGTGTGTGGAGGGCTGCATCTCAGGACCAGGTTATAAAGATTCACTTAGGAAGTAAAGTAAGTACTAGGTAGTTTTTCAAGTCACAAATTGGAAATTCTCTTGATCCTGTCACTTCTCCTTAAAGCTTAGTATCCAACAGGGGTTCATTTACACTGGAGTTCATGTGGAGTTGAATTTCTCTCTGGAAGAAGACAAATCCAAATCAGAGTCGCGCTCCAAGTTGGCACACTCTTCGGGTGGAGATTACTGAATACATTGTATTGCTTTACCCCTGGGATCCTTAGGACTTGAACTTGAGGTTTAATTTTCAGTAGGATAAATTGGTTCACGGTGACTTGGGTATGGTTTATCTCAAGTCAGGAGAGTAGAGTTGTTACAGAATGTAAGAATGCAAAGATTAAATGGCCACTGTCATATTTTGGCATTTTCCCAAATACTTCTAGCTCTCTTGGAGAAGCATAACACTGCTTTGTAGGAAACAGAAACGTGTTTACATCCAGAACATATTGAGGGGGTGTGCTGAGTTCAGCAGCCAGGGTCACGTCCCCCAGGCCTACTGTTGCGGTTTACCCAGCTAAGAAGCACAGGGGATCCGACTGCATGGATCCCCACCCCTGCCCCTCCGCTTCTTCACCCCTCTTTGCTTGTGTGCTTTCTCGTTCTTTTTTCTCGCACACACCCAAGTCTAGCACTTAGAATTGAGTAGTGCACGCCCTGGGGGCTGCTTCCCAGAAATCCGTTGTCTGTAAATGGAGGTGTTTGCATTCCCTGGAAGGTGTTTTGTTCTTGTTGCTTTTCTTGGTGCATGCAGTGCAAATGTGACCATTCTTCCTCATTTTAGACTGAGACCAGATCATACACTTAGGTAGCACTTTATGCCTGGAACATATCGCTGTATTGTGAGAATATAAAACCAGGAATAAATCAAATGACGTGTATCTTATTTCACACTCTCCTAGTTAGAAACAACAAAGATTGAAAACCTACACCCCAAACAAGAGATACCTCTTCCCCAGTATCTGAGAGTTCATGTTTGTAATATATGATTTAGTTCAGCTGTTTAATAAATACTCCATTGTTTAATGTCATAGTTGTTTTGCAGTACATGTGTAAAATCTAAAGTACCATATACCAAACATCAGAAGGTTTTGGTTTGGTTGGTACTTTGGGAGTGTTTACTTAACTAATGGATGTTTATTAAATGTTTTATGTGTCTACCCATGTCCTAAGTACTGTAGAAGATATCACAGTATGCTGGGAAACTTTCCTTCTCATTGGAGAAAAAGCCTACACGTGTGAAACTGTAGGACAACATACACAGTCATGTTTGGTCCCCCAAACAAGTACAGTTGACCCTTGAAGAAAACGGGTTTGAACTGTATGGGTCTACTTATACGTGGATTTTTTTCGTGGTAGATACCACAGAATTACATAATCTACAGTTGGTTGAACCCATGGATGCAAAACCACAAATGTGGAGGGCCAGTTATAAGTTATACATGGATTTTTGACTGTGGGGAGGGTTCCCTCCCCTCCCCCCTTGAGTAACTGTGTTCTTTAAGGGTGGACTGTAGTACTGGAGATAATACATAGAAAAGGCAACTCTAAGCATGGTATATGGAAGACCCAGGACCTAGGTGGAGATGTCGATTTTGGTGGAGGAGTAGGATGGAGTAGGGGCTGTAGAATGGGCAGATCAGGTACCAGCTGGAGGATGAGAGGAGAAGATACATTTTGGACCTTTTAAATATATATATTTAAATATATATATATATATATTTACTTTATAGGATTTAAATAGGCATTGTTGGTAGTATTCTATAATATTTAATAACTACCTGCAAATAGATGATGGCTGAGTCTGACACTTCTCTTGTGGCCCTGATCTTTTATTAGTTAAAAAGAAGGTAAAAGATTTTGGAGGAATGGTGTCTTTAGTTTATTAAAATATGGCTTGTGTGGCTGAGAAGAATTTGGCACACAATTATTATGTACCACCTGAGTGTTAGGCTCTCTGCTGGGGGCTGGGGCTATAAAGAGGGCTTCTGTCCAAGGACTTGCAGTGTTGTAGGGGCAGAAGGATAAATCAGTAAAATAGAATGTGACCAGTGGTACCCTCAAAAATATTTTGAAGTTGTTGAATGTTTTTATTCTTAATGTCAGTTATTTGGGGGAATTCTTCAGTTTTTATGACAGTTAAGGGCTTTTAAAAATTTTAAATAGAAAAGTCTCCCATTAGACATCATGTGTGTGAACTAACTTGCTGATGGTTGATACTGACCACAAAAATACCAGCAGCATTAAAGTAGTGCTTTTTTTTTTTTACTTAAAAATCAGGACATTTTAATAGTAAATAAAGGCATTTAAATAGTAATTCAAAACAGTAAAGGGTGTTTTGCCCACACATTATTTTACTTGTTAAAGTTTTCAAATTGGTTTATCAGGGTTTTTTTTTTTAATTTATTTTTTAACAGCTTTTTTGAATTAACTGATTTATAATAAACTGTACTTAAAGTAGTGCTTATAATACCGGGAGGTTGTTCACGTTGACACAAAACTTTACTTGATGGTCTTTTCCACAATTATGAGGTAAGGACCAAAAAGCTACCTAGCAGGTTAACGAGGGGAAAATCAGGATCAGAACAGCAAAGACTTGTCTCATGTCAGAAGCCCTGCCATTCAAGACTTAATTTTCCTGCTTGTTTTGACGGGGCTTGTCTTCAGAGACGCTATGAATCTTTTGAAACGGGGCCTGATGAACATTTGTTGCGGTGAAACCTAAATTGTGCCAGTGTTGTTCTGGTTGTATGGATAGTGTCAAGTTTTATTTCCTACCATGTTATCTTCATGCGCTGGTAGTTTTATTTTTAGGTTTTTCAGTAATTTAATCTTAGGACATTGTCTAGTCCCGCAAGGTTTTCCATTTCCTACTGTAATTGAATTAAATACTAGCTTTTATCTGTTTAAATCTACAACGTATGAAATGGAAACCATGCATCTGATCATTGGCAGTGAGATGCGGACATGAAAGTTTTGGAGTTTGGTGTTGCGGAAAGAGGGAAGCTGTGCATTGGGGGAGCCAAAATATTGTCAGCCAGAGTATTAGTTTTCCATTGCTTCTGTAACCAATTACCGTGAACATAGTGGCTTTAAACAACTTAATTTAATTATCTGATACTTTTGTAGGTTAGAAGTCTGACAGGGGTCTTACTGGGTGAAAATCAGGCCCTTCAGCAGGGCTCCATTTCTAGAAGCTCTAGGGGAGAGTCCATTTCTTTGCCCTTTTTAGCTTCTAGGGGCTGACCGTACTTCTTGGCCTGTGGCCCCTTCATCTTCAAAGCCAGCATTGGCTGGTCACGTCCTTCACATTGTATTACTCTGACTTCTCCCCTCTGACTCTGGTCTGCCACCTTCTACGATTTTTTAAACTATTTTTTTATTTTGGTAAAATATCCATAACATGAAGTTTACCATTTTAACCATTTTTTAAGTGTACAGTTCAGTGACATTAAGTAATTAACAGTGTCATGCAACTATCACCACTACCTGTTTCCCAAATTCTTCATCACTCCAAACAGAAACTCTATACTCATTAAACAATCATCCCCATTCTGCACTCCCCCCAGCTACTGATAAGTCCTAATATACTTTTTGTCTCTGTTTTTGCCTATTCTACATCTTTCATATAAATAGAATCATACAGTATTTGACCTTCTGTGTCTGGCTTCTTTCATTGAAGTGTGTGTTCGAGGTGCGTCGATGTTATAGTATGTATCAGAATGGCATTCCTTTTTGTGGCTGAATAATATTCTGTTGTATATATAATATATACCACATTTTGTTTATTCATTCATTTGTTGACGGACACTTGGCTTGTTTCCACCTTTTGGCTATTGTGAATGATGCTGCTGTAAATATTGGTGTACAGGTATCTGTGTGAATCTCTGTTTTTGATTCTTTGGGATATGTTATATACTTAGGAGGGAAATTGTGTAGGGTTAGCTGTTAATTCTATGCTTAACTTTTTGAAGGATCACCACACTGTTTTCCGCAATGGCTGCACCATTTTACATTCTTAACAATAATGTACATACAAGGGTTCCAATATCTCTATGTCTTCACCAACCTCCGGTTTTTAAGAAAATTATTATACTTCCACTTTTAAAGACCTTTGTGATTACATCGGTTTCCTCCCCCCCACCCCACATCTACAAATATCAGTTTAATATGTAAGGAAACATTCACAGGTCTTGGAATTAGTGAGGATATCTTTGGGGGCCATTGTTCTGTCTATGACAGCAAGTCTGCCCTTGAAGTTGTGGCTATTTACAAATGAAGAGCTATAGATTTGAGGCTGTAATTTTTGGTCACAATCATGGCAGAAACCTTTATTTTTAATTTTTTTAAATGGAAACTTTTAATCCTAATTGCTTTTCTTTTTCAATTTTTTAATTTTTGGCTGCGTTGGGCCTTCGTTGCTGCGTGTGGGCTTTCTCTAGTTGCAGCGAGTGGAGGCTACTCTTCCTTGCGGTGTGCGGGCTGCTCATTGTGGTGGCTTCTCTTGCTGCGGAGCACGGGCTCTAGGTGCGCGGGATCTTCCTGGACCAGGGCTCGAACCTGTGTCCCCTGCATTGGCAGGCGGATTCTTAACGACTGCGCCACCAGGGAAGCCCAGAAATCTTTATTTTTAAATCAAAGTATAATCTTTTTCCTGTTATCTCAAGATGTGATGTTAGTTGAGCATAAACTTGAACTGTTTTCTTCCTTTGATTATCTACATTGTGAAATGGAAGCGCGTGAGGCAGTAAGTTGTGCCAACCTTGAATATGGAGCCCAGGTTCAGTAGTCTTCCAGAGTGATTGCTGTGAAAGGAGAGAAGCGACTATCGGTGATCCTAGTGATCTAAGAAGGGAAGGCTTGCTGCTGGGGAAGGGTTGGGGGAGAAGGAGGCCAGGCTTTCAGGGGAATTGGGCAGGGTGAAAAAATATACTTGTTTTAGGTCAGCAGGTGATAGAGGTACCATTCTTATGGCTTGATTGTGATGGAATCCAGCTATCTAATATGTTGCAATTAATTTGAGTTTGGTATCTTCAATTCTCAAAACGTTTTTACTCTAAAGAATTTTATGTCATAGGATGTTGATATTTATCAATAGACCAAGAACCCTTTCTCTGGATTTTGACTGTGCCAGCAAACCTTATATTCGCTCTTATATTGTCAAATGATTGCCCATGAAGTATTTTTCTAACATCTTAAATGTGACCTCTTGTGTAACTCCCCATCCGAGTACACAAGCGTGTGCAGGTGGACACTGTTCCTGGAATAGCAGTTGGCAGACAGGTGGTAAACAACTGGGTTCCGGAAACATGTCAAGGAATCAGACATCAGGTCTCTCTAATGGAAATCAGATACGAGGTTTGAAAGAGCTTGAATGAGTGTTTCTTTCCATTTATTCCCTTTGTGTTTGAATATGGTAAGAATCTGTATTTCAGGAGTTGGCATGATGGCCAGAGGAGGGATGTGTGGTTTTGGCATCTGCTGGGTTTTGAATCACTTAAGCTACTGATACAGGGAGTAGCAGAAAGATGGGCCACAGGAAAACTTGGCCTAGACTACTATAGTTATGCCCTCCTATTCTGTAGATACCATGGGCTCTCCCATCCACTTCACCCTTATTTGATGATGCTCTGACCTTCCAATTAAATATAAATAATATGAACATATATATACAATCGACACTTGTTCATTCCGATTTACTAAGGGTAGTGAAAGTGTGATTAATTTAAAACAGTAGGTAATTCATAAGCGACTTCGGGAAATTTTTGTTTTAGTTTGTGTTTATCGGTAAAAACAAATGTGTAAGTTTGTAGAGGTTTATAATTTTACAAATAAAATGAATTGTTCTCTGAATACAAAGCCCCAAGTCAAGGAGGAATGGTGGAGACAGTGGCAAGTGCTGGTACTTATTATTATGATATAAGTAAACTTGTGTAGTCAGGAAGGATGGAGGCTTACTAAAGTAGGAGGAGAGCATAATAGTAATTCCATGTATTCCTTAAAATGATAATAACAAGAGTAGCAATGTCAAACATGTACTGAGTGCTTACTGTGTGCAGAACTTTGTGCTAACTACTCTACGGGCATTATCTGATTGGATTTTCTAAAATATATGTGCATACGTGCACGCACACACGCGACAGATGTAAGTGGGCTTTCTTACTTGATAGTGGGAAAAGAATAGAAGGCATGTTGGCCCAGATTCTTTTTCTGTCTCTGGTAATAACCAGTTAAACGAACTTGAACATTGCCTTCATTTTCTGGAGTCTGTTTGGTCACCTCTAAAAAACAGAATAGGACTAAAATATCACGAGTTTCCAGCTCTGTACTTTTTCGATTATAAAAATGTTATGGAGGAGTCCTTTGTATTTAGGTCAGTCCTAAAGGAAAGCCTTCCAAGAAAGCAGGCTGTAGCGAAAATTGTGAATGGGAGATAAGAGAAATGTCTCATTCTCACAGGTTCCCCAGAAAGGACAGCTTTCTAGTCAGATTTCATTTTGAAGATGTAACTAGATCAGGGGCGAGGCTGATTTCTCTTATTGTGGGTTTCGCTGGCACATGAATGATATTAATACCCTCAATGATTAAATAAAAATAACAGTGACAATGAAAGATGACTGACTGATGGTTCACTTTGGGGAACTATTTGGCTGGCTGCCTGAGTCCCGTGCCAGGAAGGAAGCTGACTGTATTTCAGCAGCATTCTCTAGGCTAGGAGTATATTAAAATTTAGGATGTCAGGTAGTTGCTTGGAACAAGAGCATAGGGCATAGAAGGAAATGGCTTTGAGGTTAGTTGAATGGAGGGGTGGGTCATGTATTGAATTTGCAGCTAC
This sequence comes from Globicephala melas, assembly GCF_963455315.2. Lineage (NCBI taxonomy): Eukaryota > Metazoa > Chordata > Mammalia > Artiodactyla > Delphinidae > Globicephala > Globicephala melas. The sequence goes on along the minus strand of NC_083320.1, from coordinate 77,633,894 downwards.
CCTCCTGCTGCCTCAGATGTTGCAACTTTAAGTGAACTCATAGGAGAATTGGTGCATTATTCAGTATCAAGTGACTCAACTTGATGTCCCAATTATGGTATAAGGAAAAATGACAATCTGGGAAGAATTAACAGAGGAGGAGCAACCCTTTACCTAGTGTGCTTTGAGGTCCCCAAGGCTGGCTTTTCCTAAACATTTCCTTGGCTGACGATTTACCACTGCCTGTAGAGTAGATTTGAAAGTCTGTGCTCTGGTGTCCAGGACCCTGCCTTTCTAACTTGCTCTCACAGGACCCACTCCTTACCCTCTGATTTATTCTGTGTGGTTCACAGTCCTCTGCCTTCTGTATTCATACCTCTGTTCACGCTATATTCATACCTCTGTTCACGCTATATTCATACCTCTGTTCACCTAAAATAATGAGAGTAAACATCTAATATATTGACTTCTTTCCACGTACTTACTCTTTGCTAACTATGAGCATTATCCAATTTAATTTTTCTCAAACTTTGTGAGACGAGTAGGATCATCGCCACCATCATCATCCTTCGCGTATCACCAACACCATCTCCATGCTTTTCGAGTGAGGAAACTGAGGTTTAGTTTAAATAATGTACCTAGGATCGCACCCCAAGTGGCCCATCTTCAGAGCCCAAATATTAAAAACCATATTATGCCGTTAAATGCCAATCTTTATGGCTCTCCCCGCACATCCAAGCCCAGTCCATAGCATTTCTTGCTTTCCTTAACAGAAAGTAATGGCTTCTTCTCTGCAGTTCGGTTATATTACATAACACGTTCAGTTGTGTATTGGTGTATTTACCTTCTCTCCTTCTGCATCATTGAAGCCTGAGTTTACCTCATATTTGTATCTCTGCCTTCATTTGATATTTTACAGGGTTTATTAAGTGTTTGTGAAATGAGACAGTACCTGGCTATCTACAGATTTGATCCACTAACTTTGGCCCGGGGTGTGTTTTGTAGTTTATATTTTTAAAGAAATTGAAGGATTCTGTTAAAGTGCCAGTATTTTGTCTGAAAATGTTAATAGCTTATTAAAAATATTAATAAATATGTGCATTTTCGCCTTACCCTTGCATGCGAATGACTGTGTCTCTGGTTATTCAAGTAGAATTGTTGGATTGCTTCACTCAGGTCATATTTTAGAAACGTTATAGCTTAAATGTCACGGAAATAGGGTGATCATACAGACCTCTCTTTTGAGCCTTGGAATTTTTCACCTGTCTGCTGCGTGGAAGAGCTACTTAACCTTCCTGCCCTTTAGTTTCCTTCTCTGTTGAATGGAGAAGATCATACCTGCTTGTCATGATTTTAAAGGAGATTATATTGGATAATGAATGCAAAGAGCTTAAGGGCCTGCGATGTATCACACCGTCAATAAATGTTACATCTTGTTTTTAACCGTTAGCTTGGACTCTGACTGGATTCTGACCTTCAGTTTTGAATTTCATTTACTGGCTTTTTCAACTCTGGATTTGCTTTTTGATTCAAGTTATGTGGTCCAAGATCACCAATAATAAGTGATAAAGTCAAGCTAGTCTAACTCCAAAGCCCAACTAGTAAATCCCTGCCCCACGCTGCCTCATTAAATGCAGTTCTTTACTGCACTGCCCAACCGTCCAGTTGGAATCCATCACATTTCCTTGCTTTTTGTAGCAAAAAGTAATGGTTGCAGGGAGTGGGGGAAAGGGGAGTTATTCGGGGTATGGAGTTCCAATTCTGTAAGATGAAAAAGTTGTAGAGAACTGTTACATGACACTTTGAATATAGTTAACACTACTGAACTGTACACTTAAACATGGTTAAAAAGGCAAATTTTGTATTATGTGTTTTTTACCACCCATTAAAAAAAGAGTAATGGCTCCTTCATTTGAGTTCTCGTAAAGTGTTTGGACCTTTATCATTCAAGAAGTGCCATTGGTGTTCTCAGCTCTTACTCTAGTGCCATCTTTTCCCTCCTTCCATAAGCAACACTGCTTGTAAAGTGTATGCAGGTGAGGTTGTGTAACAGAAGAGTTTCCATTGTGGAGTCTGGTGACTTAATACTTGAAAGCTTTAATTTAGAGATTATAAGAACAAAACTATATTACATAAGGTGTATTTGATATGATTCACTTTCACTGCTGTCACTGCATATGGCTGTGGGTTTCTCAACAGGAGCCTTGAGGATATCAGGGGAAAAGAAGGATATTTTGCAAGTTTTTGTTGTTCCCATGAACCCAGGACAAGAGCTGAGACCAGAAAACTCTATTTCTAGGGCATGGGTTTATTTGGTTCTGAATGGTTTGGATACCTTCATTCTGCTCTGTGTTGTATATGATAATTCATCCATAAGTATTACTTCTAATGTATAGTCTCTCAGAGACTCTTTTAACCATAATTAATTTCTCCATGAAGTAGCCAGGAACTTGCATATTCCGTTGTTATCGAGTCATTAAATCTTCTATTTTTAAAAGTTTCTAAGATAGAAAGCGCATTTAAAAGCAATGTAAAATAGTATAGGTAAGGATAAAACCAGAATATAGACCATAAAGGTAACTACCCCTTGGATTAGACTAATTATTACAGTTGATACTGATTTGAGTTTACTGGCAACAAAAACAAAAAACAAAGTGCAGGTTGCATGGTTTATTATTTGTGGCAGAAGAATGCCTAAAATATTTTTCTTTTCAAGGAAATGTTGCTAGAATTGAACTTGAAGATTTTTCCCCCCATGAATTCCTGTTTGAAAGATAATTATTAATAAGTAATAGACATTGTCATTGATTGAGGTTTTATAAGAAACAGAAATGCTCTTAAGTGTGTAGACTTTGTTAGTAGCTGAAGCATAAATGCTAAATCAGTGAAGATATTTTCAGACTGAACAGCATGACTGAGTTAGTTTGCTTTTCATTGATTGAGCAACTTGTTTAGTGCCTACTGTCTGCCATGTACTGTGCCTGATATTGGGAATTAACAAAAGAAGTCGTCCTTGAAGTACTTAGTCCATGGAGGAATTCAGGTAGGCAAACATGATTAGGGTACAGTGTGTGTGGTGGTGTAAAGGAGAGATGTATACACTGCTGTCAGAGCCCAACGAGAAGGTATATTTTCTTGGAGTAGTTGGGAGAAGGTTCTAGTGATAAATGATATTTGAGCTGATTCTTAAAGTTTGTCAGGTGGAAAGGAAAGGGACGTTCCTTACAGAAAAAAAAATGCTCTTGGATGATCTAATTTATTTGTGCTAGGAACTTATACAGTCTAGAAAATTTATAATTAACATCCACTAAACTTTTCAACTCAAATATCATATGTCTTCAATGGACCTTTGGCGTGTACTTGAGTGCAGCAACTTTGTGATTAAATTCTCTCCTATGCCTGCAGTGCAGATATGCTGGCACGTGATCAAAGCCCAGTGCTTACTTATTGGATGGATTGACAGAGGAAAGGAAGGACAGGAGAGCCCTGTGTCAAGATGTCACTAAGTATGGATGAGGCGGAGTTGTCACTGTGTTAGGACAACTTGCAAGTTGTATATCTTCTGCCAGGTAGAAGGGCAATCCATTTTTATACAGGCAGTAATAGTGCCTGGAAAGAGAGCCAATAGTTTCCTCAGAAAATAGCTTGGGCTCTTAGGAATTACCTGCACAAACATTTAGCTTGGACTCCAGAGGCCTGCCCTATACAGCACAAAGGGAATGAGTTCCCTCTAAAAAGTCTATGGGCAGTTCTTGCCAGCTAATCACAACAGGCCTAAACTTCAACCAGGCCTCTGTGCAGGGTCTGATTTTAGATGGAGCTGCTTCCTTGCGGTCCCTGTAGAATTATTAAGCTGGGCAGTGTCCGCCTGAACTGCTCAGAGGCTTGACCCTGTGGAAGGGGTGATTTTAGATGCTTGGTGAATGATTACCAAGTACAGTTTTAGTTTTGGTGTATTGATGCTGAATAACTTCTTTGACAATAACTAGTCATCAGGTTCAAAAAGACTTCTTAAGACTCTTCTCGTTCAGAAAGATGCAGACCCTTACTTCTGACCTTCAGAACTCTGTACGTACTTGCCTGCTTGACTGTTCTCTTGGATGTTTCCTAGCTATCTTAGACCTAACCAGGGCCACATAGAAGTCTTATTCTTCACCACCTCCTCCAGATTTGCTCCACCTTTGCAGTGTGCCCCTCTCATTAAGGAGACCAGCATTCACCTAGTGACTCCAGGTAGAAGCCAGACGTCCTTCCTCAGCCCTTAAGTCTACCCAGTCAATTTCACGTACTGTTTCTAACATCTGTCCACCTACTTCAGTTGATGTGCCCTCTGCTTTGTCCCAGCCACCACCATTCATTTGAACTACTGCCCTGGCCTCCTAACTGGCTCCCCTGCTTCCACTTGTGTTGTTTCTAATCCGTTCTCCATATAGCACCCACAGCAATCTTTGGAAAACTCACCTGTTTATGTCATCTCATGCTTACAAGCCTTCACTGGTTTCCCACTGCACTTTAGGTCAAAGGAAAAGTCTTCACCCCAGTCCTCCGTGGCTGGGCATGACATAGCCTTGACTCACCTCTCCAACTTTATCTTTCCCTCATTCCCTCTCTTTTACTTTCTCTCCAGCCACACTGACTCACTTTCAGCTCTTTGATGTGTCCAGCTGTTTCTTACCTTAGTGTCTTTTCTGTGTTTTCTCTGCCCAGAAAGCTGCCATCCACTCTTTACCTGGCTCACCTTTTCTCATTTCTAGGTCTTATCTTAATGTTACCTTTTCCTTGAGAGATCATTCAATCTAAACTTGCCCTCTGATAACCTCTATCAAGACTTATCAGAGTTTGAGAAGATTAGTTTGTTTCATCTTTACCTCTCTTATTATAATATGATGCTCCATGGGGACCGTATCTGTCTGGTTCCCCACTGTGCTGTGGAACACAGTGCTTGTACAAGGGTGGTGCTTCATAAACATTTGAAAGAAAGACTGTTTTATTAAAATAAAAGTTGGTCCAGAAAGGAGCATCTTGGCTTTCTCTTTTCAGTAACAACAGGGCCTGCATCTAATTTCCATAGCAGTGTTTGCAGACTGCTTCTGCATGAAAGTCTTGTGGAGTAGTAACAGAAGGTCAGTTATTTGCGATTTTACTTTGCTGCAAAAAAACAAACAAACAAAAACCAAACCAAACAAACAAAAAACACTTGGAGGCATTTTTAGTGTTTGTCCTTGGAGTCTAACAGACTAAGTTTAGGTCCTGTTTTCTGTAAAGCTGTCCAACCTTGAGCAAGCACTCTCAGGCCTGTTTTCCCATTTGTAAAATGGGGAAAATTGTATCTATCCCATGGGTTTGTTATGAAGATTAGATGAAATTGTGTATGCAGACTGTCTTACACAGGGCTTGGCACCTTGTAAGAGGTCAGGCATTCTTTGTCTTACCCGTTTATATCATGAGAGATTAATAAGGACTTGGAGAAAAACTCATTTTACCTGCCTTATTATCTTACTGTTCTTAATTTTTTTTTTTTGCGGTACGCGGGCCTCTCACTGTTGTGGCCTCTCCCGTTGCGGAGCACAGGCTCCGGACGCGCAGGCTCAGCGGCCATGGCTCACGGGCCCAGCCGCTCCGCGGCATGTGGGATCTTCCTGGATCGGGGCACGAACCCGTGTCCCCTGCATCAGCAGGCGGACTCCCAACCACTGCGCCACCAGGGAAGCCCTTATTCTTATTTAATGCATAATCACACCCATGGGCACTAACATGAGCGTCAAATTCAGTTTAAGAGGAAATGAGCCATCTCTAGGGTGCAAATAAGCAATGATAGACTGGTTATTTAGTGGTCAGTAATGTTGGGCTCCCTCAGAAAGACACACATGGAATTCTCCTTTGCTTTATCCCAGGAGTTTGTTGCTGAACATTATAAAATTGTAATTACAAATAAATACAAGTAGTTATTTTCTATTCTAGTTCAAGTAAATATTACATGGAGATAGGCCGTATGAAAATATTTTTTCCCATTTCACATTATTTCTGTGGAGAAGCCTTGGTAGTATCATTGAAATCTCTGGGGTCCAAAGATTTTCTAAGTATGTTGTCAGCTTTGGGGGTTATTAAAAAATTAATATTCTGAAGAGATTATTAGATTCAAATCAGTAAGTGGGATATCTACTCCCTACTTAGGCATACCAGTCTGGATGCTAGATTGAGCTTTGGGGAAAATGCTTGAGTTATATCTATCAAAATCATCAAAGGTTAATTCTCTGCCATTAAGTCAGAATAACCCACCCACCCTTGCCTCTATTAAATTTGTTTCACTGGGGCTTCCCTGGTGGCGCAGTGGTTGAGAATCTGCCTGCCAATGCAGGGGACACGGGTTCGAGCCCTGGTCTGGGAAGATCCCACATGCCGTGGAGCAACTAGGCCCGTGAGCCACAGCTACTGAGCCTGCGCGTCTGGAGCCTGTGCTTTGCAACAAGAGAGGCCGCGACAGTGAGAGGCCCGCGCACCGCGATGAAGAGTGGCCCCCGCTCGCTGCAACTAGAGAAAGCCCTCACACAGAAATGAAGACCCAACACAGCCAAAATAAATAAATAAATACATTTATTACAAAAAAAAAATTTGTTTCACTGGATGACATGAGACAGTACTGGTGGCAAAGGGAGCTGTTTCTCTGTAAGTACAAGTCCTCCAGAGAACTAGGGGCTTGAGCATTATAAGTTCAAGACCTTTGAATTTGTCTACTCGAATATTCACCCATGCAAGGGGCTGTATTGTTTATTATGAGATAGGCATGATCTAGAGTGTTGATATAAGGGGTTAGGGCAGTTAATCATGTAAGACATTAGTTGAATACTTGGCTCAGTTGTTTAGAGCATGGGAGCTTTACAGGAAGACCAGGGGAACAGATAAGAATTCCTTCTGGGGCGCTCTCACTCTGCCATGTTCTGTGCCCAAAGATCTCACCTCAGTCCGAAGCCAAGTATCTTGAAAATGTGTATGATTGGTTATTTGGGACATTTGACTAATAACATATGTATGTACCTGGGAAAATCATGATCAGCACTATAGAGGGTGTGCTGTATTGATGGAGGAGGGTTTTATGAAGACTGATGTCTAGACATCTTTTAGCTCATGGTACATTTCTCACTGCAAACCCAACTTCATAAACCGATATAGCTAAACTGAGAATTGAGGTTGCTGATGGTAACATATGTCCTGAAGGAGTGCTGTCATCTCACAGAGGGTACAAAAACCAGTTGCACTGTTTTCTTCTTTACTTTCATCTGTTCTTTTACTCATAGTTGTCTATCAAAGCGAGTCAAAGTTGACGCTATCTATCAGTGGTTCTGTTCATTGAGTTTTGGTGTTTTCTGTTCTGTGTCTGGTGGGGCTGTAGTGCTTTGAAAAGAAATTGGGGACTTCCCTGGTGGCGCAGTGGTTAAGAATCCGCCTGGGGACACGGGTTCGAACCCCGGTCTGGGAAGATCCTACATGCTGGCGAGCAACTAAGCCCGTGTGCCACAACTACTGAGCCCGCGTGCCTCAACTACTGAAGCCCGTGTTCCTAGAGCCCATGCTCTGCCACAAGAGAAAACACTGCAATGAGAAGCCTGCGCATTGCAACAAAGAGTAGCCCCCTGTCACCGCAACTAGAGAAAGCCCGCGCAGCAACGAAGACCTAATGCAGCCATAAATAAATAAATAGATACATAGATAGGTAGATAGAAATTAAAGAAATTGGGAGTACAAACCTCCAGTTATATAATAAGTCATGGGGATGTAATATGCAGCATAAGGAATATGGTCAACGATACTGTAATAACTTTGTAGGGACAGATGGTTGCTAGACTTATTGCGGCAATAATTTCATAATGTATACAAACGTCAAGTCATTTTATAGTACTCTGAAACTAACCTCATATTGTACATCAACTATATTTCAATTAAAAAGAAAGGGCTACTAGGAAAAGAAAAAAAAAAGGAAGTACTGGAAAGACTGCCAAAGAGAGCATCTGTGCTCCCAGTTTGGGAAGGCCGGGGAAGCAAGAGACAATAAAACACCCTGGGGGCAGGAAACTGGACATATGGTCTTTTGAGGACTTTTCCAGGACTGATTTGTGATTTCTAAGGAAATTTTGGTAAGGATATAACAAAATCAAGTTCCCACTGTCCAAAATGAAAGACTCTTATGCCTGGGGAAAAAAACTGGGCCAATACCTTCTCAATAATAACCTCTGACCTTTTGTTGAGGAGACTGGGAGCCTGCAATTAAATGAAGAAATAAGACATTATCTTTCCTGAAATGCAAGTCTGTAGTTCAGAGCAGACTACCTCAGTGTCCCAACATAGGACTTCAGAGTCTCTCTCCTGCCATTCAACCGATTTGATGTTTAAATGACTTGTATAGGGTGTTTATGTTAATCAGATGCTAGGATTTGAAAAGTCATTAAAGAACCACAGTAGCATTCTTTGGTCTGCCCATGAGTTCCCCATTAGCAGTCTGTTGTGGAATGTGACATAGTTCTTCTCTTTTTTTCTCACAGAATGCTATGAACCTACCCCCTGACAAAGCCAGATTACTGCGGCAATATGACAATGAGAAGAAGTGGGAACTGATTTGTGATCAGGTAAGAAACATTGATGCTTTTTTTCAAGAAATAATGAGAGAAGAGAACCGGATTTCCTCCCTAAATATATCAGACTTTTTTCAGGAGATGCATGGATTTCTGTCTTGTGATTTGCCTTCCTGTTGATTATGACCAAAGGAAGAGTTAGAAAATGACATTTTATTCTTGCATTATTTTAATTCTCTACTTTCTTTTTAAATGTTTTTTAGTTAAAATTTCTGGTAACTCTGGTCAAGTGGACAAATCAAATTCAGCTGATCTGTTTTTCTATTTACCTTACATAGCAGTTTATGCTTCTTGGATAATGCAGGTCCTCTAATTTAGTTGGCTTTCTTATTCATGTGTATTGATGTTTACTGATGCAAGAAGGTGAATTGTTTATAAAGAAACATTGCTTGGGCTGATAAAAAATTATTTCATATTATAGCAATTCCCCAGGTGTTTTTATCATTAACTCATAACAAATTTAGACTCTTCAGAGAGATATATAATAAAAGGGGGATTTCTCCATTTTCTTTCTTTCTACCCTCCAAATTCTACACTTCAGAGGCCCACTGGTAAGACTCTGAAGTATTTCCATCTAGTTTTTTCTTCTGTTTTTGTTTTTTAAAAGCAATATGTGAATACCTGTACATACTCTTCTGCATCTTGATATTTTCTTCAGTATGGATGTCTCTACATCATTCTTTTAAAATAGTATGTAGTATTTTATTGTAATTGGTAGTAATTTTGGGGGGACTTCACTCCTGGGCAGGTACAGGCTAATTGTTTAAAGCTTAGAAGGCTCACCCTGTAAAGTAAAGATAAGCTCTGTATATTATATATTAGCTCTTTTATTTTGTGCCATGAGCGTCTTCAGGGTGGTCGTGTCCCCCCAACCCCTTGCCACCCTGAAAATTCTTGGTAGTGTTGTAATTTCCTTCCAACCCTTTGGTCTCTGCTGTGGGACAGATGCGTCAGGGGAGCAGAGGCATTTTCTGTTCCCCAAAGGTAGATGGTCCATGTTCCCTAAGGAATAGATACCTGCAGTTTACATGGAGCTTCTGAAGTGCCCATTGTGTGTTGCTTTACTTTATCTTCTGAACTAAAACAGTAAAGCAGTGGTGGGGACATCATACTCCATTCTGCATGCTATATTGAGCACCACGAGTAGATACAAGCTGAAGAGAAAGCTTATTGCTTATAGGACCATGATGCAAAAGAATAAAATTTTGCTGACACAGTCTTCTTCCTTGAGACTTAATTTTAAATGAGTATTACCTAAACCTATTACTGCCAAGAGAAATGATTTTATGATAGTGAACAAAGCATATAGGGGTAATTAGTATAAAGGGAAAATAACCACACAAATGAGAGAGGTCCAGGGGTGGTTAGAAATCCTGCGTATGACAGGTGATGGAGCACAGAGCTCAGGCAAAGGAAGGTTTTCTTGGGTGATGGTTTGCATCTCCAACGTGCCAGAGAGGGAAGCCTGCTGATGATGGACATTTCTAACAGCTGTGCTCTTCTCAGCCCATAAGTAGCTTCATGGAGTTAGTGATGGGGTCTAGCGGGAATCTCGAGGCAGAGGGAGGAACAAGTCAGTTATCTTGATTATGTTTCTGATTCTCAAATCCTCGATGTTCAGGTTATTATTGCCCTTAAATGTTAACATGCCAGGATGTGGAGAATTGAGCTACTTCATTGGTTCCTTTCTGGTGGTCACTTTCACACATGCTGACAGCTGCAAACGGAAGTGGCTCCATCAGTTCTGAGGCATGTGTGATTTGTTAATAAGGAAATAATCATAATAATTATTATTGCCAGTAACCAACATTTAATAAGCAGATTGTCTTCATAAGAGTTCTGTGTTAAATCTCGAAAGCAGTCATACTCATTAATATCTCCATTTGACATACAGGGAAAACTGAGACTTAGAGATATCATTGCTGAAGCTCACATAGCTGTTACGTGGTAAAGGGGCGTACACAGTCTGATCTGGAGAATATGTACATTCTGGGGTCTATACCCTTAACCACTAGCTCTTTGCTCCCGTCCTTATAAAGTGCTCAAGTTTGTGAATGATACACTAAAAATAAACTTAAAAATACAGGTTATCTCTGTTTCTCCGACTTGCATTCTGTCATGCTTTCCTGAGAGGGAGAGAAAGCCGGAAGTTGTTAACACAGGCACTAAGCTGCCATTATGGTGAACTACCATTTTTGGTTAACCATTAGTCATTGTGAGAATTGTGGCCAGCAGAAAACTGGGCTTTTTGTCACATATAGGTAACCCATTGGTATGTCACACACATGAATATCATTTCTCCTATGTATGTTTGTGAGGGAAAAGATAAAAACCATGAGCTTAGAGCATTCATAATGTAGTATTTATATGGCAAATATAATGTATTGGTGTTTGTTGACTGTTTATCTGTTACCTACATGGACCATGTCATATATATATTTGGTACCTATCTATATCTGTCAGTGGTACCTAAACTGATAGACACTCAAAATACATTTGTTTTTATGATTCCATTTATATGAAATGTCCAGAATACAAAAATCTGTAGAGACGGAAAGTAGATTAATGGTTGCCATGGCCTGGGAGGGGGGATGGGGAGTGACTGCTAATGGGTGTGGATTTCTCTTTAGTGTGACAAAAATTACACAAAAATTACTATAAAAAGACTTTTTGGGAAAATTGGGGATATTTGACTTGTGACTCCCAAGTAATTATTAGATGATTCCAAGAAATTATCTTTGACTTTGTTGGTTTTGGTTTTGGTATTGGATTAAATAAGAATCTGTTCTTACTTTTTAAGAAACATGTACTTGTGCAAGGATGAAATGATATGACTGGAGTTTGTTGTAAAATACTTCATCGAAAAAACGTGGTAGATAAAGGAAATGTGGAAGAACCTTTAGTTGTTGAATCTTGGTGAGATATGTTGAGGTCTATTATAGTAAAATCTCAACTTTTGTGAATTTTGGAAAATTTATAATATAAAATTTAAAAACAAAGATATTTGCTACTTAACTACCTTCATTTTTTTCCTCATCTGTAAAATATAGTTAATACTAACATCCTTAAATTATTTTGAAGATTGGAGGCAATATATGTACAGTACGTAGACTAACACTGGGCATATAGTAAGTGCTTCATAAGTGGTAGGGCTGCTTCTGCTGTGGCTGAGGGGCCCAGATATTAAATATTAGAATCATGATTATTTTTATTGTCAACTTGTCTTCAAAAGATTCAGGGAAATTTATTGTTGAATCAATCATCATATGTTCCCCAAACATACTTTGCGGTTTGAATACATGGTGCATGATGCTGTCAGGAAAAGCCACAGCTATAGATTTCAGTCCAAGAAAACATCAAGGTGAACCTCTCTTTTGTGAAGTCTTAAAACAATGATCGTGCTGTGTTGTCATTGCTCCCTGACACACAACCCATTCCCTGGCCCCTGTTGCTTTGTGCACAAATAACGTACTAAATACAAATATTAATTTTATTTCTTTCAAAACAATAATGCAGATACATTATCTGTTATCTTAAAATATATGTTATATGCAAGGTGTACAAAGTAAAATTGGCTATTAAAGAAATTTAATTCTAAAAAGAAGTATGTGAACAAGAGTGTTGGATGACACAGGGAGAGATTACTTCAGGTTTCAGTTCCATGAAAAATTATCATGTGGACACTGTGAATCATGGAACTGGTCATGTTTCTCCTTTTTTCCCTTGGCTGCTAGAATGCTCGGAGCCAAATCTGTGGTCTTCCCTTACCGAGTATACAGTATCTTAGTAGCCTACGTTTTGTTTACCAGCCTCATCCATGGCTTCATTGAATTTTTCTTGCCCACATTTTCCCTCCACATTGATTTCCTCACTTAAAAAAAAAATCTTGTATGAAACTGTAAAGTTTCAGAAGTCTTCTTTTTGAACAAGATGAACATAAAATATATCAGCATTATTAGTGAACAAAAATTAAGTTTGCACAGATAACAATACTAAAATTTTCTATCTGCTGTGGGCATTGTGCAAATCAGTGCATCATATATTCCAGCAGTACCCTTTAGCCCTTTCCTAGATTACTGCATAAATATAAAGATGACCTGCGCTTCCAGTGGGTCTCAGAGGTTAGACATGGGAGAACCGTGTAAGTCTGTTCTGAGTGGGATGATAGAAGCCGAAGAAAGAGGCTTCCCTGCTGGGTTTTGGGCAGTATGAGGTGTATCCCAGGGAACTTATTTCTGTGCTGTAGTAAGTGGGCAGAGTTCCATGAGGACATCCATTTGAGGACTCGGTGGGGACACAGAGGCTAATTTTATAATAGATGAAATGACAGCGTGAGAGTAAAAAGCTGGAAATACTAAGCTCTCTTGACAAACGCAAATGAAAACTCACAAGCTGTGTAGCAATAAGAGGGCTCTTTCAATGGTCTTTATATCTATGCAGAGAGGGAAGGCCCTTGCTCTCACTCTTGCCTCAATTTTCAGTGCTCCCTGAACACAAGACCCTGTGCTGCACTGGTTGGCTTTGGGGTCTTGGCAGTTTCCCACAAGTTAAGGATGAAGGTTGCATATAGGGAGCTGCAAAGGTCCTGGATGAATTTAAGACTTTCAGATCATTATATCTGGAAGGGTTGTTAGAGATCATTTATTTCAAGCCACTCTTTAAATTCTTCTCAAAAAGAATACTTAACGCATGCTTGTCAAAAAAAATTTAACTGTATTGGATCATAGGAAGTAAACCAGAAATCCTTTTGCCTTTCCTGCCTGTTCACTAAACTCCTTATTTTATAGATGATGAAATGGAGGTTCAAGAACATAAAGGACTAGGCCAGTGCCACGGCCACCCGGGTTAGTTAGACAAGAACACCAATTCCGAACTCCAGTCATGAGCCGTTTCAATTATTAGGGACCTAGAAACAATCCATTGAAACCTGAATTGTAGTAGGTAAGGGGCTATCACCAAGGCTTCATTCTGTGGCTTCTCAGGTGATGTTGGCAGGGAGGGAATGGGGTCTGTAGAACTTAGCGGTGGTGGTGGCTTGGTTCGTAACTGTGCCTCAGCTGAATAAGTGGAAGTGGTTAGTCAAAAATTCAGGACATTGTAGATGACTAAGACTGAGGGGGGTAGATTCCGCGAATGTACGTAATCCCGTCCCAAAATGTTAGCAGTGCATACCTGAGCTGGGTCAGAAAACTCCCCTGTGGCTTTGCTGGTGATGGCACAATTTGTTTTTTTTTTGCAGGGGGCAGTGGTTTGGCACGGCTCGACCTTGCCCCCTAATGGCTGGCTATTGCTTTGCATTGTAGCCTCGTGAGAGATGGGTGTCTTCCCTTTGCTTGTATAGAATGATATGGGAGAAGGAGATTAAAAACAAAGACAAAAAAGGGGAGAGTGAAGAGGTGGCAGAAAGTCATACCCACTTAGACTCAGCTTCCTGTGTTCAGCACTTCAGGGAGATCAGATTGCAGCTCTCAAGGCTTGGCATGTACGTGTCCTAGTCAGGAAAGGGGAAGGCCCTTGCTGCCACTCAGCCAGAGCTGAGCCAGGCCAGTGGTACTAAGATACTCCAGTACAGTGAGAGTTGCTCTTGTCTTTTTCAACACAACTGACCCAGACCATTTGAATGTATTTAATCATCAAGAATATAATTATTTTTAAACCCTTCACTTACTTTCTAATACTATTTCTTCTGAAAGACAAGAAAGTTACTTACTGGATAACTTACTAAGCCAATTTGCCACTGGAATCAAATTTCCTAAAATATTGAAGAGCACACATATATCTCTGATTTGTTTTATTAACTGTACATGTTTTTATGAGCCAGTTAGAGCTCTTCTCTGCCAGGTAAGCAAATATTACTGGATACTGATAAATTATTTCTTATAGACCATCAGATTCAGTTAATGAGGGCTTGTCCTTGGAGCCCCAGGGGAAATAAATGAGTCGTAACAAGGGAGGGTGGGAAGGATGGCTGTAGCCTGCTTCCGTGTCGGCTGTCATGTTAGTCATTGGAGCAGTGTATGGATAGCATAGATAGTGTGGGAAAGAAGCAGAAGGAAAAGATGGTGATGCAGCAGTAGCCTTCGCCTTGCTCTACCCCCTCTCCTCTTGCTCCAAGACTCCCGATTTAATCTGCCTTTAGCCGCTATCCCCCAGTTCCAGGCTTTGATTCTACATTTAGCCCAGCTCACTTCATTGAGGCTTTCCCAGCTGTCGGGACAGCAGACAGCCATCTCCCTGCCCTCTCCCCCTTATTCATTCCTCTATTACTATATTTAATATTATTTGGTGTTAAGTTGTTTACATTTTTACTGTACTTCCATAGTTCTGTGGTATGTTGAAATGCTCTTTAGTTTAAAATCATTGTTAGGTTTTGGGATCTGTTTAATTGTTTTGAAATTCTATCTTTCAAACCCTTAGTGTTTTTCTTCTATCGTTTTGATATTTGGTCTTTCCCTTCTGTGTAATCCTCCTTTTGACTATGCGTTAGTTGGATTTTTTGTTTGGTATTTTGTTTTCTAGTTTATCTGAAAAAAATTTACTATGCATCTTATAAAAATGAGAATTTTCTCTTGTATCCAAATAAAGTCATCACAATTAAAATGAGTAATAATTTCTTAATATCATCTACTTCCCGGTTCATATTTCTCAGTTTTCTTAATGTTCTTCCCACCTGGTTTTGTTCAAACTAGTCCAGAATCAATCACACACTACATCTGGCAGTTACGTTCTTTAAGTCTCTTTTAATCTAGAACAGACTTTTATTCATGATGCTCATATAGTAAAGCGACCAGACAAGCCATTTTGTAGGAAATCTTGTTTCCTGTATTTACCTGATTGTTTCCTAGAGGTGTCTGAGCTCCTGAATTTCCTGTTAACCAGAAGTTAGATGTAAAGATATGATAGATTGATGTTGAACGTCTTTGTCTGGAATATAAGAGACAAATAATATCTGATATCTCACCATTAGATAATAAAGGTCAAAGGATCAGATGGCAACCTGATTCCTCTGTTGTATAATTATGTTTTTCCCTTACGCAGAAAGGAATCTGTGGAGTGTTACTTTGGCATCATATATACGTCGTCTCGTTACCTATCAGCCTTGTACCTAGTGAGTTTTAAAACCAATTGATAATTTTTGGCTGAATCAGTTTCATTAGGAGTTGCAGGAAAAAAGACAAACCCGATTTTCTAATTTTATTTCCCTTCAACATTAAGCCAGCAGCTAGAGCTTTCACCTGGTCCTGGTTTACCCTGGAATTAACTATTCCTGTAATTCTTTCCCTCAATTGTCATTTTTCAAAGTAAGGGCTTAGTTTAATAGATACCTCAAAAGGCGACAAATGTTTTCTTTAGGTTCATTTTGTGAATATCATTGTGAACCCATGGATTTTCATAGTGAGTGTGTCACAATCAATAGGAGATTTTTTTTGGGGGGGGGGCTCACATTAACAACATTTTAACATTTGGGAGCTCCTTCGTTCTGGCTCGTCTATCCTTTTGACATGACCCTATTAATCCTTACAAGCTTTTTGTATGGTGCAAAAATCATTTCTTAGGCTTAACTTATACTTTCCTTGCACCTGACCTAGAATAAGACATTTCTTCAAGGAGCCCTATTCTTTTTCCCAGGGGATGGTATTAGAAGTTGTCATATTATTAGGTTGTCACAGCTGCTGGGTGAATTTGTGTCTCAGTTTAAGTGTCTGGACCTTGAAAATGTATGTCTAAACATTATGGGTTCAAATTGATATTTCCAAATCAATTTTTAATATTAATTCACTTATTTTTTTGATTTTATAATTATCACTTTTTTTTTCAGTGAAATATTTGATTCCTAACATCAATTATTTGTCTTTTCCTATAATGTTAAAAATTTCAAAATAACAACTACCAATATCATTACTAACTAAAGTTACTAGGTGAAGGATAAATGTCTTGTACCTTTGTGTCCTCGGAATGCATCCTATTAAAGATGTGCCGAGTACTGTCATTTAAAGTCACTTGATGTTGATACCTTTTCTGTTATTAACTTCCAGTATAAGTTAGAGTAACGATAGATAACAAACAGATGCTGTATGAGATTCCTAGGGCTGTCATAACAAATGACCACAAACTCCATGGCTTAAACCAACAGAAAGGGTTTTGTCACAGTTCTGGAGGCCAGAAGTCTGGAATCAAGCTGTCTGCCGGGCTGTGTTCCCTCCAAAGGCTCCAGGGGAGAATCCTTCCTGTCTCATCCAGCTTCTGGTGTCTATTGGCGTTCCTTGGCCTGTGGCTGCATAACTTCAGTCTCTGCCTCCGTCTTCACATGGCCTTCCCAAACTCTTCTCCTTGTATCTGATCCTTCTCCTCTGTCTCTTATAAGGATACTTGTCACTGGGTATGAGCCTACCTGTATACTCCAGGGTGATCTCATCTCAAGATCCTTAACTTCATTGTATCCACAAAGACCCTTTTTTCCAAATATGGTCACATTCACTGGTTCAGGGGTTAGGACATGGACAAATATTTTGGGTTGGGGGACACCATTCAACCCACTATAGATGCCAAGACACATAATGATTTACAAAACAAGCTTGTCGTTCACATAACAATCCAAGTTGGTATTGTTGATCATTGGGGGTTAAATTACACAGAATTAATCAGGGATCCACTTGAGGCTGTTTTCAACATAGTTTCAGCTTTGAAATCAAAGGAAGAAAGAAAATGCAGGTGGACACCTGGAGAGTTTTTTGGGCCAGGTTTGAAAGTGGCATGTGTTATAGTCTTATTTTTTTTAGCTAGGCCTGCCAAGGAGGATGAGAAATGTAGCCTAGCTGAATACCCAGGAAAGAGAAGAAAGTGTTAGTAAACAGCTAGTCTCTGCTATGATTACCAATTTTGATAGTCTGATAGTTTCATTTGTTTTAGATTGTATTCAATTTTAAAACTTGCCTTGGGCTTCCCTGGTGGCGCAGTGGTTGAGAGTCCTCCTGCCGATGCAGGGGACACGGGTTCGTGCCACGGTCCGGGAAGATCCCACATGCCGCGGAGCGGCTGGGCCCGTGAGCCATGGCCGCTGGGCCTGCGTGTCCAGAGCCTGTGCTCCGCAACGGGAGAGGCCACAACAGTGAGAGGCCCGCATACTGCAAGAAACGAACAAACAAACAAAACCTTGCCTTTATTTATGTATTCATTAATTTATTCATTGAATAAGCATTTAGTTGTGTAGGTGAGGGAAAGCAAAGAGTAAAGTGAGAGAGGGTATGGGTCTGAGTTCTCCCAAAACAGATACCTCCTGTGATACTTGGAGTCTGGAAAGGACTCTAAATGGTTGATAGTATCAGTCTGTTCTGAGTTCCAGCAGGGGGCCAAGCCAGGCATGAATTGGCTTTGGGACATGCATTCTTGCCAAATTAAAAAAAAATTGTCTCTGAGTTATCTTCTCCTTGAGATTTTTTTTTTTAACATCTTTATTGGAGTATAATTGCTTTACAATGGTGTGTTAGTTTCTGCTGTATAACAAAGTGAATCAGCTATACATATACATATATCCCCATATCTCCTCCCTCTTGCATCTCCCTCCCACCCTCCCTATCTCACCCCTGTAGGTGGACACAAAGCACCGAGCTGATCTCCCTGTGCCATGTGGCTGCTTCCCACTAGCTATCTATTTTACATTTGGTAGTGTATATATGTCCACGCCACTCTCTCACTTTGTCCCAGCTTACCCTTCTCCCACTCCCCATGTCCTCAAGTCCATTCTGTACTTCTGCGTCTTTATTCCTGTCCTGCCTCTAGGTTCTTCAGAATCTCCTTGAGATTTTAAAGGGACTGTTGTCCTTTTCTTGAAGTTGCCAAACCTGAGTTAGTTGCTATTAAAAAGAAGACAAGTTTTAGTTTCCCTCCAGAAAGCAAGTTTCTCTTCCATTAAGACTTACTCCAGGCCTCCAATTTCTTGATTCTAAAACGCTGGAGAAGCAATGAGAGGAGCAGATGCCAACTCTCTATATGTTGAGCTTTCTAGAGTTTAGTATCTCTGGAGACATGGAAAATTGAGTCTGAACCCAGAAGTGAGTTTACATCTTTCCTCTTCCAGAATTTCCCTTTGTCATACAATTTTTATAGTGGGGAGAAAAGATGCTGGCTTATCCCACAGGGACTGAGAGAGGGACAGAAAATGGGGAGAAAGTTAACTAAACAAGGGGGGAATTATTCCTTTTTAAAGGAATCCTTTTTGGCAGCTTGACGTAAATGCTCTCTCAGAAATGCTATTCGGCATTAGCAGCTAAAGCAAGAGGCCTGGGGCTCAGTCTGATATGAAGAGTTTAGGTTATCTTTTGCCAGAATGAACATCGCATTTCCTGCCTTCCTGCCTGGTAATACAAATGGAATTACAGATCCCCCGAACCCCCCTTAAAACAACTAAATTGCCTGAGCTGACCCAGACAACTTGGTGATGCTGTTTGAAATAAACTTGATTGTATGAGTATCTTCTGTAAACTTGGGAATGCTGTTACAGGAAATGAAGAATCATGTAGCCAGTTTAAGGCATACAGGCTAGACTGAGGTTGACCTTTGACACTATCTTTCAGAAAATAATTTATATTATTTATTAAGGTGTAGTAGCCAAGAATTTCGACTAGGTAATTAATACAAATACTACTTTATGTTGTTTTAACACTTGGATATTTAACTCATCATCTTTGCTGTGGAAGGCTGTTTTAGTTTAACTTTATTAGTATGGCTTCCTTCCTTAAAAATTCAACAAATTCAATTAAAACACTTTAAATAGGGGAAAATGATGAACTATGAATAGGATTAAAGAAGCCAAATTAATATTAAAGAATGAATTATAGGATGTTTTGATTAGGAAAGACCTGTTGAACTAGAAGAGACTTTTGCTAGTCTAAATAAAGGAAATCATTTGGAAAAGTCTCATCAAAAGTTATTTTCAGTCTGAGAGCTGTAATGGAACACTTGGAAAGTTGTCCTCTCCTCTCAGACTAGAAAAATGATTTCATATTCAGAGCTGAAGAATGCTTCACGGCCCTCCAAGAAACTGTGGCTGTGGAATGCATCTGACATGCTGATTTTTCTGCACTAGTCTTAAGTGCAGAAATGGCCAACTTTTAAAGTTGGGAACGGAGAAAGGGGAGTTACATGGTATTAACTGTATGCTCTTCCACTATTCAAAACTCCTCATTGACTCCCTGTTGTCTGTTCTGTATGCATTAGCTTATTATTTGACATCTGCCTTTGTCCTTTCCAACTTACTGTTTAGATCCTTTTGTGCCATTGCCTTTCATAAACTGTGTTACTGGAACCCAGCTAAAGCCTTGAAGTTGCTGGCACATGCCCTGTGCTTCTCTGCCTTTGTTTCCATGTTCCCCCATCTGGAAGTCTCTGACTCCTGCCTCTCACACTGTCCCAGGATATCTATATGCTGCCTGTCCTTCAAAACACAATTCAAAAGCCAGTTTCTTCAGGGAAGTTCCTTTGATCATCTCGGTTGGAAAGAGCCTTACCTTTCTTTGAACTTCCAGAGGATCCCATATGGCTCTTATCATATTCTGCTTTGTATTACATAAATGTCTGTTGTATCTCAGAGATGAGATTTAATGCTTTGGCATCGAATTAGTTTCGTTTTGTGCTTTTTACATGGTGTCTCGCATAATATGTTCTGGATGAATGGAAGAATGAAATGACCGACCAAAAACAAAAAGTTTTTTTTTCACCTTGATATTTTTCATGTTAGTGCCTGGAAACAGGAGACCTAAATGTGATAGCAAGATTTAAGATGTTCAGAGGCAGGGACTTGTCTAGCAAAATGTTTTCATCCAATAATAACCGCAGGGATCCTTCTAAATAGTAGCACAGCTGGCATTAGCTGCCTCTGGTAGTCGTTAGACAAAATTTGAATCCCATCTGAATGTGCTTTCTTGGCCATCAATTGTTATAAGTAGGTAGAGTCTTAATACTTTTTCTTCATTTTCTCTTCATTGTCCTCTTCTTTCATATGCATACTTTCTGTAGGTGGGGTAGTCATCTGGCAGCCTTTCCAAAGTGTCAGAATTTGTTTTTTTCTTTTTGGGAAACATGGAATATGCATTCCCTTGGGAACTTTGGTACTCTCAGTTCCTTGGGGGAATCTGGCTCTGTTTGCGTACATTTTCTTCATGTGTGTATAAGTTGTTGCTGCTGTGAGAGCTGAGATGTTATGGCTAACCTCAGTTTCCCTGCTTAGGAACCTGGTTTCTGGTCTTGGCACCTCCTCCTCCCACACATGCACTCTTTCCTGGCCTCTGCTATATTGTGTAAATCACTTCACTTCTGTCTATATACAATATTAATGCAATATTTTATTTTTGTCTTTCCTCCTCTTCATCTACTCTTGTCAGCGTTCTCCATTTTAGAGGGTAAACCCTTGGAGGACATAGATTATTCCTGTCAGTGTAGCTCTGAAGAGCATTTAGCACCAAGCTAAGTCCTGCAAATTAGTACTCACTAATGGCAATGATGCTGGTTGTAATTAGAGCTCATTTAGAGACAACAGTTTGCTTACTCAGCCTTGGCAAAGCAAGGCCAACTACTGTCAGCTTCTAGGAAGAAAAATCAAGCTTAGTGAGCTTATGTGCACAAAAGCAAAGCCCTTTGAATTTTCACCATCTAAATTTATTACAGGAGCAGAATAATGAAACATTAGTAATGGTATAATGATGGTGACGTCTAATTCATCCCTAAGGGTGTTGAAGCAGTTTGTGTGGCTTTGCTTAATCCACTATTGAAATACAGCCAGTGACCCTGTGACTTTCCCAAACAGGGAAGAAACTCAACACTAAGTGTGTCCCCCACAAGCCATTCATTTCCCAGAGACTCACTATAATTTCTTTTCTTAAACCTCAGAATATGAAGATATAAGATAAACTTAAATGAAATTCTGTTTGATTTTGGAGCTGCTTATCCAAATAGAATTTATGGAGCAGAAATGCTTATGACATGCTTGTTGTAAGTCCAGCCAATGCCAAATTAACCTCAGTTAAGTAATTTCTCCTGTAATTATACACATGGATAGAGAGGATGCAAAGGATCAGAAATGTTGTGCTAGGTGAGTGGAATGTCCAGTTCCAAACCATTATGCAAAAAAGCTTTCAGTGACAAAGTTTATTAGATTCAGGTGGGGAAAGGGGGGTGTGGAGGGAGGCCCCAGAGAAACAGTTCAGCTGGTCAGAAAGGAACCAAGACTGAGTCTGCCTG
Source organism: Globicephala melas (assembly GCF_963455315.2). Lineage (NCBI taxonomy): Eukaryota > Metazoa > Chordata > Mammalia > Artiodactyla > Delphinidae > Globicephala > Globicephala melas. The sequence continues at coordinate 77,612,052 of NC_083320.1, read as the reverse complement.
TGTCTCATAGAGAAGGCCGTGTTGTAGCATAGCTGAAGAGTTCCATGTCCTGTGACTTGCCCAACAAATCTAGCACTTCCCTGTCACAGCCCTTCATTTAAGCTCCTTTAAAGAATGGCTTGGGGGCTTCCCTGGTGGCACAGTGGTTGAGAATCTGCCTGCCGATGCAGGGGGCACGGGTTCGTGCCCTGGTCTGGGAAGATCCCACATGCCGTGAAGCGGCTCGGCCTGTGAACCATGGCCACTGAACCTGCGCTCTGCAACAGGAGAGGCCACAACAGTGAGAGGCCCATGTACCGCAAAAAAAAAAAAAAAAAAAAAAGGCCTGGTTTTCTTTTTTTCTGTTCTTTTTAAAAATTTTTAGTTGAGTATAGTTGATTTACAATGTTTTGTTAGTTTCTGCTGTACAGTAAAGTGAATCAGTTATACATATATCCACTCTTTTTTAGATTCTTTTCCCATATAGGTCATTACATGAATGGCCTGGTTTTCTAATTTGAGTTGCAGTAGATTTGAACCTTGGTCATTAAATGGAATCCAATCAATGCTTTGTTTTTTTCCTTATCTGCAGGGCTGGCCTGTGTATAGGCAGAGTGACTTTCCTAGTGGCCAGTGGGGAGAGGGGAGGCTGATGTAAGCCTTAGTGGATTCAGTTAATGAGAAATGTATAATTATGTAAGGCACTAGGCAGTTTCAGAGCTGTGAGAGGTACAACACAAGCTTATCAGCAAATGTCCTTTCACTATGATAGTAGTTTGGCTGACATATCTAGCACAGAATCCACTGGGTGTATGCCTTGTACAGAGTGTTTACAGCCTCTCTGAGTACTTTTAAACTTTAAAAACTTACTCGTAATTTATGTGAGAAGTGACTTGTATATGACATTTAAAAGACGTTTAATTCTTTGAACATTATTAAGGACTGGGTGCTGAGTATTCATCTACATACTGAGACTCAAGGAAAAGTAGAACATGTTTTTTGTCTTTTAAAAACTTACTCTAGGCTGGAACTCCTGGCTTGGGGTCTCTCCCCTCCGCCGTCACCGAGCTGCCCCAGAGCCCAAGGGGAGGGTGGCCTCACTGAGGCTTCCGGCTCTGGAGGGGGCCCCCACTGGCCGAAGCCGTGACTGTCCTTGGGACTGGGAGACAGTTCCCTAAACCTGGACCTCAAAGGCCACCTTTATTCACACAAAGAAAGGATTTTTCCATGTGGAGGGCGACCCGTCAGAGTTTTGCTTTTACCATTTGCTTTGGGGTTCTATCTGTTCTTTTTTTTTCCTTTATTTTCTTCCTTTTCTTCTGAGCAATGTGGCTAGCAGGGTCTTGGTCCTCCAGCCAGTGTCAAGCCTGAGCCTCCGAGGTGGGAGAGCTGAGTCCAGGACATTGGACTACCAGAGACCTCCCAGCCCCACATAATATCAAATGACAAGAGCTCTCCCAGAGATCTCCGTCTCAACACTAAGACCCAGCTCCACCCAATGGCCAGCAGGCTCCAGTGCTGGACGCCCCATGCCAAACAACTAGCAAGACAGGAACACAAGCCCACCCATTAGCAGAGAGTCTGCCTAAAGTCATACTAAGTTCACAGACACCCCAAAACACACGACTGGACGTGGCCCTGCCCACCAGAAGGACAAGATCCAGCCCCACCCACCACAACACAGGCACCAATCCCCTCCACCAAGAAGACTACACAAGCCACTGAAGCAACCTCACCCACTGGGGGAAGACACCAAAAACAATAGGAACTATGAACCTGCAGCCTGTGAAAAGGAGACCCCAAACACAGTAAGTTAAACAAAATGAGAAGACAGAGAAATATGCAGCAGATGAAGAAGCAAGGTAAAAACCCACCAGACCAAACAAATGAAGAGGAAATAAGCAGTCTACCTGAAAAAGAATTCAGAGTAATGATAGTAAAGATAATCCATATCTTGGACATAGAATGGAAAAAATACAAGAAACGTTTAACAAGGACCTAGAAGAACTAAAGAGCAAACAAACAATGATGAACAACACAATAAATGAAATTAAAAATTCTCTAGAAGGAATCAATAGCAGAAAAACTGAGGCAGAAGAACGGATATATGACCTGGAAGATAAAATAGTAGAAATAACTACCACAGAGCAGAATAAAGAAAGAAGAGTGAAAAGAATTGAGGACAGTCTCAGAGACCTCTGGGACAACATTAAACGCACCAACATTCGAATAATAGGGATCCCAGAAAGAGAAAAGAAAAAGAAAGGGTCTGAGAAAATATTTGAAGAGAGTATAGTTGAAAAATTCCCTAACATGGGAAAGGAGATAGTCAATCAAGTCCAGGAAGCACAGAGTCCCATACAGGATAAATCCAAGGAGAAACATGCCAAGACAGATATTAATCAAACTGTCAAAAATTAAATACAAAAAAAAATTAAAAGCAGCAAGGGAAAAGCAACAAATAACACACAAGGGAATCCCCATAAGGTTAACAGCTGATCTTGCAGCAGAAACTCTGCAAGCGAGAAGGGAGTGGCAGGACATATTTAAAGTGATGAAAGGGAAAAAACTATGACCAAGATTACTCTACCCAAGAAGAATCTCATCCAGATTTGATGGAGAAATTAAAACCTTTACAGACAAGCAAAAGTTAAGAGAATTTAGCACCACCAAACCAGCTTTACAACAAATGCTAAAGGGATTTCTATAGGCAGGAAGCACAAGAGAAGAAAAAGACCTACAAAAACAAACCCAAAACAATTAAGAAAATGGTAATAGGAACATACATATCGATAATTACCTTAAATGTAAATGGATTAAATGCTCCAACCAAAAGACATAGACTGGCTGAATAGATACAAAAACAACACCCACCTATATGTGGTCTACAAGAGACCTACTTCAGACCTAGGGACACATACAGACTGAAAGTGAGGGGATGGAAAAAGATATTCCATGCCAATGGAAATCAGAAGAAAGCTGGAGTAGCAATTCTCATATCAGACAAAGTAGACTTTAAAGTAAAGACTATTACAACAGACAAAGAAGGACACTACAGAATGACCAAGGGATCAATCCAAGAAGACGATATAACAATTGTAAATATTTATGCACCCAACATAGGAGCACCTCAATACATAAGGCAAATGCTAACAGCCATAAAAGGGGAAATCGAGAGTAACACAATAATAGTAGGGACTTTAACACCCCACTTTCACCAATGGACAGATCATCCAAAATGAAAATAAATAAGGAAACACAAGCTTTAAATGACACATTAAACAAGACGGACTTAATTGATATTTATAGGACATTCCATCCCAAAACAACAGAATGCATTTTCTTAAGTGCTCATGGAACATTGTCCAGGATAGATCATATCTTGGGTCACAAATCAAGACTTGGTAAATTTAAGAAAATTGAAACCATATCAAGTATCCTTTCCGACCACAACGCTATGAGGCTAGATATCAATTACAGGAAAAAAATCTGTAAAAAATACAAACACATGGAGGCTAAACAATATGCTACGAAATAATCAAGAGATCACTGAAGAAATCAAAGAGGAAATCAAAAAATACCTAGAAACAAATGACAATGAAAACACGACGACCGAAAACCTATGGGATGCAGCAAAAGCAGTTCTAACAGGGAAGTTTATAGCAATACAATTCTATCTCAAGAAACAAGAAAAATCTCAAAAAACTTAACCTTGCACCTAAAGCAATTAGAGAAAGAAGAACAAAAAAACCCCAAAGTTAGCAGAAGGAAAGAAATCATAAAGATCAGATCAGAAATAAATGAAAAAGAAATGAAGGAAACGATAGCAAAGATCAATAAAACTAAAAGCTGGTTCTTTGAGAAGGTAAACAAAACTGATAAACCTTCAGCAAACTCATCAAGAAAAAAAGGGAGAAGACTCACATCAACAGAATTAGAAATGAAAAAGAAGTAACAACTGACCCTGAAGAAATACAAAGGATCATGAGGGATTACTACAAGCAACTATATGCCAATAAAATGGACAACCTGGAAGAAATGGACAAATTCTTAGAAAAGCACAACCTTCCGAGACTGAACCAGGAAGAAATAGAAAATATAAACAGACCAATCACAAGCACTGAAATTGAAACGGTGATTAAAAATCTTCCAACAAACAAAAGCCCAGGACCAGATGGCTTCACAGGCGAATTCTATCAAACATTTAGAGAAGAGCTAACACCTATCCCTCTCAAACTCTTCCAAAATATAGCAGAGGGAAGAACACTCCCAAACTCATTCTATGAGGCCACCATCACCCTGATACCATAACCAGACAAAGATGTCCCCCAAAAAGAAAACTACAGGCCAGTATCACTGATGAACATCGATGCAAAAATCCTCAACAAAATAGTAGCAAACAGGATCCAACAACATATTAAAAGTCTCATACACCATGATCAAGTCGGGTTTATCCAAGGAATGCAAGGATTCTTCAATATATGCAAATCAATCAATGTGATATACCATATTAACACACTGAAGGATAAAAACCATGTGATCATCTCAATAGATGCAGAAAAAGCTTTTGACAAAATTCAACACCCATTTATGATAAAAACTTGCCAGAAAGTAGGCCTAGAGGGAACCTACCTCAACATAATAAAGGTCATATATAACAAACCCACAGCCAACATTGTTCTCAATGGTGAAAAACTGAAACCATTTCCTCTAAGATCAGGAGCAAGACAATGTTGCCCCCTCTCACCACTGTTCAACATAGTTTTGGAGGTTGGAGCCACAGCAGTCAGAGAAGAAAAAGAAATAAAAGGAATCCATATTGGAAAAGAAGAAGTAAAACTGTCACTGTTTGCAGATGACATGGTACTATATACATAGAGAATCCTAAAGATGCTACCAGAAAACTACTAGAGCTAATCATGAACTTGGTGAAGTAGCAGGATACAAAATTAACACACAGAAATCTCTTGCATTTCTATACACTAATGACAAAATCTGAAAGAGAAATTAGGAAATACTCCTGTTTACCACTGCAACCAAAAGAATAAAATACCTAGGAATAAACCTACCTAAGGAGACAAAAGACCTGTATGCAGAAAGCTATAAGACACTAATGAAAGAAATTAAAGACGATACAAACAGATGGAGAGATATACCATGTTCTTGGATTGGAAGAATCAACATTGTGAAAATGACTCTACTACCCAAAGCAATCTACAGATTCAGTGCAATCCCTATCAAACTACCAATGGCATTTTTCACAGAACTAGAACAAAAAATTTCACAATTTGTATGGAAACACAAAAGACCCCGAATAGTGAAAACAATCTTGAGAAAGGAAAATGGAGCTGGAGGAATCAGGCTCCCTGACTTCAGACTATACTACAAAGCTACAGTAATCAAGACAGTATGGTACTGGCACAGAAACAGAAATATAGGTCAATGGAAGAGGATAGAAAGCCCAGACATAAACCCATGCACATCTGGTCACCTTATCTTTGATAAAGGAGGCAAGAGTATACAGTGGAGAAAAGACAGCCTCTTCAATAAGTGGTGCTGGGAAAACTGGACAGCTGCATGTAAAAGAATGAAATTAAAACAGTTCCTAACACCATACACAAAAATAAACTCAAAATGGATTAAAGACCTAAATATAAGGCCAGACACTATAAAACTCTTAGAGGCAAACATTGGCAGAACCCTCTATGCCATGTACCACAGCAAGATCCGTTTTGACCCACCTTCTAGAGAAATGGAAATAAAAACAAAAATAAACAAACGGGACCTAATGAAACTTCAAAGCTTTTGCACAGCAAAGGAAACTATAAACGAGACGAAAAGACAACCCTCAGAATAGGAGAAAATATTTGCAAATGAGGCAACTGACATAGGAGTAATCTCCAAAATTTACAAGCAGCTCATGCAGCTCAATATCAAAAAAACAAACAACCCAATTCAAAAATGGGCAGAAGTCCTAAATAGACATTTCTCCAGAGAAGACATGCAGTTCGCCAACAAACACGTGAAAGGATGCTCAGCATCACTAATCATTAGGGAAATGCAAATCAAAACCACAATGAGGCATCACCTCACACCGGTCACAATGGCCATCATCAAAAAATCTACAAGCAATAAATGCTGGAGAGGGTGTGGAGAAAAGGGAACCCTCTTGCACTGTTGGTGGGAATGTAAATTGATACAGCCACTGTGGAGAACATTATGGAGGTTCCTTAAAAAACTAAAAAGAGAACTACCATATGACCCAGCAATCCCACTACTGGGCATATACCCTGAGAAAACCATAATTCAAAAAGAGTCATGTACCACAGTGTTCATTGCAGCTCTATTTACAATAGCCAGGACATGGAAGCAACTTAAGTATCCATTGAGAGATGAATGGATAAAAAAGATGTGGCACACATATACAGTGGACTATTACTCAGACATAAAAAGAAAGGAAATTGACTTATCTGTAGTGAGGTGGATAGACCTAGAGCCTGTCACACAGAGTGAAAAAAGTCAGAAAGAGAAAAACAAATACCGTATGCTAACACATATATATGGAATCTAAGAAAAAAATGGTACTGATGAATATAGGGGCAGGACAGGAATAAAGATGCAGACATAGAGAATGGACTTGAGGACACGGGGAGGGGGAAGGGTAAGCTGGGATGAAGTGAGAGAGTAGCATTGACATATATACACTACTAAATGTAAAATAGCTAGCTAGTGGGAAGCAGCCGCATAGCACAGGGAGATCAGCTCAGTGTTTTGTGACCACCTAGAGTGTGGGATAGGGAGGGTGGGAGGGAGGTGCAAGAGGGAGGAGATATGGGGGTATATGTATATGTATAGCTGATTCACTTTGTTATACAGCAGAAACTAACACACCATTTAAAGCAATTATACTCCAATAAAGATGTTTAAAAAAATAAAAACTCTATCTAAAGCAAGATGAGTACACTTATTATAGTGTAATGAGAAGAACAAGGATTAGAGAGTCAGAGAACTTGAGCTTTAATCCTTGATCGGGGTGGGGGGGTGTTGGTGTGTAATGTGTGTGTGTGTGTGTGTGTGAGATTTAAGGCAAGTCATTTACACTCTGAGCCTCAGTTTCCTCATCTATAAAATGGAGTTTAACATCTACTTGGCAGATAGGGAAGCTTGAGTAAGTTAAGAGGCCTAAAGAATATGCTAAACTGTAAAGTGTTAGTGAAAGATAAGTTAATAATCTTTGAGAGACAAGAAGTGCTGCCCCAGATGAACGGGTAATTGTGCTCCTGGGCTTGTAAAATTAAGTCGCTTTTAGCAATGAGAAGTTTTCTGTTCGTTACCAGACAAATTGAATTCCTAACACTCTAATTTATTAAACTGTTTGCAAATGACACAGATGCTTCATGAAGATTTTAAGGTCTGTTCTCCCCTCTCTTTCCTCCCACTCTTCTTTCCGTGCAGTTTGTCAGCATAGTGTTCTGAATGTTAAGAAATGGCTTTGGGCTTGGTTCTTTGAATGTTTTTGGAGAACAATTGAAACCCTCAGAGCCATTTTTATTTCTCATCCAGAAACATTTCATGAAGAAAGTTTGGTCACACAAAGATATAAATGGCAAGAGGTCAGAGTGGTGGTGATGTTGTATGATTAGATATTTTGAAAGAAATTTGTATTTTTAAAGCTCTTTCAGATGGCTTATGCATCCCTATTGACAAATCAGCATGATTTATCCCTAAGAACAATATTTCTGTATAACCTAACTCAAGTTAGGGGCTTAATCTAATTAAGCTACGCTTACAAGTGATGTTGGACAAGGAGGTAACTAGTTATTGAAAATAGCACGTGGGGTATGAAGCGGTCCCAGAAGTGAGGATGATGGAAATCTGCCAGCCAGGGCAATTTTGGGTTTCAGTGAAAAATCTAAAATTCTAATACTTAGAGGAAAAAATTATTAATTTAAATAAGTAAAATACCAATAATCCATCCAGAGTTCTTCAAAATAAATGTGTTTTGGCAAGGTGCTGGAATTCTCCAGTGTATTTCCCCAAATGTTTCTGTTGTCCGAATGGCCATGTTGAAGACAGACAGACTGAAAAGGTTTGGTGTGCCAGGTGCTGGATTCATAACTCAAACAGTAGCTCCTTTTGAGATGAGACAAGCAGCCCCCAAGTTTTAGGAAAATCGTTGGGGCTTTGTATTTTTCCTACATAAGAGTTTCACTTGAATCCCTGGAGGTAGGTGCAGTTTTTGGAGAAGTAGCTACGATGTATGATGTGTTTTAAAGCATCAGTTTTCTTCATTTTCTGTTTCTTGGAAATATGTTAGTAAGTTACTCAAACACATGAAGAAAAAATGCCTAAAACACAACAGCAAATGCTAAGCACATTTGAAAAAGTATGAGTTTATTAAATTTAGACCTTGTTCATAATTTCAAGGGATTAATTATAAGGAAATTAATCAAGTCAGCAGGACCAGCAAATGTGTCTATTTGAGAAAGCCCCTCTGGGTGAACACAATCTTAAGTAAGAAACAGAGAAAGCTATATTTATGACTGTCAAAAATGGGATTTTAGGGCTTACCTGGTGGCACAGTGGTTGAGAGTCTGCTTGCCGATGCAGGGGACACGGGTTCGTGCCGCGGTCCGGAAAGATCCCACATGCCGCGGAGCGGCTGGGCCCGTGAGCCATGGCCGCTGAGCCTGCACGTCCGGAGCCCGTGCTCCATAATGGGAGAGGCCACACCAGTGAGAGGCCTGTGTACCGCAAAAAAAAAAAATGGGGGGGGGAGATTTTACTAATTGAGTGAATGTCAATATGTTATATATGCTAGTCAGCCAGATTTTGTTTTATTTATTTATGTATTTATTTTTTGCTGTACCATGTGCCCTGCGGGATCTTAGTTTCCTGACCAGGGATCGAACCCAGTCCCTCAGAGGTGGAAACGTGGAGTCCTAACCACTGGACTGCCAGGGAATTCCTTAAATTTTGTTATTTTTAAAGGAATAAATACGGCTTTTATGGTGTGAAGACATTGCCTGCAAGAACAAACATTAGCAATCTCTCAGTAACTGTCCACAGATTTCAAATTTTAGGTCCTCAAGCAAATGCTGCATTAGCCACAGTTAAAATTCATTGAGTTTCATATGTTAGGAACTTTATATTTAGAGGTAGGTAGTATTTGCTATAGTAGAATGGAGCACAGGGTGAGTTGTCTCTGTCATGGGATTTTTAAAAATCGGGGTAATTGGGGCTTCCCTGGTGGCGCAGTGGTTGAGAGTCCGCCTACCGATGCAGGGGGCACGGGTTCGTGCCCTGGTCCGGGAAGATCCCACATGCCGCGGAGCGGCTGGGCCCGTGAGCCATGGCCGCTGGACATGCGCGTCCAGAGCCTGTGCTCCGCAACGGGAGAGGCCACAACAGTGAGAGGCCCGCATATGGCAAAAAAAATAAATAAATAAAATTTTTAAAAAGTATATATATATATATATATAAAAAGTTGGGGTAATTGGATTATATTATTAAAAAGCATTTTATTTATATGCCAATATATCTCTGGCATCAGCTGTTTTCATACACAAGGTTGGAAATAGTAACTGGTTTCTAGATAGCTTGTCAGTTCAGTTTTTTGGGAACTTTTTGTGATTATTTTAGCCCTCAGCTGGGCTATTGCTAAAACCCTGTGGCCATTGGATCCTATCTGATCCCTTAGTAAAGTGATAGTGTTTGTTTAAAAAAATTAGGACTTGGTACATAGACACAGTGATGGCGCCAGAGATGTCGAATATGCGTGAATCATTAATTAGAAATTACTTGTGGGATAGAAAATTGGGGGGAATAATTAGAAATAATAAGCTGATCTTTTTTTAAAACAGCTCTGTTGAGAGATAGTTTGTATACTATGAAATTTACCATGATCATTTTTAAATAAAGGGGAAGTATTGATAGGTGTCTCACTCTAAGCCAATTTCTTTTATTTTAGAGTAGTATTAAACAATAATAAAATATATTTTTTTCACTAACAAGATCTTTTGATAATAGTAAGATGATCTTAAGCATTTCTAAATCTGTAAGTGAGCAAGGCTTGAGTGGACTGGGAAGAATGTTGTGGTTCCTTGTATTGGAGAAATACAAATTTATATGGGATAAACAAACACTTAACATACTGGCCAATTGTCAGTGTTGTGAAATACTAAAAAATTCCATTTTGGCATAAGCAATAATCAGGTTAAAAAGAATTACTAGGAAAATATCTTTTGAGTTGTATGCAGAAAAGTACCTGATAAGAATTGTCTTGATTTCATGACAAATCTTTTTTTCCTTTTGGAGCTGCTTTATGTAAACTTTTTAGGTGTATTAAATATAGTGTATATACAGGAAAGGTTGTGAAACTTAAGAATAGCATAATAAGTAAGGTAAAAGCAACATCTGTGTAACTACTTCTAGGGTCAGAAAAGAACACTGCCAGCCAGGATCAATCTGTATTTCCCTTCCCCCTCCTTGGTCCTTGACTATCATTTTAATGCAAATTTCCCCCACCTCTTGTCTGTGTGTGTGTGTGTGTGTGTGTGAATAAACTACCTATATATGTGTCCCTAACAGTTAGTATTTAATTTTGCCTCTTTTGTGAAAGAAATCATTTGTTCTTTTTTGTCTCAACAATCCATCCACATAGAACCATGCAATACAGTGTGTTCTTTTTTATCAGAATGTCATATATCATTATATGACTATAATATAGTACTTACCATTCTATAGTGTGGGCCTTTGGATTTTGCCCAGCTTACTCATGCTTATTCTGCTTTGGACATTATGGTCTGTAAAACCTGATACACGTGGGCATGAGTTTCTCAAAGTGTGGTCCCTCCATCCACATTGTCAGCATGAAACTTCTTAGAAATGCAGATTCATGGGCCCCACCCCAGATCCACAGTCAAATATCACCTTGGCATATATGTGTTTATATATATATATATAAAAATATGCTTATTTCAATGATTGTGCCTTTGTTCACAATACTTTGAAGTCTTCTGATTTGGAAACTGCCTTAGGAACACTTTAATGGTCACACACATGCACACAAATACACACTCACCGCAGTCTCTGAGCAATAGACTCATTTTTGAAACAAATTAGTTTTATCTAGTTTGAGACAAATTTTTGGTGTTTTCAAAGATAAAATAAATATTCAAAAGAAAAAGATTTGCCAACACTGAAGATATTCAAAGAATATGCAATAGATGGAAGACCTGCTAAAAGAGGTCCCTGAACACAGGTTGGGCAGAACATTATTCTGAGAAAGAGAGCTGCAGAGCCCCACCGAGAAAGCAGGTCAGACTCTAGAGTTGGGCAAACATGGGTTTGAATCTACTTGTACCCCTGACTTGCTGCATCATCTTAGGAAAGAACTGATCTGCTCTGAGTTTCAGTTTCCTCGTAGGCAAAGAGGGAGGGGATAAGAACATCTACTGTAAAGATTCAAAACCAGTGACTCTTTGCAGGGCTATGGTCATGCGGCAGGTACGTTTTGGCTTTGGGTCAGCAGTATAAATCTGTGTGAATATGGCTGACCGTCATGCCTTCAGAGCTTTCATGCTTTTACTTTACTTTCATGCTTCCTGCAGGAACGATTCCAGGTGAAGAACCCTCCCCATACTTATATTCAAAAGCTCAAAGGCTATCTGGATCCAGCTGTAACCCGGAAGGTAAGATGGATTTGTTTCCACTTTGTGTTGTTGCTTCCTCATTAGCAGGCAGAATCCTCCTGCCCTGGAGGAGACCTTCCTTCCTCTCCATTATAGCCTCTGCCAGAGCCTCTGGGAAAACAACCTTGGAGTTGTTGGAGCTGGACAACATGAAAAGACAAAGAAAAAGGCCATCCTGGCTTGAGAATGTGTTTAAAAGTACTTTCCTGAGTTGGGAGTCATGTACCTCTGATGGTTATTGAGTTGCTGCCATTTGCAGTTACACAGGGTGGTAGGTTCAGTCCAGAGGTGTTCAGGCCCCCAGAAAAACAGGCCTAGCAAAGGGAATACTTGTCTTTCATGCCTTGGTGCATTTCCAGAGACCTTGAAAAATCACTGGGGCTTTGTCATCCCAGCTGTGCACTCACATCCTGTGTTGATGCTTTTAGCGGCTTCCCCCGCCCCAGCCGTGCCCCTGGCCCCAAGAAGGTAAGGAGAGAATAGCTGATTCCATTCTCAGCGGACTCTCTCCTTTTACAAACAAGCCCTGCTTTGTGCAGCCACACAATTGGTTTAAACTGATGCCTTGTGGTAAAGCATGTAGCCTGGCACAGCCCTGGGGCCTGGATCAGTCCTGGGATGTCTCAGGGCAGAGCCGCCCTTGCTCAAGATGGATAAAGGGCTAGTCACCAGACAGCACTTGTTTTTCGGTTGACCTTCCACAGCTCCTGCTTTCAAGGCTGCCCTGGAAATATCTTGAGCTGAATTCCCTCTGTTGTTTCAGTGTGTGACTCATGAGAGCAGAAAGGCACAGTTTTCCTAGTTAGCTCCTATTTCCAGGGCTCTTGGCTCTGAGATATATTTTTTAAGCTCCTTTTTCTGCATCTTCTGCTTACATTCTAAACACTGTGCCCACCCCCCGCTGAAAGAAATCAAGTAAAGGAGAACAACTATTATTTCCTTTTGGATGTTTCCTGGCCCTTTGTCCTGTAGTTACTATGCAGACAAGCGGAAATAAAGTCTAGGAGTGATGATGCAAATGGGTTGTGGACCTTTGCTGTCGCCTAGGCGCCATATATGACATAGCCTCCTCTTCTAAGAATGTACCTATCAAAGTATCCTAATACCCTCCTCATAACTACGGCACACACATTTCTTTTTTTAAAAGAGCTTCTGTCAGGCCTGCTAAGTGAGACAGCTGCTTAATTCTTAGTTTCTTTCTTGTCCCCCTCCCCAAGGATACAGCACCTTTCAATTTCATCACATTAGAGAGGGTTAAAGGAAGGCATACCCATATACATAAAACACAACCCAGAAAAAAAAAAAAAAGACTATTTCTTTTGCACAGGGGCAGCAAGATTCTGTATGAGGAATATTTTCAGAAATCCCCCAACTCGTAAACCTTCTGGCTGGACAGCCCAGACCCAGGATTAGGCACACTCGTCCCGAGCTGAGTCTGGCAGAAATGCCGTATTCGTACACAAGACTGAGAGTATACTCAGTGTCCCAGCCCCTGACAGTTATCTCAACATTTGTCAAATTCTTTAAAAAAGGAAAATACGTAAACTCCTAGAGAGCGCTTCTTAGACTCCAGCCTCAAGCCCCATGGGGACGAAGATGGTTGGAGAGAAGAGGTGGATTCTTCCTGGCCAAGTCCCAGTTCTTCCTCGGAACAATTATTCCTGGGAATGTAAGATGAAAAAAAACAACAAATCAGCTGCTCAGAAAGTGTTTTGCTTCCTCGCAAATAACTTCATAAAGAGGCCCAAGACAGAGGATGTCTGTCTTGGCTGACCTTCGTTCCTGAAATCTCTGCCCTACCCGAGTGTATTCACCTGAATGGCCGTGTTTGGCCTGAGCCTCACATTTCAAGATCAGTCATTCAGCTTTCAGAAGAAAATAAAATGGATGTTGGATCAACCATCCCTGCTTTAGTAAGAGTTCTGTCAGGAGCTGGCAGTAGGAAATGATCTGTTCCACTCACCATAACTGTCCTGCTTAAAGCCTGGAAAAAAGGAGATTTTGCTTGGAGTAAGGCATGGCTTGCAGTTAAAATGAGTTTACGATTCTCAGCTGAATTAGAGTCAGGGAGAAAGAGATTTCCAATCAGCCTTTCCATTTTAGCCAGACAGTCTAAGCTGAGCAGTTTACCCTTAACTGCATCTGGAGTCCTCAAGCACTTCATTCATTAATCTTTTGTTCACATTGAATTGAAGATACTTAATTTGCTGTCTTCTAAAAAATTTCTGAAGCATCTTCTATTTCGATTTTCTTCTAAGTAGTTTTAAGTGAAACCCTGTAGGGCAGGGAAGGAAGAGCCTAAATTAGATATCTCTCCAAACCAGTCTCCTTATTTAATACCAGGAGGCTCTCAGTCTGTGCTTTGGGGGGATGTGCTCATGTCTGGCATAGGGAGAGGCGACAGGCCATGAAGAAAGGAGTCTGGTCCTCTGTGGGCCCTGCAGTTGTGAAAGAAACCCTATTATACAGGTCTCCAGGGCTCAGCTGTCTCCGTGGGCTCCTCCCTGGGCCTGCCGTGTACAGAGAGGGCTGGGGGAAGGGTGAACGCTGCTAAGAAGTGGTACCCGGCTCTTGTTCGCTGGTTCCCACAGTCGCACGATTTCCCTTTGAAGTGTTTTAAAGCATTCTGGGTGCGTTGTACAAGTGCAGAGTGTTGGCAGCCCTTGTTTATGTGTTAGGGAAGTGGATGCCAAGATTTCTCTGCGGTCCAAAGTCCACCAGCTGAAATTCAAACGGTTGCCAAGAGAATAGAATACAGGGCGAAGTCAGTTTAGTTCTACCTCAGTTTTCCTGCGGTTGCAAAAGTGTAGTGCCTCGTAGCAAATGCCTAATAACTGTTATCTGCTATTGTTGTCGCCTCTCTTATCTCAGTGTTTTGAGTTATTTTGTTTTGATACATGCCTCTTAGTCCTTCTGCAGATCCTCTTTCACACTGTTAGGTCCTCCGTGCTACACTGGGTGCCCTTGTAGCTCACAGTGTATGTGAGGGATGACCTTGCCCTGAGGAAGCATAAGGCTCAGTTAGGGAACCAGCACAGGCAGCAGGGAACGAATCAGAACTATGCATAATGCGTAGCTAGGAATGCTGAGTCGTTTCCTAAAGGCCACATGTGCAGACAGCCCAAGACTTGTGACTCTGACATGGGACTGGCTCCTCTGGAGCATCCAGCACACCTGGAAATGGTTTCCTCAGCTGTGCGGCCATAGACCCTACCTCATTGGCAGTCCTCGTTGCCGGAAGGCTCTCTAGGAAGCACTGGGTTTGGATGTCCCTCCAACCTATGGATGACTCTGTTGTTTCTTAAGCCTTTCTTGACAAAAGAGGGGGTGGCTCTCTTTTTTCATGGCATCAGGGATGCTTTTATTTCACATATTGTGGATGCTATACACCTGAGAAGGTCTTTGGGTGCTTCAGGAGTGGCAGTCGGGGAAACAGACTTTTTGCTCTGGTGAGAAGCAGCTGGTGGAGAAGTAAAGGGTCTTCAGAAGGGAAGAGGGTAGCAGGAACCCGTCAGTGTTGAGCAGGGGTCCAGTCTTCCCTGGGGCACCCGGGCCTGCCTGTGGCAGGGCTCTCCTTTCCCCACATCCCGGAATTCTCCTTTCTAACCTTCCTCCTGTCCTTCCTGTCCTTGGATGCCTTTGTCTTTGGAGCTGGATGACCCTGTTCCTTCTGCAGTCATGGGAGCAGAGGAGAAGGATCCCTAATATCCTGAGCCAGGATTCTCAAAGGCTTTTCCTGAAAACAGTGTAACCTGAAGGTGGTTTGGGTCTCTAGCACAGAGAGCATAGAACGCCTCTCAGAAGGCATTGCACATCAAATGGCCTTCTTCCAGACTGGCCTAAGACTTTAGTGACTGTAAAGAAATATTTTTGTAGGAAATTGTGTTCCAAAGAACTCACTTGCAGTGCAACCCAGTGATCCCTTGGAGATTATTTGGAGTTGAGAGGATAGAGAAATGAGTACATTTACTATCAGAGGAGGATTCATTGGGGCAAGGGAGACCTGAGGGAGTTCTGGAAGGACACGTGGCATTTTGATAGGCAGGGGAATGAGGAAGGACATTCCTCAAGTAGAAGGGAGGTGTCAGAAGAGAACAAGCATAGTAGGTATGAGACTGCCACCTTAGGCCTGCTTGCAAGTTTGGCTCTTGGTTGGCAACTGGGGACCTGGATTTCGGGAGAGTTCCCAGAATTCCCTGTTAATAATGACTCACTGTGCCCAAACTGTTGATGCCAACTACATGGTTTATGCGGAATGCCGGTTTTCCTTTTGGGAGGCTGCACTTTTGGTATGTGCTAGGCAGAGAGTGCTCAAGTGATGAGCCAGTAAAAACCCCAGCCACTAAGTGTCTAATGAGCTTCCCTGGTTGACAGCATTTCACGAATATTGTCATTTATGACTCCTATGGGCGAATCCTCTTGGAAGCTTGTATCTGGTTTCCTCTGGACTTCACCCCATGCACCTTTTCCTTTAGCTGATTACACCTTGCATCTTTTTGATGTAATAAATCCTAGCGGCAAGAACAACTGTATGCTGAGTCCTGTGAGCCCTAGCGAATCATTGAAACGGGTGATTTTAGGGACCCCAGCATAGGTATGTCAGTGAGTATTGTTGTATTGTGGGGTAGGGAAAAAAATAAGCTACTTACTCAGAGACACTTAGTATATGAAATAAGTCATTTTCCCCAGTCCTTTCACATAAGCTGACTGTTACGATGAGAAAAATTTGTGTGCTTTGCAAAAAGAAATGTGTGAGAAGCCCACTTTAGAAGCAGAGATATTTTCATATTCTGTTAAACTTATTACAAGTAAGCTGCAGTTATAGCACTTGCTAAAATATGTTTTGTGAGAGTATGTGTTCTTGAATTATAGAAATTCAGACGGCGTGTTCAAGAGTCCACACAAGTGCTAAGAGAACTGGAAATTTCTTTAAGAACCAACCATATTGGGTAAGTGTGCCCACTGAACATTTTAGCTCTAAAGCTTTTGGACACTTTACAAAGTGACTGAATCATATCCAAAGAATTAAGCTTCCTTGCTGTTCGTTATAAGTTGAGACTGAGGTTTAGATGGGTGGAACCTTTGTTTTTGTTCTTGAATTGCTCACTGTGCAAGAATCAGAAGCAGGACAGACAGTCCTTGATTTGGGATGTTCATACTAATTGTAAAGTTCTCTGCTTGCATGCAGTGATGGTGTGTGTATAGTGATTCCCTGGGAAGTCAGGAACCCCCAAGTCATGTAGACTGAGATCCTGGAAGGTCTTGAAGCCTGCCCTGGAGGTCTTTGACCTGGTTACTTGAAGCTGCTTCATTCTTTTCTCAATTCCCTGGCCAGAAGGGGACAGAAGCTGGAGTGGTGTCACTTGACATACCCCCTTGCGTTTAGATACTTCATTCTGAGTCTCTTCTTCCTACATCCCCAAATTTCAGGACCATGAAATTTAAATCCACACTGGAAAGTAAAGTTTGGGGAATCTCTGCACTAAGCATTTCGAAGAGTTTTTCATACAACAGCATGGTTGCTTTGCCTCAAGCCAAGTACAACTTCATTACACACTCCCTCCCTCCTGAGATAATCAGAATTGTACAGTACCTTCAAATAAGATGGTTTCACTCTAAGGCAGAATGATGTCAGTATTTTATTATATACCTTCAATTCTTCCTAAAGTACCTGTTTAACATCTGGCAATCATTTAACCCCTCTGGATTTTGATTCTTTGAGATTTGCAAGGGAAAGACTGTAGACTTTAGATCTTTTAGAATTTTCCCCTGTGATAGGTCTATTGGAAATGAAGTTTTACATATATATTACATTTTTGTTTTTCAGCGTCTTTGTAAAATAATTACCTAAGTAGCAGTTTACTTCTACTTCTGAGTATGTTTGGTATAAGCCATTCAAATGGTTATTTTCTGCAGTTATTTCAGAATAAGCTTTTTTAAGTCATAGAAATGCAAGGTTAATTTATAGCTCCATAGCCTGAGTGAGAATATTCATTTCCTTAAGGATAATTTCACGTTTGGCACCTTGAGAATGAAATATTTGGAAGATGAACTGATTCTAACCTAAGGTTGATAATCACCCTTGTCCCAGAAAATGGGCTATAGAACAGTGGATCAGAGTGTCATGAAAATAGAAGTGGAAGAGAAATTTAGGATTGCCTAGACCCTCGTTTTACAAATTAAAAGAATTAAGGACCAGAGAAGGTGAGAGACTTCCACAAAGTCTACAGCTGTAGAGCCAGCCAGACGTTTTGTTCAAAATGCGATGTTCTTTTTCTTATCTAGCCTAATCTGGCAGCTCTTTCCTTGAAAGGAAATAAGATAATCGGGACTCTGGGATCAAAACAACGAGGCTTGCCTATTGGGGGGTGAAAGTGTTGGTGATTTAATATAGCTGGGCATCCGAAGCTTAGGAAATTCAAATGCTTTCCAATATTTGTGGATCAGGAGCTAGATTCCGTTTGGTAGCGTCCAACCCCGTACTGTTGGCACTTCTTCTTGACTGAAAATGGTGGCATGAGCTGCAGCCAGGATTTCTACAAACTGTCAGAAAGCATTTCTTTAAGCATTGCTGAAATAATGTGAAATTGACCATCAAATACCAAGGCAAGACGATCATTTCCAATATAAAGTTGGCTGAGTAGAAGAGGTCTGGTTGGGTGGAAGCCAGTGCAAATCTGCAAGCAGTTGGAGTGGTTTGTTGTTTAGGATACTCTAGGCATGTTGAAAGATTCTTGCATTTCTTTCATCTTCACCAGCTGAAGTTTCCCCTTGTCTACTATCTATGTGAGACACTTGGAAAGCGTTGGCTTTAGCAGCACAAAAGTTCATGAAAGTGCATTGTCTGATTGTCTGAAACCAATTATTGGCATAACCTTATACGGAGTGAAAACACACACCAGGATTGTGACCTGATTTGCTTGTCCTGAAAACCCAAACCTGAACGGGACTTTGCTTGATGGAAACTAACTGGCTTGACCGTATTTGATTGGGAAAACTTCTGAAGAATTACTAAATAATGTGAAAGTAATCAATTAGTACAGTGAGGAATTCTGGGAGTGCAAGGTGCTGCATAGGGAATCCTTAGATTTTTATTGCACTCTTTGGGGCACTATATTAGAAAGGTAATTGGGTGCCCATTTTCCTTAGGGAAAGAGCGATCTTGGCTCATATTTTTGCCATGCCCCCTTATCAGTTATTTGACTTAAGTAAGTTACATAAACTCTCTGTATTTATCATGTGACCTAAGTTAACTTCTCATCTATAAAATGAGAATAATAATACTTATCTAATAGGAATGTTGTAAGGATTAAATGAGATAACTTATGAAAGACCTAATATAGGGTTTAATACATAGTAATTACTCTCAATATATGATAGCTGTTATTTGTTGTTATGCTTGTTGAAAATAATATTAAATGTAATAATTATTGGACAGTGTTGTGTAATATATCCCTAAGGAAATCCATGCAGAGAATGTTACCTTCTCTGTCTAAAAGGACCCTGTTACCTAGGAGTTTATGATTTTCAGAAATTAAAAGGAAGAATTATATTTAAAGTCTACTTCTCTTAAAAAAATTATTTTTGGCATATGCTTGCATTCCAAGGTTAAAATCTGGGGCTTTGCTGAAGTAACATTCCAAGCTACAGCTTTGTCAAGCAAAAGGGTCAGCCTAAAACTATAAATGGAACAGTCTCGTGAGAAAGATAATTAATTTTGGGGGGGAGCCAAATTGAAATAAGGATTGGACTAGAAATAATCTCATTCACTTACTCTTAGGAACTATAACAGTCGAGGAGAATTGGATTATGACTAATCGAAGCCCTTGCAATGACTTGAAATACCCTTGAAGGGAGCTGAGCACTGTTAGAGCACATTGACTTGGCTCTGCTCTACTGGGAGACGGGCGTTGGGATGTCTTGGATATGGGGTGGTAAGATTCCAGAGGTGCTGGCGGTTGGGATAGATTGGTGGATGTTAGTCCATGAAACTGAGGTGTAGGCTCACTCTCCTTGCAGGTAGGTCATTTGAGTAAAACTGCCTATTATGATGGAAAATTACTTTTCATCCTGAGTGCAAGGTCATAGACGTCCTGAAAGGTGCTTGCTTCACTGTATCTCGGTGGGGGAGATGAGAAGAATGGGCGTGAGGTGACACGCAGGAGGTGCAAGTTGGCAAGGAGAGGAGGAGATCTGTAGAAGGAGGAAGATGCTGGGGAATGTGCAGTGAGTGTCTTCTCTGGGGTTTAACACATATATGTGTGCCTCAAGCTACCCTACGATTAATTCATCCTTAGATGGTGCTTTTTGGAAGTCCTCAAGATCATAATCATTTAGTCATTTCTTAAGCACTGTATTTGTTACTAAGCACTGTATTTGGTAAGTTAAATGTATTATTTCTTACAGAAATCTTTTTATTATTGCCCTTTTCCTCTGAACCTCCGTTTTACAGATGAGGAAACTGAGAGTCCGCAATTAAATATCTTGCTCAAGTCCACACAATTGAGAAGCACTGAGGTTTGGACCTGGAGATGTCCAAATCTAAAGCCTGTTATCTAAACCAGCAGTTCTTAAATTTTTTGATTTCAGGACTCCTTTACTGTCTTAAATTATTTTGAGCCCCAGTAAGTTTTTATGTGGGTTTTAGCTATTAATGTTACCATATTGGAAATTTAAACTAAGAAATTTTAGATATGCTTATTTAATAAAATTTAATATTTATTTAACAATAAATATTTAATGTAAATATATAAATATAAAATAATAAACATAATATAGCACAAATAACATATTTCATGAAAAATAACTATTTTCCAAAGCAAAAAAAATTTAGTGACAAGGGTGGCATTGATTTACACGTTTACAAATCTTTTTACTGTCTCACTAATAGAAGGCAGCTGGATTCTCACATCTTTGTCTGCATTCAATTTGTTATGATGTGTTTTGGTTGATGTATAGGAAGAAAACCTGGCCTTACACAGATACACACTTGGAAAAATGAAGAGTTTTTAAGTAACCATTTCAGACAATTGTGGCTATTTTTTGGTATCACACCAAAACTTAAAGGTGTAATTTCTTAACGTTAGTTGCAATGTATTGATAGAATCTGAAACCGAATCAGTGAGCGTTTGTGTTCTGTTATGTCGATACTAAAATCCATTGTGCTGTCTTTCACTTTGAATGGGTATTTCTACCCATGAATACTTTTTAACATCATGAAAAAATCATTTAAAATATATTGTTTCACTGAGTTATCCTGATCTTTCAAACATCAACACATTTTATTCTACAATATAAAATCATATTTGTTAATAGTCACCAGTGTCATCAGAATTTACTTTAGGTATTGGGAAGCTGTCAGACTCATGGTGGTAAATATAAGTGTTCCAGAATTCTAATTTTTTTGTTTGTAAGCTCAGATTTTATCATTGACAAAAAATATTGTCAGTTGTTTTCCTGAAAATGACAGGCTCACTTCATTCACTTTTGAGAATATCTGCCAAATACCCAAGAGAGAATAACCACAATGTGTCTGTCATTGGACATTCCATGTAGAAAATGGCTGGGTCAGTTTGCAGCTCCAGCAATTGCACCAGCGTTTTTCCTCGAGACGGCCGTGGTGCTTGGGCAGGCAGCAGAAGTGCTATATGTGGGCTTTCCATTTTGTCACACAGAGAATTAAAAAGACATATATTCAAGGAGCAAGCTTTAATAAAGTCAGTAATTTTTAGCACTTCACTAAGGACAGGTTTAAGTGAAGCTGACTTTTTTTCCCTTTCTGAGTGCTTGGGGTGAAGAATACAGTAAAAAGGTGTCTTGTTTGGTGGTAGCAGTTTCATTCACATTTCTTTTGTACCATCAGTGCAAGTGTCAGCACAGTGACAAAAGCGACTAAATATTTGTATGAAAATAGGTTTAACTTCACAGGCTCCTGAGAGGGTTTCAGGGACCCCTGGTGGTCCATGGGCTATATTTTGAGAACCAGTTTGAGATGCTGTCTCACAGAATAGATTTGGTAGCTGATGATGAATTTGGGTGATGTTTACCTTCTATCTCTCGCTTCTTGTGATTTTTTTTTCATGATTTGTCAGCAACTGCAGTTCCTACCGGATGCCTGTAGTATCTCTCTAAAGGAAACTGGCAGAGGGAATTCACCATCTGTCCATTCATCTTGTGTGTCTCGGGTCTGTTTTGTTGTTTGATCTTAGAAATTTAAAGCCAGTAATGTCCTTTGAGACTTTATTTTCTAGATGAGAACAATGAGGTTCTGAGATTTGGGAGGCAGAGAGAAAACAATAGCAATTTGGACACAAAGCTTTGACCTGTCTACAGTAAAACAGTAACTCTTGGCACTTGCATTTAGAGCCCTTCCTTGAATAAGTTTTTTTTTTCCAGAGCTATTTCTCATTATCACTGTGCCTTCCAGCTCCTAAGCAGTTGATTTGGAATTTGCGTAAATTCAAATTTACAACATATGGTAATTACATCAAATCTGTGAGGTACTCAGTAAGTGATGCATGCTGTCAGAGTCAGAAATAATTCTACTTTCCAAAACTTGTAATCACCCAATTTGAAACTGTTTGCATATTGGCACTATATTAAAGCGTGTGTAGCATGCGCAGAGGTGAAAATGGAAATCTACTCTGGGAACCCTCCATTTATGATATGTCATGATCATGTACATAAATCTGCAGAACGGGGCATCCATTTTTTTATGCCTTTAGATTAAAGATACTGCTTGGAAAGTTGCCCTTTTTTCATCTCTACCTATTTGATTTCCACAGAAGTTCACTCTCGCCTCTGTTTTCTCCTATACAGAATATCATAAGTGAAGAAGGGATAGGGATTGAGAGGACAAGAAGAGAAGGCTGTTCTTTTCTTGTAATCCATAGCCTTTTTGCTGAGATGACTTTACTAACCTGATACCACTTGACAAAGGGGGTAAGGTAGTCAGCTGTGATGGATCTCTATCTTATTCTTTTCTAAACCACCTGCAGGGGTTTGGGCCAGAACAGAGACCCAGGGAAGATCTCACAGCTTAGAAAAAGAGGTTAAAAATGAAATTAAACCTCTCAAAGGCAGGATGTGTTACACTGTCGCTGACTTTTTAGGAACGGAGCAGCTGGCTCCTGACTTTCACTTTGAAATTAATTAATGAATGAATTAATTTAAAAGTAAGTTTTTATTTATTTTATTTTTGGCTGTGTTGGGTCTTTGTTGCGGTGGGTGGGCCTCTCACTGCAATGGCTTCTCTTGTTGCGGAGCACAGGCTCTAGAGCGCAGGCTCAGTAGTTGTGGCGCACGGGCTTAGTTGCTCCGTGGCATGTGGCATATTCCCGGACCAGGGCTCGAACCCGTGTTCCCTGCATTGGCAGGCGGATTCTTAACCACTGCTCCACCAGGGAAGTCCTGAAATTTATTTTTAAAGCGCTTTCACTCAAAGTCAGCAAGTCAGGGCAGGGGCACTGATAAGGGTGCTAAATTGAAGTAAAAGCCAATTAATAGGTTTTATCACTGCATGAAAATATATGCATATTAGTACTTTGAGTCAAGAGAAATGTAGCTCTGACTGTATTTGGCTATTTCCTACCATGTCTTTCTTCCTTCCTTCCTCTTTTTTTTTTTTTTTTTTTTTTTAATATCCATGAGTCATTTGCCTTCTCTCCAGTCTGTGACTAAACTAAGTGAGATGAAGGTGCTAGCAGGTCCTTAGGATGTCATGGACCATCTCTACATTTTAGAGGCAGTGTCTGGAAAATCAACCAGAAGGAACTATAATGGCTGTTTTTCTCAGCTCCTAAATTAGAGTGTTCTTATGGGTCACTGAGACAGAATATGTGAAACCAAGATTGCTCTGAAAAATCTGGACCCTGTGGTTTTGTGCAGCCACCAAGGAGGGCTAGTTTAAATTATGCAGTCAGAACCCATAGATCTGACCAATGGAGAGGCCTCAGAGAGGCTAAGAGGCTTGAATTTCAAGAGCACAGCTAGTCATCTGATTTGATAGTGAGTTCTAGCTTTCTTCAGTCTCCTACCAGTTTTAAAAGGGAAATTTTTTTTTTTTTTTTTTACCATTTCTAAGCTTTTAATTATCAACACTTAAAAATGTCCAATGTCTTCTGAGACCTAGCCATATTGGGAGTAATTTAAAATAAATCAAATGAAAATAAGGATCTAGAAGTAGATGCTGTGAGAGCGTGTATGTGGTGGTGGTGAAATGAAACTTCAGCCTCTCCTAATAGCCATCCCCTTAGTTCTGGTCAGCTCTCATAACACAGCCACTTCGTGAGACCCAAAAGGTAGTGTTTTCTTTGCCAGTGTTTCCACTTTAGGTCTCTCTCTTTTTCTTAGGGGGGGGGCACGCGGTTTGTGGGTTCTTAGTTCCCCGACCAGGGATTGAACCTGGGCCCTTGGCCGTGAGAACACGGCATCCTAACCACTGGATGGCCAGGGAATTCCCTAGGTCTCTTTTAGATTAAATGTTATATACTTACACATGGCTATGTTAAGTGCATACGTTTTGTCACAGCCTGCCTGAGGCACTTGGGGGAAGTACGAGGCAAGCTATCTACTTTTTCCACCTTACTGTCTTCTGGAACTTCCTGAAGACCTGAGGTTACATTATGCAGATGACAGGACTAGAAGAAAGGATGAGCTGGAGGATAAAACAAACAACCACCACAAAATCCCCCTAAAAACAAAATTTTAAAAATAGGCGTTCTGAATCCACCAGGTTTTTTTCCTTCCTTTAAGACAGAAACCTCAAGGGACTGCTCATCCTTAAAGACACATGGTAGAATTGTCCCACTGTTGTTCTAATAGCTGTCAAAACTGGTTTCCGTAGGAGCCATCGTGTGCATAGCTGGTGGACCTTGTTGGCTTGGTATTCCTGGAGGAAGGCAACCACTTTGCATTGCTGTTGGCAGATGTACCCCAAGATCACTTCTGTGATAGAATAGCACAGCTTTTTACTTATTACTTCTTGGAGCTTCCAACCCAGTGAAGGCTTGATGGGGTATCACATGTTCTTTGAAGGTGGATGTCCTGGAGGAAATCTGTGACATGCGGTAACAGGTGTTTATCCTCAGTACCTGACCACTCTGCTCCATCTTCTAGGTGTTATTATGAACAAATAAAAACGTGTAAACATTCTCAGTGAACTGCGTTCAGATCCACCATTCAAATGCAAAGTGGTATCATTTTAAAATGAATTTTAAGAAGCATGGTATTTGTCACGCCTTGGCTTTGATGATGGTGTGTGGTGCCTGCGACTTTTTAAAAGGTTTTAACATTAATGGAAAAAATTAAGTAGGTCATTATACCTATTGAATTTCCAGAAGCCCATAAACACTGGTCTCTCATTGGCTAGTTGAGTGTTTTCTACAGCTCAGTGTGCCAAGGAGTTGAATGTGGATTTGGAATCCGGACTGGATTTCAGTGGTTATGTTGTCATGTCCCTAGTCTGCCTGATTCCCTGTGCAGTCTTGGCTCCTTAAACAAGCAGGCTCCAGATCAATTATGGTGGAAGAAAAGGACAGTTAGCAAGTTCCTGTTTCAGAAAGTTCCTTACAGGTTATCGTCAGTCTCCTAAGCAGTAAAATACAAGGAAGAAACTCGTACACTTTTTGACCCCTCGTCGCTCATGCTGAAATATTATGGTTTTCTTAGTTGCCATATTTAAAAGCTCCTACCTCATGTGTTATAGTCTAGGCCTTACTCCATAGTTCCTTTCAGGCGGTGAATGTTTCTGGTGGAAAAAAACAAGTTTTCACTGTGTCCTTTTCATGGTAGAGCATGCGATGAACTTTGCCAATGATTTTTTTTTTTTTTTTGAACAGATGGGTCAGAGAGTTTCTGAATGAAGAAAATAAAGGTCTTGATGTTCTAGTAGAATATCTGTCATTTGCACAATACGCAGTAACGTAAGTAAAACTTGGCTTGTTTCCTTTAAAATTTTATGTGGTCACAGAAGTTGCATCTCAGTGGTAAAATTAGGTACCACACTGAGGGGAGACACCCAGAAGCAGATGTGGTAAGGTTTAAGGAGGTTTGTTTATATTCAAGTAACTAAAAGCAAATCTCATAATTGTTGTTAGAAATGCTTTTAAGGCAGAAATAAAACAGGGGAGTAAAACCACCCTTAGAGGAGTGCTTATTTCAAAAAGAAGTGCTTTCTTTAGTGCTCAAGTTATGTATATCCATATGGTAGAATACTCTAGCAATTATTGGAAGAGGTATATGATATATTGTTGAGCGAATAAAGCAAAGTACGGAGGAATGACTCCCTTTTTATTTAAAAAAAAAACAAACTTGTATATGTATATTTGTAGGTGCTAGTAAATACAGAGAAAATGATTGCAGAAGTAGGTACCAAACACAGTGGAAGTGGAGGAAGCGGAGTCAGCAAGAGGTTTTCCCTTTTTAATTTATACGTATTTGTATTGTTTTGACTTCCCTTTCATAGGGGGAAGGGGAAAAAATGGGGCAGAGCAGGAAAAAAATTTTACTTATTTCACCTTTCCTATGTTTATTCATAAAGTTTTCTCATTTGCTAGGCTTCTGGAAAGATTTACAACAGGAATGAATAGTGTACATTTGAATGAGACGTTCTCTTCTCCACATTTCCTCTTTAATCAAAAACTATTCCAGTGTCCACTGTCACACACACAGATTGAGGAAATAATACTGTATTCTTCTTAAAATTTTTATTTATTTTTTTTGGCTGTGATGGATCTTCATTGTTCCGCATGGACTTCTCATTGCCGTGGCTTCCCTTGCTGTGGAACACGGACTCTAGGCACGCAGGCTTCAGTAGTTGCAGCATGCAGGCTCTAGAGCGCATGGGCTTCAGTAGTTGCGGCACGTGGGCTCCGTAGTTGCGGCGCACGGACTGTAGGGTGCGCAGGCTCAGTAGTTGTGGCTCGTGGGCTCTAGAGCGCAGGCTTAGTAGTTGTAGCGCACGGGCTTAGTTGCTCCGCAGCATGTGGGATCTTCCCGGACCAGGGATCGAACCCATGTCCCCTGCATTGGCAGGCGGATTCTTAACCACTGCGCCACCAGGGAAGTCCCAATACTGTATTTTTAATTTGATTGGAAGACATTTCAGCCTAGGTGGTGTTTTTTTCCTTCTCAACTCTTCTTTTCAAAGCAGGAACTTGTTTTTTATATTGCCCCACTTTAAGATCTAACCAGATGTTATCTTATAATCCTCATCGCTTCCTGGAGAATTTGTGAAGAGAAAACTATAATTATTCCTACCTTATAGCTGCAGAAAGTAAAGTGTTAACTGAAACTGGCCTGATGAGTTTCAGTTTTGATAACTCATATATGATATGGAATATAATAAGAAAACCCAGTAGATAAGTTCTTATCTTCCTTATAATTCTAGTTTTTATAGCATGCTCTTCCAAACGTTGTTCCTTATCTACCTCCATTACATTGAAAACTGCTAATCTCCCTTACAATTTATATTATATGACAAAACAGAATAGGAATATTATCCTGTTGCATATTTTAAAATCTGGAAGAATATTTATTGAGGAATTAAGGAAGGGCTAAGAAACTACAGGAATAATGGGAAAGAATTGCATGCTGTTTGTAATATGTTTGCTGTAATTAACCCTTTACCCCATCACAATAGAACTTGTAAAGCAGCTTTCCCAAATGCACCTACACACGAGACCAATGGGAAAAGGTAGTGCTACTCTGAGGGAATTCTTCTGGTCTGCAGTCCAAGAGCAAAGACAACGAAAGATCAGAGCTCAGAGCTTTTGGTTCCTAATCTTCTACTTTTTTTGGGGGGGTGGGGTGGGCATTAGCTTTACATTCTTTGCTTATTAGTTTTATTTTTGTTTTTCTTACAAAATTAATTACATGAAATTTTATACTTTAATTACATGAAAAATTATATATAGATACATAATTTATGTACATACTTTCTTGAAACTAAATGGGCTGAAAAAAATTTCTTACTATTCCTCAGCATGTGACAATTTTCTGGCTCATGTAATGTGAAATAACAGACTCATGTGCCTTCCCTAAAACGGGAGCTTTCACCAAGGTGTGTGTTTCTTTTTTCTGCTCAGTGAGAGTCGGAGATGAGCTGAGAGGAGCATAAGGATGCTGAACAACTGAACATATGGGGGCTGCAGAGTGGCTTGGCGGGAGTCGTAATGACATGAGTGACCTTGGGATGCCCCCTAGGTTTACCTTTTCCAGTGTCAATTATAGGCTTCTATTTTTAGTCCTTAAGGATCTGTTAGATTCCTCAATTCCACCCCTTTTCTGTTCACTGCTTCCTGTATCCTAAGGAATGACAGAATTGTTAGACCCATTCAATGACTTTGTGCATCGGTCTCTGTTATCTGGATTACAATTTAATAAATGGAGAGCATAACCTAGTTTACAGATGGTAGTTCTAACCAAATATTTAATTTTGGCAGTCATACTTGTATAAAAAGTCATACTTGCTATTCGCAATATGTGTTGTTGATGTTTTTTTCCCACGATATCCTCCAATATCTTCCAGATGCTATTAATTATAGCTGCATTGTGTTTATTTTCTGTCTGATCAGGTGTTGCTTGATGGAACTATGGGTTGAAACAGTTGATAAAATGTATTTTTGAGAAAGCAGAGCTACTGACTTTGGAAGGGGAAAAATGCATAGAACACAAAGGCCTGTCTGTTTAAAAATTCCTAAAATTATACAAGAATGAGCAATTTAACTAGCCATTTATTCTAACATGGTTAACATGAGTAATAACCTCAAAAAATGTCAGAGAAACAACAGCCCTACTTTAAAGAGCACCACATTGGGAAGAGATTCCAAAATCAAAGCAAATTCATAACTTTGCAAGTAATGTATCACATATGGTTGGAAAAGTACACTTGCCAACACACTAGGAGAAAGTGTTCAGTGAAACTTGATGGAGAGGAATAAATTAGTATAAGCCTAACATATTGACTTGTTAAAGCAAAATGAAGACAGCTCTGAGATCTTTCTTCCCCATCCCACCATAGCTCATTAGTAATCGGTAAGTCAGCAAGCCTTATAATAAGATACGAATATCACATCCCTATTTGTCATTCTGTATTTTCAAAGCTAACGCTCAGTCCATGAAAATTCGTTTGTATTCCATTTTCAGTTTTCTTTGTTTGCAAAAACTAACCCATATTAAGGTGCAGATGTATAGTTGGAAGGAGTGAGTTTTGCACATCCATGTATTTGCGTGAATGTGAATTAAGTCTTTAGTGGCATTTCTCTTTTGTTTTAGTTTTGACTTTGAAAGTGTGGAAAGCACTGTGGAGAGCTCAGTGGACAAATCAAAGCCCTGGAGTCGGTCCATCGAGGACCTGCACAGAGGGAGCAACCTGCCTTCCCCCGTGGGCAACAGTGTATCCCGCTCGGGAAGACATCCTGCACTGCGGTGAGTGCCTTGATTCAGGAAAGAGGCAGATATGTCAGGACAGCTTCTGTTGAGGATCCTGGGCCATGTATTGCTGTATCTTGCCACACAGCACTTGTGTTGTCAGTGATTGCAAATGCAGGTTTCTTCGGGAGTTCATGGAATCATCACTGGGGCAATACTCAGTCACTTTCAATAGCTTTCTGCAAATACCACTCCTTCATTCAGCAGAGAAAAAAAAAAATTCTGCTGCCAAATGACACAACAGAGTAGTCTCCATAGGCAGATAAGTTTCTGAAACCAGGAAGATGCTGATATACTGACTTGGACTCTGTTTCCTGGGTAGAGGCAGCACATCGAGATCTGAGGATCTCAAGAACTTGATGCTGTTTAAACCCGACTCCTCTCTTCCCTTCCTCCCGTGATAGCTCAGGTGTGTGTTCTGTGGGATGTGTTCTTAGACATAGGTACAGAATGCTGTAGTGATCATTTTTATTAAGGAGATGCCTTTAAGCAGTGCTCCTTTGGTTGGGTGTGCTCTCCATTGTCAACTTTCTATTTCCTCCTAAGGATTCCTTCTCCTGTCTTTTCTGGCTGAAATACCACCATGCTAAGTAAGGATGGGGGATGAACACCTGGGTGTAATATCACTGAGATTGTTCATTCACTCAGACCTACAATCATTCACTGAAAAATACTTCTGAGCTTCTGTAATTTGCTAGCCACTGTACTCAGAGTTAGTATACATGGGTGGGTAAATCAAAACTCCTGCCCGACAAGACAGAGTTATCATCTAGAGCAAGTTCATAAAGGTTTCTATGTTCCAGGAGTTTAATAAAAATTTTTATTAATAAGCCCCTCATTCCCAAATGTTGCTTACTCTTTGTAGCTTGACAATTTTATCTCGCTTATTTCAGGCTTGATCTGGCAAGTGGACGTTGTTCCTGTCACTATTTAAGATCACCATGGGTGTTGGGTCATTGCAGTAAAGTCCATGTGTCAGGTTGTGATCAGTGAATACGTGGCTTTCAGACCTTTTGTATTTGGTAGCCTTTTTATTACCTCTTGTCCCTTTGACTTGGGTTTTGGTCATGGAAAGTTAAAGTCTTTATCATGAAGTTCAGTTCTGCTCCGGGATTTGATGTTTGAATATGATGCTTCCTATCAAGCATTCAGATTTTCCTTGTTTGGAAATGCCAAAAATATTAACGGCTTTGGAATGATTCAGTAATAATGAAGAACCATGTTTCAGTTCATCTCACAGTATTTGCAATAGGCCAAAGGCTATATAACCTGCTGGTCTGTGTGAACTTTACATGTGGACAGAGGAATATGTGGGCTGATAGAGAAGTTGAAGGAAGGCCAATTGTGCCTGAAGAATTCCCTAATCACCTTGTAACTCGAATGGAAACTCTTGCCATTAGTTTAGCTATAATTATGTGTAAGGAATTTAACTGACAAAGTACGTTTTAACTTGCTTTCTCCTCGTTTCTCAGCTGGAAAGTATCATATATTGGCCAGCTACCATCTTAACCGGAAGTCATTTTTCTGATTAATAACTCATTACACCTATTTTCAAATTACTGAAGACTGTTATTGAGAGTACATTGTTTCTGGTAGAGTGGAAGAGTCGGGAAAGTAGGGGAAACATCTCACATCCAAGGAGAGTTATGATCCTGGACCCTGGACAGTACGATATAGGGACATCAATGTCCAGCCTGATTTGCCTCACGGTTGGCTTAAGGTAGATCCTGCTAGAATTCATTTTAAATTGGAAAAAAAAAAAAAAAAGAAACCCCAAGTATAGAGAGAAAGACACGATGGAAATGCTGTTTTGAGAAACTTGGGAACCGTTGTGACATTTCTGGTTGGCAGGTGTGCTCGAAGATGACCAATTAAGAAATGAGCGTCACATTCTTTTTTGTGTTTAAACAGTTTCAAGCTCAGGAATGGAACATTTGAAATTCCTTTGGCTCTCCGTCATGGGCTCTCAAGAAAACCAATATGGCAGTAACTTTCATGCCACTTGTTGACTTGAAGCTTGGATTTTTGTTTTTGTTTTGAAATGATGTATATCAGTGATATTCCAGCTCTTGTGTGCATGGATTCTAATTCTGTATTTGGTCATTTGATAGCATCTCTGACTTATAAAAACAGCAATCAGAAGTGCAGGTGCACGGTACATGTTGCTTTTCATAGACCCAAAGATTGTTTATGTCTTTTTCTCTTCCTCCTCCTTCTTCTCTCCCCTTTCTTCCTCTGCTGCCTCTACTTTTTGGCTTTCTTTTTGTTGGCCTTCTTTTTCATTCTGCCATCTCATTTCTGATCGTCTTGTCCTCCTGTCTCCTCTTCCTCCGGTTCCATTCATCTCTTGCATCACCGCCAGATTGGTTTCTCTGCCTGAGTATCTTCATTTCAAATGCCACCAGAGCTGCTTCTCTCCCTGTTGCCTCTGGAGTCGCTTCAGTTTACACACTGATGTTGAGGCTTCAAACTGGAAAATCTCATAAGTCATGGGTGAAAATGTCGCCCAAGAGAGCTTATAGTGCATGGCGACAGAGTGTGGCAGCTGCTCTCCGTGTTATAATATGATAACTGCATGGCTCATGCCATCACTCTACTGGGGTAGAGCCCAGTGCCTTTTAAACTTTGATACACTCTGTTATCATATTATGATTTTTCCTTTTAAGAATTTGAACCTTTAGGCTATATTGCAGTTTAAATATTATTACAGTTCTTTTTTTTGACGGATAAAAGGATACTAAGTCACGTTCGGTAGAGATGATTTATTCTGGTAGCTTTTTTTGATTAGAATATATTTTCTGTATCCAAATACAGATTTTAGTTCCCTCATCTCTATCTCCAGATAATAATGTAGATTCAGTAATCTTACCCTGTATCACTTAGCAAAAGGGTTGGTTAAACTTGGAGGAAGAAATGAGATGTGAAGAAATTTAAAACACTTTATAGGGACTTCCCTGGTGGCGCAGTGGTTGAGAATTCCCCTGCCAATGCAGGGGATGCGGGTTTGGGCCCTGGTCCAGGAAGATCCCATATGCCGCGGAGCAACCAAGCCGTGTGCCACAACTGCTGAGCCTGCACTCTAGAGCCCACGAGCCACAAATACTGAGCCCGCATGCCACAGCTACTGAAGCCCACATGCCTGGAACCTGTGCTCTGCAACAAGAGAAGCCACCGCAATGAGAAGCCCGTGCACCGCAATGAAGAGTGGCCCCGACTCTCCGCAGCTGGAGAAGGCCTGCACGCAGCAATGAAAGACCCAGTGCAGCCAAAAATAAAAATAAATAAATACATTAAAAAAAGCATACAATTTATAAATGGGGCTTGATTAAAGAAAAGGAAAAACGCTCTGTTTTTAAACAAAATTCGAATGATGCACACTCTCCTCTTCATATTTAGACTTTATTTTTTAGCTATTTAAAGTAGATGATTAAGTATTTTATGACATGACACTCACCTGGAGTTGTATCAACTATTAGATTCTGTATTATCATAAATTTGTCAGGTTGGCAGTTGTAAAAAATGTTTGTTGATGCAGTAGAAACCTGGATTGTGCTGTTTCATAAGCTTAGAGTCTGGTGTACCTTCAGTTAAGATAGATTTCTGTTAACGTGGCTACAGATCTAGCTAAATTAAATGATGCTGTATATGCATATATGTGCACACTAGATTTCTGAAGACACGGGTTGCATTAATTCAGATGCAAGAGAAAGTAATTTTTATTTTTTAAGAATGTCATGGTTAATGCTATTAGGCTTAAGTAAGCAGTGCCATAGATAATAAATCAGTGTTCCAAATTTTAAAGGAAAAGGGCGGAGCACTAAAAGCCTGGAGGAAGGGATCAGATATAAACTGGGACTTTGGGTGATGGCCAGAGTTGCTCCTCAGGGTGAGGAAAGGCTGCTCCAGGTAGAGGTAAAGTGAATGAGCATACGATGAGCAAAACCTTACATCAAAGATCAGACATGTTTGGGAAAGAGGGGAGAACCTGTCATTTCTGGTACAGAGAGGTGGAGGGCTGTGTAATGGAGAGATTGGGTCATAGACATACCAAGCTGGGTAGACCTTGTATGCCGTCCGAACTGATCTTCCCACTGTGGTGAGGAAACCAAGATCTACGTTTCCTTTAATATATTAACTCTTACTTATATTTCTTTCTAAGATTTCCTAGAACAAATTTCATTGCTTTTCCTGAAATTATCTTAATGGAATGGCATCTCTTGAATAGTCATCATCTACTATTTAGCACTTATATACTTAGTGGGTTTACATGAAGAGTTCAAGTTTACATCCTTGTTTACACATTTTAATGCAGTAATCCCATTCTTGGCAATGTTTTTCATAGGAGTAATTTTTAAAAATTATTTTAAAATGGGCACAAAGATATTGGTAGCATTGATATAATTTTTATTGGGGAAAAAAGCTTTTGCTGAGTGTCCACTGTGTACCAGGCACTGTCCTAAGAGCCTTCTGTGATTATTCACTGCTGACAATGGCTCTATGAGATAGATAGCTGTTACTATTACTATCTCTACGAGGAAACTGAGGCCTCTAGTGGTTAAGCCACTTGCCTGGGATCAAACAGTGAGTGAAGGAGGTAGGATTTGAAGTGAGGTGCCCTGACTCAAACTGTCACACCATGTGATCCTGCCTGTATATTCACAGGATGATTTTTTCCCCCATAAATATTATTGTTTTAATATCAGCGTATCCACATGGAGTTATGTTAAGTTGTACCGTGCAGGAGAGGATTTGCTAATCCTTCCCA
The DNA here is from genome assembly GCF_963455315.2 of Globicephala melas. Classification (NCBI taxonomy): domain Eukaryota; kingdom Metazoa; phylum Chordata; class Mammalia; order Artiodactyla; family Delphinidae; genus Globicephala; species Globicephala melas. The sequence continues at coordinate 77,578,185 of NC_083320.1, read as the reverse complement.
GGAGATGTGCCTTTTCTACTTTATCCAAAGGTGCCAAATGCTCTAGTGGAGACCATGATCAATGTGTTGGAATATTTATAATTATTAGAAGATAAGGTCATATAGAAACATGAAGAATGTTTCCTAAATGAATGACAAGAGTAAGATGGAAAGTTCTCTGTTAATATAGTTTTATTTTCACGTATTTGCAATGGGAAGGCACTGAAAGGAAAGTTTATTAAATGAAGATAGTGACTTTTTACGGAAGGGGAGATTATGAATAAACTTTTTTCTTTTCAGGTTTTTGTTGAACTCTTTTTGTTGATGAGGCACTTGAGGCCCAGCTTGAAGACCTTGTTCTCTAAGACCTAAGGAATTAGGTGCTGCAGACCTATTTCCATGTCTGGCCCATATGGCTCATTGGCCTTCACTGCAATAGATACTTCTGTTCAAAGCAGTTTTCTTGATCTCTTTGTAACAGTGATCCTATTTAAACATATGGAAACACCAGCTCTGTACCAGTTTGCTTATAAAGTAAGTGGTATCTTGAAAGAGTTGAGTTCTTCTAAGTTCTTACAAGTTTTTATTTCAGCAGGAGCATTTTACCTTGAGTTTTAATTGTTGGGGGTAGAAGATCACCTAACCTCTTAACTTAAACTGTTATAATATCACATTAAATATATCTTCGGGGGCTTCCCTGGTGGCGCAGTGGTTGAGAGTCCGCCTGCCGATGCAGGCGACACGGGTTCGTGCCCCAGTCCAGAAAGATCCCACATGCCGCAGAGCGGCTGGGCCCGTGAGCCATGGCCACTGAGCCTGCATGTCCGGAGCCTGTGCTCTGCAACGGGAGAGGCCACAACAGTGAGATGCCCGCAAGCCGCCAAAAAAAAAAAAAAAAAAAAACTTCGAATTCTATAGTTAGAAGCCAAAGCACTTTCTATGTTGATTCCCAACAAGGAGGTTGAACTCAATTTTGTTCATTTTCCAGCTTCTATAAATTAAGAATGTAATTTCTGAAACAATCATTATTCTCTTTTCTCTTCCTTCTTCTCCCCCCAAATTCTATAAAATCAACTCAGACCTTTTACAGTTGTCATGACTGAGAGTTGTAATCTGTATTCTATTCTACGTTTATTCAGTTTCCTTAACTTTGTTTATTCTAATATTTCCCTATGGAAGGATCTTGAAGAATTTACCCTAGCTGCCAATTTAAAGGGGAAACTCTACAAAGAAAAATATATTTAAACAGTTATTTTCAAGGCTTGAATTCTCTCTGTTCACCAGATGAGATGGCAGGTGCTGATTAAAATTTTCATTAACACTTACTTTAGAAGGAGAGAAAATACTACAAAGGAGTGGAAGAAAAAAGAACAATGAGATGATCATTATAGCCAACACCTGAGTTTTATTTCTGAGGAAGGAGAACTGTTGAAGACATTCCTTAACCTGCTAGACTGTTGACCTGAAGATCAAAGGTCGCAGAAAATGCAGTACCCAGTACCCATCTATAAAATAAAGACTTTCTAAAGTCCTAGACTTTCCAAAAATAATCTGTAACTACAAATTGTCACTTTGCCTTTTCAGCACATTTGTAAGCAGAAACAAGTCGAAAGTGTTAGGTTGTTGTGTTTCAGATTTGTGCATTTCTTTTTTATTTTGTGTTGTAAACAGAGAAAATTGTACTTGGGTTAAGAGTGTATATTCCACATTCTCAGCTTGGAACTTATATTAAGGGCCTTGCTTATGAAAATGGTGACAGCTTTAATTGTAGCTTGTGGGTGCACCATACCGGCAGATTTGCCAGACACTTCCCACTGTGAGAAAGACTGATTCACTTGTTCCACCTCTTTATTGGGTCTTTTCTGTGATAGAAAACTGACTAGAAGAGGCTATGTGGAAATGGAAAAACAAGTCACCTGGCCAGGGCATTGTTGGGTTCTGTCTCACAGATTCTCAGATCAGATCTAGGACCTGCCTCATAGGTTGTGAGATTAAATTAACAATTCCTATAAAGAACCTGGTGCAACAGTGAGTAGTCAGTAAATAACTACATAGAATTGAGGACAATACTAAAGATGACTCAGCAAATTCCTACAGGCATGGTCTAGTGTCTTCATCTGCAAGATTTATTGCATACTTAATATGTGAAGGGTGCTTTGTCAAGTGCTGAGGATACAGAAGGATACACGGAATAATATGTTTGTACATGATTCATGACTGATAAAAGAATTTTTTATACTTACATCATTATATCATCATGAAATCTTGGGGAGGTGTTCAAGAGTTATTAGCCCCATTTTACAGATGAGGAGGCTCAGAGAAGTTATCCATAGGTAGTAAGTGATAGAGCCAGGATTTATAATCAAAGTCTTCTGACTTCTTTCCACTTTGTCAGTGTCTTTATATATGATTTGATTGAGAAGCGTGTGTGTTCACGCACATACGCACTAACACGTGTTAAGTATCACTTGTGTATAACCAGAACTAATGATATGGAACCTTAGAGGCTAGAGTGAACAGTCAAACCTAGGGAAGAGTCGTGACTTGGTCTGCATGTGAAACAACATGAGGAAGGCTGGGAGGAGTGGGTAGGAGAGGGGAGAGGAAGGGAGAGTGGTATGAGCAGTGGGTCAGTGGTGAGACTGCGTGGTTTGTTTAGGAAACAGTGAATAGATGAGTCTGGCTGGAAGTAGCATAGAGCCAGTTTATGTACTGCATTGAAGGCCAGGCAGTGGAATTGTCATTTTAGCTCATCGACAATATTTTATTGAAGATTTATGAAAAGAAGGGCCAAATTTGGATGAACATAGAAATATTTCTTTTGAAAAGTCACAGGAGTTAGATGGTTTCCTTGGACACTTCTCACCTAGGGTCATATCCTGATTAATTAGCCACTCCATAGCAAATGCCTTTGACAAAAGGAATATAATTGAAAATCAGAAAATTCAGACTATTGACCCTCCATTCATGTGATGGAGTCTGTTGATTCACTGATTCCATTCAAAAAGCATGTAATGAGACCTTTTGACTTACAGGTTGTGTTCTAGCTATCACCTGGTCCTCTAACAGGAAATACAGATCAACAGAAAATTTCAGTAACTGATTTAAAAGAAAAAAGGTTCATAAGGAGTTTTGTGTACTCACCCCCCCATGTCTCTGTTTCTGTCTTTGTCTCTCTGTTTCCCCTCCTCCTTCACCCCCACTTTGAACTATCTGGGTTCTACTCTTTCAGCTCTGTTTCTTTTGGCTGTAGAGACAGAAAAGTGCTTGGCTCATTTTTTTTTTTTCTTTTAGCATCAAGTATTTTATGAGTTTAATTGATAGAAAAAATATGCCCAGGTGATGTCATGTCTGAACGGTAAGGGAGAGGAAACCTAAAACCCCAAATCTTGGTAAAGTTCTATTAGCCAGACCTTGGAACCATAAAAGACTATTACAGTTATGCCAAACGATGTGACATACTTAATTGGCGTTGCATTCTGTTGGGCCGAACCCTTACATTAGCTTCCAGGGGAGTTCTAATTTATCTATTTATAGGTAAATATTAGTTTAATTTCTGAATAGTTAGACCTTTGAAGACACTTTTGGTAAGAGGCAAAAATATATACCTTGTCTTTTTCCTGTTGCCATTTGGACCTAGATATTACAAATCCCACAAATGTTGGCATGGAGACTCCACAGAATATTTTTGAAAACCTTTTTGCTGGACTCTGGGAAAACCTGGTTAGATCAGTTCAGGAAACATTCCTTTCAAGGTTCTGCAGTAATATACTGTCCTTGGATAATACAGGCTCAGAGGGAGAGGCAGACATATAGAAAACTCACATATAAGAATATGTCTAGAAATAAGCATATGTTGTGAAGATAATAGATGGGTGATCAGACTTTTTTTAAGGCATCACTGGGTGATCAGTGGCTTCCGTTTGGTGTTGACTAAGAGCTTGGTGCTTTGCAGATGTAGATCTCTAAACAAATCCAGGATTTGATCACATCTAGCTTTTCGTCAGGAGTAGGTCTTTCTCCTGTACATCCAGAATTATCATAGACATGTTAGTTATCATTCATTCTTATGTTATCACCCATTGTTATTTTTTTTAAGCATACTGCTTTTATTTTTTATTATTTTGTTGTGGTAAGAACCCTTACCATGAGATCTACCCTCTTCACAATTTTTAAGTGTATAACACATTGTTGTCGACTATAGGCAAGATGTTATACAGCAGATCTCTAGAACTTACTTACCTTGCATAACTGAAACTTTATACCTTTAACTCCCCACTTTTCCCTCTCTTAAGCCCCTGGCAACCACCATTCTACTCTCTGCTTCAGTGAGGTTGACTATTTCAGATATCTCATATAAATACAATCATGCAGCATTTGTCCTTCTGTGATTGGCTTATTTCACATAGAGTAATGTCCTCAAGGTTCAGCTGTGTTATTACATATTGCAGGATTTCCTTTAATTGAAGGCTGAATAATATTCCAGTGTATGTTTTTACCACAGTTTCTTTTTCTTTTTGTAACTTTAAATTTTGATATCATTAAAAACTTTAAAAAAAAGCAACGATAGTACAATGATCCCCCTTATGCTCTTTACACAGATTCAACAATTGTTTTAACATTTTGTACCTTAATTTACTCTACCATTTGCACATTTGCTTTGTAAACATACACACCTTTTAACTATTTGAGAATAAGTTACAGAATCATGCCCTTTTATACCTAATTATTTTAGTGTAGGTACCCTAAGAACAAATATACCTACACTAAAATTATTATTTTAGTTACAATTTTAGTTATAACATGCTCTTAAATAACCATGGTATAATTATTAAAATCAGAACTTTTACATATTGACACAATTTTTAGTTCAGTTTCTTTAGTTTCATCAATTATCCCAGTCTGTTTCATAACATTTTTTTCAAATTCTGTCCAGAATCTAACACAAGGATCATTTATTGTGCTTAGTTGTGTCTGTGTAGCGTCCTTTAACTTGGAACAGTTCCTTACCCTTTCTTAGTTCCCCGACCAGGGACTGAACCCGGGCCATGGCAGTGAAAGCGCTGAGTCCTGACCACTGGACCACCAGGGAATTGGCAACCCTTTCTTTTTCATGACTTTAATATTGTGTGTGTATGTGAATATGTAAGTTAGTTTAATTTTTTATTGAGATATAATTGTTGTATAACATCGTGTAAGTTTAAGTTGTACAGTGTGTTGATTTGATATATTTGTACATTGCAATGATTACTACCATAGCATCAGCTAAAACTCCTATCACACCACATCATTGCTATTTTTTTAAACCATATTTTATCTATATTTATCCATTCATCTGTTGATGGACATTATGTTGTTTCTACATCTTGACTTTTGTGAATAATGCTACAAGGAATAGGTGAGTGCAGATACCTCTTCAAGATTCTGGTCTCAGTTCTTTTAGATAAATACCCAGAAGTGGGATTGCTGGATCATTACATATAGAAGTTCTACTTTTGTTTGAGGAACCTCCATACTGTTTTCCATAGTGGTTGTACAACTTGCACTCCCACCAACAGTGTGCATGAGTTCTAATTTATACACATTCTTGTTGACACTTGTTTTTCTTGTCTTTTTTGATAATGGCCATCTGAGAGGTGTGAGGTGCTGCCTCATTGTGGTTTTGATTTGCATTTCCCTGATGATTAGTGAGCATTTTTAATATACCTGTTGGCCATTTGTATGTATTCTCTGGAGAAATGTCTGTTCAAGTCCTTTGCCATTCTTTAATTAGATGATTTTTGTTTGTTTCTGCTATTGATTTGTGGGAGTTTCTTGTACATTCTGGATATTAAGCCCTTATCAGGTATTTGGTTTGCAAATATCTTCTCCCATTCCACAGGTTACCTTCTCATTCTGTCTCCTTTACTGTGCAGAAGCTTTTTCATTTTGTGTAGTCCCACTTGTCTGTTACATTCCTAAACCTAAGGAACTAGTTCAGAGTTACTATAGCTTTCTTTTAGATTCTCTTACAATGAATGGTGGTTTAAGCATAGCAAAACATGGCTCTAACCAGAGCTCTAATGAACATTGTATGTAATTCAGGCTATGAATAGGTACCTGGCAAGAGAAGTTCCTGTGTATTTAATCTGTGGTCAAGCAGATCCAAGAGAGCTACTTCCCCAGGTTTCCTTTGCAGACCTCTATTCTTTTTGCCTTCTGGAGTCCAAAATTCAGGTTTTACTTGCCTTGATATTTCTTAGAAGAAGTCAACTGGTTGATCTCACGAAACAGTCATTCTGACAGGTTTTCAAACAGAGATAATTTTTTTTTTTCTGCATAGCACCTGCTGCCAGTGCTGTGCAGGTCGAGGTGCTCACTACAGGCTCCTGGGCAGATAGCGCAGTTGTCACTGTAGTACTAAACAGGACACATTGTATAGGTTTCTTAAAAGATATTTGCAACAATTGCTTAGTTTTTTGTGCCTCTTACTCCTACTAGCATTGACTATAACTTCATTTATTATTATTTCATGTAACTTATAACCCCTGGTGCATAAAATTAATACAAGTGGTTAGAGTCATTTCTCTGGTTTTGATCTGAAGTCAGTGTTGGCATCTGTTTGTTTCCACATTCATAGAACTTGGTGAATTCTGCCTGGCATCTCTTCCAAGATAATGTCTTGTCTTTGAATTATAAGGGCAAGGTTTAGTTTTCATTCAGTAACAAGATAGCAGGCAGTTCTCACAGTCGATGGAGAAGAGGGCCTGAGAAATCTGGTGGTGTTTCTGTCAAAATGACCTCTCAAAAAACAGGATTTCCTTACAACCCTTGAGACCTCAGAAAGACAGCCCTAAATATCCCTTCCCCATTCCCTTTCCTACAAATGGCAGGAGCGCCAAAAGTTAGACTCAGGGCTGTTTTCTGCCTCTGGGAAACCCCTCTTTTGTGTCCACGGATCCAGAGCCTCAGAACTCTGCTTGCCTGTCTGGCGGAGGAAAGGTTCTCGGACAGAATTTAGTGCCCCCATCCCGTGGTCCAGGCGTTGGGCCACAACCTCTCTGTAAATATGTCATTCCCTGTTTATCCATTTGGAATCTGAGGTAGTTCTCTGATCCTGATGTCTTGGGGAACCTCCCCCCACTACCAGAGAAACATAATTGTTGCAGCACCTTGTTTGACTGTTCCCTTTAACTTGAAGGAATTGTTCCGTGTATTCAGAATGAGTACGTTACTCAGGATCTCTAAGTGTCTGTTACGGAATGTCACTGAAAATGGTGGAGTACAGGATCCATCAAAGCAGTGAGAAAACTGGCAAAACATGCCAGAATCAACTTTTTCAGAACTCTAGAGATTAAAGTCTTGTAACAATCTGGGGCGCATCTATTTAGGAAAAACAACTGAATCTCAGAACAGCTGGCGTTGTGAGATTTTAGCTTGTGCTGTTTTTCCTCTCCAGATCCACAGTCGCCTCAAAAACCAATAGTTCCATAATCACAGTGCAAACCATCAGTGTGGTAGGCAGTGGAGAGGGGGCAGAATGGACTTAAAGGTCTTTCTAAGCCCCTGTTCTTCCTGCTTCTACATTAAGCTATGATGTGCCCTGAGATTTGAGAACTGCTAGTGAAGAAGCCAATTTCAAGTCTTAGCTGAGGGAACATACCCCATTAACTGCTGACGACATCTAGGATCACTTAAGACATACTAGATAGGGCAGGACTAGAGCTTATCTGCCTCAGTCATCCGTAGGAGACCACAGGGCAACTATTGCTGCCTCCCACTGGGGCCTTTTGAATGTATCACAGTGAACTGGGGGCAGTCTCCACCTGTCCTGTTGGCTCTGTTTTAGTTGTTTCCAAATAACTTCAGGAAGAAACCTTCATAGTACTTGATTTCACTGTATGTAATTCTGTAATGGGACACACGCCAACGGTATTCATTTTCCACAGAAGCACCCATATCTTCTGCTGAGTCACTGATGTAATCCCTGTGAAGCTCAGGTCTTTGTGGAAAGTTGATTCAAATAGCCAAAGCGGGATGATCAGTGCTTGTGAAAGGTGAAGGTAGCTTAGCCTACAGGGCTGTGACATAGAACTGGAGGCGGCCTTATCTACCCTTTTAAAGATAATACACTGCATCATATGTACTTGTGTTAACATGACCATGCAGCAGCACCTTGTACACACAGTGTTTGGCTGTGATGACACATCTCATCTGAGCTGTTCGCATTTTTGATTGGTGATGGATCATTGCTGTGAAATTCCAGCCCTGCCTGAGTGAGTCAGTGTGACTCATACATTTGGTAGAGATTTGTGGCACTAATCAGTTGACCTCATCTGTTTTCTCTGGAAACTGTTTATCATTGTATTCAGGTCAATTGGCATCCAGGTGGATGTGTGCAGCATCAGGGAATAGGATTTTAAAAACTTAGCTGTTCTGATGATACTTGGTTCTTTTGCTGCCTGTGTTGTGGTGGAATTGGGGCTCTTCAGAGAAACCCTCAGCTTGGCTTTCCACTTAAGGACCAGCTCTCTACTTAAGAGGCCTTTAGGAAACATTCTTCTGTGGGGTAACCAAAGTGGGAAAAGCATTATCATCATACGATCTAGTTAGCTTTCTGTCTTTAGATGGATGTAAACCTAGACCACCTGTAAGGGTTTGTTTTTTGTGCAACTTTTTTTCTTTATTTGGAAAGTAATATACATTAATTGTAGAAAATTTTCAATATAGATAAAAATAATGAATGGAAGTGTCTTATAACTCCACTGTTCAAAGACTCATGAGATGGTGTGTTTTAAATCTGCATTAGTAATATTTCATGTTCAATTATGTTCATTGTATGTCACATTTCTGAAACTTATCCCACAATTTTGTCCATTCCTTTTATACTTACTTCTTGAATTAGAGCCTCATTTTAAAACAACTTTCATATGCCTAAAGACAGTTACTAAGAGTAGGTCTGTCTTATTAACTCAGTCAAATATGGCTTGATTGAGAAAAGGTTATATGAGGATTTTAAGTATCTTGCTTTGCAAAAAAGTGTTCTCGTTTGAGGTGTGACTGTTATTGCTCCACCATATTGTGCTGTGCAGGTATGTGTACTATTACTGAATTCATTTTACACGTTAGAATGTGCATGCAGCAGAAGGGGTGGGCTGGTGTGGACAGAGAACATCTTAACACAGGGGCTATCGATATAACCTCTTGCTTCCTAAACTAGATGGTGGCAGAAGGAACATCTTAATCTTTCATTTTCCCTTAGCACTTAATAAAGTTTAGCATGAACAGTAGATGCTTGGTAAAATCAACTTTGGACCTTAAACACTAGGTTTGG